>NC_082344.1:8461716-9078390 GCF_027477595.1 Haemorhous mexicanus
TACAAACAACAGTTGAAGGTGTTTTTATGGGTTTTTCAAAGATATTTCTAGCAGAGAGGAACACTTTTGTATGCTAGACAAAACCAGTAGGAGAGCCATAAGATTTTTTTCCCTGTCTCATGTAATGTGTGTTTATATGATTTCAGTACTGCCTTTACAGTTTGAGAATCTTCTTTATGTTGCCTGGTTGGACAATAAGAGCTACAAATTTGATGACAATTATTCCAGCCTTTATAGCTAGGCAAATGCTGAAGAATATACATAAACTGTTTTCCATCCCCAGCAGCTGATGTACACTTTCTAATGCAGAGAAATAGAATTATATTTAATGTAAGGTTCATGTAACCAATGAAATAAAATTTCTAGAGCCATTTCTTGAAGCTGCAAATCAATTATCAGCCTATTCTTCATTCTTTGTAGTTTACTTGAAGCATTTGTTAAAAAAAAAAAAAAAAAAACCCACCAAAAACAACAATGCCATAAAAGAAAAACAACCAACCAACCAAACAGCAACAAAAAACAAAACAAGAAAGCACACAAAAAAAAAAAATCCCAAACAATCAAAATATTTTTACCTGGGTGTGCACCTGACAAGGAAACCAAGCAGCTGAAAATGTTGACAGCAAGGGAACTTTTAAATTCCCTGATAATTTTCTGTATTAAGTGCAGATAGGGAGCCTGGTGTTGATTAGGTACTTGTGATGTTAGCAGGGTTTCTGATCCTAGTAATACAGCTTTTTAATGATTTGAAGGCTGAGAACAGTTTATCTTTTTAATACTGTCACTGATAAACTACACTTGTGTGCTTTGTGGATACTGGACCTCTCTATTGTTTTATACATATGATCTGATACAGATTCAGAAGAAAAGATCCCTTAAGCTGAACTGCTGGAAATTTTGGAATATCCATACTAATTCTACCTTTTTTTTTCCTCCCCCAATATTAACTTCCCTTCAATACCTATCTCCTCTCTTCAAGCAACTGTTGATACACAAACAGTGAATGATCTGTGTGAAAGGCAGGCTTAGTGGAACACCTTGGCCAATCTTCATTGCAAAATGTGTCATTATTTGCAAGCTAGTCTCAATAATGTCAAGTTAAGACTAAACCACAACCTTTCAAAAACCTTTTCCTATCTTGATTATCAGTTTTTAGACAAATTGGTTTGGTCCAAATATTTAACTTAAAATATGCCACCTACAGCTAAGCCTTCTACATCCTCTTTTGTTTTTTTTAGGTAATGAGAATAATTGATCCTTTTCTTCTGTATACCACCCTTTTAAGTGTAGACATTTACATCTATACATGGTCTTTTTTTTGCTAAAATAAACACACCTTGTTATCTTAATCTTTCTTCAGACACCATTAGGGTTTGTTTTTTTTTTTTCTCCACCACATGCTTGCGATTTTTTGCTTCTCTCTTCTAAACTTTCTTGGATGTATTTATTTAGAAATGTGTCAAAATACTGCTTGAAATGAGATTGAGTTATTGTAGGAAAAAAATAATGTGCTGGAAGTCCTTTCATACTTTTCTGACTAATGTGATCCTGAGTTTGGAGGCTTGGGAGTTTTTTGGGAGTATTTTGTTTGGTTGTTTGGTTAGCTTTTCTTAAATCAGCAGAAAAACAGTCTTTAATGACACTTCCAATGCTGGCTTTGCATGGTTTTGGATGCTGGTCAGACTTACTATATCCTTGTTCTACTTTCTGTCTTCACTTTGGGTGGTAAATGGGTCAGATGCCTGGTGGTGGTCTTTACCCCTTCCTTGTGGCATTTTAAGATATCATTCAGAATAATATCAAGTGGATTTTGAAGTTTTCACTGGGATTATTTGTGTTATTAATATCAACATTTTGGACTGCAGGCTGGATGGGGACAGTTGTGTGGAACTTACTGATTCTCTAGCACTGAATTGAAGAGTGTGTGAAGGTTTTATTCTACACGATATCAGTTTGGAGTTAATGATAAGAGCCCTAAATTGATCCTGTAATACCAGGCATCTTGAAGTGTAGGGCAGACTCATTAATAAATTCTTCTCATTTGAGATTATAGTTTACTGATAAGCTTCTTAAGTGAAGTTTTTTTCCTTCTGACAATACTGTATAAAGTTTTATCAATAGAAATACAGGACTGGAGCCACACAGCAGTTCTGTATTGAATTTCCCTCCCTGCTGACACCTATGAACTGCAGAAAAATGCAGTAATAATGTGAAATTTATTTCCTCCATTACGTTTTCAACTGTTTTGATATAATACAGAAATTTAGACCTTGGTTTACAGCTACTGATGTTAGGAGAGAGTATGAAGCTTACCAAAGCTGCTAGAAACTAATCTAAAACTTTGCAATTTTGGTGTTGCCCTTGGATACATGGAATGAAGGTATTAAATGTTAGTGAAGTACAACAATATAGGGTTTTATGAAGTTGTCTTAATATTGTAAAAAAAGACAAAATAAATGTGTCGCTATTTTCCCTTGATAACCCTACTTAGAGAAGCATGATGAAAACCTCTGAAGACCTAATCAGCCTTTGCTGCTGTTTCAGTGTGTTTAATTTATATCCTACCACTTTGTATGCACTGTTAATGTGCTCTGTGACATCCATTTTATTTCTTTACTATAGACTACACAAGTAAAAGTACAGTGGGTATTTTTGTACTTGAAGAGAAAAAACTTCTCAGAGAGCAGGAATCTGACCCTACTTTTTCAATGTGCAAAGTGAATTTAAAAAGAGCTAAAAACATTTTATATCACTGAATTCTCCTACTCAATAAAAACATTATTATTACTTTAAAAAGAATGAATTCAGGATGAAAAGAATGAATTCCTTAACTTTCCAAAATGGTAAAATTAAGTATATAAATTTAGTTCCTGGCTCTTGAAAGATCTCACACAAACCCCTAGTTTGCTTGCACTTCAAGGCTGGAGAGAGTTACTAATCTATCAGAAACTAACTGATGTCAGAATCTTGAAAAGTCATGAGCTTTGAGACAGTTCAGACTTTCAAGTTCTGCTCCATCCCTAATGTTTAATACATACAGTTTTATCCTCTTTGGAAGTCAAAATACACATTTGAAATACCAGCCTCAAATCTTTCTGAAGTGTGTGACATGTCTCTCTGGTAATATAGAGCATTTTGGAAGTGCTTTGGGCCTGAATGAATATATGAATGTGAGGAACTGAGGCAATCCAAAGGCAGAAACATAGCCAACTCCTCATGTGTGATAATCTGCTGATCTCCTTTGAATGAAGATGGAAACCACAAAAACATTTTGGGAATGTGACAAATTTGGAAGAAAAAATAGTTTGGACATGTCATATGCTGAAGACCAGCATATGAACATTTTATTGATGAAGATGAGAAAATATTTCCATAAATATTCCCACTACTTTCCTATATGTCCATATGCAGAAAGTGTGGCATGACTTCAAACTACTTTGTGAAGTTGATGATTTTTATCAGATACGATTTTATAATATTTTTGTATTTGCACATTAGTATTTGAAACTCAGACTTTCAAAATAATTACAAAAAATGTTGAAGGCTGACTACTTTAAGAGGACAGCTTGTAACCAAGGTGTTAAGCTATGGAATAACAAGTTCAAGAGTAAAAGCAGGAGATGTCAAGCTAGTAAGTAGAAAAGTAGATGGCTGACCACATCTCCAGCACATTACTGTGCTGCAGTAAAAGCTAATTATATCACTGGACTAGAAAGCAAGCATTTGGAGTGTACATCTGTCTGTGCCAACCTTTTTGTGCACATCACCTGTGGGTTAGTCTTTCCATATGTGTGAGATTTTTTTCCTCATCCCCTGCTTTAATCACTTACCTAGCAGAACCTTCCCAGCCAAGGATTGTGGTTTAATGCATTAGCATCTGGCTCAGGGGTGCTGCAGCCTGCAGGAGGGACCTGGACCTTGCCTACAGCTCCCAGAAACCCAAACTGGCCCGACCTGTGGCTGCCTGAAGTATGAAAGAAATGTTTGATGTTCATAACCAAATATCTGTAATCAGAACTCAGTCCCACAAATTTAGTTTAACACCAGAATTATGTTCTGTAAGGTTTTCAAATGAGGGTTTATAGACACTGGCAGGATTGTGTGCTGTGGACTGGGAAGTTACAGACCTGAGAGGGAAAGTGGTGATAAATCTGAGAATTATACTGTAATAGAAAACACAGACAAATCTGATAGAGAATTTTACTGTGATAGAAAACATAGAAACAAAGGCGACTGTCCCTGACTGAAAGTTGTGACAAGTAGCTGTTTATGGAACTGGAAAAAGAGTAAATAGAAGTCAGACTCTTCCTTCTTCAGCAGGAGGCCAGCTGTGCCTTAGTTTCCTACACTTTGTGGTAGAAGTTTCAAAGCAGTTATACAGTATAGGCTGGCTTTTCTAAACAAGACCACTCCACCTTGTATCTATTCCAGTGCAATTAAGACATTCCCCCTACTTGTATATCCATTCTTGGGTGCATGTGATGCTGATATAATATATACCAAGTATATAATTCCCATACTTAATAAAACACAGCAATCTTTTCGCATAATCCATGCACCTTCATGCTCTCTGAGCCTTTTGGTGAGGGTTGTTTCAGCTGTGTTGTACTCAGTCCCACGACAAAATACATAACAGCTTAGATCTACCTTCTTCTCAAGGGGATTTAAGCCTCAGGCTCAACCTATTCCATTTTAAAGTATTTTTCTGTAAACACAGTCCTATGCTGCTGCTGCTTCACCTTCAGCCTTTACAATGTGTTTACCTTTCCACGTCCTTCCCCAGCTTTCACTTTCCAAGTCCTGTGGAGAAATTTCTTTCCATGTGCTGCCTAGTTCTTGTGGGAAGTTTCTTGTTCCATCTGCAAGAACCAAATCTCAGATGCCATGTCAAGATGATTCAATAACTTTTTTATTGCTATTCTTTATGTTTCATAAGTTCAGAGTCTTCTGTCTCTGCATTCACATTAGCCAAGGTTGTACTGTAGAATCAGCAAAGAAAATGAAACTTTTTTGAAGTATGGTGATCATTATTTCATGGTCAGCCTCCACAGAATTGAGAATTGAACCTAAAATTCTGTATTTATTGTGGAAATTCAAATCTGCTTCTTTCTGGAGTATAGTGACAAAAAAATAAAACAAATTCCTTCTGTGTGTGGAGGGTGTTCTTACTCCTTCAGATTGAAAGTTGCCCTTTGAAGCAAAACAAAAAAAATCATGAGTCACTGGGGTATAAAAAAAGAAAGGAAAAGGTTAGGAAATGTTAATGAAAAGAAGTTGGGAAATGTTTGTGAATCTAGAATGTGGGTAATTTTAAAAATAATTTCTGTTTTAATTTCAAGGTATGCTGATGCCAAGATATTTTATCATAAAATGTCTGTTGGAAACAAGACACATAGATACCATTCAGATAAAAAAGTCTGTCATTGTAACACTGAAGTGTTATAGATGACACCAGCTATAAAAATTGTTCCTGAAGTACCCAAAGACTTATTTTGAAGGCAGAACCAACTTTAATAAAAGGGTATTCAGCACACTGCGGGCAACTGATTCGGTGATGGATAGCCCATTGCACTACAGCAGTAGCTTTTATTTTTTAGCATTCAATTATTTAAATTAAAGGACTTTGCTGTTTAACAAAACACATTGTTTCATACACAGAAATATGAAATTTAACACATCTCATTTTCCAACTGCTCTACACTTTTATCAAGTCTCTTTTGTTTTCCTCTTTTGTTGCACTGTGATTACATTCTTTTATCAGATATTAATTTAAAAGGACTGCAATGAATCTAGGTAATATTTTGAGTTTAAGTATCAATTGTATTTTAATAACTTGTATAACAATGCTTCTTATTTTTAATACCTTATTTTCAGAATATTACTGTTATGCCAACATTTGTATGTAAGAAAATATTTCCTTTTTTGTTATTTCCTTCCATTTGTGTTGATGAAACTCCACTGCTTGGGAATGTGCCACAGTGCATTACCAAAATAAAACTACACACATGGCATAGGGGTTATTACTAAGGGCAAATAATACTAAGTACTGATTTATATGCTGAAGCATGATCCTGAAAACATTTATTGTGATGAAGTTTACAATATGCAACAATTTATTTGGATCTGTAAGAATTTGAATTAACATGGCAAAATAAAGAGCAACTGGATCCTGTTCTGCATGTGCCTAAAATGGAGGAATAAAACTAGTACTGAGGTACAGGTAGAACAGCTGCACAATATTTCAAATATATATGTTCCTTCTTCTTCTCATTTAAGAATTAAAATGAAGGAGATTTATAGGATGTGTATGAGCATCATATTTAATTATGTTTTAATGCTATTTCCATTATTATTAGTAATTGATGGCAAAACTAATGTTGTTTCCTTACAACTGTCCTTAAAAAGAATCAATAAGAGTGTGGTAGTGATCTGGGAAACCTACTACATGATAGCAGGAGGAAAAGTGTGTTCTTCCTGCACGTGCTATTAAAAAAAAAAAAAAATAGCAGAGGTACAGTTGGATGAACTTAGCCTCCAAGACTGATGGGTGGTGTGTGTTTTTCTGGATCTACCAGAGCACTCATTGCAGAAAGCTTTTCAGAAGTCTAATTTATGAATTATAGAGATGGTACAGTAGTACTTTCTAACTTTTATTTTAAAAATCCCAAACAAAACAAAAACCAAAACTCCAGAAGGGTCAGATTCAAATAACGAAACTTTTGAACAAAGTAAGACACCCAGAAAATATAAAAACCAAAATAAATTTGTAGGGTAGGAGCATACTTGGACCATCCTCATTAACTATCAGAGTGTCTTGCTGAAGCCACATGCATTGTTTATGAGTGAATAATGAAGAGTTAATGTCACCTTCCAATGACCTTAACTAAAAATTCCTGCACTGCCAATACTGCAGTTGTCAGGATGCTGGCAGCAATCCCTCAGCAATGCAGCTTAAATGTTATGCATGTAGGAGGAATTAGAGAAGTGCTTACTGAAAATCTAATTAACCCCCTAATGCATTTAAGGTGAACTCCTTGTTTCTTAAATCTCTGAATATGCATATTAACAACAGCCCTCCGAGGGGAGGATTGAGTGTCCATATTAGAGGATCTTTAAAAGATTTAATTAGTTGGTTGTAGGAGTTTAGAAGAACATGAGGAAATTTTTAACTTGACTTGATGGCAGTCTTCCCTTGTCCCTAAGACAAAGTTGAAAGGATCTGATCCATGGTTTGCTTGACTAAATGATAAAGCATTTTAGTAAATAGATGATGCTTCAGCTCACTACAGGAAACTATGTGTAACTAAAGAGCTGCAGAAAGCTCTGCTAAAAAAAAAGAAACCCTCTATGTTTTTTGATGGAAAGAATTCAAGCAGTAACAAAATTGATACTGCACTGCTTTCAAATGTAAAAGATTTCCTAATCAATAAAGGCTGAAGTAAAATGGCTCTACATCAGCTTCAGGCCTGAATCTGTGGTGGTTCTTTCTTAAAGTGCTGCATTTCTCCTACTTGATTTGTTTAAAAAAAAAAACAAAACAAAACAAAACAAAACAAAAACCTTTAATAAGAATTTTTGCTGGTTTTGACTGGGGTAGAGTTAATTTCTTTCCCAGTGGCTGCTGTGGGGCTGTGTTTAGGATTTGTGCTGAACACAGGGTTGATAACAGAGAGATGGTTTTGTTATGGCTGAGCAGGGCTCACACAGAGCCAAAGCCTTCTCTGCTTTTTGTGCTGCCATGCTGGTGAGGAAATTTGGGATGCCTGGGAGGGTGGGAGGGGACAAAGCTGGGACAGGTGACCCCAACTGACCAAAGGGATATTCCAGACCACAGGGACGTGATGCTCAGTGTATAAAACAGGGATGAAGGGGTGACATTTGCAGTGATGGTTTCTGTCTTCCTAAGTCATCATTACCTGTGATGGGACCCTGCTCCCCTGGAGATGGCTAAACACCTGCCTACCTCCAGGAAGTAGGGAATTAATTCTTTGGGTTGCTAAGCTTGTGTGTATGGCTTTTGCTTTCTCTAATAAACTTTGTCTCTAAGATTTTTCTATCTTTTACCCTTCCCATTCTCCAGGATCTCACAGGTGGGAGGCTGAGTGAGCAGCTGGGTGGTACCTGGCTGCTGGCTGGGGTTAAACCATGACAGAATTAATATAAATTTGCCTCTGTTCAGTCCAGAAAAACATGGCCCTAGATGTGGTATTGCAAATCAGATTAGTTTTCACTAGAACTACAAAAGGCAGTGCTCGCTACAATTTCTAGTTGCTCTCTGCTTTCCTTCTGTCTGGACAGTATGGCTTGGTTAAGGAAGAATTGGATTTTTAGGTCTGTGTTTTGTTTCTATGTAGGGTTTGTTGTTGTGGTTTGTTGGTTTGTTTGTTTGTTTTAACTCTTCTTACAGTAGGGTTTGAGTGGAACCTAAGACACTCTCACACCACAGGCTGAATAATCCCTATCAGGAAGCAGAGAGGAGGTCATGGTGATCTTGTCTCAGACTGATCACTGACAGACTCTGTCCAGGTGGTTGTGTGCCACATATGATCACTTAATTTTGCAGTGGTACTTTAAATATAAATGGGGGAAAAAAACCTTTATGGAGACAAAGTGACTGTGGCTCTTAGGAGATAATTTCAAAGAAACAAATTCCATTTACCACCTGAATTGTGACAGTAATATTGCAAATTTTCCCTCTATAGGACCAACCCCCCAATTAAATGAAGTTGAGGCAAACCAGTTTATAATTTTGGAATAATAAAAATTGGCAATGCCATTTACATGGTGGTTTTGCTGCCTTTTTTTTTTCTTTTCCAAAATAAAGGTGAATAAGGTTACTTAGAGGTATGCAGTGCTCCAGTAGGAATTCAGTAGCAATTCTTTACATAAAAGTTAATTTACTTAACTTGTCAATTTTCAGGTTTAATTTATAGCATAGCTATAGACCAGAACATTTTAAAGTTCAGCTCCTCAAGGTGAATGCTGTTGCATTCTTATTTATTGTATTTTTTTTGTGTATTCAGTCCTTTCCCTGTGAATAAAATGTGTGAATGGCCATGACTTTCATACTGTGAAAAAGATGAGAACTCCAACAATGAATCAGAGGAATCAAAGGCTGAAATCTTGTAGGCATGAAATATTGCTTTTGTACCACAGCAGCACAGCAGAGAATTTTCATTAGGGCCATGCCCCAAAGAAGAACTTCCTTATTTCTGCTTCCTGTGATAACCTTTAAATTCATGGCAAAACATCAGAGAGATGAACTCTCCATATTAGGGCAACCAGTAATACAAAAAAATTTGTCCGTAAAATTTAGGAGAATCCTAAGATTTAGCTTGAGGTATGGGGTTTTTTTGTTGTTGGATATTTTTTTAACATGAGGCACAGTTATGTGAAAACAACATTCCTCTTAGCTATCTAATTTTATTAGCTATTTTTAAAGAATTTTCTTCTATATTTAGTTAATTATGTGGTTAGGGAAAAGTAGTTGATAAAAGCAAGTAGCAAGTTGACCAAAAACTTGTTATACCTCTTAATAGTTCATAACCCAACTCTTTTATGTCTCTTTCATTTTCCATATATATACATTTTGCAATTTTGGTGCGCACATAAAAAGACAAGATGTGACCATAAAGTAAAAAATATACAGATAATTATTAATTACAGGTAATTAACAGTAATTGGCACTTAGTGAGAAATTACAAAGGTAGTTTTTCACTTTTTACTTACTTAACCACAACTTTTATTTGTTTATTATTATAATTAGACATTTATTTTTTTTTTTAATGGATAGATTTCACCTACAGTTTTAGCTAAGGAAGAGGACTCTGAGTATGCACGAAATGGTTAGCATTAATATACACCTTCCAAGAATGTTAAAAAAAGTCATTGGAAACAAATGAACTACAAATATTTCACTGTTCATTTGCAGACATTGCATTTCCTAACTTTAGTCATTAAGCATTAATCTGTTTTGCTAAAATGCTACAGCTTAAAATAATAAATGGATGAAAATACATGAAATATAGGAAACCATTTCTAAAAGGAAAAGATAACATGAAAATTAATTGACAGATTTAGTTGCTTCTAGACAGATTTTAAAAATTACTTTATACCTCTTCTGACACCTGAATACATCTTTAAATACCTTCTGGCAGCTCTTCAACCCTCTTAGTATGGGAGCAGCATGAAAGATGAGACTTTATAGCAGTGCTAGGAAGTGCCATGAGGTGTATAACATGCAAAAGTTGAAATCATATTTCAGTATTGTTTGTAAATTCTGGCTACTTCTCCAGAAGAGAACCCTGACCATATCAATATGTTACAGAATATATCAATAATCAGAGTTTTTGCTTTATTTTGTTTTCTCTTTTTGGGGCTGTTAGCAGTGATGTAAAGTATTCAGAAAGGAATCCAGCCCAGGAATCCTGTTAGAGTTGTGTGACCCACGAGTCTGTAGAGTGGTTTTCTCTCATCCTGCCCTGTGCTGGCTCTGGAAGCTGTGCCATGATGAGCGGAGAGGCAGAGGATGTTTGCTCTTGGTCTGAGCTCTGCCTGGCAAAAGTTCTCACCTGCAGCATGGGAGGCTTCAACCAGATCCTGGGAGAAGGGTGGGCAGGCTAAGCCTCTTCTGGATGAAAGGAGACTGTAGGCTGCTCTCAGAGAACTTTTGGAAATGGCTACTACTTTAGGCAGGCAAGAAAATTTCTCCTCTCATGCTTGATCATGGGCTGATGCAAAGTTGCTGTGCCTGGCAGCTGTGGGCTGACCTGTTTGAGGGGGACACAGCACTGAACTACAGCAGGGCAGTGAATTACCCAGTGAGAGTAATTCATGTGTGTGCAGCACCAGCCTGGTGTACCCAGCAGTTTGTGTTGCATTGCACCCAGAGACTTCTTTTTTTTTTTGTTTGTTTTGCAGTCAGGTTTGAAGGAGCTCTCTGTTCAAGCAGGATAGGCTTAGAGCAGGTTTGCCAGGACTCAGTCAAAGCCTAACTGCACAAATAAGTTCTCTGGGCAACTCATTCTTGTCTTTGGGTGGAATTCCCTGTTTTCTTTTTTGTTTCTTTCATTTCTTTTTTTGTGTTTTGGGGTTTTTGCTAACAGCCTTTTGCTCCTGCTATTGGGCGTTACTGAGAAAAGCCTGGCTGCCTCTCCTTCATTCCCTCTACAGGCTCGTGGGTCACACAACTCTTTACAGGATTCCTGGGCTGAATTCCTTTCTAAATATGTTATATCACTGCTAACAGCCCCAAAAAGAGAAAACAAAACAAAACAAAAACTCTGGGTTTTGATATGTTCTCTAAGGTACAGGGTTCTCTTCTGGTGGAGGAGCCAGAGGTTACAAACAATACTTAAACATGATTTCAACTTTTTCACCAGGTATTTACACACACTGAGAAGATCCCTGAGGCTTCTCCTCAGTCCTGTGCTCTCAGGCTTGCTCCAGTCCCTTTATTGTCCATGTTAATCATATCCAAGAGACATCTCAGCTAGTTCACAGTGGATGAAGCACCAAATTTAAAATGCTAAGTTTCCAACAACTCTAACTCTCAGAGGCTCTAGTTAAGACACAAGATACATAACAGATGTGTGCAGGTGGACCAGGGAATACTGAAATGACTTACACCTAGCTGGCCTGGGGAAGCAGAAAATCTTTGTAGCTGCTATATCTAGCTGCTAATCAAAAGTCCAGCTTTCTATTTTCAAAATAGGAATATCAAAATGAACATGCTTGGTGATAGATCTTGGAATAAGATACCTGCGACTGCCAAAGATCAGCCATTCACAGAGGTAACAGGACATGGAATTTTGTGTCCTGCTAATGAAATCAGGGATTAACATTCCATAAGGATCACCAAACACAGCCAAGAGATCTCCTCCAGTTGGTCCACAGCTGACCATTAAAGAGAAGAAAAAAAATTATAGCCCAGTGGGCTGAAGATAATCTGGTTTTGATTAGATACAGAGCTCAGGAGAAAAAGTCACAAAACCAACCCCTCTGCAAGGGGAAAAAAAAAAAATCCACAAACCAAACCAGAATTAGTCATTTATTCAGGCAGCAAACATGTACCTATTTATTTGAACTAAGCCTTGCATTTCCAAACTGAATTTGAAAACTAGTTTGGGGAAAGAAAAGGAAGTTTTGAAGTGTCAAAATAGTTCTGTTTCATCACTCTGAACTGAAGCATTTCTGGTTTCTTAAGCCAGTGGCTAGGGAACTGACCTGTAATCATTTTTTAATTCTTAAGCTAGACTTGAACTCACTCTCTTGGGATCTTACCCTCCCAAAAGTAGCCAGAAGCCTCCCAGTATGGACCTTTCTTTGATTCACCAGTTGAAAACCATCTATCTAGATCAATCCTAACTATTCAATAATAAATACAAGAGAGACTCAATAGCCTGTCACATTCTGTCACATCCAGTGTATTTGAAAAGAGTGGATGAGAGGGAGGAAAAAGACCCCAAAATGCTTCTATTCTGGGTCAATTGTTCTGAATTTATTTCTTTGATTATTCAAGTCAGTAGCTAAATTGAAAAATCAATTATTTACACATCTGTAACTACATGCTTCCCTTTTGCCAGCCAGTTGTTGGATATGGGCATTTCACCAGCTTTCCTTCCAGCCTGAGATACTCAACCCTGATTTGATGGAGGAGAGACTATGTGATAGCTTAACAGAGACTGTATCAGTCCTTATGGAAAACCTGCAGTCCTGTTGGGATCTCATTTCCTTGCTGAAGAGGCAGAGAGTTCTTCATTACAGAAGCGACAAAGGGACAGTTTGTGGTGTTTTCTGGGGGGAGAGTTCCCCAAGCACAATCACCGATTACTTATAAACAATTTATGGAGCTAAATGAAAATCTGTGGAGCTGTGTCTATGGAAGATTAAGATATTGGAGAGGTCTGACTAGAAAGTAGGACATGGATCATTTGCATGTTTTGATGTTGAAGTGGCAGTCTTGACTGTGTGCATGCAAAAGCAGAAGTTTGAATGAAAACCCAGAAATTTTCCTTAAGTATTGTCATGTAAGATTCATAGCCCTGAGGTCAGACACTTAATTGCCTTGTAAATCATTAGGGCATCAACAGTATGGGTGTTCAAGAGGAAATGGTGCAGTCTCTGGGTAGGAGTGCCATGTGGGCTTGTGAAGGTGCCTGAGCTTGATGACCTGGGAAATCCTTTCTAATTGTATTTATGGGGTGCCCCGTGGCAGGAAGGAATGATGAATCTGACTCCATGTTCTCAGAAGGCTAATTTATTATTTTATGATACTATATTATATTAGAGAATACTGTACTAAACTATACTGAAGAATAGACAAAGGATACAGAAGGCTAAAAAGGTACCAATGAAAACTTGTGACTCTCTCCAGAGTCCTGACACATCTTGGCCCTGATTGGTCATAAAGTCAAAACAATTCACAAGAAACCAATGAAACAACCACCTGCTGGTAAACAGTCTCCAAACCACATTCCAAAGCAACAAAGCACAGGAGAAGAAAATGAGATAATTGTTGTTTTCCTTTTCCCCTGAGGCTTCTCAGCTTCATAGGAGAAGAATCCTGGGCAAAGGGATATTTCAGAAAATATGTCTGTGAGACTTTCTGACCTAAGACACCGCGATAGTTCAGTCTAAATGACCAGTGGGTCTTTTTAAAATACAGAACCTTCTCAGGCAAACTCTTTAATAAATGCCATCCCCTTTCTAACTCCTTAGAAGTGGATACTGATTGTCATCCCATATTCTTTTTGTTAATAAATCCTTTCCAAACACAAAGATCAAATATACAAGATTATTTGAACATTTCCTTGCTGTCCTCTGCTTAATAAAACAAGCTAAAGCAAGTGAATAGCAATCACTCATCCAAAAGGCACAGCACTATTCATAAAGCATATTGCTCCTTTAGATTCCCCAAATTCTAATTAGAACTTTACAAAGCAGTAACAAAGATAGCAACTGGATTCTAAACTAATAATTCTAAGCTCTGCGCAAACAGGAAATCCCCAGTGTCAGTAAAATAATACAAGACACCTGTTTTATATGGTACACATACAAAAGCAAGCCCCAAGGACAATAACTTTTAATATAATAATTATTAAATGTTTATTAGCCAAAGCTCAAAATATCAAGATATGTATTGTAGCAGAGAAACAACCATCTCCCAGGCACATAAAATCTTTCTATTTTGATGATTAAAATTTTGTTTGCCAATAATCTTGTGGCCCAAGGTAGCAGGTGTTATTAATGTACTTAGAAAGTAATAAAAGGATATCTCTTATCATTCAGTTTTCCTATTTATAATTTAAAGTATACTCCTGTCTGTTTGAAATTAAATTCTTAAATTAAATACTTTATAGCTTTTTCATTGTCCTGGAGATAATAAAATTACTAATACAAAAAAAAAATGTCTATTTTAAAAATCCAGAGAGGGTTTCAAACACAATCTTTGTAAAAGTGCATTAATGTTTTGCAGATACACAACTGCAACTTGAAGAAGTTCAATTTTTTATCTCACAACTAAAACTTGATGAAGTCCTTCTTGCACCAAACAAAACTGTATTTAAATCAAGACCACAACTTTTATCCTCTACTTTTGTTTTGTTAAGAAAGAATACCCAGCAATAAACAGAACAATATTATTGCCATCTTCTCCTTCAGGCCCAGTTTATTAAATTCCTCCAAGGATAAATTGGGATAGGGAATTAAATTTGGATCTCAGTTATCATAAACGAAAGGTAAAGCAATAAATAATAAATAAAATTAGAGCATGTCTGGGACTTTCCCCAGTAAAGAAGGAAGGAGGAGGGGAATAAGTCTTCCAGGGAATAAGTACTTTCTTCAGGACTGCTCTGACAGATCACTCACATGAGTGATTTGATTGCTCTTTTTGATTGCTGCTATTTACTTGCTTACATCTAACAAGGAGGTGGGGCTAATTGAGGCAGAGGGTTTTAAACTGGGAAAGTCCTTGAGGTGATAGTGAGCTTTTAAACTGAGAAAGAAGTGCTTGAGAGCTGTGAATTTAGGAATGTCTCTGGTTCTTCCCTGCTGGGGGAGGAGCATCAATAGGAACTGGGGCTATTTCTGCCAGAGTGGTGCAATGTATCTGCTGCAGACTCCTCACCTTTGGGTAAAGCTCAGTCTGCAGGTGGTGTTAGTGCTCCTGGAGGCAAAAAAGCATCATGCTAAAAACGGTGACCTGTGGTGTGAAGGGGTTTTCTCAATGAAGAACAGAGGTTACTAGGCTGCAGTTGTAAGAAACAGGTGCAGAGTACCCTTGAGTACTCAGTTGAGTGATTGCTGCTGATTCCATTTAAATAAAAGCAAAACCCACCGAGTTGTAACAGAGGGGGTTTTTTGTTTGGTTGGTTTTTTTTTTTGGTTTTTTTTTAATGTATAACTTTGATAAATTAATAGTACTAGTCAATGAAATCAGCTAGTTCTTTATATAAGGCTTTGGAATCGCTGTAAATCAATTAAGATGAAAAATAGGTAGAGAAGAATTTGTATAACAGAACGAATGAAAGTGAGATTTTTGGAATTAATCAGTGCATGTGAGGGGAAGAGAAAGGAGACAGTGTTGAGAGAGAAAATAAGCATTTCTCTAAATAAAATGCACATTCATATATGCCAGAGAAAATAGTTGCAGACCAAGTGCACTAATGTTAAAATGCTCAGCAATGTAATAGGTTTTGAAAGCAATTTTTCAACCAGGTTGCTGTACCACCTAAGGGCAAAGTTGATAACTATCTTCAACAATCCTTAAACTTTAAAATACTTCTCTGTACACGAGATAAAAAGGCAGAAAAAATGCAAAAGAAATTAATCCTGTGTTTTCTACAGCTTCCTGGGTGTTCTAATAGCTTGGAAGAGCTGGAACTCTGATATTCCCATTTAGAGACTTGTATTGTTTCTCTGCCACTACACTTTCCCAGAGCTTGTTACAGGAGTACATAGGAAGTGCCTGCTGGTTGAAAATCCAGCTGCCTGTAATCTACTTTCTATCACTGAAGGCAGAATTGGGTATCTAACCAATAATATTCTTTAATGAACAGAGCATCCTGTGAGGTACTAAGAGATTTTTTTGCCTCTCAGTAATATAGACAAAAGCTGGCATCATGTCATGGTTTGAGTCTGGCGCAATGCCAGTGCTTCCATGAGAATACCTCTTTTCCTGGTATCTACTGTGAGATGTGATCAGAGACAGAGCAGAGCAGGCTCCAACTTAAGATTGAAAGGGAAAATAAAACTTTATTAACCTAAAACTACAAGGAAAAACACACAGAAAACAGGATGAAAACCTTCCAAATTTCCTCCTCCTCCCCCCACCCAATTTCCTAATTCTGTTACCACCCCTCAGATCACCCACTCTCAGTCCATCACCACCCTTTAGATAATCAATTCTCAATTCTTTGAGAAGAGAGGAGTCCCTCTTGCACTACAGACTTCCCCAGGAAACAGTCGAAACTTCTCGTGTCTCTGTGTCACGTGTGGCACCGCCCGGAGAACATTTTGCCATTGTGACCTCTTCCTTCCACGTCCAGTGCTCTCACCACTGCACATGGACCAGAGCTGCTTCTAGGGTTTTTCCCTTTAAGGATGCTTGGTCCAGTTCCAAAAAAGAGCACAGTCCCTCTCCTTTTGGGACACCCGTCCCCCCCAAATTTCACCCCCTGGGGCTGAGGGGTCTCTTGAACAGGGATCATCTTCCTCTTCTTCTTCTTCAAAGACAGAGGGCACCACCACCACCCTCCTCACCCTCATCTCTGTTCACACACTTCCACATCACCGCACTCTCCGGGCTCTGAGCCCTTGCCTCCCCCCAGATGCAGTCTCTGTGTCACAGGAACTCAAGGATTCTGTCCATAGCTATCCAAGAAAAGTCCAGCCAAAGGCCACTCCATCATCTCCTCCCACCTAGGATTCTTCTCAATTTCTCTCAATCTCACCAACTCCAGGAGGAATCAGCATTTGCAAGGTTTCCATCATCCCAAGAAGGGTTAAAAGTCCCAGGCTCTGCCGGTTTGGTTCATGAACTCCCACGGCTGGCTGCCCTGCTGGGCATACCCCCTTCTCCTTCACTCCAGCAGCGCTATCACAGGCACAGGCTGCTCTCTCGCTCTCTTTCTCTCCCTCCAGGGGGGGAATGGGGGATGGCTGCCCTAAGCCCTCGCAGTGCAATGCTCCTCCACCCTTCGGCCCAGGCCTGGCCTACCTCCCTCCGGCCGCATGGCTCCCCTCCCCTCTGCCCAGCTCGGAGCTGGGCAGGGGAGGTCTGCTCTTGTCTCAGACTGGAACTCAAAAGGAACTTCTAGTGGGAGTTCACAGCTTTTAACCTCCTGTGTTCTCAGAGGCGTATCCATGCCCTAAGTGGACAAACCAGGTGCCAATATTAAAATCTGGACACCGATTGGCGTGACCACACCATCCCAAAAAAACTTCATTTCCTCTCAAACCACGACACACCACCTTGCTGTGTTGGGTTTTTTGCACTTAATATAGACACCATAAATTTATTTGTGAGGAATGGACTACACATTTTTCAAGGGAAAAAAAATATTAAAATTTTAATCCTGGGTACTTTTTTCCCATCTATTATCTTTTCTTAGGTTTATTTAATTTCTGATTGCAACAAACAATTATGTGCTCTTGTGATAGATCTAGTTTGACGAGAAGCATGTAGGACAAAATATATTTTAAGTACTATTCTTTTCTCCTTACTATAATTAATCTATTTTTAAGGTTGGCTAGAATGGAAATTTATCTCTAATCCAACAGAGATTTTTTTTTTTTCAGTTGAAAGTCTGGTCAGTAAGTGAATCTGTAAAATTCATGGGTTTTGCTTCAATAACTTTTAGACTGTGTACACCCAGATTACAATTAAATGATGAGGGTTTTATTTCAAAACTGCCAAGAATACAATAATTTGAATCAGGGTGAGTGATTTCCATTTTATGCATCTTCAGAGGTGACGCCGACTGTGGTAGATAAGTCTGGTGCTGCAGCAGTGCAACCATTTCAGTTTGTCTTCAAAATGTTCCTAGAATTCACAGGTCTTGCACAGAGCTGCTACTGTTTGTGATGATACAGAGGATGGAGTAGAATGGCTCAGCCATGTTGGCTCAACAGTTTTGTAAAATATTCAATTAAATCTGTATTTCAGATTTCAGCAGTTTTGTGAGATAACAGCGGATTTGTGAGGTAACAAGGTGTTGTTTCTTTGTTTAATTTGGTATCATCCTTGATGGATGGATATTTGAGAAATTATAGGAATGTAACAGTTTAATTTGAGCAAAGAATGGAATTTGGCAATAATGTAGAGTGGGATAAGGCTACATTTTCATTTACACAGATATGATTTAAAAGTGTAATCTCTTTAAATTGTGTTTTCATGAGGCTGCAGCTGATTACAGATTTTTATTAGCTGAAATAAGGCAATATGTCTTGCACATTATTTCTGAAGCATTCATATAGCTGTGCTTCTTTATGTAGAACTGCTAGAAATCTACCAGTAAAAAATATCACCTGACACTGTTTCTTGTTAGATATAATTTTGAAATATGAAAGCATCTCAAAATAAATCTTGATGCAAACTGGGGAAGTAAGAGGTTCTGATCTCCAAAGCAAATAAAGACTTGAAATTGCCATGGGAAACACACTAGATGCTGAACAACACTTACCTACCCACAGGACACGTAGAGCAGGTGAAATACAAAGCTCCTGTGGAGTCTTTTAATATTACTTGTGACTCCTCTGGAAGTACTAATTTTGAGTCTGACAGCACAGTCAGTGGGGGAACTCAGTTAATCTGTTTGTTGTCTCTGAGATGGCAGCCACGGGGTCCTGCTGGGAGGGCAGTTTTTGTAATGTGGACACCAGTCCACTTGGGAATGGGCACAGACCCCAGGGAGTTTGGAACTGAGTCACTCAAGAGCTGTGAGTGATAATGACTTTCATGCTTGAGGCACTCTTTAATTAAGCAACCCTCATGATTTCACACATTTGAGAGAGATGCTGCATCTTTAAGAAATGGAGGGTTTTAACAAGCACAAAGTCATAATGTAAAACCAGAAGTTATTAATTTTTGAAGGATTTTCAAAAGCAAAACACTACTACGTTCAAATAAGTTTAACTACTCAGTGCAAGAGCTACAAGAGACTTAGAAATCCAAAGCAGGCCCTATGTGGAACTGAGAAAAATTGCAAGCTGGAGAGCAGCTAAAACTCACCAGGGGCCCCTCTGTTTTGTTTCCTTTCTGTCTGGGTGCCTGTGGCTCCCCCACTGAGCACGCTTCAGTCCTCTGAGGTCTGGGATGTATGAGGTTTTTCACCTCAATATTTATTTTAAAACCTGAATTTGGGTGGTGTCCCTGGAGAAGACTTTAAAAAACCTGGTGGTTTTGGATCCCCTTAGATGGGAGTGAAAGTCCCAAGTGTGTCTAGAAGATGCAGAGATGTTGGCAGGTGGCAATGGCTGCTGGTTGTTAAAAGATTGGATGGAGCTATCTCCAGAGATTCCTTTCTGCTGTGCCTGTCTCAGAGTGTGTTACAATTTTCAGGCATTTGGGTAGGTTATTTACCCTCCCTGTTGCAACAGTTCCATCTAACAGAAAAGCAAATTAATTTAGAGTTCTGGAACAGATCCAGCTTGTGAGCTTCTGATTTACTTGTTTGGAGTTCTGAGATGGGAATTTTGCTTTAACATCTTTTAGAACAAAATTACTTTGATGGCCCTCAGTTAAATCAAACTGATTTGCTAGTCTTTATTAGAATTATTGCATCAATATTTTAACTTGCTTAACTTTGTTCTTAGAGAGATGTATTTCAAATTCTTATTACTCATCTTTGTTTACTTATCTTCTTTGTATAGAAACATGCTTTGATATGGAAAATATTATACTCAGTCTAACTTCAAATGCCTGTATCTAGACATTTGTTAGAAAAGGTACATTGTAATTTAGCAGATAAAGTATTTAAAGTCAACACCTGCAATCACTTCATGATTCTTCCAGTACTGATGGTAATGGCTGATACGTTCCTAAATAAGTAGATCAGATGGTCCTAAAAACTGCAAAGGTTCTGGGAAATTGTTGGAACTTAGGACAGCATTTCATCTTCAGGTAAAGGACTGTGCAAGTTGCAATAGCAAAGATTTTAGCAAATTTGCAGTTGTTTCATATCAATAATAAACCATTCACAGGTTCATAATAATTTTATGGCATTTATCACAGAATCACAGCATATGCTGAGTTGGAAGGGACCCATCAGGATCATCGAGTCCAACTCCTGGCCCTGCACAGGACACCCCAAGAACTACACCATGTGCCTGAGAACATTGTCCAAACACTTCTTTATCTCTGGCTCTTGGTGCTGTGAACACTTCTGTGGGGAGCCTGTACCAATGCTCAATCACCCTGTTTTTTCTTTTGTTTCAATGATATTTATGCAGTTATTTTGCCATGGCTTTTGCTCTGTTTACTGGTGGTGATATCTTCTCATTTGATTTTTGATTGCAAATAATAATATTGATATTTCAGAGTTAACTGTATCATATTAGTTACTTCAAGAAGTGCCTTCAGTTTATTGATTTATGCAGCCAATATTGCTCTTTTCTGATTATTTCAAATTACTGTAGTGAGTGGCAAAAAAAAAGGAACCTTAACATCAGTGGCTTAAGTGACAACTTTCCACTCATATTTTACAGATTGAAAAACACAATTTTTAGAAACTTACACAGAAACTTAGAAGCGGCTCAATGTCTATAATTTGGTCTTGAGAAGATACATTTATCTCAATTATATTATATTTGTATGGTTGTGTCATGCTGTCTTTCTTTACGCATATTTTTTCTTCTGGTAAAAATGTGGAATAAGGAAGTCATGGAAGTGTGCCATGTTTCATACTTGAAGAATATTAACTGCATGTTTGGGAAGAGCACATACCATCTATGTTGTATTCAGGCTTGATTATTTAAAAAAATTCATCTTTTTGCCTAATTTTTTCTTAATTTTTCATGTTTGGACTGTGTGCTGTACCATTATATTTTTTACCAGTGACATCTCTGTAATATAATGCATAATAAAAACATTATTAATTTATAGTGGATATTCCCCAGCTGTCTTTAGACTGATACCCAAGCTAAGTAGAATCGGTCTGAGCCCTAAATGATAATTTTTATTGATAATGACATCAGGAAAAAGGCAAAAATTTGCTGATGTTACTATGATTTAAAAAAAGACAGTGAAAATATTGAGTAGCATGATTATATTCTGCTTGGAGATTTGAAGACATTTCTTGTCCTATTTTATAACCAAATCAAGCTATGAATGGAAAAGGTGCTGTTAGAGTTCAGCACAATGTTCTCTACTGGACGTTTGCAGTGTGAAATTAGAAATAATTGTGCTTTTTCTTGGTATTATAATGTTTGCTATTTTTGCCAGGTTTAGGATGCTGACCTAGTGCTTTCCCTATCATACAAGTCATATAAATCTTATCTAAGCTCATAAAGGTACTTAGAATCATGCATTTCTGCTTCTCACCCACAGTTAATTAGGGATGTAGTGGTTCTGAGATGGCCACTCCACCTCCCAGAAACTCCAGGAAGGTGCACTGTGATTTGCTTTAAAGCTCAGTACTAAGTAATCTGGCTTGGAATAACCTGCTGTTACCCTTGTGTCTCAGAGACTACTTAGAAATTACCATGATGCTAAATAACCAAAATTAATAACGTAGAGGAGAAAAATGGTACATTAAGGAGAAACCTCAGTATTTGAGGAAAATTGTCTCTGATGCATGAGACATCTTCATTTTGCATATCACCCCTTAGCAGTGCTACCCCTTTAGACTGCTTTGAGAGGCACCATCTCAGTGGCATTTTGAAAAGCTGCAAAAGGTGTGCTGTTTTTACTCCATGGCTCTCAACCTGAGCCCTCTCTGAAAAGCAGCCCTGCTCCTGCAGGAGTTTTCCTTCTCCAGTGTGGAGAACAGGCAGCACAGGAGTCTTCTGACCTCTCACTAGGATTGTGGAGTCTGGTACAGTCCAAAAGCAGTCCTGTTGTTCATCTTGGCTTTTTGAGCATTTCACTTTTCCAGTCATACTGAAATTGTCAGCCACGATTAAGCACAAATAAATGTTGCTCATACCCATGGTTAGGCAGAGCTAAGGGTGAAGCCAACAATAAGTTTAAATTTAAAGCTTCTTTATGGTTTTGTTTGTATCTTTTTACTTGTCTAGAAAGACATGTAAGAATTATTGCTGGCTTCCATTTTTCCTCTCCTAAAAAGAGAGAATTTAGTGTTGATCCCATACTACTGAAAACAGACTGCTTAACTTAGGCAGTTAGAGACCTAGAAAATAACTAGAAATATGTGTCTTGGTGACTCATTTTTGATATGAATAGTTTTGTGAAAGTTATTTATAGAACACATGCATAAAAGTGTAAAGTTGGCCTTTTTATTTCTGTACATGTAAAATACCAAAACATATTATTTGGAATAATTTGTAAATTTAAGCAGCAATATTTACTTGGCACACAATGCTGCCAAGTTGGAAGCAATTGATAAAAAACTGAAAGAAATGAATGATTAATTCATTTAATAGAATGATGGAGCAATATAAAAGTCACTGTGGAAAACAGCAAGAAACCAGCATTCAAGTAGCCTGGCACTTGAACTTATTCTACTTAGTACTACAGAGAGCAGTGAAAATGAACACCTAGAAAAAGAGCAATTAAGGTTAAAGTGACTAAAATGTCAGGTTACTAACCCTTAAATATTGCATATTGTTCTACTGAAAAAAATAATCCTTTGTATTAATACTGCTAAAGTGAGAATGTGGATCGAGGTACATAAATATTTAAGCTTTTTCTTAAATTCCAACAAAATATAGAAGAAAATATTGATTATATTAAAGCATCCCAATAATTTTGAAGTGATCATTGAAGATTGAGTTTCAGGTTCCAATAATTGCTTTACTTCAATAAAACTGCTTCCTCGAGAGAGAGTTTAAAACAAAATAAAAACACAGCCTCATCTGAAGTATGTGTTGGCGAGAAAATTCTAGATGAGTAAAAAAATCAGGCTGTTGATTTTGAGTTTTTTTTAAGAAATACCAAAGGGTCACATATTCCCTTTAAAATCTTGGAAAGAATAAATACACCTCGCAGCTGCCCAGTTTAAGATTGTTAGTTCTGTGGTTTTTCTATGTGAAAGTTTGATCCCACAAGACAATCCTTCTCACTCATGGCAACATTGAAAAACAGATAGATTCCATTAGGATTAAAGTAATAAAAGAAGTGGGTAAAACCACTGGAAATTTGAGAATGGATCTCAACTGAATTTTTGGCATTAGGTGGTTTTTTTCCACATCTTTTAGGGAACGTCTCACCCCACTAGATTACCACTGTCAGCTCCTAGCTGTATCTTGTAATTTCTTTCTTGGGAATTTGAAAAATCCAGCTATAGTAATCAGCTCTTTTTCAGACATCTTCAACTAATCCCCTGTCTCTATGTGGTATTTAGTTAATTTTGAAATTTTTCTGCTTTCCTACTTTAAGTACCTGTGAAAAACAGGATTTCAACATTGGTAACAATACCACATAATACAATGCACACCATGAGGAGAACACTGCAGTACTTTTGTCAGTTCACCATATTTTTCCAGCACCCAGATTGTTAGGAACCATACTGGGTGGGGAATAAAATCCAATGTTTGCTATTCTGTTTGCTCGTTTTCATCACTCTCTCTCTCCTCTGTAGGATGTTTTAGGTCACTCTAACCAAATGAGCAACAAAAAAGGAGTAAGGTCGTTCTTTAAACCAAGTCCAGCTTCAGATTAGATGTGTTCAATGCCTTGCCTTTCTTTCTTCCTCTCCTTAAACCAGACTGTACTAACAGATCTGTACTCTGCTGATCATTATCACAGCCTGAAATGTTGACCCATGCTTTCAGGGGAAGTGCCAGAGTTATGCTAACAGCTTTGAATTCCTCACCCTCTTCTGTCAGAGACAGGTCGTTATTTCATTGACATAACAGCTCCTTGACACATCCACTCCCTTCTGTAATAAAATGAATAAACAGAGGAGTGTTTCCTATTGTGATTTTACTCACAATAAGAAATACCATCAAAATCTCTGGATAAATTATTTCAAATTCCCTTAGTACCCGTCACTCCACTTTACTTTAACTACCAGGTCCATACCCTAATTTAAATTTCGGTTCATGCTTGCTGCAATTGCTCACATGTGTATGGGTCTGCACAGGCTGTGTAGATGCAGATAATTATCTTGGATGGCTGTTAGGGCCTGCTTGCAAATAAACAAGAGCAGGCACGGTCATGGTCTGCTCAAATATATGCTGGAAGAGAGTGGCATCTTTCTGTTAAATTTATGCTGATTTCAGGCTTTGGATTAGGGCCTGAAGTCTTAAAAATATAAGCACATGAGTGGTGTCTCTGTTTAGAAATGAAGCCCTAGATACATAGTAAGAAGTGCAGAAGTTTAGTAGCTAGATCACCAGTCATTAGAAATGTCAGTTGCAATAATTTCAAATTTTTTCATCGGGACTTCACATCCGAAGACAACTCCAAAGGGGCATGCTTCCAATAAAAAGAAAACCTCAAAGGCCAGCTTCCTACTGTAGTTGATTAAGCACTCTTTTTCTTTACATAACTTGACACATACTGGCCTGATTACACTTTTGCCCTAGCTTGACAAACACTAGTTCTGACTTGATGTGGTAAAATGAGAGGAAATTCTGAACTGACTTAGAAGTTGCAAGTGAAACGCACTTGGTCTTCCCCAGCGCGGTGGAGAGTTTCTTGGAACTGCCAGGCTCCAACAATTGTCTGTAAGGGATGAATAATTTTCCTTTCTGATTTTGTAATTATGGCTTTTAATATTAGATCACAGCATTCATGGAGGCACATACAGTGAAAAGGCTGGAGCTGATGGGGTGATATACACCCAAGCATAGAAGAAATTATGGAAAATGAGAGAGCTAACAGTGGCTGCTTGTGCATGTGTGTACCTCTTGGGCTGCATTCATTAGGACAAACTCTTTAAGGTCAGGAGGATGGGGAAGGCTAGCACAGAACCTTTTTGATGTACATGGAGCTTTTTCCTGAGTGCAGTGAAGTTACTTGGAAGATTGAGATGTGATGGACTTCATTGACACATCAGGTCTCAGCCTTCATGCAGGTGAACTGAATGCATCTTTCTTCTCATAGAGTCTTTAACTTTAAATTTCCTCCTGCTCATATACTTCTGGGAGAAATGGTAATGAAATATTAGAAAAATAGCCAAATTTCGCTCCTTTATATGGAAAAACAAGGGTAAGAAGGTCTTTTTCAGTTTTTTTTTTTTTTATTCTAAGGATTTTCATCTCGCTAACCAAGAAGATATATTAAGATGAATGTAAATAACTGAAGGAGAGGTTCCAATATGCAGTGTTGACCCTCACCAGCCTCTCCATGGAAGGAATTTGGCATGTTTTCTTCTTTCCTCCCCATATATAATAGTTTTCAAACCTACAGGTTCTGAATGACCCTGCCTTCATTCTGTACATGGGCACCCAGCAAGAAGGTCTAGAGTTTCAAAGTATCTTCCATCCTATTCAATTCACATGCAAACATATTCAGCAAGATAAATGACAATTGTTGCTTGTAGGTAATGTGGAAAAAAATATGATTGAATTATTGTTCCTTGTATTGTGCTTCTGCTTCTCAGTATGCAAACCACATCTATGCATATAAATCTGAAAGAGAAGGAAAAAGGAACTTCCTGAGTGGGAAAAACTGTTTTATTACTAATCAGAAGCCAACATCCATCCAAAAGTAGGAGAAAAAATCTGATTTTTTTCCTTTACTATGGACCTAATTTGGTCCACTGACCTCATTGAGAAATGTTGATCTTAGAGCATGCCAGTGTTTCCAAACAATAAAACTGGGATCTAAATCAACAGGAAATTATCTGTTTTAAGGTGCCTTGCTCTTAATGGAAAGGAAGACAAACTTCATGAATTGAAAAATGTAGCATCTTCTCCTCTTTTTCTGAAAGACAAAATTCTGGAATAAAACCTTTGATTTAGGTTGAGAAAGTAACTATTGAAATAATAGGTAATTATTTTCATGAAGACTGAATATTTTGTCAGCTGTTCTACATACAGCTCTTGTGAATTCTGGTCTTAGTGTAAAAGCTGTCCTGTCTGTGCTGAATGGATCAGAGATGGACCAGAAAGTACCTGATCTCTTGGCAGACCAAATCACTTGGACTAACATTCTGCCTCTCATGGGTGTTTTTTAGTGTAGGCTCAAAACCATGCCATGTTACCAGAACAAGCTTTTGCTCAGAATGCTATGTGAATGCATCCTAAATTCTATTCTTTACTGTTTACATCTCCTAATTTCTAAAGAATGCATCTACTTTCACAACTTTTTCCCATTCCCATATGTTGATATTTGAGATGAAGGGAGGTTACCTGAGTACCCTCATGGTGACTGACTGAATGCTCTCCTAAATGGAATAGCATAATATGTTTATGAGCTCTGACTTGCCAGGGTGGATACAATTTGGTGTGGAAAAGTCAGACATGCCTGTTTCTCTGAACTGTGTGAATCTGAGCTCATGGATTGCCAGCTTGTATGTGGTTGAGGTAAAAAAAAGACATAAACCTCACTAAAATGCAAATCTGCATCATATGACTGCAGCCCAGGGAGGGGTGGTGTAGCATTTCTGTCACTGAACGCTACAGGAGCAATAATTTTAGATTAATAAGTGTAAGCAAAAGGAATTCAAGTTTGATTACCTTTGTAAAGATTTGTTTTAAGCACTTACATTTTAAGATTTATTTATTTATTTTAAGTAAGCCTTCGGGACTTATTTTCTGCTAATGACATGGCCAGGAAAGAGCTGAAACAGCAGAATTCCATTGCTAAAGTTCAGATTGATTGTCACTTTTTAACACTGCTTTATAGCCTCTCTGGAACAAAGAAAATATCACCTTTTAATATATAGCTATAATATTCTAAGCTAGGAAAGAAGGAAAAAAGAAAGAAAATAAATTTAACAACCCTTCCTATTTCCAAAACAGACTTTATTAAATAGGGGATTTTTTAAAATTTGCATTTTTCAGCACCTTTTCTATTCAGAAACTACCTTGTAGGTTTAGATTAGGTTAAGTGCAGTAAACTAACATTGGATGTTTCTTGTTAACAGCAAAGAAAAGATCAGGGACACATATCTATATCTATATCATCTATATCTATATCTATATCTATATCATCTATATCTATATCTATATCTATCTATATCTATCTATATCTATATCTATATCTATATCTATATCATCTATATATATATGTTATTACTGTTAGATTTCTTTTATCTGCCTGGTGCAAAAGAGAAAACAGAAAGAGAGTAAAAAAAAAAATTGGGGCTTCTTGCTTAGAGGTTGGGCTATCCTGTTAATAAAATAAGGCCTTTGAAAAGCTCTGTGCTGTGTGGGTATGAAATAATTAGCAGACAAAATTTAAATGAGAATTATGCTGTTTTGGGGCTGATCCAAGTCAGACCCCTCCAGTATGCAATCTTTTGAAGTCCACAAACACTTTCATGGCTTGTCTTGGCACGCTCCTAAGCTTGCTGTTGTATGTGAAAATCGAAGTTTCTTGCCTTCTGCATGGTTTAAATGTATGGAATGGGTTAAATCGGTGTGGCAGCCCAAATTCTGGCTAGCCTGGCTAATATTTCTACTGATCCCACGTGCCAAGACTCCAGGCATGGTCCCAGCATGGCTGGTGTTTGTCTTTTGTCTTCAGCATGTGTGGCCCCCTGAGCCTGCTGCATTAGGGTGGAGGGAAGTGTTGCTCCAGAGCTTGTCCTCAGCAGCCTAAGGACAGCTCCAGCCTGTCTGCTGAGCTCTTACCTGGACAGGAATTCAGTGGGGAGGCAAACATCACCTTCCAATCTGCTCTTTCAGATCAATCTGAAAAGCACAGCAGTAACTTAGGTACTCTTTTTAAATAGGTGATCTACTGCTACTAGTATTTTTTTTTCAACTACAGTTAAATCTGGAATTAAACATTAATTCAAGCTATAATGGCTTTTGCTTCAAACTGGGGCAATTTTAACTTCTGCTTACAAAACAAAATATTTATGCCAAAGCTTATGCACATGAGTACCCTTAAAGTGAAAGCTTTTTCACACTTATGACTTGAAAAGTCACAATTTCTGGTCTTAAATTATAGTTAACAGTCAAGAAACATTAATTTTCCACTGTGCAGTGAGCTGTAATGTATGAGAAATGCACACTATGAAGAGTGTTTTCTTGTTTGCTCACTTTCCCACGGATGACTAAGGAGCAGCTCTTCACATCAATTACCACTGCCCAGCACTTACACAAGGTGAGGTTGATTGGCAGGAACACCAAAATTAGTGTTGTGGAAGAATTGTTAAGGTTTAGGAGCTTCAGAATAAAACCCATCAAAAAGTTGGGGAAATAAAAAACAAACAGAAAACCCAGCATGACAACTTTGGTGTTTATATGAGAAGTTTTAAATAAATTACGCATGAACTCTAAAACAGAAGTCCTTAAATGTTTTCCTTGTTTTATCTGCTTGCCCTTTGCTAGATCAGGTAAAGTCACAGGTTCCAGCAGTGAATCTATGAGAGAAAAAAGTTCGAGCATCTTTTGTTTTAATCTCCTGGTAACTGACATCTGACTGTCCATGAAAACATGCTCAATATTAACAAAGACACCCTGGAAAAATTAAAAAAAAAATTAAATTAAAAAAAAAAAAATTGAGCTCTGATTCAGATGTTGTCCCGGGTTGCCAAGCAAATTGTATTCTATTTGCCATCTGTAGGGCAGTTGTCTTTTGTCAAGTGGGCAGTTTTCCTTATCTCTTCTGCAACCACTCCTCCCTCCAAGGAGACATCGGCCGATAACAGGCTGTTGAATGTCACTGCATGGCTGATAAGAGCTACAGCACCCCATTGGGAGATATGAGCCCAGAGGGAGGAGCCAAGCCTTCCTACCCGGATATAATCTGGAGATTCTGGAACGCCACCGTGTCTTCTCCACTGGATTTCCCAGAGAAACAGCTGACTCTTCCACTGGATCTTCAGAGGAAGGCTACACCTTTCTACAGGACCCCCTGCTCCAACAGAGCCACAGCTGACACTTCAGGAGGGCTGCAGCCACATTTCCAACTGGACTGCTACCAACACCCTGACCCACAGGGTGTCAGGTTGAGTTCTGACTCTGTCAGGGTTGTTTTGGCTTACTGCATTGTTTATTTTATCTTTTTATTTTCTTCTCTAATAAAGAACTGTTATTCCTGCTCCCATATTTTTGCCTGAGAACCCCCCCCCCTCTTAATTTCAAATTTATAAAATTCAGAGGGAGGAGGTTTACACTTTTCCATTTCAGGGGAGGCTCTCCTGCCTTCCTTAGCAGACACCTGTCATTCCAAACTAAGACAAATGTAGAGAAAAATACTTCAAAAGAGAAGTTGTTTTATAGACATACAAACTTTTATTGTTGGATTGCAATTTCCTAGTATAGGTTTGCAGAGTAAATAAGAGCTATAGGTTTTAGTTTACAAAAAACCCCACCTTTGTGTTTGCCTTCTCTGTGGTGGGTTTGGATGAAAAAATTCTTTTCTCCTTTAGGAAAAAAAAAAAAAAAGGCATGAGGACCATGGAGAAGTAATTTTTATGTATTTCATAACACTTCCATTTCCTAACAGCCTCTCTTCCTCTTCTACCATAGGATCAATTATCATCCTCTCTTACAGTTACAGGAAAAGGTCAAAAGTGAAATAAGAAAATACCAGCTTTCCTAAGGGAACAGATTCATAATGTGGAAAGGAGCCTGTAATTTGGCAGCTGTAGCTTTGGGAAGCTAAAGTTTAGTGCAGGAAGAAATTGGAATGTCTCTTGGATGGGGAGATAGTGGTCATCTGAGAGTGCAGTTGACACGATTTCTCTTTGTAGAGCTGACATGGGGGTGCTTGGTGCTGTCACTGAAGGAAGGCAAGCAAAGGCTCTCTTTTATGCCAGTGTCAGTTCTGCTTTTTTATCTCACATATCATGCTCAAAGCTAATTGTGTTTACTGTGCTCCTGCAAAGCAGGTAGTGAACATTGCATAATTAACTGAGAAATCCTCCTTTTTTCTTCCAAAGAGCATATAGATTTCCTTCTGCCTCTCCCCTCTAACTGGGTTTGTATTGGTATGCACAGAGTGGTTATCTTTTGTAATTTGTTATTTAGCATCTCTGATACATCTTCAGGTAATCTCTGGTGTAAATGATGTAATTTTTATGCTTTTGAGTTTGGGATAAGGCAATGTTAGACTTGCATTTTGTGCTTTGAAATTGGGATATTTATTTTGTATTTTAGCTCAGAACTAGTTCTGTTTTTAACTTTGCACATTTGCCAACTCATTTGTGCTGAATAATATAATCATTAGTCCATTAGAACTGAAGATGGCTAAAGAAGGAAGCAATAACAAGAGAATGAAAGATGGAGTAAAGATAAATCCAAATTAGACCTCAAAATAGAACCTTATATGATAATTCTATCCACAGCCGTGGGATATAAAATGAAGTCCTCTCTTTCTGCAAGATAACCACCTGCAGGCTGACAGTGCAGGGGGAGCAGATCTTATTGTAATGGTGCTTCAAAAAATCAGATCCTAGGTCTGAAACTTTCATTAAACGTTGGGAACATATATTAAAAGAAAAGAAAAAAAAATCAATAAAAGTCATCTTGTGCACTTAGTTCAGTTCTAGAATTAGAGTTCTGTAATTTTGTATTGTTAATATACATCAGCCTATAACTTAGAACCAAATTGCCTATTTTCTCATCTAAAGCTGTTTTCTAAGTTTTGAACTGGATCAAACAACTGAAAATATGAAATGTCTCAGATGTAATTGGTGAAAACTTGACTGAAGAAGCAGCATCCACTTATTGCAGTGTTTGTAGCACACCAACTCCTTTGGCCTTTTTACTTCTTAAGACTACTTCAGCGATATGGGTCACTTTTGCCACTAGAATAGAATTTGCTTACAAGCCAAGGAAATGAAATTGCCCTTTAGTGGCATCAAGAGGTTTTTGCTATATAAATATATACATTATTTATTTATTTATTTGTTTGCTTTTTAACTGTCAGAAAAATAATTCAAACTTTTTCTTCTTTTGGGGATTAGATGTTTGTCACTGACATGTTCTATGAAAAATCTTTTCTTTAGGATTTTTCTCTCCTGAGAAGCGAGAGGCCTCAAGAACAAAATGCAAACAATTTTTATCTGTTGCTGTGGAATGCAACAAGTAGATCCGTGATTGGTCTCATCTAGTTGTTCTAATTAATGGCCAATCACAGTCTACATCTCTAAACTGTCTTGGTCAGACACAAGCTTTTGTTATTAAATTCTTTTTCTATTCTTAGCTAAGCCTTCTGATGAAATCTTTTCTTCTATTCTTTTAGTATAGTTTTAATATAATATATATCATAAAATAATAAACCAAGCCTTCTGAACATGGAGTCAACTTTCTCATCTCTTCCCTCATCCTAAGACCCCTGTGAACAATACATCAGATGTTTGTTTCATGTGTTTGTTTCTTTTTTAATGTCCTGTTATGCAGTTTACTTTTTGGTCTGTTTGTGGAAATTAATTGTTCAGTGTGCTGAGGTATTTGTGGTTTTTTTTTTTTTAATTTATTTACTGTGTGTATTTCAGCTATCACTTGACTGTTGGATACACCTAAAAGATGTAATCAGAATTAGTATCCACTAGGGTAGAAGAGGCTGTCCAGGCTACAGAGGACTTCAGGTGTAAAATGAGACAGGGAAGAAATAAGAAAGGAAGGCAAAGGGAAGAAGAAATCTTGTTTCCTAGAGAAATAAATGCACTGTGCAGTACTCTGTTGCCTTGACTGAAGTGCTTTAAGGGAACAGGATCATGTGTGCCAGAGTTTGCCAGGTCATCCTGCCCAGAAAAATTAGCTGACTCTTCCCCAGATCAACCATTTTACAGCTGTCCTTAATCACAGACAGACCCCTACTAATTAGACTATGCTGTCTCTTACACTGCTGCTTTTATCAATAATACAATTAGCAAAATACTGTAGTATGTATTTGCCATTGGGGTGGGTTTTTACTTGTATATGCTGTCCTTTTCCCTGTGCTTCTACTGAAAACTCTTTAGTATAGTTTTGGTTTTATTTCTAGGGTGTTCTCTCCTGGACAATATAGATTTCTTACAGGTGAGAAAGAAAGTCAGTTTGTTTTTTATTTTACTAAATAGCTTAATTTGACTTCTACTTGTACTGTGATCATGACTGTCTACAACAAAAATGTTAGTCCATGTCCTTGAGGGTTTTTTTGGGTTTTTGTTTTGTTTATTGGTTGGTTGGTTGGTTAGGCTGGGTCTTTCTGTATGAGCAAGTTTTTTAGAGTGGTGAGAAATTGCACTCATATAATCTATATGGTAGCAACTAAAATTTTAATTTGAAGCTAAAACATAATCTTTCCCTTGTGAAATATGTGTGTCCCCCAAATATTTAATTCATGCAGGGTGGACGGATTCAAGCTGTTTCACAAATTCCTTAGAATGCAGATGAGAAAACAGAGGTGAACATGGAGTTCTCCTTTGACCTTTGTCATTCATAATTGTCACCTGTAAGAATGCCTGAGATGGACTTTTGTGTAGTTTATGCTTCATGTTTATATATGCTTCCTAGCTAAACAGAACAGTAATGATGGGCTTAAGAAACTCTGAAAAATACCAGACTTAAAATAATTAAAATATTCACCCTTCATTTGTTCTTCATAATTCATCTTGCCACACTTGATAATTATGGGAGAGATTAAAAGCTTCCTTGTTCTCAGCCAATCTCCCTTTAATACTTGATCCCCACAGTGAAGTTGTACTGCTGAATTTGTGGCATCAAATTCATTTCCATAGCAGCACAGATTTTTGCTGTGGCATCACATAAGTAAAATGATTTTGACTTCGCTGTGGGGTTAAGCTGCTATAAAGGGAGAAGGAAGAAAAAAATAAAACCTCCTTGTGGAGAAAAAACAACTGCAAAAGCAATGCCTGTGATAGCTTGATCCAACAACTGCAAATCCTGTGAGAATTCTCCTTATTTTAAGTCAGTGGGGCTGCTCAGTAGGGATTTCTTTCACACTAAGAAATAAAGGGTAAGTCCCACAGTGTGATCAATTTTGTGTTTTTTTTCCCCCTCTTGAAATACTGTTTTTTCCAAGATTTAATTTAGCAGAAAAATTCATCCTTTAAGCATATCTATCAGGATTATTTCACATACAAATACAACACTCACACACATGCTCTTTCTGATCTCATCCTAGGAAAGCCAACACACAATATTCGGCAACAGATGCATAAAGGAGTGGTAGATGTATGCACATAAAAAATCCCAACAGTGGAATCTTTTCCTTTTCTGCCTTGTATCATTTAAAGATTGTGATGACAAAGGGCATGCTTGGAGAAATCCAAACCACCACCAGGAAGAGAGGCAGGAAATGAAATCACTGTAATGAGAACTGCTGCCCAGTGCTCTGCTATGAAATGAAAGACACTTTGATGATGGGTGCAGTGGGCTAATGTTGGTCAGTCTCCTGGAAAATAGAATTATGCATAGCTGGTAAACTCTGATAAAATGAAGACCAAAGTCAGTCAGTGACAGACAAATACCAATTGTAGTCTAAAGATTAGCAGGCTCAATTTTGGACTCACAATGTTTAAAATTCTTTTACTGCTGTTTCTAAATGTGCTGGTTTAGCAGAGTATGCATATTTTTAAAGGGGGGGAATACACTTCTAGCTGGATTTCCATTCAGTGCAAAATCATTGCAATTATAGCAGCTAAAGCCAGTCTAAAAATATTTTTAATCTGAAATCTAATTTTTAAAAGAATTATTAATTTTGAACCGTGCTTTGGATTTTCATATTAAAAGTGGGTTCTCAGGAGAGGTAGGCAGAGTGTTAAGGAGAGATAAAAGGTGTAGAAATAAAATGGCTCTTTCTTTCCTCTTCATTCCCTCTCAAAAACTCCTCTATTTGGGACAAGAACATACTTGACAGTGAAAATAAATGGTACAGAGATGGTGGAATAAAGAGACCTGGACAGTTTGCAACAGTTTGAACCATTCTTCCATCTATAATATTTTCTGAATTAAAATATAATATTTAAGAAAAAATGTTTTATTGTTTTAATGTTGATAAATGGGAAATAAAAAGATTCTTCTTTTATGAAATGTAACAAAGAGCCAACTACAAAATGAGAAGCCATTACACCTAGTGAAGTGTCATGGATGGCAACCCCACCAGGAAATTAAAAAGAAAATGCTACAGATATCCATAAAGAACTTGGCACCATGTCGATGGAAAACAGTCTGCAGGAGAAATGAACTCTCTCTTTCTCTAGCTGACTCTTTAAGAGTTTCCCTACAGCTTTAGCTGGGATCTGACAGATGGTATGGAGAAGATCAAGGCCATGAGCCCATGTCATACAGCAGACTTAATTAAAATTTCTTTTTTCTTTCCCATTCTTTTCCCAGGCTCCCAACGGGGCGTTTAATGTGCGTGAAAGGGTAAAATCGAAGCCATGTGTATGGAGAAAAGTCCATGGAGAAGGAAAATGTTTAGTAATCTGTCTTAGTTTTGGAACCACAACTGGAAATAAATGGTGTGTGATTAACAAAACTGTTTCTTCAACAGTGTAACCATGTGTCATGGTTTAGGAATGATGTTCCCTAATTCAGTGTCCCCATCAAGGCTCTCCAAACCACTCACTGCTCTCTCTCTACTCCCTGCTTCCCCAGGGCAGGACTGAGAGAATTGGAGGCACAAAAGGCAAAGATCATGGGTTGAGATAAGAGCAATTTGCTGTAAAGTGCCATGAGATAAGAAAATTACCAGTAACAGCAATAGTACTAATGACAGAGGGTTGAAGAAGGCCAACAATTGAACAGAAAAAAATCCCTCTAGGATAGACAATACTGGATGTCTCCCTCTGGAAGTGTCCACCAGAAGACACTGCTTTTTCTTTGGAAGAACGATCCTTTCCCCCGGCCCCAGCAATGAGCTGAGGTGGTAGAGAATAACCTCCAGGTCCTGGCCATACCCCCTCTCAGCTACTGCAGAAATTAACAATGTCCTGGCCAGAACCAGGACACCATGATGGATCATTTGCCAAAAAAGACAAATTCATCCCTCTCTCACCCCTAGATTACCAATTTTAGAAACACTTGATTGTATTTATCAGTTACTGTTTAGGTTACTCATACAAATATCACACATCTCATGGTGATTTAGATTTTGCAGCTGGGGGGTATGAAGAGCAATTTTTTAAGGTACTGAAGAAAACAAAGTTCTCAACAGAATTGTTTTGTGTGTTGTGGGCTAAGCACACTTGCTTTGTCCATGCCAAAAGTGAAAGTGAGTATCAACATGCAGTGTTTTATTGCACTGCAGTTTGCACATGAGAAGTCATCAGCAAGCCTGAAAAAAGGGAATTTGCCTCCATTTCCAAAGGAACAAATCCCTCCCATTACAGAGTCAGGATGTAAGACAGAAAGATGCAATTCTAGAATGGAGAGTGGTTATAGAGATGTGAGTATTGCTACTCAGGAGTCACAGGGCCAGTCAAGCAGCAGGTGATCTTGGTGGTTCAAAATGAGGTGCCCAGGAGTGAGTGAATTTCTGCTTAATAAAACATCATACTCCTTCAATCTGTTCATCACACAATTTGATTGTTTCATTTTTTCATTGTAGAATTGTGCCTGCATTTGTCTAACGTGTTGCTAGCATGAGACGAAGCCTTAGGAATGCAAAATAGTTATGAGTGAGCACAGAGGGTTAGACATCACTCACAGAGGGAAATAAACTAGGAGACAGAGAAGTAATGATGGGATGGGGGAAAAAAAGGCAGTTTTTTGTTTATTCAGAATGTATTTCTGGGAATAGATTTAGTTTTGACTGTTTTTCAGGATGGAGTTGCAGAAATATGTTAATGATTACTCAAGCCCCATGGTATAATTGAGAGTTTCATTCTTGATATCTTGTCAAGTTTCATGTTTCTAAAATCAGGTTAATAACTTTCTTGGTAATACATCTGTAAAGACCAAGTCTATTTAGAGCAATCTTGTCACCCACAGCAATATATTTTCAGCTGTCTGTATTTTATTCAGTTCTTAGGCAGATGCCAATTTCTGTCTTTTTTTTTTTTTTTCATATGCATCCTAAGTACAGAAAAGCTGTTAGATGGATTGTCCAGATTCAGTCTAAGATCCTTTTAGGATTTTTGTGTTCTGGCCTTGTTTTTCATGAGTTTCAGTTTACTGCATAGTTGATATTGCATAAATAGTGATTTTCATCTGTGAGCCACTTACACTGTGTTAGAAATTACATGGTACTCTGATTTATTGCTTGGTAATGATGTAGTTTGCTTTCCTTGTCCCCAGTGTTTTCTTTCTTTTCAATGACACAGTATCCATGGGTGTGTTAAACTTATTTTGTCTGCCATCTGCTCAAAGACAGTTGAAAAAATAAGAACTGTTTGAGTGTACTCTTACTGAAGTAAAATTTTTTTTTCCTAAAAGTATGTCTTAGTAGAAATTAAAATGCTTTAGCAAGAACTGAATAAAATTTCAGATTTACAGAACTGCAAACCACAGGATTTAATCAGCATTTAATCCACAGAGAGTCAAATCTCACATTCACAAATTAGGGGGATTCCCTGAGGAGTCATTTTGCTAATGTTGGCATTTTATTACAAAGCAACTTGAGCTGGAGTATAGAAAATATTTTGCAAACTTTTGAAAATAAAAAAGATGTGACATTCACTCTGATGGACTGTGGATTACATTTCAGTTTTGCAATTGTTTGCTGCAGAGCCACCACAGATTACTAAACTATTCATTTCTAAAAATGTAGTTGTATCTGTTTGGATTTATGCGTGGGGATGGCTCAGTCATTAAAAAAATATGTTCAGTGAGGGCATGCATTTCAGGTACAAAGCAGAATTCTGAATCAAAGGATGTGTGTTTGAATTGACTGTAGTGGTCTTTTTGCAAGGACTTTCTAGCTCTGATATGAAAAAATAATTTAAAAAAGACCAGATTTAAAAGGAGCATGATTCTTGGATAAGAAGTTAGGACTGTTTGCTTAAAGACATATAAATAAGCATTACAGAGTTTTACCTACCTGTTAACAAGAAAAGAAAGTAAATACATAGAGAAAATAAAGTTTAAAAAAAAATAAAATTTCCTAAAATGAGATCCAGACCAGATTCCCATTATGCTTCCTAATGATGCTCATTACAATCCTAACTACATTTTAATGCTGAATTTTAATGCCTCCATTCATCATTGGGATGAAATACAAATGCTAACAATTGACACACTTTAGAAGGTTCACAGGACTGAAAACTGTCTGTGCATATTTATCAGAGCAGGAAAAGCTATACTGGTTCAAGTTAAGGAATACCTCTCAAGAAAAAAAGGAAACAAAACAAAAATCTGAATACTGATGGAAGAAAAAATAGAGTAAGGGCCATCCCCTGAACTCAGCTACTCATATTTATACAACTTTAGGGGTAGTTTTTGTCTCACTAATGTTTTTGGCTCATAAAAACCTTCTTTGCAAGAAAATACTAAATATATAGAAAACAGAGAAGAGTAGAGAAGAGCAAAACATTCTGAGGGATTTTGATAAATTAATTTGAAATTACATTACCAGCAGTTTCATATATTACAAACTTTCACATTTATATTTTCACTCTAAGCATTTGAAAATTATTAATATGCCTACTCAGTTCTTCAATATTATCAGTTGTCAGTGTGCACCCACCTCTTATGATGCATAGCACACCCATAAAATTAATGCTGTAAACTGATCTTAAAGATTTAAAATAAATTGGTTCCAAGGCTTGAGATGCAAACACCCAAACATCCCAAGTGCTTTATTTAATCATTGTTATGCTTTCCTACCTTTTCTCATTCTTTCATATAATAAAATCTCAACGAATGTGAAAATCTGATGAGACTGAACAGTAGATCTCAGCAAGTTATTGGGTGCAAAGGAAATTTTATCTGCATGGTTCACAAGGCTGAATTCTGTTATACTTGAATTCTAATTCTCAGTTGTCCAATATATTACAACCCTAAAGCTGAAACTAGAGGAATAAGATTTTTTTTGTAAAGTGGATGAAAATACATTAATTCTGTCCTTGTAAAGTCAAATGTTGATATGAATTTTCCATTAGAGATTTCAGTTAATGGTTTCCATATAATGTGACTGTCTTTGAGTAGCACTGAAACTGCACCACTGATTTTTTGGCTAAGTTCTGTCCTGCCTGTGCTGAACTAACCCTGTTTGTGGTGGCAAGAGGCAGGAATAAAAGAGTTTCTTTCTAGAAAGTTATGCTGAGTCTCTCTTCTTCCTTATAAACTCTGATTCTTCTGTTTGTTCTTCATACTCTGTTACATGTTACATTTTTGTATCAAAAATATGTTTTTTCTTTCCATTACTCCTTATTTCAATATTTTATCATATTATTTCATCCTTTCTCTCTTCACTTTTCTTTTAAACTGGTTTTCAGTTTTCCCTCCACCTTCTTTTTGCTTCTTTACATTGCCCACCCAACTATCCTTCCTCTACTTTGGCTTCTTTTAAATAAAACCCTCGTGTCCAAGTTGCCGTGACATAGAAATGTAAAAATATCCTCAGTCAAAACTTTCATAGTCCTTTCAGCAGGGCAGTTCCCTGAGGGATTGATGGGGAGGAAGATGGAGGCTGTTTACCACAGCTAAATATTTTAGAAATAGGTAGACAGTGCATATGTACACATATGGTTGATTTAATGTAATGTGTGCAAGCAATTCTCCTGGAAGAATTTCTGAAGACAGAAAACAAAATATGTTTGCAAAACATTTAAGTTTAGTCTTCTGTTAAAACAATTTCATCAGAAAATTAAATTTAAAGCTCACTTCTCTGCTTAGTATTTGTCACTTTCCATTATTTGGACTGTTTTTTCTTCCAAAATCAATTATTTTTTTCCCATTTGATGCTACTCTGCACTTCAATTTTTACTCTTTTAGCAGAAATATGGTTACTTTTAACCAAAGTTCATTGTTTAGGCTCTAGGTCAGTCTTCACTCAAAAAAAACCCCTTCCAAAAGCAGTAATATAATAAATGAAGTCTGACTAGGGTTTAGAAAGTTCAAAAGAAATATATTTCCTTTTCCACCTGATTAATAATTGTGAGCAACCATTAAAAATGTTGGAAAGCTGGGTAGAAATATGGCTGTAATACAGATTTAGAACTTTTATCCAAATTACTTACCATTCTTGTGTCCAAAAAGGGAAGTCTTGAATGATAACAGAACACAAAAAAGACTAAATGGAACAAATCCTCATACCCAGCTTCAAACATGGCACGTGCAAAGGACTGTGTGTCTTTCTCTGTTCTATCAGATTTTTATCCTTCAAAAGTAACTGCTGAGAAATTCTACCTATGCTCATATCTACTTAATTTATCTTAATTTATCTTTCTCCTCTCCTATTACTTGCAAAATCTGGGTTGAAAGTGCCATCATAATCCATTTATCTAGACACAGTAAAATTATATAATTGAACTTCAAATAAGTGCATTGGATATTGCATGGTCTTGTCCTATAGCAGTGCTCTGTAGATTGGTGAAATTGTTCCTTTTTGAGTAGAAAGCAGCTGGAAGAGTAGAAAGCAGCTAGAACTGTTGTGAATAGCAGCAGGTCTTGTCAACAGGTCTACCTCAGAGGTATAATTAGGGTATACATTTGGGTTCTCTGAAAATACTCTCTGCTAAATACCATTTTTTTGTTAAAAAAATATTAGAACCAGATTATTCTCATCACTTATGAGCATGGGACAAAAATCTAACTAGACTCATGATCTTTGAAAAAACAAAATGCAAGTAGAAAAATGTTGGCTTTTTTGCAGTTTATCCAAATGTTCAGAAATAGACAGATCTGCCTCAGTTTTCTTCCCAACCAAGGTTTGATATTCCTGCTAATGCCATTTTACTTAAACAAAGTTCACAAATGTGGCTCTGTATGAATCTTGCCATTCTTAGGAGTTTTGCTTCTGATCATTAGCATTAAAAAAAAAAAAGAGGCTAAATATTGATAGCATGATAGGAAAAGTGAGAACAGAATGGCTCATGAAAGGTAGCTACTCCCTTCTAGAGGCAGACAAGTTGTAATTGCAGCAGTGCTGCCTGTAAGGGAGAGGTAGATGAAAGTTTTTTCCCATGGTGCTATCAGTGTATCAGCTTTTAGGTACAACAAAAGAGTCCCTGAAATCTACATTTGAGTACAATTAAAATCAGACACAAATTAGTGCACACAAACCATGCACACAGCTGTATGGAAGACTACTCAGGTTAGCTGGTGACAAAGAAAAGCATATTATTCTAACAGAACAATTATTTCTAGGTCTCATGTAATAAAAATGAAACTTTGCACAGCAAACCAGTCCATTAGACAGTCTTTGATTTCCTCTAAATACATGTCTAGGTCTTTAAAAATGAGCTACTAATAATAATACAACTTTTCGATTCATCTTGATCCTTTCTGTGTTCTCTTGCTTGGAGTCAGAGTGATTGATACTCAAGTTATTTCCTGAAATGTAAATGATTAAGGTAATCCCATTAGGAAAGATATGAAACTGTAAATTTCTTATGAAGTAGAAATTACAGTGTAGTCTGATGTCTGGAGAGTCATTTCACATCCTTGCCAAGAAATAAAAAGAAAATAGATCAGTCAGAATACACATCATGTGTTCTACAGGGCTGTACTTTCTCAAGTGATGCTTGTTGCAGTTGGCTGAAAGCCAGGGTTTCATATTTGCAGTAGTTTCTAGATTATCTGCTTGTCCAAATTGCTCCCAGACCTTTAGGAATTTGGAGAGAATTTTTCCTCCACTGGACTTGAGTCCAAGTCTCACCCAGAAGTCCTTCAATCAGCATGATGACTTCTCCTTTTTTGTTTGTTTTCTCTAAAAGTACTTTTCACCAGAATTCCTGATCCCCTTATGGCTGTTTACAACTGAGTACTGAGCCCCACAGAATTACAGCTGGAAGAAACTTCTTCACTTGTAGCTTTTATGCTTTCCTTTCACGTCTTGTCTTCAATGGGAGCCAAGATTATATCCTCTTTATAAAGGTTATCTTCTTAAGACATGATTACAGAAATCCATTGTGCTGTTCTGTGATCCAGAACCAGATTCTGTAATTGTGTAACTGCCCTTTAAATAGATATATTTGTGCTTTAGAAGGCAATCCTTTCAGTGGGAGAGAAGCAAACAACAGAAAGGCATATTTCTCTTCTTCTGGTACAAAGTGGAAGGGAGAAGGGTGGAGACAAATATTGAAGGGGAGAAAAATGTTCAGAGGAGCTGGGTTTTATTTATCAGTAGCTTACTGCAAGTGATTGTTGGATGCTGTTTCCCATCTGTTTGGGAAACAGAGAAAGATATCCATAAAAAATCACTCTGTTTCATGTTTGCTAAATGGTTATCAGACTTAGTGGCATTTGGAAGAGGTGCATAGAGAAGCATCAGCACTTCATACCTTCCTTTATATTTTGCCAGAGGAAAGTAAAGGGGATTTGGAGAGCCACGGGGTCTAGTTGAGACAGTCCATAACATAAAGCTCTACAGAAGAGATGAGAATTGCATTTTCCAGTGAACCTTCAGAGACACACTCATGCATTGAGGTAACAATTTTGATTTTCACTGATTTCCCAGGAAAATCTTCTCATATTCTTTCTAAGAGCACGACATGCAACCCAGAGGAAGAGACCCTAGTCTTGTGGGAGAAGTTGGGTCTAGTGCAAAGAATTAACCTATTGGTCACTGTGAGCTTTTTCTTTTTCTCCTTGAACATATTGTTCTTGTGGTTTTAATTTTCAGTTGGTTAGCAAATATTTATTGTAGTAGGGAGACTTTATTTAGGTTTAGGATTGTTTCTATCCTTTGCTTATCCTAATTATCTTCCATTTTTTAAGGAAATCTGTGATGTGAGACCGGCCACATGCTCAAGATATATGCCCTCTGACAGAACTCTCATTTCTTGCAGCTTTGCAGTTCATTCTCACTGCATTAACTTGGTTTTATTACTATGGTCTTACTCTTTCTTAAAAAGTAAATCTTGCTAAGATAACCTCCTCATAAAAGCTAGTCAGCTGAACTTTGGGGCTGCAGTACCTAAAAGGAGAATGGGATCACTCTCCTTAAACACAGCCCTGTAGCTGTCTTTATTTATTTATTTACTAAGATGGGATGCAAGCATTTCTGTTCATTTGACACCTACCAATCCAATAAAGATAGCCCAGAGTTCCCTCATGTTTTTTCTTGAACGTGCTTTTAAATACTGAAGCATGGCTTTGGAGTCCAGCATTCTGTTATCCTACATAAACACATTTTACATTCTCTCAAACCAGCACATTTAACCCAGTTTTGGAAAAAAACTGGACTTTTGTCTCTTGCCTTCACAACTCCTACGGGATGTGATTTTCAGAACCTCAGTTATCAGATGGTTAATAATAATTTTATAGCTTTTAAAATAGAGACTAAAATCTAGGCATTATTAAATTTGTTCTTTACTAACACTGTTTTCTCTTTATCTATATTTTCTTTTTTATTTATGGTATTTGCTCATCTAATAAAAGCATGGAAAAGTCATATTTTTTTCATTCTTCTAAGAAGGCTGAACAAATAAAGCTTACACTTCACTGTCTTCAAGCCTTTTATCAACAATAAACGTTTTCTCTCTAGGAGAATGAACTGAAACAAATTTCAGTAGGAGTTTGGTTCTTGTATAGAGCCCAAAATCAAGCCTAATTGTGTCTTAAAGCCTGCAGCAGGGAGAGCACCATAAATGAATTCTTACTCTAGGAGGTGTTCAGAGCAGTTTACACCAAAGTTTGTCTGTCTGATATATTTCAAGATACATACATTGAAACTTTTAAAAAGGAAAAAAAAAATTCCCCTAACAAACAAACAAACAATTGAAACAAGATGTAAAGTCAAAATTGAAGATATTGAGACTTGAAATTGTATAAGTTTTCAAAAATACTAGATGTGTTTTACCTTTCTGAGTGGAGCAACGTAGTAAAACTGAGGATTCAGAAAAGATTGGCAAAGATTCTTTATTAATTGAGTTGGCTCACCAAGGTGATTTCATTTTTATCAGAATTTACAATATACAGCAGTTATCAACAGAAATTTGCCTATGGGGTTTGCTAAGTGCAGAACTTATAGTTTCCTTTTAGCTTCATATTTTCAAAGGTCATTTAAATGAAGCAAATACATAAAAATTATATGCCTGGTGTTTTATCAATTGCTTTTGTGCTCCAGATTTGTGCTATTAAGATGTTTGATACTTGGATACTAATCTGCCTGCCAATGCCAACAGCATTTCTTAAAAATTCTTTAAAAAATCTGGTTTTGATGATGACAGGTTGATATATTTTAGGTGTTGTTTTCTGCTCTAGTTACTGATATTGCTCTTAAGGCAAATCCTGATAGCCTACTGAGTTGGTTTCTATTTGGCAAATTTTGAATTTAATTTCCATATTAGATAGTTATGATCCAGAAATTGGTCAAAGTTGCTGTTCCAGGTCTTGAAAATATCTTGACTCATTGAAGATAAAAACAGTGACCTTGCTGTGCTGAGTTGCATACTTCAGTATTTTTCTTCTTGGAAAGCAAATCTCATTAGATGAATAGGGAAGTTTATTTTAGCAGAAAAACAAGCAGCTCAGCTCTCAGACACTTATATATCTCATTTATATCTGAAGGATACTCTCTTGCACAAATTGGATATAAATATGGCACTTGGTTTAACTAAAAGTACATATCCTTAAATAATATTTTTTCTTTTTCACTGTATTACCTATCTGCAGAACGTAATATTTACCAGAACATTTATATTGGTCAGCTCTTGTTCTACACATTTGCTGTATGAAATTCAGAATAAGGCTGGAAGAACTTTGCCAGAATTCAGCAAATGTGGTTCAAATGAATTTTTGCCAACTCTGAAAGAAGATTCTTACTTGCAGTACTTTTCTTTAAGTCTACCATACCCTACAGCTAATTTCTTGAGCTGTGAGTACAATCTGAAAGTCATGATAACTTTTGGTCTCTTCTGCAGCAAGGAGGAAAAAATGTGGATTTTGTTAATTGCCAGTACTCAGGCTGCACTATTTTAAAGGTGCTGGACACTTAAGAGACGTGCTGTAGTAATTTATTGTATAAACTGGGCTTCAGAGAGGCTCTTGGCTTCTTAGTTAATTTCTGATAGTCTTCTGTCTTCTTACTCATTGGTGATGGCTCATTTTGGGGTTAAAAGAACTTGTTACCAGCTGAGGTTGTCTTCTATTTCTTGGCTAAAAGAGTAAAATGCTTTGTCCTGCTTTAAAAAACAGAATGTAGCCCTCACTTAGGAGTTAAGATTCTAATATATAAGAGTTATAATTAAAGACATTAATTGTTTTGGGTTTTTTTTTAGGAGACTGGCTTTCTTGTTTTATTTCTTACTACCTCTCATACAGAAATTTATAATCACCTATAAAGACTCTGTACCTTTTTCTGTCTCATCATTATTTACTCTGTTGACATACCATAAAGGCTTCTCTATGTATCTATTTTTGACAAAATATCAGTGTTCAGATCAATCTGTTTAAATAGTTCATTGTGTTTTGCAGCAGCCTTTGTGTTCTCTCTTACTGCAGGAAAATAACTCTGAATATAAAAATTGTAACAGACCTGTTCTTCCACAGCATCTCTTCAGCCATAGCTTAGTTATGCTATGGAAGATATTTTCCAAACTGTGGATTGTGTTGGACACTGACTTTAAAACCTGTTCTGGGGTCAGGTGCTAAAGCAGATCCATTTGGTCCGTGAGTTCAGAACAGTTTATTGACTAATGTTCAACCAATATTTAGGCAACTAATTACTGATACTTGGTTATATTAAAGTTCTTATTTTACAAGTACATTTGTGAGTAAAAATTCACATTCTTATAGATTCCTTTTTATTTAGGCATTTTTTAATGCACAATCTGGTTTTGCTGTATGACAATGTTTCCAGGTCAAGAATGAGAATGTCTAGGTAAGGATGAGAATTCAAAAATATTTCTGAGTCAGCTTACACTTTCTGTTTTGAAACCCTTCACTAATTGTCTTCTACAGAATTTATTCATTTGGTTTTAATATTTGTTTCCTCCTTGTGAAGACTGTCAATTATAGAGTAGTAAATGAACACTTGCATTCTTTCGTAAATCTGAAGTTTTCATAAGGAAACACAATTTTGCTAAATTATTTTAGTTTTGTTTTTTAAAAAATTATCCATAATTGTTATAACCTTGATGATTTTTTTTTTTCAAATTAAAAATGCATCTTTATGTTAAAAACAATGGGTATAGTTCTTCAATACCATCTTAGCCTGGGTTTAGTGAATGTCCATGGTACATTTTTCTAAGTGTTGCTTCACGTCCTTGCCATTGATAATTAGAGGGCATATTTATGTTGCATAATATAATATTTTTACTCCTTTACCTCTCTTAATTCTCTCACATTTTAAAAAGTTCGCAACATCCTTTTATTTCTCTATGTTATTTCTTTTTCCCATATAGACAGAAAATGGGGTGGCAAACTGCTTAATATTTTAACTACATAATTTGCTCCAGTACTCGTAATATTTATGTTTGTGATGTTTCTGGACAACAGATGGAGTAATGTGTTAGCATTTTTTAAGAGAATCTCCATGGTTTAAACCTTTAAAAATCTATTTAATATTTTCAAGTTCAATTTTTAAGTCAACTCACCATTTGTTGAAGCAGTTCAATTTAAGATAGGTTCAAAATTCAAATCTCTGCACATTGGTTCCACTTCAGCATGCCAAAGAGACCTAATCCTCACAAAAATGCCATTTGATCCCAGGAAGAAAGAAAGATAATGGATTGACCCTCTACATGAAACCATAAAACAGAATTCTGGGTTTCTGCCATTCAAATGAATAGAAATGGGCAGCAATTCTAACACCTTTCCAGTTTCAATTTTATTGCATCCGCAGGCATCATGCTGGAATGGTAAACATTTTAATGGTCAGGCTCTGTCCACTTATACCATTACTATTTCCCTATTATCTCCTATTTTTTGTGGGAAACAGAAACGAGAAGGTGTCAGATTGTTGCAAATGAAATGAATGGGGATGCCATTTGCATTCAGCTCAGTTGAAGCAAATCCCCTTCTTTCCCATTTCTTTGTTGTCCTTCAGAGAGATCTCTTACAACCTCTGAAAATCCACGAGCCAGGCGCTACATTTAGATAATGCAGCTGAAACCCCCTGCATCAGTCTGTCTCCAATGTGATAATGCTAAACCTGTCTCTATAGAGCCCATCATTTCTTTTTAAATCTAATTGATTCAGATTAATAGAAAGATTTCAGCTACACATGCTCTGAAAAGCTTTTTTTTTTTTTTTAAATAAGGATGACTCTCTAAAGAATCCAGAGCACAGAAAACCCATAAGCTGATCAGCTTATATACTTGTACCTTTTTCTTTAAAATGGGCTTAGCTGAGGCACCGTCCTGTGTTGTCCTTATTAAAGATGAACTTGCATATTTCCATTTCATTGGCTAAGATACAAGTTGTGAGTGTCAGGTCATATTTAATACATAGCATTCTGCATTGGTTTTGAAATGTTCCTTTGACTGGCCTATCTGTGTCCCATACTGGAACCTTCCTCTGTTTTTGCTCCCATGTGCCTCTGAAAGTTTGGGCAAGTGAGAGGTTTCTTTATCAACAGAGCTCTCTGTTGTGAAAACAAGAGTAAATTGAGGAGTAAAACCAGGAGTAAATTGTCATGCCTGAGGATTTCTTGTGCTGAGATGCCTCCTCAGCTGGCATGAAAGGAGACCCCAGATATGGCTGATCCTCAGGCCTACAGGTGAAGGAGAAATAATTAAGAGATTCCTGAGGTGAGAACATCATAGCATTGAGTGGATGATGTCAAGTAGCAGTCAGTACAACTGAGGAATTTAACTTTGCATTTAGAGTCAGCACTTTAAGTTCAGATGGTTATTGGGGAAAGGAAGTTTGGTTTTCAACCCAATAAGGCTCATTGCCCCAAACAGATAGCACCTGAAATGACTTGTTGCCAGAGGTTATAAAATGAACATGTGTGGTTAAATGGGGATGTCTATTCTGCAGTCCTGGTTCCATAAGCATGGCTGTAGGCTTGATCTCCAACACTGATTTGCTGCCTAAAAAAGAAATTATTCTGCTAATTGTAACATGCAAAGAATAACTGAGGATTCATTCTGCTGTGCTTCCTTTCTTGCCATGGTCCTGTGGAGGTGGGGAGACTTAATAGCATTTTCTTCTGTACTGCACATAAGAACACAAAAAAAATACTAATCAGAAAAAGTTCAGTAGAACCATAAAATTAATTAAATTCTGGTAAAAGCAGCAGTCCCAGAAGATGACATCCAAATTGCCACAGACCAGTAGTTCATACATTTTCATGTTGATGTGTTTTGACAAATAAAAGTTTTTATAGTTTTCTGACAGAGTTTAAAATTGTTTCCAGATAGCTTTATGAGACAGTAGCATGTGCCCTTCTCCAAATAAAATTTTGTTTCTCCATCTGTGATTTCAGAAGGGCTACCACCGCCACTGTGGACCTCAGGGGCTGAGAATCTCTCTGAAATCAGAGAAGAGATTCAGTCTGAGATGACAATCTCAGAGAGCAAGGTTTTAACCAGAAAAAGAGATAACTTACAGAGAGGAATCTGAGCAGTTTTAAAAAATATTCTAGCTGATGCTCTCTGTTTGTATGATTTAGTTTCAGGCAGTCCTGCAAAGCCAGTCCTGGAAACAGTGCGTGCTGGGGAGTTCCATCAGCCCAAGAGCTGGAGGAAGCAAGAGATGCAACTACTCCAGCAGGAATTTTTACAGTGTGTGTAACCCACTGACTCAGGACAAAACCAAAATACTCTTATGATGTGCCTTGATGCATAAAGACAAATGTTGTAGGCATGTTTGTAATTACATGTACGGCCCATCTTTTGTACACAAAACTCAGAATGTAACGTCTTTATGTTATTCTAGAGACATACATTTTGTACCTGGGCAAAATTCCTGAATGTGTGATAGAAGTGGAGGCACAGATCCGTGTAAATGTTCTTTATTAACCAGGTTCCAGCCCAGTGATAAGCTCTCCACATTTCCTTGTGGTATATATACTAAGCTTTCTGCAAAAAGAGAAGCTTTAGAAAAAAAATCACCTATCAGCCCAAGAAGCAGCCTTTATTGTTTCACAAGCATGGAAAAGTCCCAATTCACAGCAAATTTCATACCATTTGGAAACTAACCATAGTTTCAAGCCAGACTATTCCGTCTGAAATCCTCCAAGGCTGTTATAGTTCTGATATGAATTTGGATTCAAATGTTGTGGCTGGCTCATAAGAAATTAAATATGAATATGGATCCAAGCACTCCTAGCTTTGCCAAAGAATCCAGATTCGGTTTGAAATAACTAGCTCAGTCTTTATGCTTAAGCTGACCTTTTTTCTTAACCAAAACTGTCTTTCTCACATATGAGAAGACTAAAAGAGAGCGGTAGAAAAGAATTTTCCAACCAACTTCCATAAAATATCTATGATCCTAGGTGTTCCCCTTTTGGATTACATGAACAATTTCTTGCAATTTCATGCAGCTTAGAGCCACACTTTTAACCAATCAGCTTGCAGAAGGATAACCATTTTTATGTTACCATGCACTCACTTTGGTTACTAAAGGTGATTATTTATTAACTAAAGGCAGCAATTATTACCCACAAAATAAAAATAAAAGGTTTATCCTTGTCAGCCTTTACAGGAGGAGGGTCCAAAAGAGCACACTGGGAGTGGTGTTGGTATACAAAAAGGCCTGAATTACTTAAATATTGTTACTTCAAAGAAGTTTATGTGTATGTACCACGATGGTGAAAACATTTTTGCTACTTGTTTCCTGCTGATTGAAGAGGATTTGCTGTCTACCCATATCACATATTCAGATTCTGATAAACTAGATCACATTAAATCTCCTCCAGGTTTCTCTGATGTTTATAGACATTTTTCTATATTCCTTTTTCAGTGTTTTCCCAAGCTTGTCCTGCCCTTACTCCAGTGAGAAGCAGTCACTGTCCATGTTAGGTTAGTTGGCTACCTGTGGTGAAATCCTCAAGCTGGCTCATGGCTAAACATCCTTATGCCAAAGGTTTACAAATAATTTTCATCCCATCTGCAGTCCCAACTAATTTTAATTTTGTTTTACTTTTGATCAGCCAAGATGGTACAGTTTTTATAGTGCTGATTACAGGCGAGGGAAATTACTGTCACAAGGGGTAGCACAGGTATTGGTGTCAGAAAAGGAGCAGAAAAAAGGGGAGTTTTAAGTTCACCGTGACAGATTTCCAAACACAACTATTTGCATGCAATGTCTAGCTCTGGAAGCAATTAGTGTCTTTGCAGTCATGCAAAAAAGTCATGAAGGAGCACTTTGGAAATACCAACAAAGCCTCCCAGTTAGCCTCCCCTTCGTCCTGCTTAAATCCATAGTGAGGAAACAAAATTCTGTATTTTCAGGCTGTTGCCCTAATAGTTTTTCATTATTTCCTCATACTTCATATGCATCTATGTCTTTTATTTCCCTTAAATTGTAAAGTTTTTACTGTTACATTCACTTTCATCTTTCTTGCTTTTCAGAGCAGAAGTGGTGTCTAAGCCTCCAGTATACTGCCATGATAACAGTAATTAATCAGCAGCAGCACTGAACTGCCTAATATAGAACAGGATTTGTGTGCTGACTATTGAATGGGAAGGTCAGAACATGAAGTTTCTGCTGTCTAATACTTCTGACAGAAACTCAACATCCAGTGTGAGTTTTGTTTTGGTTTTACGAGGGGGCAAGGGATGCAACTTTTTATTGGTTTCTTTCCATGTCACTTTAGAGGCTGTGTTGGGAGTGAAGATGGAGGTTGCAGAAGGAACAAGAACAGCTGAGAAGGAGCAAGAACAGCACTGTTAGCTTCAGAAGTAGTGCAGGGACATTTTTCCTGGGCATCTAGAGGCTGTTGTTTGCATATAGTTGCAATCTGTAAAGTTAAAGTTGCAACTGTTATAAAAGTTGCTTCAGGAAGAACAAGTAAAAGGAAAGAATCAGCAGGGATTGCTTTTAAATTCTCTGTTTTCTTATTCAGGAGTTCAGAATTTTCCTATTTACAAAGTTACTTATTGTAGCCTATTAATTTGCAATTTAAACTATCAGCAGAAAATGTACCAGGAGTTACTTTCTCCTATACATATAATGCATACACAGCCTTCTCTAGGAAACAAGGACTGCAGGGGTTGTGTACAATGTTTGCTCTGTTTGTTGCATAATGCAGAAAATCCTAGTAATCTCAAACCTAAGCACTTTTGTGAACCACCCTTCCTGTAGAGAAACATTTTATGCGTTTCAGTAATAGGCAGAAAATAAGTTTATAAAGTAACCGAAGTACAATCATAATTTCAAGAGCAAATCCTGACAAAGGTCCTGAATAGAGCACTCTGTGTTCTCCAGCAAGTGCCATTTTCCTTGCTATCTTGTTTGCACCTACAGCTGCTTTCTGTGCACATGACAATAGGGGCTGCAATTGAAAGCAGACAGCAAGACAGGCATGACCAATAACACTTCGCTGCTTTACCGATTCTTTAATAAAGTTGGGAAAATCAATTCCATTTCTAGCTTTTCTCCAAGAAGTGTTGCCCAACAAGATAGAGAATGATGAATGCTGATCTCTTAAAACCACTAAAGTATAAAGCATTACAAAAGGTTTTTTTAGTACAACAGGGTGATAAAGCGGGCTCCTGTTGATGAATCACAGTGATGTGGCTGTCCTAACGCTTATCTAAAACTGTGAAAAATGAAATCATTAGTAAAAATAAAATGCAAATATTACTGAATGCTGGAACATTTTTCTTCCCATGTTTCAGGTTGGATTTTCAACTCCCTGTGTGACATTTACATGCATCGAGATGAAAATAAGATGCATAACTTAGTTTCTCCCCGTATCTCAGTAAAAATTAGTGAACCAAGAGAGCTGAAATGCCACCTGCTATTAAACCAAAGCTACCTGACAGGATGAAAGAGAAACCAGGACAGATGAATATCACGCACAAAGCATGAAAAGAACATTGTAGTTACAATCCACAGACCACTGTCTGTCTTTGAATACCTAAGGATGAAATAAGGAAACGAAAAGAGAGAGAACTTGCTGCCCCAATGTCAGCAAAAGACCAATATCATTATCTCTCAAATGCTTAAGTTAAGATAATAAAATGCAGAATACTAATTTGAAAAGTCACACCCAGGTCACAAGTCTCTATTCAAACCCTACTCACAGCCTCAATCTGTCCCTGACAATGTCTGGTTATTTCAGGATTAGTCCTGGAATGCAGCTTCTTTTCTAAGTTTTACAGGCAGCAAACTGTTCCTCTCTCCTGGTAGAAGAGGATGGGGAACAAGAGCTGTGGACCCACTCTGTGGAGTTTTCTTCCACGTCACTCCTCTGACGAAGGCTCCCTCATCAGATGAATCATGTTGCTGTGAGCTGTTCTCTGAGCAGGACTTATAGACAGGGCAGTTTGTCATTGCTGGAGATACATGTCCCTACAACTGATCAATATAGTCCCTTCTTAAGAATATGTTTAGGTTATTTTTTTTGTCTTAGTTTTAGTCTGGTTAGAGCTTAATGTAATCTGATCTCATCTCAGACCATAGAAATTAATTTATGCTTCCAACTTGCCTGAAACCTTCAGGCATTACACACTTCTGGCCAGAACAAAACCCTGAAGTGTATCTGTCATCAGTGCAGACATTGGGAATAGAACATTTGTCTTTTGCTTTCCATGCCACTGTGCTGTGTGATACTAAATTTTAAAAGGAAGTTTTGATCTTTTTTCCACAGGTTATCTTTTGACATTTTGGTTTCTCAAAAATGTGGTTTATCAAAAGCTTAAAGAGAATGGTCAACAACTTCCTTGCCAAGTCACCATTTTCTTTTGAAGGTTTGTTTCAAATGTTTAAGTCTTGATAATGGGCTGGGTATGCTTAGAAGGTGCATTTCTTTGATGTGATTAGCTAAGTATCAAGTTGAACACTAGGATGGAAAGGTATATTAAAAATAGATCCAAATAAATAAGTCCAAAGCAGACTACTAAAAGAACACACTTCACTGCACATATTTCTTTGTTCTGAAACAGGAGAAAATTTAAAGTAGGACAGATGGAAATCACATTAATATATATTTCAGGGGAAGATGCTCAGGTGACAATACTTGCAATTATAATTCATAAACACAATTCTGCGCATCTAAAAAATAGAATATAATACATAAGCCCTTTTTTTTTTGAGTTTTTTGTCTTAGTGGGGGAAAAATATGTTCTAGGCATTCAGGGACATTAAGGTTTTAGTTTTCTTCATTGCAAGGTAATTTAGATATGCTGCTTAGCTGTACAATGCATACAATTCCTATCAGAGTGTAATGGTTCTGAACCATGTATTGGTTAGAGAGGCCCCAGAGCTGCCTAATACAGGACAGCAGGAATGTGACTAGCTATGTCACCCAGTGGGTTTGTACAGTGTAGTGGGATGGGTTAAACACCTCCAGTTTTGTAGGCACAAAGATGCTGGTGGGTTCTTGAATACCTCTAACTGTGTTGAAGACTAGGGTGAGAATTGTAGATGGATCATAGGATATATGGTTGCCTGGGTTTCACCCCAGCTGGCAAACAAGTCCCAGGCAGTGCTTGCTCACTCCCCCAGCAGCAGCACCAGGGAGAGAATCAGAAGGGTGTCACCATGATATTTTCTGAAAAATCCTCTTTGCCCAGGATTTTCTCCTGGGAAGCTGAGAAGCCTCAGAGAGGAATGAAAATAACAATTATCTGATTACTGCTCCTGTGTTTGCTGCTTTGAAATGTGGCTTGGACATTGTTTACCAACAGGTGCATGTTTGATTGGCTCCATGTGAATTGTTTTTTTTTTTTACTTAATGGCCAATCACAGCCAGCTGTGTCAGACTCTTGAGGAGTCACAGGTTTTTATTATTCATTCTTGCTAAGCCTTCTGATGTCTCCTTTCTCTTTCTTCAGTATAGTTCTAGTATAGTATTCTTTTAATATAATATCATAAAATAATAAGTCAGCCTTCTGAGAACTTGGAGTCAGATTCTCATCTCTCACCTCGTCCTGGGGACCTCACAACAGCACAGAAGGGTAAAAAGTAGAAAACTCATGGGTTGTGACAAAGGCAGTTCAACAGGGAAAGCAAAAGACACATACACAACCAAAGAAAACCAAGGCATTAATTCAGTGCTTCCCATGGGGAGGAAGGTGTTCAGCCTTCTCCAGGAGAGCAGGGTGACACCCATCACAGTGACTTGGGCAGACAAAACCATCACTCCAAATGTTCCCCCCTTCCTCCTTCTTCTCCTGCTTTATATATTGATATACCATAATGCCACATGGTCTGGAATATCCCTTTGGTCAGGTGGGGTCACCTGTCCTGGTTGTGTCCCCTCCCACCTCCCAGGCACCCCCAGCTTCCTCACCAGCAGGGCTGGTAGGAAAAGCAGAGAAGGCCCTGGCTCAGCAATAGCAAAACCATCTCTCTGTTATCAACCCTGTGTTCAGCACAAATCCAAAACACAGCCCCACAGCAGCCACTGGGGAAAAAATCAACTCCACCCCAGCCAAAACCAGTAGAATAGTTCAGATTGGAAGAGAGCTCAGGAGGTCCCTTGTACTTCCCCAGTGCAGAATTAACTCAGAAATCACGCCAGGTTGCTCATGGTTTTAACCAGTGAGACCTTGAAATCTCTGAGGGTGGAGACAACCTCTCTGGGCAACAAGATAAGATTTTCCTGGAAGGTACATTAGTTTTTCAAATTTGACCCACTTGAACAATCTTAAATTAAACATTTGTCTTTTTCATTTTACAGAATTTCTGTTTCTGAAAAGTGACAATTATTCCCTCAGCACCTTTTTGCTAAAACAGATTGATATGAAAAAAAATGGCTATGAACAAGAAATTGAAAAAGTTGCATTAAAAATGGATGTGGTGGCTTTCTTCCTCTATGAACTGGAAAAACATCCATGGATGTTATTATAAGACCAGTCTGGAGCCTATTGAAATTTAGGGGACTCAGCCCTGAGTGAAAATATTCCAAAAAGATAATTTGATTTGATTTGCTAGACTAACCTTCACATAACATGAGTGAATAGAAAAATATAGTTTTTTAAAAGACAATGAATTTGAAATCAAATATTATTTTACTACAGGGAAACAAGAAGCCTCTTCATCTTCACTATTCATAATGTGTGTCTAAAACATCATCAATACAATATTATTAGTCCTGTAAAGGAATATTATTAACTTATTCCATAATTTAATTGATATTTTATCAAACAGTGTAAGCCATATTCCTCTGTAAAACATAAAAATTAGAGAAATTAATTAAGTATAGGGAAAGAAAAGGAACAGGCTTTTCTTTGTAAAATCTAATAAATAAATTCTTTGAAACATCAGTGGCTGTTAGACAAAAATCTTGCAGTAACCAGTGATTAGACAGTATTGGTTGAAAGTTACTTTTGTAAAAACTTCAGTATAAATATGAATTAGTATAAGTAAAAACATTTCACCAGCTGAAAATATTGCATGCAATTACTTGTATTTATTTCTGGAAAAAAAAAAAAAAAAAGTGGTATTTCTCTTTGGATAATCAATTGCTCTTGCATTTCTGTGAGATTTGGGGCCTTATTCCCCCAACCACCTATCTCAAACATGCATACATTTGATCAGAGTAAGAAAGTATTTTGCAGCTTAGATGATCCATCAAACAAACAGTGCAGAGCTGGAATGGTACAAGTTTGTCATCAAAAAATCAAATTTGTGATAGAAAGCTCCACATATGCATCACTTCCTTCAGTGCATTCAAACTCCATCTGATGAGACTGACTTACAGTCCACATCACTGGCTTTTCCTGAATTGCATTGTCTTTCCAAAGCCATGAGATTGATTACCAATGCACACACGGTACTACGGTCACCAGAGCATAAATGAGAAAACAGAAAAATATTATTAAGCAGAGTAGAATATGTTAAGTTTTATCTATAATACACATATAAGCAAAGACAAAAAGGGTGAATGAAGTTTCGGAGTTCCAAACTTTGGCTTTTGACTTCTGGCAATGAATGAGAAATCCTGAAGTCTAATCTCTAATACAAAGTGTTTGCAAGCTTGGTGAAGACATTAAGTGAATTGTAACTAAATTGTTTTCTTTTCTTCACACCATTTGTGCAACTGAAGGGGTTTTTATGCAGAAAGGGGAGGTGATTTTAATTGGGATACTGCCAATTGCAAGCTCTTGGGTGTAGAATTATTTTCTGATTTTAATATGCTTTTTTAATATTACTGAATTTCTGTGGGGCACAGAGCAGATTGCTCAGTACAAAGATCTTGTTTCTACTTGCATGGAGAGGAGATCTGGGCCGAGAGGAAAATACAATCTCTGGGAAATGTCCCATCTCTGTATAAAACATCTTGTTAACACCAGGGAGGCACAGTAGTTGAAGTAATTAGATAAGGCTTTGTTCCTTTCACCTAAAGGAGAAGCCATGAGGTGATAAAATATAAAAGAAAGTTGCTAGACCACGTGTATTGCAGCTCTCTATTTCCAGAGTTGTTTTCTTCTGTAAAATGCTTACTCCAGAATATCAGCATCTACAACAAGGAACATTTATATCTTGTTAGGTCGAAATTCTGGGTGTGCTTTTGAACTTCAGCCCACATCATCTCTGGCAAGTATGCAAACTGCTTCAAAATGGACTTCAATAAGAAAATATGTGGATATATGCTGCTTCCTCTAGGCAGATTTTGCCAGTTTTCAAAGTGAAAATCAAAATTCATCATTTCCCACTAGACTGAGGATTGATTTGCACAAAGATATTTTTTGCAGAAAATCTGTTTTTATGAGTTCATGAAAAGTCCATGAAAATCAAAGCAATCCTTTTAAAAATAAGTCAATTATTAATCAAATAGGATTTCTCTCAACTCAAATTGTAAAAACAGGAACAGAAATGACAAAAAAAACCCCACCAAACCACAAGAATTGGGTGATACTATCTTTTGTGTTACAGCTTCATCAGTGTTACAATCTGGTGATTAAAATTGTTAGAGACACTCCTCTGATCGAATTAAGGTGCAAATGAGACCATATGATGAAGTCAATTGTATGGATTTTATTTAACAGTAAATGTGAGGAAATGAGCAAGGAAGGGAGAGAAAGAGAGTGACAGATAAAGTAGAAAATACCACAACTCCATGGATACTGATGGCATCCTGTTGATACTCCTGGTCTGCTTGGTGGTGAGTATCCCGGAAAATATAAAATCCAAAGGATTAATATGCAATTTGGCCAGGTGGGAATGTCCAGGTACCTCCCCTGGAGGGGGCAAGTTTGGCAGAGTCTCTGGCAGCAGCCTCTGGATCTGTTGCATCCCTTGGTATCAGCAGCAGAGCTCTGTGCAAGGCCTCAGCAATGAGTGTGGGGAGCGCTCTGGGGGTGTTGGATGGATCCTGGCACCTCCTCAGCTGCCCCTCACGGGAATGTCCCGTGGATGTGGCCCTTCCTGGGGATGGGGGTTTTACAGCTGAGCCAGTTTGTGTGAGGGAGGATGGGTGTTCACTGCCCATGACCAGAGGTTACACGGCACCCCCAGAACTCTCCTCCTCCCTTCCTGGCTGTGGGGCAGGCTGGGCAAAGCAGATGAGCCAAGGGGCTATGGCCTCCCCCAGCCTGAGCCTGGACAGCTGCTGGGTTTGGCTTTCTTGTGGATACATTCTCCTGCCTTAGTCTTGTTTCCTTGTCCCTAGACCAGAGGTGATTGAACAGTAGCATCACCTTTATCTAGCTCAGGTTCTGTTTGGCAGCTCAAGTCCCAGCCCAAAGCTGCAGTCAGGTGAGAGAGGGTGGGCTTGGGTGGTCTCAGCTTCTTTATTTAGTTTAGTCATAATGGGCAAAACTCCCTCCTAGCAATGTTTAAGCCATTACCCACAACATATCTGTCTCTCACAATCATTAAAAGAGGATGGTGTCTCCCAAGATACCTGACTTAAGTGGAGCTTTACACTCAGATATCCCGGTGGTTCTGACTCAGAAGATGCCAAGTCTCTAAGTCAACAAATTATAAAGGAACTTAGCAAGGTCTTAAGAGAATACTGCAATCAGCTGTTGAGATAAAGAAGAAAGGGAATAAATTATTATATGTCCCGTAGTCAAACAGACAAATTGATATAAAAACAGTGGCAACAACAATAAATATATTATTATTATTATTATTATTATTATTATTATTATTATTAGATACACAGTTGTAAATTCTTAAGATCCAAAGAAAAGCAGGAAAGTGAATTAGTGGCAGAAGGGAAAGTCAAAGTCATGATGTTTCTCATATGATAATATCAATTCTGTGCAGCTGCTTGAAAAATTTGCATGTAATATCAAGAAAAGAACATCTGCTGCTCAGTATGCAGCAGACCACCAAAGCTTCTGTAGAGAAGAGGTGGGAGGAACAGATTGATAGGAACTAGATCACGATAAGCAAAACACGAAGTGGCATCCCACTGAATGGCACGACCTCTATTATCACTTTTGAAGTCATTTCCTCCCACTTCTCCACCAGGGACTAGTGCTCACAGTGATGGAGGTAGCTGCCATAGGCAGGTTAGGCTGACAGTAAATTTGCTAACATAGGATGGGGTTCATGGACGGGATGTTTTCCAGAACACATAAAACGCAAGCTTTCAAAGTAACAAAATACTTTATGTGGACTTGTGAGGATATCACCCAACCCCATCTTCCAACAGGTACAGAGATAAGGTGGGGAAGCAAGGAGATAAAAGATTGTGTCAGACACAAGTGTGGAAAATGATACCTGAGTAAATCTATAAGGATGCATTTGTGACTGATCACGTGTAATGGGAAGCATGGGAGTCAGATGTATAAAAAGTTGTTATATAAAAAGCTCAGGTATTTTTTTTAGTGTCTTAAGGGCCTTGTTTTTATTTCTGTTTAACTCAGTAAAGTCTTTCACTTTTAATTGTTCACTACACTGAAAAGCAAGAAATTATAGGATAGAGTTCTCAAATAAAGTTGCTACCTGTGCAATGCAAAGAAAACCACATGGGTTTCTCTTTCTGAGTATCTTGGTAATCCAGAAATTTAGTATTAAGAGTATGTAAAATATTATCCAAAATTTTTGGGGGTTATTTCATATATATATATTTTTATATATATATATATATATATATACACACATAGGCATAGAATGTAAGGGAGCTTTTCTTTTTAAGAGTGTTAATAAACCATTTTTTAAAATTTCCACTATTTTCCCATGCCTATTGTCTTTCTCTATCCTTTTATACCATCCCTGTTAAAGGAAATATACTATTTGGGATCATTTCAGGAACCTATTTATAATGCAGCACTGCTCAAAAGATGTTTTAAGATGGGCTATATTTGGGTTGAGAGGAGCACAATCATCTAATAATCTAATAATAATTTAAAAATCTGTGCTACCATCTGTGCAAAAGCCCTGATAGAGGCTCTACTTCAGCACAGTCTGACTTGCTTAAAACATGAATCAGTATCTTTAGTGGGCAGGTGATTTTTCCAGCATTTTACTATCAGAACAATCTTTCTTCTCCATATTATATGAACAGAGGTCCATTTCTAGGAAAGAAAGGTAACTAAGAGAGTATTGCTGTTATAAAAAGTCATTGTACTTGCTATATGCAACAATTCTGATTAATAGATTCTGTGAAACAGAGGGAACTGAATTTTTAGTGTTAGCTGGAGAATTTTGTGAGGTACAATATTACAAAGTGCCAAGCATGGTTATTAGTCACAGAGGGATCTAAGCCTTTTACTTATTTAATCAGTGAACAGAAATATTCAAAAATAGTTTAATTTTGTGAGTCACTACCACTGAGCTATTTTTTGCAGAAATTATTTTCTGATTTTGAGCAATGAGCAAATCTGTTCAAAACCTGTTCTCTCTTCTGCCATGCACCTGTGAGCCCCTGGAGTGCAAGCTTGTGTGCAGTTATGGTTGCTGGCCCCATGTAAACATAGATGCAGATCATTTTGGTGTTTCAGTTCAATCTAGAAATAAGAGCTGCATAATGCCATGGATTTATGTAAACATAAATGCAATCCTAGTTGCACATAAATAAAATCCATGCTCTGAAAACTGTGATTCATTTTGCCTTCAGAGCCTGAGGAGTAAATGGTAAGTAACATGAGCAGAAAAGGGGGAATGAGACCCTGAGGAGGCTGCCTTATGCATCTCCACCACCTGCACAGTCACAGACAACTTTTGTTTAACCAGCTGGAGTGACTTTTGTTCAGAAAGCTTTTGTCAAGTGCTACTTCTTGTGGTATTCTCTTAGTCTGAACAGCCTGGTGCTTGGGTAAGCAGAGGGGAAAGGAAAAGAAGGGGAAAAAATAATAACATTTTAAGACATTTTGGTTTCCTCTATGCATTTAACATAAAATAAAGAGCTTAGCAGTGTTTTCTCCTGCTTCTGTACTTCCAGCTGTGGAAAAAAGGTAGGATATGATTCTTGGTTATCTGTCTGGACTCAGACAGCAAGATTCAGGAGACATGTATAGTCAGAAATAGAACAGAATTGAAACACACATAAATAAATATTAACTGGTAACTGTCCATATCAGGGACTTTCTTTAAACCTCAGACTGAAATCTGAAATACTCTCAATTGCTTCATTAAATACCCTTAAATTGTAAAAGCAAGGCTTTTTAGCTATCTTCTGGAGCAGATAGCTGAATGCAGATAATATTCTGTTGTGTAATGGCTTCTAGATATTTATTTAGAAAACACTTTAGAAGAGAGTTTATATATGAGACACTTCTCAAAGTTGTGTCAAGTCAGAGACTTTCTGATAGGCAGCTTCTCATTAATATTTGCCTCTTGTGAGTCATAATTCATTTTGTCACAGACTATAGTGGCAGTACTTTGCTTTTATTAGAATGATGGCTTTGTTGACTATTCCATGTTTGGAGCCATTGCATAACAAGTGTCACTTTGTGCCTCCTCTGTCACCACGACCTTCACATTAGTGCTTTACTTTCCACTTCAGTCTAACATCCTGCTTTCATTTACTTGGTGGTTCCATGGTTCAATAGCACTTAGAGAGATGTTGACAGCAAATGGAAAAGTTTGAAGATACTCTTGTTTAAAATAAGACTGTCTGTACATGTTGTATAACAAATTTATTTTCTTTCTCTTTTCAGATTAATGACAGTTACTTTAAATGATAGTTTTATTTTTGTTCTTCAACAATTACTATTTTTCGCTTCCTCCTTCCCCCCATCCTTTCCACCCTGCCCTACCATCCCCTGCAACTCATGTCTCTGCAAAGGCCATCACACCTTACTGAGGTCAATCAGTCTTCTTTTTACTAGAAGTTGGTACCTCCAGTTTTGGGAAGAAAAGCACAATAACTTTCAAAGTTGTAAATATTATGCACTCTGCTCGCTGCAGCTGACATGAGAGCACAGCCTGGGGAAGGGAACATTCTGGGGTTCTTTGGATCTTGACAGTCCTGAGCTGCTCTTCCATCCATTAGAAGTAGGAGCTATTTCTTCTCATCTGTCCTGAGCAGCCTCTGTGGCAGGATTGACAAATACATACTCCAGGACTCAAGGAAAAAAAATTAACTTCCAGATGGGATGTTGACTCGCAAAAATGTTCTCACATTCACAGGGATAATGGGGACACAGAAATATACCTATGTGGACAGTGCAGTCTAACAGGAATGCAGAATCTTGATGGAACTGATTCTGGAGCTGTATTTTTGCTTGAATGAGGTAATTGTAACACACAAGTAGCTCTTTAGTTTTTCTCTTAATGCTTTAGCCATATATTTCACTACTCTTTGTTCTGAAATACATGCATCCCAGAATGTCATCTTTTATCTTTTAAATTAAATTATGAATATTTGTGATGTGTTGTCCCTTTAGAGATATAACACAGCATGGAACATTTTGACACCTTTGGGAATATTTGGATGCTTTCCTTCAGTTTCATTTGATGACAACCTGTACTGCTTTGGTCAAAATTCCTATGTGTTTAACCCACAGCACAGCACTCTAGTAATGAAGCAATCAAATTCTGTTAAAGCTTGCTGTCCTGTTTGATGGTGACTCTTGTTTGTTTGACAGTCTTGGAACGTACTGCCTAAGCCATCTCTTCTGACATTCCTTATGGAATGGTGTTTCAACCCCTTTCAGTCAGGGATAAAAGCAGGGCGCTCAAGAGAATTTATTGTATTAAAAGTTTTAATGACCTTCATGTATTAAATCAAGGGTGTTTTGTGTGACCTGTCTTTATTTGATCTGCCATTAGCACTGGACATTCTGGATGAGGCACAGAAGATGCTTTTGCAGTGCCTAGCGCTTTGACTGCCAGCAGCATTTGATGTCCAGGGGAATGCACTCCTGTTGTGACATGCATTTCTGAACATGTATTTCAGTGATTGACCCAGGCAGGAGGGGGCAGTTGGTGTTACATTTATTGTCTTGTTGTTTGCTGTTGTCATTTTGGTACTTCCTTTTACCAGCCTGTTCATGCATTTTTCATTCCTATGGCTTATGTTATCACGTATACACAGATGACTTCTAGATCCACAATTCCTGTTGGTGTTTCCAGACTTTGCCTTTGTATTTCTCTGTCTGCATCATCTCCATAACTGGATACATACTAATCTTTTATTACAGACAAAGAAGTCAAAAAGGATTCTTTTTAATCCTGTTGTGTACGTTTTCTGCTCATAAGTATTTCAAGTCTCAAATATTGCTTCTCTTACCCTATGCTACAATATTGTTTGAGAGTTTTTCAATGTTCATTATAATTGATTGTATAATTAACACCTTGCAGATCAAAATCTGTATTTTTTTCCCATGAATTTTATGTTTGGGGTTTTTTTTAAATGCAGCTCTTCAGGTATTTTAATTTTGTTTTTACTGCTTATATTATAGATCAAAAAAATCCCTGAAACAAATGATGCTTGGTCTCTGCAAGTCAGGCAGAGCACAAGTTATATTGTAAGACTACCACTTTTCAGTCCAGTGACCTAAATTTTAGATTACAGCAAACACAAAAGCTACTGCCTGCTTTTTACCATGCGCAATCACTTTTATATGATTTGACTTCTTTTTGTAGACTTGCCCAGAATATCAATTCTGTTTATAAATTGTGTCTACTCTTTTTCTTTCTTAAACTGTAGGAGCTATAAATATACTATGAACCATTTTTGAACAGCTTTTTCCTCTCTGGTATCTTCTATATTAGATCTTCCTGACTTTCAACAGCATCATTTGTCAACTTTCAATGTACTTTCAGTTTTGATTTAAACTTTATCTTCAGTTAATTTTTTTCAGAATATCTACCCTTTGGTAACGTGCTATTTGTAATTTAATTTTTGGCTTGGCACATGTTCTTTTTATTCAATATACACTTCATGTTAAAAATATTTAAATTACTTAATAAGGCACAGTCAGAGATTGATAACACAGCTGTCATTATTGCTTTACCTTGTTGGCAGTTATATGAATTGCATTTTAATTTTTTGCTAATGTCATTCCTATGCCCTTATAAAATACCATCTTTAATTTATTTGCAGAAAGTTTTCAGTATGACAGCTGTAAATACACACAATTATTACAACATTAATGGTTTCTTATCTGTAAGGAACTATCCCTTATGATGTTTCTATAACTGGTATGTTGACATTCCTTAAAAGAGGCTAATCTTGTTCTAAAATTATGGTGAAGGAAGCATCAGCATGCTGCTTGTATTGAGCCAGAAAACCAACCTCAGCAGGAAAGGTGGAAATCCAACAGGGAAAGTAAGGACACGGTTAAAAATTTGGGCATAATTTGGGAGAATTCCTGTGCGCTCACAGGTCAGATGTAGAGTTACAGTTCAGACTGAAAATCAGAAAGTCTTTGGAAGAGATAACATCCAATGTGAGGGACAAGTGTAATAAGATGCTACCAGAGGAAAGGGTTTATTGATACATGGGGTAAGCAGCAATTTAATTCCCTCCACCATTGCCAGCAATTCTTGTGGGACTGGACTTTTGCAGATTGACACTTGTAGCACAGCTGCACAAAGTTAACTGGTACCAAAGCTTTGGTCACAGCTTGAAAAGTAAATAATTCAGCTGGTGAGTAAATGGACTGAAGGTATGTAAGGGAACCTTGTTTGCACACTGTCAGCAAAAACCCATAGATTTCTCATGGTAAAGATCTGTAAATTTGTTAGAACTCATTGACTTGATTTATGTTCTCTATGATTCAGTGGGTGTGGAACAGCTGAGCTGCTGAGATGTGGCAAAGGGACCAGCTGGGAAAGGATGTGTTTGTCAGACAAAGCTGTCTTGGTGTGTTCAAGCTGCATGTGATGACAGACCAAACCATTCTTGTAGAAGCTGAGGAGCTGTGGATATTTTATTCCAATGCCTTGTGTAGCTGTTGTGTGAGCTCACTCTCACCCAGGCAATACAGCTGGTTTTTGCACAGGAGCTATTTAAATCCATGAATTAAGCACTTGGCCTCTTGAGGTTGTGTGTAGTCAGACTTACCCCCTGGCAGGAAATGTATTGATAAGTGCAAGGTTTGTGCAGCCACCAGGAACTTTAGGGACTGGCATATTGTTTGTTTATCGCCTGGAGCAGCACGCTGGGGACGTGTGACAGTGCTCCGTGGTTGTTTTGGGAGGTGTGCTTGAAGACATGAGGAATGTGCAACTGCTTTATTCTTGGGCTTCCAAAAGAGCAATAATGCTTCTCTGTGTTAATTTCTAACAGCCCACAACAAATGCTGATGGGAAATAGATAATAAGTGATGAAAACTTTAGATGCTAATAGCATGACAAGAGCTTTTAGCTGTCCTCAGGGATCATGAAAGATGAGATTGCCTCATCACTGTGGCTTGTGGCCAAGGAACCTATGAAGGTCTAGCGTAATGAAAAGGAAGAACTGGAAGCCAGTTTAGTGGGTTTTTTTGGAGCAGAAGACTGAAAACAAAAGTATCTACAGAGAGGAGGAGGAACCTTTGCCTCAAGGAGCACAGTCCTGAGCCCTCTGTAAACACTCAGGGTTTTCTGGAGACACCAAGACTTCATCTCATGACTGAGATGTGTGCTGGAGCCTGGCTTGTGGGATATCTATGCCTAAGGCCCATCAGTGGTTTATGAAGAAACACCAATTGACCTTTTTTCCAAAGCTGTAGCTCATAAATAACAATTTGCATCCAAAATGAAATTTTTGGTCACATAATGTGTACCTACTCTTCTATCAGAAAATTCTGGTCATAGCCATAGGTGGACTTTTTATAAACTAAAGGGTTTTTTTTAATATCGATTTCACAGAAATATTTTTAATTATTTTCTGTTGTATTCTTATTCATATTCATATTTGTATTCATATTCATTTTCTCTTCACTTTTGAAAATAATTTTGAGCTTTGTGTCCTATGAACTTATCAACATTAAAATGCAAAAATATTAGCAAGAGGAAAAGAAGAAATTCAAAGCAGATGTTTAGAGAACTTAGCCATACACATCTTTCTAACATATTGGGTTTTTTTTCTGACCAAATCCGTGGTGGTCTCAAAGCTTCTCTTTTTTCCCTCTCATCTTGTTTCTCACCCAAGCAATATTCTTCCTAAAGTTCTTAAGCTGATAATACTACTACAGTCACAGTAACTGGTTTTCATGTGTTCTCATTTTATTTTCCCCTTTTCTAAATAGAGATTGATTATTCTGTATTCATAAATACCAACTCACTTTGATAGATTAATTAAATCCTTTTTTCATGTGCTATGTTTCTTTATTTTGTATCTGTACTGGCAATTTGGATTTCCCAACCCAAGGCATTTCAGTACTTAAGATTTTTTGCATTCCTTTAGATGTTATAATTTCCATTTACAATTTTCAATCCTAATATGATGAATAATATTCTTTCCTTTTTGTTTTCCTCTTCAGTTGCTCTTTTGTTAAGTACTGATATTCTTAATGAACACAGAAGCAGTATATTTATTTGGGGACTATAACTAAATTGACTTTGGCTGAATGTCAGTGGAAATCAAGTTTCTTTCTTCATTTTTCATCTTTCCCTTTTATGGCTTAAGAAACTTTTCCTGTTTATTAAATCTCCCCCCAGAATCACAGCTTAGCTTCAATTCTAATAAATCTCAGTTGATCTGTACACTTAGAGATTTCCAAAATGTATGCTTGTTTTCAATCTACTTTGGGAAAATAGTTTTATGTCTTTCTGCAGTTGATGCCTGTACCTTCATATTTTGTCCTTTTGCCTAAGCTGGAAATTCCTAGTAAGTTTTTAATATTTGCCTTGAGAAATATTTGCTGTCTGCTGCAGTGGAGGACTGGAACTCTAAATTCACTGTCTCTCCTTGCTAGTTACCCAAGCTTGTCCTTTTGAAACTGAAAAAAAAAAAAATCCCTTAGCCCAGTGTTATTTCACCAAGTCATCCTGCAGTAAACTCACTCCATTATTAGAATTTTATCACGTAACTTTCTCAGATAACATTTATCCTTGTTTTACCATATAAAACTGCAAATATCCTAAAGTCAAAGCAAAAGCTTCTCCTGCATTTGTGATTTGGTCCCTGCCAGCTGTCCTGTCAAAAGTTTTCATATTAGTAGATGTTAAGAAGAGCTTTGACTCTGCAGCATTTGTTGGCAAAGAGGAGGCCACACGTAAGTGCATATTTCTAACATTTCTCCATCTGCATTACAGAGATAGCTTCTCTATTAAAACATAAATCTTTAGATCTAAACCTTTGGATATCTAACTGTAAAATAAAATAATTTTTAGGGTTGATTTTCTGAACATACAAACAAAAAATTCAGAACATGCCTTCACCCTCCAAAAAAAACCCACAAAACACAAAAGCTTCATCTGAAGAGTGTATGGTAGTGAAAAAGACATTTGAGATTATTTTGTTAAGCTGACAATATGGAATGACCTGAGACATCTGAAAGGAGCACACAGATAAAGTTCATGGTCCTCAATGCCCTTTACAATGCTTGAAATGCAAATCGAAATTTGAATTTTGTAATCAATGATGTCTTGGAGAAGCAGTCAGAAAAATCCTGTTGATTTAAAAAGTACAATTTGATATGGAGACTATTATGATGCATAAAGGGGCAAGGAAAGGGACACATTAGGGTACAAACTATTAGCAAGTGCCATGAGCTGCTGGTCCATATTTTAGCCAGGCATTACCTGTTGTAGAATTGCACTGTAACACCTCCCACATTGAAAATATTGGGTTTTTTTCTTTTCTTAGTAAAATGTTTTTAGAATGTTATTTTTCTATCGTGAAAGATTAAAAAATAATCAAAACCCAAACACCAATAAATCCCAAAGTGATCTTTGTTTTTTCAAAAAAAAAATATTATCAGTGGAAGAGGATGATAATTCATCACTCAGCAATTTTGGAGAGCTCTGCAAAGAAAGAAATAAATTACTTTATTGATACTATTTCCCAACTGCAACACTTTCCATGGGGTTTTCTGATTTACCTAATATGTTCATCCATTCCATTATTCCCAGTTATGTCATTTTGCAGAAAAATTAAAATGCTCTAGGAACATTACCAACTATTAGAAGTATGGAGTGCAGGCTGTGGGAAGTATGATAGCACCAGTCATTTTACCACCAGTGAATGTTTACATCGTTATGAAGAAATCATAGTAGCTTTTACCTGCTTATCTCTGTAGTGTGGGCCACCAAGATTTAAGAAATTAGTTTTTATTTCAAAACAGCAGATGAAGACCATATTTTCTGCCCATATGTTCCACAGTGGTGTAAAGCAAGAGCTTCAAGTACTTGAATAAACCACCACTTTAGACCCATGAGCAGATATGATGGACAAAGGTGGCAGGCAAAGCTCATGACAAGAATTTGAAGCAGGCTGTTGGGTGCTAGCTCAGTAACAGGGAGGGTGTCCTGGGTCACTGTTGTGCTGAAAAAGTATCATGCATATAAGCTTGGTTCTTCCCTTATAACCTCAGAAGCCTCAAGCACACATTGCGTCAGGCAATGTGTGCTTCCTTGTTTTTAAGCAGGTTCTTTGCTGCAATTAATCTGCTGCTTGCTTGTGGGGTATTTTATGTTGTTTTGTTTTGTTTTGTTTTTAAGAGAGAGCAACAAAGTTTATATCCTTAATAAAAGGACCCAGGAGTATGTCTCAGATCCTACATTTTTGTGCACATGTTGCAGGTGTCTTCAGCAGGAGTGAGGATGAATTCTCAGTGTTTAGCACTGGCATCACTAGGCAGGAGCGTGTCCATGTTTTCTGTGAAAGATAACGGGAGCCTGGATGCACAGTGCTACAGGGGGCTTCTCATGTGGAGAGGTGCTGGTTGTGGATGATGGATGTGGGCACCACAGGCTGCATGAAGGACAGTAGATTCCCAGTCTTGGGGTTACTGATTGCACCAAAGTGGCAAAGCAAAGATGTGCGCCCAGACTGGTTCTATAGAAAGGCCAAAGTTAACACCATTCTGTGTTATCTCAACAATACTTTATTGTCAAGAAAAATAATTAACAGAAGTGCAGCTAAATGCTAACACATTGCGAGAAACTCTGATGATAACAACAATTCTCTTTCAGGTGTCAGTTTATAATAGAAATTCATTAACAACAAAAACATGCGGATCAGATGTGAAACAGAAAAGAATTTATTAAGAAATTACAGCTCTTTAAACCCAGCAGGTTTCTGGGTAAATTTGGCCTACTTTCATGCTGGATATGGAGCACCCAAGTGGATGCTCTGGTAGTCACTGCACTGCCTGTTTCTTACTGTGTCTTCTGCTCCCTTGAAGCCCCTGATCCCTCTCAACCCATACACCCACAATGACATCCTTCACGCTGCCTAATGGATCTCCAGGGCATCTTTACAGAGTTACAGCTGTCTGGTACGCAAACAACACATGATCAAGTCTGTTTCCAAGACATTGTGGGAGTGAGGCAGAAGTTGTAAAGCTTGTACAGTTTACCGAAAGTGCACATTTTATCCCTCTCTTGGGTCTAGCTAGCTTTAGGTTTTCAACTGTATTATTTTTTGCTGTTGTTTTATCTCATTCCTGAAAACCTCTTTGTCTAGCCTTGCTTCCTTCTGCGAGCACTAGATCTCATCTACTGTCATGGACTTCTCCTGTACTACATAAATTTGGGAAAGGACACATTAAAAATTAATGTGCGAACTCACATGAGGGAGAGGAGAAAGAGAAGAAATGTTGCAGAGTTCCCCTCAGGAGCACAGAAGCAGATGAGAAAAAAAATTTTTGCAACTGCAGGAACACGTCATTGCTTTCTATAGTGAGCAGCATATTGAGGGATGGCAGTATGGACTTACAAGGCCCTATTAAAATAGGACAAACTCAAGCCCATCTGAAGGGATAAAACTAAGAGTAGTGAAAAACAGCAGAAAGAGATTTGGTGTCCAAGCAAGACAGCCAAGGGCAGTAGTATTTGAGCAATAACTCTTTTGTTTAGGTACCATATCAAAGAAAACACTTGTGGAACGAACTAAAGAGCCTAAGACACAAAGTCCTTTTCTATCTATTGCCTTCTTTTTGATAGTAGCTCAATCTATTTTAATGTGAAATATCTAAATATTTTATTGACAATCTCAAAATAGTATTTACAGTTTTCTGGAAAGTAGTCCCCTTTTTACTGCTCAAACAATTACGGAACATGTCCAGTGTTCACAAATATTTCCAGAAAATTGACTGATACTAAAGCAAATGTATTCCTGGAGGAGGAAAAAAATCTATATGTTATCAATGCCTTGAATACTTAGTGGCCTATGGGCACCCAGCTTATCATGAAAGCTAAATAAAACTTGAATAGATAATATATGCAATAAAAAAAATCATATAAATGTACAATGAGGTATGGCACATATTATGTTTTGGAAGAAGATTCATATATCATGTGTGTGGCACAGAGCTCTACTCATGAATTATTTGTTTTTACTGCAGCACACGTGCAGCACACAGTAGATTAAAGGACACAATCCAAGTTAAAACTGACATGTTAAAGCAGCACCGTGCATAGAGATATTGTTTATGAAAGAAATATTATACAATCATAAGTTTTCAATAGGGCCTGCTTTCTTTGTCTTCTGAGGCAGAATAACAGTAAATAAGGTAAAAACCTTGAAGAAAGCACTAGGGGTTTTATTTACAAAGCAATATCTTCCCTGTGGTTTTATCTAGTTAGCTGCTCACACTGGTATTAAATCTTTCTATTCAGAGCTGGTGTTCCACTCATCTTAAAAAGCTGGTGCAAGACTTTGACCTCCTTTGCAGCTCATATCCACCAGTTAGTGAGGGATCATCCCACGCTCTGCTCTGAGACTTGTTTGAGTGGCTCTAGATTGACACTGCATTTTTGTGCTAGCTGCAAAGGTGTTCCATGATCCTACTGTGTCAGGATGAGCTCCCAAAGGGAGGTTACTTATACCTCACTGCACTCAAGCCTGTGTTGGTCCAAAATGTCACCATCAGTGCACTTTTATCTACAGAGTCAGAAGCATCATCTAAATGACTTTGCTGTCCTTGAATGTCAAGTTATGCCTTGCAGAAACAAATTAGAATCTACATTCCAAAATAAAGCCTTAATCAGGGAAGTACTGGCTCTTTTGTCTGTCTTTCTTTTGGAGGAGGAGACAGGAATATGAAAACATATTTTAAATCTGAGGTAGATCAGCTGGTTAAGAGGAACCTGGTGAAAATACAGGATCAGATGTCTGGAAGACTCCAAGCAGAACTGCTGTTTTATAACATGTTTTGCCCAAACTTTGAATTCTGTGGAATCCTGAGTTTAAACACAAAGATAGGAGCTTTATTTGCATGCATGTTTCATTTAGTCACAGACTGTCAGGAAGTTTTATGTACGCAAAGTGTTACAGAAATATCTATTCCATCATTTATAGATGAAGTTTTCAAATTTACATACTTAATTGCAGAGACTACACAAGTGAATGTCAATGCAGAAAATCAAGATTTCTTAGTGCAAAAGGAAAAGAGCACAGAGTGCAACTGTGTATATATGTATAGAATTGATATTTATTTTGATTTATTGCAATTATTCATTTTGCCATGCTATATGAAAAATGAGAAAATTTCTTATTTTGAGAATTTTTAGTGAAAACTAAGAAAATGGTGGTTAATTAGTTAAAAATATTTTCTGCTACATTCAAATGGTGATTCAGTAGTTTGCACATATTTTATACATGCAATATTATTATGTTAACCATAAAACCTCCCCTCAGCAATGAAAACAAACCTCCTGTATTGAAAGCCTCACTGTTGTTGTAGATACTGGGAGAATTGCCATGGCTTCAGGAGGATGAGGATTTTATACACAGTCAGATCCCTGCAAAGAAAGATTATTGTTCATGACACTAGAAACCACCATCCCAATCTAGGATATGATGTTGAGTCAAAGGTTTTAACACCATCCAATTCACTTCAATGCACCTCACACCCATGATAAAATCACTCCCAAGGGTTTAGTGAATCAAAAGCTGAATACTGACCTTGCTGCGAAATAAATCAGGATGTTTTTTTCATTGAAACTATAGATAAATAATTTGAGAAGTGGTTTTGGATAAGATGGACTGAAACCCAAAGAGGTGCTCTTCTTCTCCTTTCTTAATAATTTTCTTTCTATTTTTATTTGTTGCAAGTGAAAAAGTATTCTCTATTTTTTGCCTTTGGGCAGGAGCTGGGAAACTGCATCTAAAATTCCCTATTTATTTCTAAATAATACAGTACTGTATAGAAAAGTCATAAAAACAGAGAATGCAAATTGAATTCCAATAACTCTATCCTGTGAAAGCAAACTTCCATCTAGTAAATGAGAAAGCATTATTGACAATTATATGCAAATTACCATGCTTTTGGCAGGCTCTTCAAAACTATTATCTTTTGGCAACTCTGTAAATTACGTAGCTATGGCAGCAATGCAGAATTGCTCATTATACTTTATAGATACATTTATGTCTCCTTATATTGGAACATTTTGCTATGGGTCTTTGGAGATGTTTTTTGCTTATTTTTGTGCCTCCATTTCTCTCGTGTTTTATACTTACCCCCAGACTCTGAGTTGGAACTTCCTATAGAGTCATTGCGCCAGAGGGAGTCAACTTCCACCATCATCATCATCATTTCCACCCACTCTTCTTTATCCTTGTATCACTCTTCTTTATCAATGATCATCATTAGTTCTTCAGTCTTCTTGATGGCCTGAAGGCCATCAAACAAACAGGCAAAATTAGGTGTTGTTTCACTACCACAAGGCTTCCCTGGAGACCTGTGCATATCCTCCCTTTGCAACATCCTCTTCCTTCTTCACCTCAGATCCTGTATTCCTCTACATGCCCCAAATTCAGTAGCCAACATTCCTTCTCGAGCTGAGAACACATTTTCCGTGGCCACTGTGCTACCGAGTGTGCGTGCTCTCTCTCCATTACAGCTTATATTTAATAAACGAGGAACAGACATCCTGTTTATGTTTATTCATAACAAGTTTAGATGTTACTTTTGAAGATAAAGAAACAAGTTTGATGATATACAATATCAGCTACACGCTCTGCACTGATAGCAAACTTTAGCAATCAAGGAAAGATAAAAAGGTTTTGGAGAATTTAATCATGTACTTCAAAGTAGGCTTTAAGAACATATATTTCAGAAACTGAGATAAAATATGAATCTTTAATTTATCTTCTTTCTTTTTTACCATGAGTGTTTCTGATTCTGCTGCTAATAACCTCATTGCTTCTATCAGTCAACACCTCTTTTGGGTTTTTCTTATTAGAGGGTTGGGTGGGGTTTTTTTGGGGTTGATTTTTTTTGTTTGTTTTTTTTTTTTCCTTTTCAGAAGTAACTTTTGTTGAAGAAAGAATTTTTTAATTAGCTTATAGTTTCCCAAAAAATGTTACTGATGCTTTACTTGGATAGAGGACACACATCCTTTGGGGTGACTTCATATATCACACATGGTTACTGGAAAGGAAGAAATTGATGGAAAAAACAACCAGGTCATAAGCAGTGGTGTGCTAAGGTTCTCCATTAGAGAACCTCATTTCTCGAGTAACCTCTGATGGTATGTCTGTGGATTGGTAAGTACAATCACATTTTATTTTTTATTTTTGCCTAGTTTGGTAGTAACATAAGAAAGAGGTTTCTCTAGTGTAATTGCAAACGTTTTTGGGCAAGATACAGACCCGAATTTTAAGTGCCACCAAGCCAAATATTTGGCCTTTTACCTTCTGGACATCGTTAATTGGATTCTAGTGTTAAGAACATGTACAAATACTACTCAAAATGTGTCTCTGCCCTTTCTCAAAAAATCACAGGTCAATTCTTGCCTCAAAGCCACAAACAGAATATTTGGTTTTACTTAGGAGCATTTTTTTTTTTTTTTGCCTGGAATTAATATATATATACTTTCTCAAATTGAATCCTCTCACCTCAGTGCCTGATGTGACACATGGTGTGGTTGGAGAAGAGCAGCTCGTTGTGTCCTCCTTCAGACCTTTCAGCTAATCTTCAAAGTAGAAGAGTCAGAGTGAAGGGCAGCTGTCACAGAAGGAAATGCAATTTGTGGCAAGACTTAAATTCATATTCTTTTTACAAATCCTGCTGAAATAGAATCCTCATACACCTTGGTGATATTCTCAAAGACCCCTTTCTACTTCCATATTATAGCTATAAAATGTCAAATTCAGAATAAGACGTGACTTGGGTCAGCATATTTCAGAATCCAACTATTTCTCTGGCACAAGGACTGGTGGCAGGATAAGAGAAAGAGAAAGACATACTTTTTAAACTGCAATAGAGGTGCAAAGATGTAAAAGCATTTTTGGGATTGTTTACAGGGATCAACTGAAAGAAAACCTTCATTTGCACCTGGGGAGCTTCAAAGAAAGAAATTAATCCAACATGTTTGGGGTGAAATTTCAAAATGCTTTGTACTAACCTAACTGTATTCCTGTTAACAGTTAAATAAAACTCTGACTGGTCAGCACCGCTGAGAATTTATGAGAATTATTACTTGTTTAAAAGTAACCAAACGAAAAAAATCCACTTAGTCTATCTAACTTTCTAAGGGATGAATCTTAGGGAAACCTGTTTGATTTCTGTTGTTTAGTTTTTCTCTCTGGAGTTTCCATAAAGAGATCATGATAAACTATTTGGATCAAGTAAAAGAAACATGGGATCAGGTATCTAGGTGGCAAATAGTGCTGACAGCCAAGTTGCTGGTTAGAATAGGATGCTGCTAACTTGAGATAAGAGGCACTAAAGGCACAAGCAATCAGTTACCAGTTTTATGAAAATGAAGGTGCTTTTCTATTATTTTAGATTTCTAAATTTTGAGACTTGCCAAAGCAGAAGCTCTCTGGTACTGATTAGCATGTTGAATCACTTGATAAGATGTGTGCATCAGCTAAAATGAGGGGAACTCAGGAATCAAAGGAAAGGAAATTATCCTTTATATCCTGTACTTTCTTTGGCATTCAAAACTAACTGATTTGAAATAAGAGGAAATATCTCACATTAGAGATGCTGCATGCATCTCTTTCACTGCTTCACGGGACAAAGGGAGAAGTCTGGCTGAACACGGTGTCCTATGAGCTACTGAGGAGCAAGAGCCTTGTGAAGGTTGAGGGCTGTGCCTTCCGAGTGTAATTGCAGAGTCACCACTCTGTTTGAAGATGGTCAGGATTCTAGGTTTCTGTTCAAGGGGAGAATATGAGGGCCATTTCTAAAATTTATTACAGTTTAACACTGATATCCAGCTTGTGGCCAGTATGAAATACTCATGTTAAAGATATCTTCTTACATGTAGGCAAGCATAGTTCGTATAAACAAACATTAATATCTTGAATAACCTCAAGGGTTGGCCCACAGAAGGGATATTAGTCTGAAGGTCAGCCTTATGAACTTCAAATACAAGCACCATCTTAAGAAGACAGCTCAGTAATTTTAACAGTGTGGGCCTGTCTTCTGTCTGAACAGCAGGACTGCTATTTCAGCATATTAGTACTGTTAAGGGAGCGCCTGCTGTGCTTTGGGTCTCTGCAACACCAGCTTCTCAGTGTGTGTGTCTTCCTTCCTCCCAGTATACTTTCCAGAGAAGGCACACTTCCTAACTGCTAGAAGCTTCCTATAAGGTGTTATGTCCTAGCCTTCCTTTATTCCTGGGTTATTTTACATTTTTCATCTCTTGTTCTTCTTCCAGCGGTAGAATGCGCAGGCTCCCGAGAGAATTCCCCTCGGCTACAGTTCATTTACAGCTGATTTTAGAAACAGCAAGAGAAGAACACTTAAATCAGACTGTGTCTGCTACCTACCTAGTTGAAAGAAGGGAGTGCATAAATCCAGATATTAAAGTAAATAGAGAAAGAAACAGCTGTTTTATGGGAACTCTAGAACCTTAAATCCCTTGTTTGTTCTGTATTTCACTTGATTATCTTGACCTGTTCTCATTTTCTCAGCAAATGGCTGCAAAGGGAAATGCAAACAGACAAAAGGGAGCAGCAAAGAGGATTTAAAAACTGCATACCATTATAATAGAGCATGAAGAGTTTAGACAGAGAAAATCACAGAATATGCTGAGTTGGAAGTGACCCACAAGCATTGAGTCCAACTCCTGGCCCTGCAAAGGACCATCCCCAGGGTCACACCACGTCCTGAGAGCATTGTTCAAATTCTTCAACTCTGCTAGGCTGGTGCTGTGACCACTGCCCTGGGGACACTCCTCCAGTACCCAACCACTGGAGGAAAATCCTCTGCATAAAAAACCTTTTTCTAATGCCCAAACTCAATGTCCCCTAACACAACCCTCCCTGTTTAAAGTTAATACCTGCAGAGGTTGTAAGGCACTGTGTAGCCAGTGGCTTATCCTAGGTTTAGGGTGTTTTGTGAGAAGTGTGAAGCTGGTAGTTGAGTTATTTATCTTATTCAGTTACAATAATATGTGGGGCATCCCTGCCTTGTATCATATTTGATTACCATGAGGCCAATGGCAGTGGAAGAACAAAAATTGTGACTTGATAAATCTGGAAAGAGCTGTTTTTTTCAAGTCCCCTTCAGAGAACATGTGTTTTTTGTAGCCCTTGGAATTCTGCCTGATTAGAGGAAAAAGGCAAATAATTTGACACAACAAAGCAGTGTACAACTTCACCTTGCTAGCAGTGCATGAGTAGTTTGCTTGTCTTTCCAGGATGTGACAAGTGCCTGAGGAAAGGCAAACAATTCTTATTGTGAGACAAAAGGAAGGAGTATTAAGTGCTGTTGATTTGGAGAGGGGAAAAAAAAAAAGCCTTTGCATGGCAAATGAAAATAGAAATGCAAATCAGCTCCAAATACTTAACATATCTGATAAACAATTGTATAAAAATAGAAAGTAGAGACAATAAGGACCTTAAAACGTTGTGTAGTCACATTCACTGTCAGTAGCCTCACGAGGAGCATGCCTGGGTACACTGCCAGACACGAGCACATATCCTCATCAGTCAGTCAGACCTTCCCAAGTCACATGCAAACATCAGTTCCCAAACATTCCTGTTTGCAGTCACACTAATGATTGAAATTATATCCTGGCAACTGACATTTCATGAAAAAAAACTTTTCAGCATTGCCTGAAGCACCAGAAAAAAAAGTATAAGAGAGAATTAGGAAGCTAGGGGGGAAAGGGAGGAAGGAGAAGCTAGTCAAGCATATTGTATTGTTCACTGGTGTCAGTCTGCACAGATCATGTTTGAGCTGATCATGCCTGATCTACTTAATGGCTGTTTTCTGTAAGCTGTATTTCAGCTTTTCTGCAGTTTAGAAAAACATCTTACACTGTCACATCTGCAGAGAATTTTATATAATAGCATAACTTACAAAGGAGCCTGCAAAAGCAATGAATACTGAATCCAAAGGACGTAAGGTGGATCAGAGCTTTTAAAGTGTATTTGAAAAGACTTTTTAACAAGAGGTGCACTGCTTTATCATGAAGGATCCCTACATCAGTGCCTGTCAACCCTTCAATCAGTAACTTGAATTTGGACAGTCTTTGTTTTCTATGCTGATATCTTTCTGTTACAAATGCAAATTTTGGAAGATGCAGGCATCTTCTTTCTGAACACATCCTAGAAGCAGTATTTTGCAGTGCAGTTTGAATTTCCATTTCCAAGCAAGGGCTTTGCTACTGTTATAATTTCTGTTTAACTTGTGAAAATAGATGCCATAACTACACACCTATTTCTTTGCAACCAAGGTCTGTATTAGGACAAGAAAAATCTAAAGGAAAAGCATAAAATAAGTTTTAGCAAGAGATATTTTACTTCCAAGGCCTTGTTATTTCAGATAACAGAGCTCTCCAGCCTTCCCAAAGTCCAGTTCAACGTGACCTGATGACGGTGAATTTCCCAGGTGTGTGGCAACTGCAAAGTAAAAATAATTGCTAAGATCTCAGACTAGCCTCATAATTCAATATTATTAGGTAAAATAGAGTGATTTTTCTTGAGAAAATATAACACAAACTCTCCTTGAGTAAGTAAGATTTCCACAGGATTATTTGCTATGTGAGAAAATACTGAGAAAATGCTAAACTTACTGTTTTTTCCCTTTTTGTAAGATGTGGTTTATATCTCCCTATACCTTTAGGGCTTATCCTTTCATCAGTCAGCAAATCAAATAACAGCACAGAACATTAATAAGACAAAAACATATGATAGTTTTTTTTCTTCCAAACTGCAGAATTCTAGTGAAGAAATGCCATGGCTACTCTTAGCTATACTCCCCTGTTGCAGACTTTGATGATGAAGTGTATGCTTGGACTGTTCTTTTTCCTTTTGGCTGGATAATTTGTTCCCCTGGCCAGCCTGAACTGGGTGCTCAAGGCTGTCTTGGAGGAGTTATGTTCTGTTCTGTCCAGTGGCCAGTATTTCCTAAAAAACCTAGTGTTTCCAAAAGCTCTCAGTACTTGGTTTAGACAGTGGAGATTTGGCATTTCTGCAGAAATGGCAGTTCCTCTATCACAGGGAAAATGACAAAAAAAAAAAAAAAAAAAAAAAAAAAAAAAGATTGAGGCAACAAATTGTTGTTCTGCTTTGGTTGTCAAGTTTAGGCCTTGAAATTTTGGTGGAAAATCAAACACAGGTCCAGTAGTCCTGAAAGGCTTCCATCACACCTGGACACTGGTGTTAAATGCCCTATCCTTGCTCCACCTACCCTTTCTGTGCAAACTACTGACTTGAATCCCCATCTAGTTTCCCTAACACCTCCCACAGTACACTAGTTTTCTTCTTATTGAAAGACACTACATGATAAGACATCTTTATATCTGAATATCCTCATTTTTTTACTGTGTATAGCCATAACTATGAAAAACTTTATTTTTAAGGGATATGACATGGTTGGAAAGGACTTTTTTCTCTCTCAGAAACCTCTTCCTTCTTCCTCTTTTTTTTTTTTTCTGAAAGCTTATTTATCTCACCTTAGCTAAGTCATCTCTATAGATAATAACTCATATTGCAGTTGCCAGTAGGTTGCTTTTTTATGTTTCACTGCTGTAGGTAAGAAGCAAGTAAATCCATATTCTTCTGTGCTGAAATTATCATTTATTACAGTCTGTTGTGTTGTATTTCATTCTCTTTATTGTCAAGCATATAAAGCCAGCACTTTTTTTTGTTTTTTCTCCAAAACTTTCATATTGTGGTTACACACTTCTCCTACATGCATTTTATTACTTTTTCTCCCCCTCAGTCAAATTCTAACATGCCTTGCATATGAACTGCCCCAATTATAGCAAATCTCCAGCAAGTAGGCAACTGATGAGCTCACTGGAACTTTTATGTAAATAGGGAGAATGGGTCACTTCAGGACTGCTCTTTGTCAGTCTATAAGAAAGGTGCTATGGATTTCTTCAGGAAGTCTTCCTAAAAAAAAGTCAAGGAAAGGAAACATATGTCAGGTGGTTCTGGAAGTCTACAGAGACAATATGCTTCAGGTAGCTACAGTGAATTTGCACACAAACTCTTTAGTTGAAAGGGCAAAAGTCATGATAAATAATGCACAGCAGAATGGAAATAGTAGCTTTCCCCATCAGTCTGTTTTTTACCAATTTCTGTCACTGCTGAACTTTAAAACACACTTTTCATTTGAAACCTGCAGGTTTTTGGGCTTTTTTTTTTTTTTTTTCAATACTTAAATAACTAAAAGCACATCTCATACTAATTTCTGATAGGAGATGGTACTTGCTAGGAAACAATCTGCAGAACCTAGGAATAGTACTTGAAGTCTAGTGAAGGATGTCTGGTTTGACTGAAGGAGCCTCTAAGCTGTCACTTAAATTACTGCTCCTACCTCAGTGCTGGTCTGATGTCAATTTTCAGCTATACACACAAAAAAAAGTTAACCCAGAATTTGCCATTTTATATGATAGTCAAAGTGGGTTTTCAATATGTTAACAGGCATGGACATGTCTTCAAAGCAGATGGTTGTTTCTCCTTAATTCAGAAACTCCTCCCTTTAATGCCATATTCTTCTCCACTTAAGATGAATGCTTTCATGAGAGGTATAAAAGGGGAAAAAAACCTAGGGCACTGTTTGCTAATGACTTGCTTTAGTGAATTTTGTAAAAAAGTCTGGCACTTGGTATAGTTTTGCAAATTGTTCCCTCTTAATAGTAGTACTTGACACACTAAAAATTGAACTTTCCATTTTGCAAGTTGGAATCTAAAGAACAGCTATGCTTTCCAAGAAAGCTCACAGCTAAGACATATTTTATGTAAGGGGGTGAGCTTTGTTTTTAATAGCACAGTTTGTCATGTCTTGGTAATGAATCCAAATGAAAACCGTGCACAAGCAATATACCAAGAATGAAACAAAATTTCAGACTGTGGGGTTTTTCTGGGGGTTGTTATTTTTCTCCTCTTTTTCTCTCTCATCTAGCTTGCAAAAGCTTCTACAAATGGCAGAAGTTTATGTCACAGAGTTTAGCAATCAGTAAAGCCCTCTACAGCTCCACTGTATGCATGGTAGTCATTTAATGTGCAGGATCAGTTAAAATTTTCCTCCATTAAGTAGTAGTTATTTTGCCAGGTAAAAATAAATATATTTGTGCTTCCTCAGAGGTTCATCAGAGCTGTGGGGCTTTTTTTCTTTTCTTTTCATTATTTAGCCTTCTTTTTTTTTTTTTTTTTTTCTCCTTTAGTTCTGATAGCAGCTTTTACAGTTGAAGTAATATGGCTTGTAAAATTAAAATCAATTACAGTAGAATATCCCTTATGGATATCCTGTAGAAGATAGCCTATATATGCAGGTTTCATTTCAAATGTTGAAAGCTGTAATCTGAATTCAGTACATGTAGCCATTAAGAATTAATACAAGATATAAAATCTCACTCATGTTTAGAAAATGTCAGTCAAGTAGCAGCTGATACCTAGAGTTGTGTTAGCACAGTAAGCTCAGGGTACAATGAGATAGGTTTCAGGGATGTTTATTTTGGAAACCTGGTGAGAAATGGAAAAGATTTATGACCTTGGGACACTCGCTTCTCTATGGCTGCCATGAGTGTCATATAAATAAATAAATAAATAAATAAATAAATAAATAAATAAATAAATAAATATATTTATATACACACACATATATGTCTTCCTACATAAATATATATATATATACGCATGTGTGTGTATTTAGTAATGTTTCTTTTTTGTTGAAGCTGCCTATACAGTCTGCACTGACAAAAAAGTGATTATGTGTGGTTTTTCTGTGATCATGGTGGACCAAATCAATTGAAGGCTTCAAGTGTCAGGATCAGCATGGAAGCTGTGCCTCAGGCAAAAGTGAGTGCACTGCAAGAAACATCAGTATTGCTGTGTGAGGGATCAGTGTCAGAGGGGACTCTGGGGTAGGGGACACCTCTTAGACCAGAGGGAAGAATGTGGGGTAGGCATTTTGGCTCATCAGGACAGCTGAAGAAAATTCCACTGCCCAAAACAATGACTCATGCATTCCTGTGGTTAGGGGACAGATATGTTCAGAAATTGTAGCATTAGAATTTTTGAGAGGTCTTTTACTTTCTGAAATTCAGAGAATCTGAAGATGCCAATCTATTTTCAGAAATACTACAGGGCTATGCTTTCCTCCTCGTTACTTTCTTTGGGCTTGCTCTTGGAATATAATTCTGAGATTCTTCAAATCCCAAAGGATTTAATTGATTCTGACCAGGCTGCATCGACTGAAAAATTGGGCCAAAAAGTTCAGTAAGTTTGTATGGTGTTTTCTTTCTTGAGCTGCTTAGTATATTTCATGTCATAGTTTTTAAAAATATAATTTTGGTTTAATTTAATGTAACTGTATTTTCTTTAAAATTACAATAATCTTACATGATTCATATCTTGTGTGGGCATAATGTGCATGACATAGCATGTTAAAAAAAATGTCTTCAGATGTTGATAAGCTTTTTGAGGGAAATGGGGAAGTGGTGAATGTACAACTCCAGCAGTTCCCCATATTTTGTCCGGGGAGTCAGCACTAATTCCTCTGTTGATACATTCCTTTTAATAAAGTAAAACATTGTTAGCAGCATGCAGTATCCTCAAGCACAAAGAAATCTCAAATTGCAATTCTTGCCCTCCATTAATATCTAGCTATTTTCAGTGATAACACTTGCCAAAGTGCAGAACAGTGTTTTTTGAAAGGCAAAGACCAAAGCACTGTACCACTGTACTGCACTGGTTTAATGACACAAAGGTAGTGAAATAAAGGGATGACATTTTTCTTATTTCTTTTACTTCTTTAGGAAAGGCAGTTGTTTTCCTGGAGTGGAAAAATGTCAGCTTTATCCAGTATTCCCTGAAGCATTGGTCCAGTGTATTGCATATTTGGAGAGTCAGTGCAGTTCAGGCACAACAAATTGTAAAGGTTCATCTAAAGCTATGCAGTCCCTGAAGATCTTTCTTTGGCACTTTTGCCTTGAGAAGTCCATGGAGGCAATAGACTCATAGAAATTTAAGATGTTTACAAACTGTGTGCCAGCTACTACAGCACTTTCTGGAATGCTACTTATTCCATTTGGGTAACTTTTCCATGCTTGACCGTGACAGGGTAGTCTGGCACTGCTTGCATGGCCCTAACAAAAAGAGGGAGACAAACACCTTTCTCTGCTGTTGTTCTTTGTTTATATGTGTCTTATGCAAGAACATTTTTGCTAAAACCCTGTTTTCTTCCCCCAGAAAATAACCCCATACGCAAACCTAGGCTGCTTTAGTGGTCAACTAGACAAGACTATTTGTCTTGATTTACTCTAATAAGGTAAGTTACCCTCTGTGGAGGGTATATACACACATGGAGAAATTTCAGAAAGAATTTTGTTCACAGTGCTCAAGTTCTCAAGATACGAACACTCAAGCTTTCTTTTCATCTTCAAGAAGAATATTATGCCTTTGGCTTTCATTTTGGAGAAGAACTAGTTGTCCACCTAATTCCAAAACATGAACATTTCAGTTCAAAACATGAACTGAAATACTACCACCTAAAAAAAAAAAAAAAAGTCTTGTATTTTGTCTCCAAAAACTACCACACTCTTTCCTAGGAATTGTTTCATCACTTTTGAAGAAGGTGTTTGATGACTTAGGAAAATGTGCCTTTATTTTGATACACCACAACAAAAGTATAGAGATAAATACACCTCTAACCAATATGCTGAGTAAAGCTAGTGAGGATGTGGACTGGTATGGAATAATACCTCAGTATGCATTGGAGTACCAATTTTGTATCTTTGGAGAACTTTCATGATAGTTGTAAGTGCATATAAAAAGTGAGGCTGGTGTGTCTTGCCAGTCTTATGTTAACAAGATAATACTGAAGGAAATTTGGTACAGATTCCTTCATCATCTTTCCTCACAGACAAACTGTTCCTCTGTAACTGAATATGATGGAGGTTTTGTTTTTGGTTTTTTTTTTTTTTTTGTAAGAGGTAGGAAAAAAGTTCCAGACTCAGAGAAAAGCCTTCCAGCCTGAGGTTTAGGTTCTAGTTCTGTGATGAATGTGTAATTATTTGTAACATCTGGAACAGTTTCAGAGAGTGAGAGCTTTAAAAAAATAATCAAATAGGCTTAGTCCAAAATGCCTCTTATTGTAGGGCTTATGATAATCATCAAAGGAAATACAAAATGTAGTGTTGAATTCTCCCACAGATAGAGATGGGAAGGAAACCAGCACCTCCCAAATTTGGGATAATTGCAGTAAGTGCTGAATTTTATACTTATTGAGTGGTGGTGGTATCATATCATTTATGGTAAATCCATCCTTCATAGCCATCTGTTATGGACAAATACTGCATTGCAATTTGTCCAGAGCTTCTCAATGACCAACACAGTCCTGTGATTTCTTGCAAATACTGGATTTACTAGGGAATGTGAAGTTCTTGTTCCAGTACCACAGGAGTTTGATTTCCTAATCAATTAATTACTGCCTGGTGGGTATTAATTGTCTTCTGTATAAATGCTTGTCCATATAAATAAGGGCATTTTATACAGTGAAATACACCACTTTCAAATATTTATCTCTTTATTACATAAATCACTTTATATGTAACCAAGATGATTTCCATTTGATGGAGACTCACAGAAATGCAAAATCATCAGGATTAATTGGGTCTGAGGCTTTGACACTAACTTTATTGTTTGTAGGAAAGTCATAGCTCTTTCAATGGTACTATAATCTGTAGTATAAATTGGTTTTCCAGGAGGACTTAATTACTCATAAAGAATCTAAGAGAATTCAAAATCTGATTTTACATAAACTGTGGTCGGACAAAGTCAGCAATTCTGCTGAACAAAATCCTACTACAATAGATGAGGAAACTGACAAGGATGATGATGATGATGAGGATGACTATGATGGTGATGATGGTGATGATGATGATGATGATCTGTGTTGCACCCATCAGTTCTGTTTTACTTTCCTCAAGCTGTAGTCAGTTTTTTTGCTTTTTGGCAAATTTTATGTGTACTTCTACTTTCATTTTATGTACGTGCTAAGAATGGATGAAGAAAGGCAAGTTGACTTTCATCTTTATAATTAACACTTACATGAAGCATAAAACGTGAAAATTAGAAATGAGGATGTAACTGAGGGGGGAAGCTGAACCTGCCTGATCTTTTCTAGTTTGAAACTGCTTGACAGATCAGCCCTTTGAGATTCAAGTTCTATTTAGTGAAATGTCAGTCGGAAGCTGCTGAGTGGGAGGGACGTCGTCACTCACTCCTCAGAGACAGCTAATCATATCGTGGTGAGGAGGAAGAGCTGTTTAATTCCTGCAGGCTTCAGTTTTCAGGGAGTCTTGTGAATTACTTTTTGTAAATATATTCTGCTAGAGGTAAGCAGGGAGTAAGTACATGATCTCAAACAAAATCTTCCAAACCAAGCTCTCCAGCAGCCATTCTCATGCTAAAAGCCCCAGTATTTTCTCCTCATTTCTACCCATCAGCTTCTTATTCACAACAAGGAAAAGAGGCAAATAGCTAGAATTAACCTAGGTAAGGAAAAAAAAGGGGGTTGATGTCATCAGTTTGTTTCAGTGTTTGCCTGTGTTTGCTGCCCAGAGCATAGAATAAAGCTGTACTGCATTTGGACATTTACTATTAGATTTACTTTTGAATGGGGAGTGCAATAATTATTTTGTAGCATTCAGGTTATAAATAACATAAGACTGAGCAAAGTGAGCAATCCAGGGTTGAGTTGTCGGAGGTAATGATGCTCAAGCTTTAAGGAAGAGTTCTCAATTATATATGAACTTGGGCGATGCAATAGAGCTTTGAGGTACATTGCTGCCAAAGAACAGAAGTCATAGCTCCATCTTAGGTTCTAGGCATCCCACTGCAAACTTGGGAAAGCCAGAAGCAGTCTAAACATAGCATTTCCAGCCTCCTAGGCTGAGTAAACCCTTCAGTCTCAGCATGTGACCTAGATGTTGTGTGGAATCAGGCTGCTATGGCTTGATTCTGGCAGGTTCTTGGGCAGCCTGTAGCAGATAGTTGCTACAGAGACCTGGTGCTGCTTACCCAGTCTGGGACAGGAGCTCTGACAGCCTCCAAAAGAGACACTGCACACAGACATCTGTCAGTAATGTCATCTTTCTCTGGGTCCGTGGAGTCCAACGTAAGTCATCTCTCTCCATTTGGTGCTTGTGGCTCAGATACCATGGTGGTACAGGAAGATGAGTGGGGAGTGATAAATAGGAAGCAGGAGAATTTTACTGGCAAACCCACAGGCACTTTCAGGAGTAGACAGACTTCTCAAAATCACACTCTTTTCTTCAGGCTCTCCTTTCTGGTTATGCACTTTTTTAAGCTTTCCAGTCCTGGTAAGGATCTTGACTGAGTTCCTGTTTTAAGAACTGGAATATGCTGTGAGAATACAAGTCCAGAACTGTAGTAAAGAAAGATGAAAAGTATTAGAAAAAAAAGCAAACTGTTTTCTTTTAAGAAAACATTAAATCTGTAGCACCAACCTTATATAGAACTTGAGATAGCTGGATAAACAGTTTTGGCTATCTGAACAAGATAACAGTATGGACACACCTGTAGGGTCTAAAGCTAAGCCAAATGTCATGCTGTGCTGGGTCTGGTCTAAGGGTGAGCTCCGCTGTCCCTGCAAAGCTTTGCTCTTGGAAATATAAATTTCCTACTGTTAAGTTCCTCTGTCCTCTATTTCTGCCCCTGACACATTTGCTTTGCAGTGGGAGATTGACCAGAGGGGACTGTAGTTATACTTGTGGTGTTGATTATGATGCCTCTGGAGAGCAATAAATAGAAAATACTTAACTGGCATGCTGCATATTGATTAAAGATTACTAAAATGAAGCATGCTTATCTTTGCAAAGGCACTATAGTAATAAAAATGGTGTGAAGTCTTGATCAATGAAGCTTAAGGCTTTTTTTTTCTAGTATCTCTGAGTGCAATACTTTCACTGTCCATGTGATGGTTAGGGTTGCAACAAAGTCACTTAGAACAATTTATTAGATTAGAAAGCCAACAATTGTGATAAATTAGTAAAAAAATATTTTCATTTTTTGCTTTAGACATGTATTGTAATAGCCTGTAGTAAGGTATATGTCAACTTCTAATTGATGTCTAGGAAGTAGAATAGATTTGTGGGGGCTAAGATAAGTCCCTTGATAAAAAGCACAGGGAATAAATGACAAAAAATGTTGTGCATAGGTAATAAGTAATTATGAATCTCGCACACATCTTTAAGCACAAGTAACATGCAAACAACTTAATATCGTAAACAAAAGAGTACATTTTCAAGCTCAAAATTTCAAATTATTTTCACTGCCATTTAGCTTTACTTTTAAAGCAATTAGCATCAACCAGACAGAATTTAATGTGGATGTGTGAACATGTATGAATCCAGCCAGACACACAGGAAAGTGCAGATAATATATTTAGTGCTTGAGCACATTTAGAAGAACGATGTCATCGCACAGAGAGATGTTCACACTGTATAATTACCTTATGACAAACACATACATTGGGATTATAAAGAATATTCAATCAAAGAACTATGCCATTCTGCACAGTATATAATTTTAAACAGAAGCATTCCAGCTGTTTCCAGTACTGCTGTCAAATTTGTGTCTAAGCACACTCCCAGCACTAGGAAGTCTGATTTAATACAGCTCCTCTGGTCTGAACTTTTAAGAGTCCAGGTTCTAATCCCCAGTGCTCTTTCTGAGCTGTGCAAGACCAACTCATTACAAGTGTCAAAGCACCTAAAAATTTAAGATTCATCCACGCAGTGATTTTTCCAAAGCCACTTTTCCATCATCTGCCCTTTTACAGTGTCTAAATACATTTTAATAGAGTCTAGTATTGATAACTTCTGATGAGTAAAACAAAAAAAAGTCAGTATGAGCAAAAAACTAGGGTGATGTAATTCCTGGGGAATTATTTTCCCTTTTATTATCCTTTCAAAAACTGAGGGTTTAGAACTCTGGGTTCAAAAGCAGGGATGGAAACTACCCCAGTGGTGAGAACATTCATCAGGTGCATGAAAGGTCAAGGTTAATCTTCAGTACTGCACTTGTCTATGTGAAATGAAAGATTGTCAAGGCTGAGGCTCTCCAACAACTTCACAGCCAAGAGCAGGAGAGTATGAAATCCAGGCACCTTACACGCTTTGCTCATAAATCTTGCTCTCCATCACCTAAATCCTTGAATGATGGGCTATTATGAACTGCACTAGAGGAAGAAATATAGACATCTACCTACCTGCCTGAAAACTGGCACAAATCAGTCTATGCATGTGTGACAGAAAGTGTGTTTACATACAAAGTTATGTATATTTTCAATTTGGTGCCAATATTTTTGCTAATAAAAAATAGAAAATTTCCAGCCTGCTCTGAACGACTTTCTGTCAAACACCAGACTAATGCAGAAGGAATGATATGGACAGCTGGGACTTCTGAATTTTAGTTTGCCTTTGCCTCTAACATTTAGCTAATGCCAATTAGTGTTCCATAGTTAATATGAAAGAATCTGTGTTTAGAGGCTTGGAAGTCTTTTTTTTTTCTCACCTCACTAAAAGCGATGTGGTAAAGAAAATTAGTATTTTTCAAGACGTTTTCCAGCAGAATTAGGAATATAAAAACTACAATTTCTAGGGTATTTTTTTAAAGACTAAAAATGAAATAAACCAATTGAGAATTATGAGAAACAAAGGAAAGGCCTGATGACTTAGTATATCTATACAATATTTGTTGTATAAATATTTATTGAATGGGAGAGGAAAATGTCCCAACATTTAAACATGTTAGTGATTCCTGGCAGCTCACCCTTCCAACCACTGTTTATAACAGAAAAATATTTTTGCTTGGCCCATCTAAATAGAAAAAGACTGTTTTCATGGGTGGGTTTGAAAAAAGAAAAAAAGCAGAGAAGTTGTCCTTCAGTTCTCAACCCCTATCTAAGTCGACAAAGGAGATTTTGTAGAGAACACCAAAAGATTTAAAGAAGAATTGGTGGCTCATCATTATTGTTCAGCACAAAGCTGCAAATCAGCCTGTTTCTGAAGAGCAGATGGGCTATATTAAATAGGCTTATAGTTCTGGGCTGCCAGATTCACATAACTGAGCTCTGAAAACAAATCCCCTGGTATTTGATGAAATCCCTAAAGAAGGGCCATGAGGATACCCTCCCTACCTTGCTTCCCTGCCTTCACATTTCTTTTTTGACAACCAGACCCTGGAAAATGCTGAACTGGGGTCTAACATTTTAAAACAGGCTTGGCATACTGAAGTTCATTTAACTTAATCTGGTGGTATCTGCTATCAGGAATTCAGGTCAGGTTCCACAAGGCTGAGGACAAACAGCAAGCAGCCTCTGTGAAAATACTGCTGCTTTAGTTTTGACAATCACGTACTTGGAAAAAAAACAAGGAATGGATAAACTGTGCAGCCTGAAATTTCCTGCAGGAATGGAAAAGTCTCCAGAAAACTGCAAGGACACTATAAAACCAGTTCATTTCAGGAGAGTTCTTTAAGTGAAATTGAGGCCAACTCCAACCATCATCTCTTATGGCCAACTTTAACCACCGACCATTTGGTTCTTTCTGTTACCCATAGGCAAGGGGTGGCAAGGATGGAAGTAGAGAGAGGGAAGGAGGGAGAGAGATCTGAAAAGAAGTTCTTTTAAGAGCAAGAAGCAAATGTCTACCTATTCTGAGCAACATCATACCTTCCCTAAAAGTAAGGAAAAAAATTCAGCGTGCCTTCAGTCAAGACTCATCCAAGTTTCTTGTGGAGTTTGACATCTTTAGTTTCCTCATGCATTTAACTCCTCTGAGAATACTTCATGCATGAAAGGTTGCCTACTTATGAAGTACATTTCAAGTGAAAATTGGAATTTTTACAGAATAAAATGAAAATTTAGTGAATGTAGTTTAGTTTGTTCTATTTCCAAATTTATCACCCTAATTTTTTGCTTATTTTCTTGGAAAGATTGACCTTTTCTCTCCGATAGTCAGTCCTATGATTAGATCTATAAACTTCTTAAGGAGACTAGAGATTCACCTTAGCTGATCAAAAATACTTGTACTCTATTTCGTTTTATTAATTCACAAGTGAAAAATGTTTTTAATGTTTTGTGTGCACCATCAGTGTTCTACATTGCTAACACATTGAAACGTAAATGTGAATTGTATTCTATGCTGCCCCATATGAATAATGAATAAACATCTCTTCCACAGAACCTTTACTAATTGCTGAAGATGAGAAGAAAATGAGCTATTAAAAAAATCAGTGAGCTGGAAATCAGATTTCAAATAGTTTATCAGAACAGGGCCATTTTTTAAATGCTTCCCTTTTGTTATATACCTCTTGGTTGTCTAATTGAACAGCAGCTATTTTCAAAATTTTTCAATATTGTAAAACAAATGTTTCCAAATGCATTTAAATACTTCAAGACAATTTCAACTGATTTACCATTACACTGTTAGAGCTTGTTTTCTCCTTGTGACCAAGTACACATATTGATTTCAGATTATTTAGTTATGGTTTCTTTCTGTCACTTGGAAGAGAGAGGAAAACAGGATCACTGAAGATGTTTTTGTTCAGTTTTTTTTTTTTTTTGCTGACACTTACAATCATTACCAAGAGCAGTCCCTGCTGCCTCTAATAGCTGATGCTTCACATGTCAGAAATTCAGCAAGTCCCCAGCCTTCAGCTGAGTGTCCATTCCAGTGCTCATCTGAGCCTGCCACGGTGTTTGTGCTGCACAAATCTATTTTACTCAGGTGAAATGGTTTCTGAACATGGGTGTGTTAGCAGCACTGGTCCAGAAGCAAGATGTTTGTTTGCACTTATTGTGTTTTTGTATTTACTGCCAGTGAAGAATGTTTATGTGACTTAAGTGACTTTTTAAGTGTGTTATTACTTAAAATGGGTAATCATGCTGCTGTAAAACTGCCTTGTATAGATCCTCACCTGTACTTCCCCATCTGTGGGAGCCTTGTTATTTTTCCCATCTAGGGGTGTGTGTGCACACACGTATGCAGTATGCATATTTTTAATGTACATATTATGAATAAATATGCATGTTTATACATATATATGTACATAACAGCTGTGCTCCTCTATTTTAATTCTAACAGCTTTTGCCTCTCTGCTTTTACCATTTCACTTTCCAGCAAATGTTCTTGGTTTGGTTATCTGGCGCCAGATTAGGTTTCTGTTAATAATTTAGTGAAGCCAAGTAAGGAAGGAGACAAATGTAACTCTGAGAAGCACTGAACATCATCTTGTGAATTCATATCCCAATTCCTTTTCTCAGTAGAATGAATCTCTCTATTGTACTTCAGCAACATCAAAAGCTTCTTTAATACTCTTTTGCCTCATGGTTGGGGTGAAAAACCTGTGAAGAAATGTTTGTTTACAAGCTCAAATTATTTTTGTTTATGACAGTGTATTTCTAGGGAGCTCTTACTGGACTTAAAAGTGCATCCTTTCAAATAATTTTTTTTCTGAGAGTTTTAAGCACTCCTCCTAAATTGCAAGGTGCTGAAAGTGATGGGGTGATATAACACCATTGACTGCAATGAAGTTCCTGTGAGAATCAATGTGATGTGCTTGCTGCATTTTTTTCTATGTCTTTAAATACTTTACTTTTTACTGATTTGATTGGTACTGAATGATTACTAGGTTTGGACTCTGTATTTTCTTGATAAAAAGAAATATTGAAAGTTCATGAGTGATTTTTTTTTTTTTTATTATTCCTTTCTTATCATTTAGAAAAACTATGAAAGTAGTTCAGAAAGACAGCTGGCCTGATAGCCAGAAGATGTAAAGGAAACAAAAAAATTCTCAGAATGGTGGGTGCACAAGGATACACTCGTATATCACACATACAGTCTTTGTGGCAAACTTCTCTGTGGGCAATACAGAATGCCATCTTCTGTGGAAAGCAGAGGTACATCCTCCAAATGTCAGCTTAGATATCTTTTCCAGTTGCAAAGTGTAATTTGAAGCTTCAAGCCTTAAAGTCTTTCACTAGCATGCAACCCACTTTATGGCTTTATATTCTTGTGGCCCAAATATTTGTCTACACATTTCTTAGTTCTCCTTGCTTACTTGTTAAATAATGAATCCATCCCCAACCTAGTCACATGTGGGTTTTTTTCCTTTTCCTTTTAGATAATATCTCCTTTACTCATTTTCAGATTCTGAGTGTGTGTGTCCTTCAGCACTCTTTTGTCTGGGGTTATTGATTTATATGGAGACACTTTGTATCCACGGCATCAGAGGTTAAAATATGTTATAAAAATGAATATCAGCTGTGTTTTTCTTCCCTTAAAAGGGTATGCAAGACCTCGATGTTCACCAACAGAAAACTATAGCATGCTCTAAGGACTTGGGCAGACAAAGTGAGTGAACATTTACGAGCCTTTTGTTACAGGAACCCCTCAATGATCTGGCAGAGGAAGCCATTCTTTTCTAAATTAAGTCAAGTTAGTCATGGATGACAGGAAAAAAATTGAACAATTTATCTAGGAAAAAGAAAGAGGGATTTAGCTTTGTTTTTAACTGTAATTTAAAAAAAAAAAAAAAAAGAATATGTATGTATTGTTCAGGCTTCCATTCTGGAAGTTACCTTTTCCTTTATTTTGCTGACACCTCACTATGCTATAAATGTGATGTATTGGAGCTGACCTAGAATATAATCTTCTATTGAGTTGTGTGTTTATCCAGCCCAGGTAATTATTTTCTTAAACATTTCTGACAAAATATTTCTGAATTGCAAATAAAACCAAATAACAAGCAGATACGTGGGAATTGCCTATTGTAAAAATCCAATCTGTATTCCTAAATCTCAAGTGTTTCAGCTGTTCAGCCCTAATGCAAGAACACTAAAGTCTGTTAGACATGAGGAGCAAGTAATATGATACAGAAAATGAGAAAAAATATGTAGAAATGACACACATTGTTCTAGATCAGGGTGAATTCACATTGCTTGATCACAGATACATTATGCATCTGCTACTACATGACATAAGTTATCAAGCAGAGACCTTAATTTGCTGTTGGGTTTTATTGACAGCAATATAGGGGAGTTAGTCCTTGTTAAATATTTGACTACACAATTTTCTTTCAGGTTTATGTGTGCATACATTTTTGAATGAATGCAGAATCACAGACTGGGTAAAGTTGGCATGGACTACAGTGGGTCATCATCTGGTCCAACCTCCGTGCTCATGTGGGCTCATCCTAGAGAGCATTGTACAGGATTGTGTCCAGATGGTTCTCTAATATCTCCAGGAAGGGTGAATCTACACCTGAGGGTGAATCCACATCCCCTCTGGGCAATCTGCTAAAGAGTGTGATAACATTCCCAGTAAAGAGATTCTTCCTCATGTTCAGGTGGAACTTCCTGCACATCAGTTTCTGCCCCTTGCCTCTTTTCCTGTTGCCCAGCACCACAGAGCAGAGCCTGGTCCATCTCCTTGGCACCTCCCTGCAGATACTGACAGACATTGGAGAGTTCACTTCCCAGCTGCTCTCCTTGAGGCTGAACACATCCAACTTTCTCAGCTGTTCCTTGCAAGAGGAATGCTCCAGCCTCTTAATCATCTTTGCTGCCCTCCACTACACCTAGCCCAGGATGTCCACATCTCTCTTGCAGTGAGGAGCCCAGAATTGGACACACACTCCAGATGCAGCCTCAGTAGGACAGAGTAGAGGGACAGGATCACCTCCTTCAACCTGCTGGTGATGCTTTTCCCAATGCACTGTAGCAGAGGTGCTTGCATACTGTAATTCTTAAAAAGTTTGAAAGTTTATAGTTAAGAAAATTACCTGGTTTGATCCCTACAGTACTACTAAAGCTGATGGCTAAAGTTTTTATTGCAGGATCAAATGCTCAGATAAGAGTTCAAAAAGGGAACTTGAAGAGAAAGGCCTCTAATTTTTTTATATTATATCTTCCAAGCATAAGCAAAATGTATGAAAAGTAAGTACAAAACACTGAGAGAAGTTTAATTAATTTTCTGGGAGAGTTCAACATTGCACATTAGGAATTAAGGGGAAGAATTCAGAACAGATGATGAAACATTTCAAGGTTCATCCTAATATATTAATACTTTCTCTTGAGTTTATTCCGCATAACATATTGGAAAGATGTTGTGCATTTAAAACATCCATTACACTGAATGTGTACAGAGAACATCTTAATTTTGGGTTCTGTTCTCAAGAACAAACATAATCTCATTCATTAAAATGCCTGTGTTCTCTAGTTTTATACATATATGTACAGAGACATAATGCATGAGTAGAGTATGGAGTGAGATTTATCTAATTTGAATGAAGAAAGGTTAAAAGAATTATTGAAAAAATACACTAATATTATCTTCTACTTATGGAGAGAATACACTAATATTCTTTTACTTATGGCCAGCAACGACTAGCTCCTGTTTAGATTAATGTCAACTAGTAGCCTCTGTCTCCTTTGTCAGTTGCTCAAGTAAAAAATGTTAACGTATTAAGGTGAAGTATTAATAATTTTGAATTTTAGAAAATGTATGATGAAATGGTTTTGGGTTTTTCGGTTTGGTTTTTGCTTTCCCCAGAAGTGATTATAACAAAAGAGTGGGTATCTGGTCCTTGGTACTTGAAATTTGACTGCATGGACAGGAACATCTGATTATAACAAAACCCTTGCTTTAATAACAAGAAGAAAGTTTAATAAATAGAGCTCCAAGCCACCCCAGCTGGCTTTAAAGACAGGGAATGTCCAGGCCTTGGTGCAGTGATGCTTCAGAGTTACACAGTGGCTGGTGACTCTGAAACTAATATTGCCATTCAGGTACAAAGTGTTTCAAGCACTGAAGTCCAAAGGTGTCTATATTTGCTCAGTATTTAGAAGGCTGAACAGAATGGTTGTGTCTAACACACATATTCCACATTGCATTCAAGGATGTGGTAATTACAAGCACACATGGTGCCTATGTAAATGTGCAAATACAATATTTCATAAATAAAAGCATACTTTCATTAGTACATTTTAAAACTGGCTTTTATGTTTTGAAATCTATTTGCCTTCAAGCCTTTCTAGCAATAATTACAGTTTTCTACAATTTCCAAAGAAAAATAGTATTTTCTACAAGACTTAAAATGCTTATTGAGGGCAGGATTTCAAAAATGGTTAAGTAAATAAGAAACAATTACATAGTTAACTTCTTACTGTTGTATGACAAATTTGAAAAGTTGTACAACAGCATGTAAGTCAAGGGCATGAAAATGTACTTTAGTGTATGCTGTGATCTGTAATATTTTGTAGAGTGTATTTATACACAGAATTCAATGTTCTAGTTAAAATATTTACTTGTCAATTTGCAAGTATTTTGTTTTTTTCTTTTCTCTCATGCTTTAGGGAATTATAAGCCAATATTAATTTACCATAAAATATTCCCACAGTTTGCTATTTTTTATTACTCCCTCTTATTATTTGTCCCATTGCTAATGAGGTAACCATGTAAAAACAAGGCCTTACCTAGAAGATCTTTATCTCCTCACTCACAGCTGCCTCCTACATGGGCTCCCCAGTCACTACTAGTAATTAAAACCAACCAATACATAAAAAGAAGCAAAACAAAAGCAGTGTAATATTTGGGATTTTTACTGCAGTGTATGGAATCTGTTGCTCAGACCTGCAGGCATGTCTCAGTGAAAGAGTGAATACTGTGTTGTTTCTTAGTTTGTATGATTTGAGCTGTAATAACAGTCTCTCCAATTCAGCTAGAACCTGAACATGTATATTTTTTTTAATCAGCAAGGGCAGAGTATGTCTCCCTATGAACTTTTTTAAGCTTGTAGTAAAATCTTCTAACTAGCCTTTATCAATCTACTAAAGCAGAAGCTGCCTGTCATGTTTATATGCAAAGTGTAGAAGAAGAAATTAAACCTTAAATGCTGTTGAAATATCAGTATTCAAATCTTTAGTTTGACTTGCAAAAGAAGCTCTGTCTTGCTCATGCATGCAGCCTGTGGGGGTTGCTTTGTGCAGGTGGGCCTCTGGGACCCTGGCGCCAGTCAAACTTTTCCTTTTCCTTTTCCTTTTCCTTTTCCTTTTCCTTTTCCTTTTCCTTTTCCTTTTCCTTTTCCTTTTCCTTTTCCTTTTCCTTTTCCTTTTCCTTTTCCTTTTCCTTTTCCTTTTCCCTTTTCTTCTCCTCTCCTCTCCTCTCCTCTCCTCTCCTCTCCTCTCCTCTCCTCTCCTCTCCTCTCCTCTCCTCTCCTCTCCTCTCCTCTCCTCTCCTCTCCTCTCCTCTCCTCTCCTCTCCTCTCCTCTCCTCTCCTCTCCTCTCCTCTCCTCTCCTCTCCCTCTCCTCTCCTCTCCTCTCCTCTCCTCTCCTCTCCTCTCCTCTCCTCTCCTCTCCTCTCCTCTCCTCTCCTCTCCTCTCCTCTCCTCTCCTCTCCTCTCCCCCTCCCCTCCCCCTCCCCTCCCCTCCCCTCCCCTCCCCTCCCCTCCCCTCCCCCTTCCCCCTCCCCCCCTCTCCCCTCTTCCCCTTCCCCTTTCCCCTTTCCCCTTTCCCTTTCCCCTTTCCCCTTTCCCCTTTCCCCTTTTCCCCTTTCCCCTTTCCTTTCCCTTTTCCCTTTTCCCTTTTTTCTCAACTTTCATTAACATTCATTAACTTTCCTTCTTCTACAAGTGTGAAAGAGAGACCAGAGGAAGGCCATATAAATTATCAGAGGGATGGGGCATCTCTCCTGTGAGGAAAGGCTAAGAGAGTTGGGATTGCTCAGTCTGGAAAAAAGAAGGCTCTGGAGAGACCTCGTTGAATCTTCCAGTATCTATAGGGCACCTATAAGAAAGATTGGGATGGATCTTTTGGTAAGGCCTGTTGTGAGAGGACAAGAACTAATGCTTATAAACCAGAAGCAAAGAGTGGAGGTCCAAACTAAACAAAAGGAGGAATTTTCTTTCAATGAGGATAGTGAAACATCGGAAACAGTTCCCCACAGAGGTGGTAGATGCCACAGCCATGGAGGTGCTCTAAGACAGGCTGGATGGGGCCCTGAGCCGCCTGGTCTAGTGGGAGTTGTACCTGCTCAGGGTCCTTTCTAATACAAACTGATACAACTTTGTTGTGGAGTAGAGTGCCATCTCAGCTAGCTTAGAGGAAGAGGTGTTAACTGTCACTAAGAAAATTCCTCTAATAAAAAAATAAGTCTACATGTTTCAAAAGTCCCATATTACTCAGACTTCCTGCCCCAAGAGATTGTAAGGAGGCAGGGAGTACTTCTATTCCATACATACCCCTTTCTCTCCCAGTCAACAGTGCCAAAATTCTCACCCTTCACTCACACCTCAAAAAAGTAAATAACATCTCAGCAATGATTTTAAAAATTAAGCATAAAAAAAGAGCAAAAATACTGCAAAGCAAAAGGAAAAAATGTCCCTTTGGAGTGCTAATATAGTTTGCATTCAAAAAGGAAGTCATTTTTGATTAACAAGGAGGTAATGTTTCCCCACAAGGGTGGGTCGTAGATGATGAATAAATAATGTAATCAAATATTAAATTAACTTTATTTAAAAACTGATTTGCATGTTAAAAGCCTATTGATGTAGTATTTTGTTTACTGTTATTGTTCTGAGGCAATTTTGTAACAAATAGAGACAGGGAGAGGTAATAGCATTCAGTCTTTCAGCACAAATGCATTTATATTGATTACTTCTTTTTCTAACAAATTTGTGAGCTTTTCCACCTTTCTGCATGAGAATTTCTTTGGGAACATTTTTTTTTCTTATCATAATTGAATCTTTTTGAGCGGATGGCATAAAAGAAATTTTTGTTCTCCATTTCTCTTTATTGCTTTGTATCACACCAAAGAGAAGTAATAACATCCAGTTTTCTGACACAGTTAGGTCAGGAAGGAAGGGTCATGCCATACCAAAGGGGAAGAGTGGCCAAAGGACACGGGCTGCACTTACCTTGTCCAGTACAGAGCTCCCCTGGGATTTGGATTAATTACAGTAGCCCATCGATGGGGCCAAGGCTGGGGCAAAGGATCAGTGAGATATAAATGGCCCTGCTCTCTGTTGCAGATGGTATTTAGCCTTGGGGCTTTCCACTGAGAGAATGGGAATTCAGTGTATTTTGGTAATACAGTTAGCCTTAGTTTTCCCTAATCTCCTGTGAAACTGGGTCTGTACACAGGCTTCTAGCACAAAGGGGAAGAGGGTTGTACTTCTATTTTGCTTTTGATACTGCAGCATGGCAGTGTTGCAGGATTCTTCTGTGATTTAACTCTAACACGTTCACTATATTTTAGAATCGCATAAGTTCATGTAGTATGTCTCCTGAGGACTATATTTCATGATCCTGTGTGACACCAGGAAGGTTTTATTAATAAAATTTTGAGAAGATTTAAAATTATTCTTCTACAAAGGAGGTTGTTGCTTCTGATTAACATTGAATATAGTTGATGGAAGTGTTTCTCTAGCTGCTTGTGTAGTAAATTAAAGGCTGAGGTTGCAGGCCCAACAATAATTGAATTTATTTCCTAGCTTGTGTTTCCGTTTATGAAGGTGAGTTGATGGGTTTCCATTACAACCTGTTTGTGTAGCAATATAGCACACCTGCTTTGCAGAAGACAGTATCATAAAGCACTCACTTGAATTGTCTTGGCATTCATTGCAGAGGTCATTGTATCCTGTACTGTATAAATATAAGAGCCAGAGTGTAGAATAAATCTGTTTTAAATACAACAATTAACTCCGGTAGTCATGGTAGATATGTTACAGATCAGGATTTACCCCAAATTTTTTGTGGAAAAGTTAAAAAAAAAGAAATTATTGACAAATTGATAGATCTGAAACTGGCAGATGTAATAAACATATCTCTCTACTTAGAGATATTTAATGTCCTTTATGCCCACAGAAAGTCAGACATAAATTGCACTTCAGGGATCAGTGAAATCTTCGATATTATGCTGTACAGTGGGAAACTGGAAGAGATTGTATGAACACTTTAAAATGGGAGGCTTTGTAACTGTAATGTTACTCCTACAAGGAATAAAATGCTAAGCAGTGGAAGAAATTTGTGGAATGGTACTTTTAAAAAGAAAGTATTTGATGGGATTCCCTTGGAATTGTTGCCAAAGCAATAGTGATGTGCAACAGCTGAAAAATAACAGGACTGACAGGGTTCTGAAGGTACTGGTGAAAACACTCAGTCCCATTAGGTGAATCTGAATAGGCAAGGAAAACATGTTTGATTTTCTTTTAAGTGATAGTTGTGATGCCTTTATTTCAAGCATGAGGATTTCCACCTTGCAAATAAGACATCAACACTGCCTGATTTTTCATGGCCAAATTCATTGCCAATTATGTGGATGTACATTTTTTGGTTTTGCATATTCTTCGAGCTAACTCTGAAGAATCCGTGCTCACCTCTGGCTTGGCACTAAAATTCAGCTCCAGGAACAGAACAGCTATAGAGCAGCGATGCCCTTTAAGGGTGCTGAAAAAAGGATAGAAAAGGCAGACCACTGAGGGTAAAAGTCCTGTGCATGGGGCTGAGAGCCAACAGATTTCTCCATTTGTGGCTGAAACACTGCTAAAGACTGTTTTTCTCCTTCAAAAATCAAGTGTTGGTGGGTGACAGAATCTGCAAACTGACTTACCAGGGCAAAGGGAGGGAAAAACACTGTGAAAACTCAACCAGAGCAAAGAGGTCCTGAGAAGCACAAGCTGCGAACACTCCTGGGACTTTGTTTTTTTATAATATGGGGAAATTTCCATTAACAGCTTTGGGATTTAATTTGGATTATACTTTACAACAGGTAGTTTGCAGTGTGAGGTTGGTGTACCTGCAGTGATATGAGCTGCAGCTAATGAACATCCCTATGACAGGCCTATTGCCATGGAAACAAGAAGGGTTGCAGACTACTTGATTTATAGAAATTACAGATTCAATAAAGCATTTCTTGCTCTTTTGAGTTCTGATTTAATTAGAAAGTAGAGTGATCTGTACAGTGTAGATGCTATCTCCAGCAGTTATTGGAGCCGTATATTAACATAGCTGTTGGCTTGCTCCATCTTAAATTCTCTGTGTTTTGACTGCTAAGCAGATCCAAATCTACCTGTCCAATCTGCTAGAATTGTTACTTTAAGGGTAACCCAAACTTCATAGTATGATCTGTGATTAGTCTGGAAGCCTGGCCGTGATTGTGTTAGAAGGAATCTAGGAAAGAAACTACTTGAGACTCTGGCTGATCCTAATTTGCCCTTGGCCATTAAAATGGTTGTGTCTATAAGGTGATTTTTTTCAAACTAACTTACTTTCAGAAATTTTGGTTAATTTTTGTTATATTTAAAGCTATACTGGAAATAGGGAGTTGGACCTTTGCCTCTGAAGGAATTTCTCAGTCTTAGTAAATATATTTAATGAGTATGACCCAAGTGTTATCGTACCTTGCCCCTCTTTCTTAGAGATACAAAAGCAGACGAGGTCAGAAATTCTGGCTGAGAGAGTATCCAAAAATAAATAAAACCCCTTTTAGCACAAGTTCTGTCTGATGGCATTAACATGTGTTGCACTAACTCATAAGCCAAAGTGCCAACAGTCTGCTGCAGAAGTCAAGAGGGGGAGTGAAAAACAAGAAATGTTTATACACATAGAGAGGAATGATATATACATACATATGGAAATAAATCAGTGTTGTAAATGGTGATATATAATTTGAAAAAAATTGTTTATCTCAATGCAAGACACATGGTTGAATTTTGGAAGTAATTTTAATAGAAAAATCAAATAAACAAGACCCTAGATTCTATCTGACTTCTCTCTGTTCAAGTTCCTGCTTAGAAGAATAAACATTTTAGAAGTTCCCAAATATGCAAGCTGTTGTGTTTTAAGATTTACCAAATATTGTCATTCCCTTCTTTCTCCCTCACTCAATATGTTGTGGATGTTTTAAGGCAGAAATAACCATCAAAGTGACCCTACATAATGCACTCTCCTGCAAACACATCTGAAATAAACAAATGCTTCAGGTGCTGTAAGCAAGGCAGTTTAGAATCAAGAATCAACTGTTGCAAGTTTTGAAAGGAACAATTACTGCCGCAGGCTTATGTGTGAGACCATTACAAATAATAATTGAGAAAAACACATTCTTATGAAGTGTTTACACCTTCTTTGTCTGAAATAACTGTTGACTTGTACAGATAATCACATGTATTCTGAAGTCCTGACTAATCATCTTCATGTCATATATACACAGTATAGTGATAATTCTACAAGGCCTAGGAATTAGCCTAATGTACAGCAGGTATATAAATATGTCTCAGGAGTTATTAGTCTCAAGAGCATAGTAAATACTTATTTCTGGTTTTTTTGAGTGCAAACTGGGAATGTGAAAATTAGTACTGATGGTCAAGGGATAAAACTGCATTTTTAAAATTTCTCAGCTGCAAGTGAACTCACTACTTGGTCTGATGATTTTGTAATGTGCACAGCAAACTGAGGACATCTATGCTGCTTAAGTGGCCTTTATAGCCTGCTGAGAAAGACTTACCATGTTTAAGACTTACTTCATTTTAGGCACTTGCAGTTATACTAATGGAAAGAGTGATGGTGACTGTGGCCAGAATAGATGAGCAGAAATGTGTGTCTTCTACCTTGGAACAGTTCTGTCAATATTCCTGATGTTCAGATTAAATGGCAGGGGGAGAACTCATCTGAAAGGCTTTGCATATGGAGGTGTAGCTGCCTTGACATCAGGATCCCAGGTTTCTTGAGTGAAGTTTTGATCAGTTGGCCCACTGCATGGATGAAGGAATACAATTCCAGCAGTCTGAAGGCAGTGGAACATCCAGATGAATAGGCTGATGGTACCTTGCTTCAGAACAGCCACTGATCTGGTAAATAGTTTTTTTTTTTCCATAGCAGACTTCAAAGTTTCTCTTCTGGTTTGGAGTAAAGTTAGAGTTTAGCTTATTTTTTCTAATGTTTTAACCACAGAAATACATGCTTTTTTCTCCTTCTGGCTGGTATTTTTTCAGGAATGTCCTCAATTATTCATCTTCATTCTGCATTCATGGGTGAAGTATACTCGAGTTTGGAATATTAATCAAATATATTACTAACAAAATCAGTGCAGGATAATGAGAAATAAAAGAAGACCTTAAAGACACCTTCCCCCACCCTCCCTACTTCCCAGCTCCTCCCACAGTAGCACAAGGAGATAGGGAATGGGGGTTATGGCCAACTCATCACAGGTTGTTCCTGCTGCTGCTCAGTGAGAGGAATCATTCCCCTGCTCCACTGTGGGGATCCTCCCATGGGAGACAGTTCTCCATGAGCTTCTCCAATGTGAATCCATCTCACTAGCACCAGTTGCCCTCAAATTGCTGCAATGTGGGTCACTCTTCCATGTACTGCAGTCCTTCGAGAATAGCCTGTTCCAGAATGGGACCCTGATGGGGTCCTCCAGTCCTCCAGGAAACCTGCTCCAGTGTGGGTTACTCTCTCCATGGGTCTGCAGCCCCTGTCAGGAGTTTGCTCCAGGACAGGCCTCCCATGGGTTCACAGCCTCCTACAGGCATCCACCTGCTCCTCCTTGGGCTGCAGGTGGATCTCTGCATCCCTGTGGACCCATGGGCTGCAGGGGCACAGCTGCCTCACCATGGTCTCACCGTGGGCTGCAGGGGAACCCCAGCTCTGGCGCCTGCAGCACCTCCTGCACCTCCTTCTGCACTGACCTTGGTGTCTGCAGAGCTGTTCCTCTCACATCATCTCACCCTGCTCCTCTGGCCTCAATTACATCTGTGCAAAAACTTTTTTCCTTCTTCTTCTTAAATCTGTTGTCACAAAGGTGTTACCATAATTTCTAACTGGCCCAGCCTTGGCCAGCAGTGAGTCTGTCTTGTAGCCAGCTGGCATTGGCTCTGTCAGACAGGAAGCTTCCAGCAGCTTCCCACAGAAACCACCACTGTAGCCAGCCCACTATCAGAGGGTGGCCATGCAAACCCAATAAGGAGGTTCTGTCATGACTTAGCACATCCTCCCACTTGAGCTGACTTAAAAGAACTCCTGCAAGAAACAGCACAGGAGCATAAAAATGGAAGAAGGGGGAATCTCACTTATTACACTTGATGATAGTGTGCTTTAGTGGAAGGAGTCAGGTCTCAGAACCAAACTATTTGTTGATTTGTTCCTCAGAACTGTAATATATGATCGAGATGCGGCTGATGGTCACTCTCTTTAGATTATGATAAGGTTATTAAGAATTAACTACTTTTACTACTAAGCAGTTATGATGTTTCTGTGCTCACTTGGACTGTGTGTGTGTTTGTTAGCCGCTGTTTTTCTGTGAGCACTGTTGTGTAAGTACAATACACTCTGACCAGGATTTTGTACATATCCCACTGTGGTGGTTTCGATCGTGGCCAAACCACTCAGTGGCTACTGCACCCACTACAATATAATCACTCATTACTTGCTTTGAGACATGATTAGGAGGAAGGCAAAGCAGGGTCAAGACTTTAAAAGGGTATAAAAAGAACTTTATTAACAGTAACCTAGAGAAAGAATAATAAGATTCAGAGTAAAACATTTAGAACCCTTCTCCCCCCTTTTCTTTCCAAAATTCTGTACAATTCTTTTCAAAATTGTACAGAAACAATTCTGTCAGCTCATCACCTCTAGAATATTCTTTCTTCAGTTCACTTAGGGAGAGTCACTCATGTCAATTTATGGAGACTTCACAAGAAAACAGTTCTTTCATGGCTCTTAATCTCCATGAATAGTAGCTGCCCAGGAATCTGCAATCCTGAAGTCTCTCCCATCTTTCACAGCTTTCCCAAAACTGCATTTATGGGCCATGTCAACTTATGGGGTGTTATTTTAAGGATGAGCTGTTCAAAAGCAAAGGTTCTCTTTATCTATTTCTGAGATCATCTTTATCTCTGGGAACAGAGGTCTTCTTCTTCCCCTGGGGGCAAAGGATCTTCATCACTCTTCTCTTTCTCTGTTCAAACTTCTCATGGGATTGCAGCTACTTCAACATCTGCTTGCTTTGACATAAATTCCTTTGCTCATACCTACAATTTGAACGCTTCATCTCCCCACAATTTTCAATGAGTTACAGGGAAAAAGAGTCTGATGTGTCAATTGCATTCTTCTCCATAGCCTTACAAGAGGATTTCAACCCAAGATTAAGGCATCTCCTTATTCTCCTTCCACCTGGGTCTTGACTTTTCCTTTATTGACCTTGGTGTCTTCATCTTGTTCCTCTCTGTGCCTTCACTCTACCCTTTTATCTGACCAGAGGGGGAATCTTATCTGTGCACTAGAAGAGTTACTGTCTTGCCCAGGGCCTGCAGATGGTCACGCAATCCCTGCCAGGCGGCGGTCGGAGCAGCCGCAGTGATGGATTTTCAGGCCGCGCTGGGCAGGAGCTGTGTCAGGGATCTCAGGTGGTGAACAGCGGTGGTCGCTCTGGCTGCATGGCTGGTGTCTGGCCCTGCTTTGTTAAATTTCAGCTGTGGGCTGATGGCTTGCCCTCCCCCTGCCCAGCAGCCACGGGGCCAGGGCCGGGCCCTGCTGGGCCATGCGGGCTGTGGCAGGAGGGCCTGGCCTGGCCTGTGGCAGCTCCTGGGGCCTGGCGGGCCTGGCTTGGCCTGGGTCAGCAGCAGGGCAGGGTTTAATGTTGGCAAGATGTTATCAGCCATGGCCTGTGGGAACCCAGGAAATTCCTCTGGCTGCCCTGGAGGACTTGAGATCCTGTCAGGGCATTCAGAGACCTTGGCACAAAGCCCAAGACCCCTGTGCCTTTGATTTAGCCCTTGGAAAAAACAATTACCAACCTTTATATGAAGGATTACAAACCACGAAAGTTTAAGTGGAGATAGTGAATTTATCAGGGGGTGAAAAATAGATTTCTTTGGCGTTTTTAGAATGGGGGTTCAGGGGGCAAGATAGAGGAATTTGGTCGTGTCCAGCCTTTCTCCTTCTTCTTGGCCTCCATCTTCTGGGTAATGTTGGCACTTTTGATTGGTTTAGAGTAGAAGCTCACTGTCTAAAATCGGTGACGTTATGTAGGGAAGTTATGGTAAATATTGTACACGTAGTTTTTAGTATACAGACATAACTCCACCCTGGGGGCAGGCAGAGTGCCTCTGACTGTCTTGCTGAGCAGACCTCGGCTGGACAGGAGAAAGAATTTTATAGATAAGATACAATGAACAACCTTGAGACCGAGAAATGAAGAGCTCTGACTCCTTCTTCGAGGGCCGGGCTGGGAAAAGAGACTTTTCAACATTTCTCGGGGTCACTCTGACCAGCTAGAGTCCCCGAGAATGGCCTAGCCCTACCTTGGCTGGGCACCCCAGGGCCTCCCCTCCCCTGCTCAGCAAGAACTTCTCTCTCCAGACACCAGAAACAAGAAAGCTTTTCTCAGCATTTGTTCATTTTTAACATGTGTGTTCACAGAGGCATATGCAGCTTTCTAGTGGTTTGACAAAGTGTCAATATTCAAAACTAGTCACTGATTGGTTTTGTCAGGCAGGAGGAAACTGCAAGCAGCTTCTCTTAAAAAATAATTTCTGTGACTGGCTTCTTCCCTCCTCACCAAACATCAATTAATGCTATTAATTAATGGATATGATATCTAACTTATTAGGTAAACTTGTGTTTACTTATTTCTGATAAGTAAACATGATATCTGACATTTCTGCCTCCATTTCACCCACACATGGGGGCTGAAATGTTAGATATCATGTTTACTTTTCAGAAAAAATTTGATTTAGCAGAGGAATGCCAAATATTCTGGAAAGCCGTAAAGGTGTAAGGTAGACTTAGTGCCACCCTTTGGATCCCTTGGTGTTGGGATCCAGCCAGCTTCCTTTAAAATAGAGGTGGTCAGTCACATGCTGTATGGTCACTCAAACATCACAGGCACTGGCTGCATTTTAGGCTGCTTTTAAAGAGGAATTAAGACATAAGTGCACAATTAAGACAAGTGCACAAATAAAAATACTCTCCTCTTATTTTATATGCATATAGTATTTAATAAATTCTTATTATTGGGATTTTCATTTTTACCAAAAGATTTATCACTTGTTGATGTCCTGGACAGCATAGTTACTTACATGGGTAATGTATATTAAACCATTGCTTTAGATTAATGTCCTAATTTTTTTTTTAATAGGCATGAGAAGCATTCATTCCAGGTTAAAAAAATCCAACTTAAACCAGTTATATTGTGCTTACTTGTGTTTGTCAAAACAAACTACTAATATTTTTTTTTCAAGTGTCCATGCCATATTTATTTCAAGATAAAACTTGTGCTTGCAGTTCCTAATATGCTTTATTTCAGTCACACCAGGACTGAATTTGCCAAAGGAAGTGTTAGAGAACAAAGCAGTGGTTAAACAGTTGTCTTTATTACCTGGGACACCTGACCTTGAATCTCCTGCAAAGACTTCTTATTGAAAAGGAAATCTGCCTTCAGGAGTCTTGAAGCAGTCACATCCCATTCCTTTGTTCTTGGGGGTGTGTATGGATGCTCCATCTCTCTGTCTCTTTCTCTCAGGCAAAATGAAGGGCACCCTTAAAATTTCAGTATGTTTCTTTCATACTGGAAATTTACTCGATGCTAGAAGCATGAAAATGTGTTGTTGTTACCCTGTATTTTTTTTAAATATGTATTGAACTTCTGGGCTAACATAAATATACTTCTAGGAAATATTTTCCTCACACAATGCCTTGTACAGGGGTTTGTTCATGGCAGGATGAAGGCCACCTAAAAATGATACTAGCAGTTATTTTCCATATGTCTGGAATGATCTCATGAAGCCTACAAGAAGGAATGGTTGGTGATGGTCCCTAGAAAATACAGGTATGGGTATCCCGATTTGAACACAGGAATATGTTCAAGCATGTACATTTGTTCTATCCGGGTCTGGAACAAAAGTTTCCTATTTGAAGAAAGAGACTCAATTCAACAATGCAAAATTTTAATCAAAGCAAAACTCAACCAGTTAAATCAAATAGACATGAAAACCAAAAAGCTTTGGTTTTGTTTTAGAAGACTTTTTTGTATAATTTTATTCCTTGAAACAAATTTATTCCCATGGAAATTTGGAATTTCTTGAAGGATTTTTTTTTTCAAAGAAAAGAGCTTGTTTCTAGAATATACCTTTATTATAGTTTTTGAATATACCTTTCAGCAGTAAACAAATTAGACATGCACTTCAATATTTCATTTTGGGGCAAATAGCAGGCTGGGAGGGGTCATCTGTCACTGTTCTGACCCTGATAAGTACTGTTAGTGATAGACAGTGTATCCCAGAGTTATAACACTGTCATGCTTTAGCAGCCCTGGCCCACACAGCTGATCACTCACTCCCCCACCAGTGAGATGGAAGAGAGAATTGGAATGGTAAAAGCTGGAAAACTCATACATTGAGATAAAGACAGCTTAATAGGGAAAACAGAAAGCCATGCAAGCAAACAAAGCAAACCAGGAAATTGTTTCATTACTTCCCATGGGCAGGTGGGTATTCAGCCATGCCAGGAGAGCAGGGGACCGTCATCTGTCACTTGGGAAGACAAAACCATCACTCTAAATGTTCCCTCCTTTCTCTTTCTTCCCCTATTTTAATATACTGAGCATGATGGCACATTGTCTGGAATTTCCCTTTGTTCAGCTGGGGTCACCTGTCCAGGCTGTGTCTCCTCCCACCCTCCCAGGCACCCCCAACTTCCTCCAGTGGGACAGCACAAAAAGCAGAAGAGGCCTTGGCTCTGTGTGAGCCCTGCTCAGTGATAACAAAAACATCTCTGTGTTATCAGCCCTGTGTTCAGCACAGATCCAAAACAGCCCCACAGCAGCCACTGGGAAGAAAATCAACTCTGCCCCAGCCAAAAACAGCACAAAGACCCAAACACAAAGTTCATTTTAAAACTGCACACATATGTAGGCACATATTTAACTGGATTAAGTTAATCAGATAAATAGCTAAAATGATTATTGGGCGAAATATTTTAAGAAGAAGCATTATTAAGAGAATATGAAAAATTACTTTTTGTGGTGTTGACAAAAGCATCATGAAACAGAAAACAATTTGATAGACAAGTTAACAGGGTGTGTAAACAAAGCCTGCCTATTTCTAAATTCAGAGTGGTGAGATTTTTGAAGAATATAGAAATTATATGATTGATAATTGATATGATAAATTTCAAAGCAACTATATGTCATTTGGACCACATAATGCTGTAATCAAGATTTTTGAGTTGAGAACTTGTATCTCAATTCCACAATACATGACTTCAATATGATCACATTTCATCACATTTTAACATAACATTTAAAAAATGGTGACATGTCAGAAATTAAGTACCAAAATCACATATTTGTATGAATAGATCAAATGATTGGAAAGAACCTCATGGTCAGTGAACCTCAAATGATAGACCAGATGAAAGATGGTAACAATAAGGCCAATGAATATTAAATGAAACAAATTATAGAAAAGAAAAAATTCAATTAGGAAATTAGTTTCAAAAAGGTATCTAATAACTTCAGCTTAATAGCCAGCTCATTTTAAATAATATTACAGGCTTTTCAGCTTGCTCAAGTACTGATGCAATTCAGCTTTTTCCATTTTAATCTGTGCTTTGATCCATATTCAGTTTTTGTAGACATCCTGATAAGATTAACATAAATGTAAATAATATTTATATTCAAGATGACTTGGAGGATTTTTTAATGATGAATATAATAATATGAATGTTTATAACATAGATGGTTTAGAAAATTAATACTCTCAATTTCTCTGATAATAAAAATCTCTTCATTCTGTGTTTAGACGGAGTATCCCAAGCTTTGTATGCCAGGATACTAGAGCAGTTTTTCTTAAAGTGTACATCAGGCAGGTGAGGTGTGATTCACCCTGTAAATGACAACATTATTCTATAAATAAAGAAAAATAAACTCAGTGCAGAACTGTAACCCACTCTGAAGAAGTCTCTAAATGCTGGCACATTTTCAATAAGCAGTGTCTACTAAGTCAGAGCTGTAATTGCCACTTAAGAAACATCCACATTGTGATATCTCTTTGTGTATTAGGAGAGACCAAAGAGATATTGGGTCATTATGTAAAAATTGGTAATTAGGAGAAAGTGAATTTCCAGTTAATTTGCATGTTCATTATATATTGAATATTATTTAGTTTTTCGTGTCCTTTTTGTTTCTCATAAACTTGACCCAAGGGATCCTACATGGTAAAAAGACATAGAAATTATAAAATAAGACATATCTTTAACTGAGTCATTGAACTTTTATTGTGACTAATGATTCTTCCAGCAATCATTGCATTAGGGAAAACATTTCTTTTTAAGTAAATAATGTTCACTACCTTTTAGAGCTGCTGTCAGTGAAGAGAAAATAATCTACTGAAATATCTAAATCCTTTGATGATCTCTCTGAGGGCATCTTGTAGATTTAAATTAAACTGATCAAATAGAAAGTGATATACCCTTCAACATACTTTAACTGATTTGACTACAAAGAAAAATAAAGTCATTCCATGTACTTATGAGGAATTGCTGGCAGGCTGAGATTCAAGAAGAAAAGGATTGATTATTTTATTGAAATGGAAGTGTTTTCCTTGTGCACTTTACTCATATATGGGTGTATTAATGAAGAATCTGCAGAAAGAAAGAACTGTGCCACATTGACTTAGGTGTGGTGTGCTTACACCTTTACTCAGATGTAGCATAAATCAGGGTTGAAAACTGTGTGGACTCCAAGATGAGGTATGGTTTTTCAGATGATCTGAGTTTCCTATGGAACTGATTGATGACATTCTGTTTGAAGCTGATGGGAGACTTGCTTGCCATTGATGTGAATGACAGATGCCAGTATATTTGGAAATCAATTTCTATGTGGAGTTTGCTGCTGATTGAATTTAATTGCAATTTTTTTGAAGGATCTTCTTTAGCTTTTTTAGCAGCTTCAAAGGTTCAATCTATGTACTATGTGTGCTTGTATGAATCATTACTGCTTCTTTTAATTATTGTAGTGATAAAGTTTTAAGATTTTTAATTTACTGATTACTTCATTTGCTAGGAAATTTTAGCCACTTCTAGACCTGACATTTTGCTCACTTGTACTTAATGCTGATGAAAGGTGTAAATAAGAAATCATTTCATAAGCATTGCATGTGAATAAAATTTTATATTTCCATGTCCCCTAAATTCAAACAGAGGTGATTTTCAAGCAGATTTGCAAAGGGAGATGTAATAAAACAAAAACCAAAATGCAACCAAAAAAAAAAGAAAACAAACAAACAAACAAAAAAACAAACTAAAAAACCCAAAACAAAACAAAAAAAAAACCCGTAAATAGCCAAATATTTTGGCTTCATGATTTTTTTTTCCATATGCAAAAGAAGAAAGAATAAATTTACTAATTCACAGTTCACAAAGTACTATGAAAAAGACACCAATGTAAAAAAAAACCCACCATAATTTATTATTGACATTAACTTTTCCTATTGATTATGGACACTTATACAAGACTACAAGATACAGTGGTTCATCATATATTGAAAACCAGAGTTTGAGCATTAACACTGTGTTTACCATCCTGAATAGAATTAGGGGCACACAATAATTGCCCTTCTGCTCTGGAAGAATGGAAACTGCTGTATTCAAGAGCAAATGAATGAAGCATTAGAAGAATTTGAACACTTATTATCTAACAACATATACCTTGTATATTCAATATCTTTGAGAAATCATTAAGTAAATACCTTGATCTTTCACAGCAATCTGTGTACACATTGTCTGCTGCCAAGGGTTTGGCACAGGCAGCTGTCAATAAGGCTGACCTCCTGTTTTCTCATGTAAAACCAGAGATTTTTGTTATGCAGGCATTCTGTGAGATCCATGCAGGCAGGATCATTTGCCTCAGTCTTAGAGAGTAGTGTTTGTTACTGTTCTAATTCTTACATTTCTCTTCATAGAGATCTGGTACATCTTCTCCTCCTTTGATTCGTTTGAGTCCATAACACATACAATGGGTATAAAGCACCATCAGCTTGGTAGTCAAGTGGACTTTTCATTGCTTCCTGAGTGATGAGCACAGACTTCCTCCACCCACATTAAATTTCATTTCTTAGGAGGAATTACATGATCTAGGGTGTTTTCCCAGCCAACAAATTTAGGCTGAGTGAAATTAGGAAAAAGGCGTGTTTTAGATTGTAAGTGTGAAATCTGGACCTCATTTGAATTCAGTGACAATACTTTGGTTGAAGACAGCATAAAAAAAGAAAAAATCCAGTCTTTTGAGAAAAAAATATCCTTCTAACACTTCCCTCTCATGTAAAAAAGCAGAATTTAAGCTCTTAGATCTCTCCTGAGTTCTGTGCAAGGAAATATGAGGTTTGTCAGGCAAAAAGAGATCAAAATGTATAGGGTACTTTAAAAATTAAAACCAGTGCCCCAAATTCCACTTCAACACTTACAATATTTAAAGATCACCCAGAGTTCAGTTTAAAATTTTTAATGGTGTGAACACAGATTTGGTAAGCAGGGAGCTGCTGCCTGACTTAGGTTTCAGTGTTCTCAGGAATGAGCCATTCACCCATTATGTTGCATTCACTTAGTTTGCACACAGAGAAAAGGAGTATAGTGCCTGAATCAGAAATAATTCATCTTTTCTCATATTCTTTAATTTAGGTGGAAATTCAAACCACTTTGGACTTGCTTTAATAATGCTGGCTAGAATAGATATTTAAAAAAACCCCTTAACCCCTCATATGAAGTTATTGCAGTAACTTACAAAAATCAAACCAGTTTAGTTTCTTGTATTCAGGTTGTATTTAGCATTCAGTGTATGGATAATGAATGTATCAGGCAAAACTCACTCAAAACAATAGTAGCACAGGACAAGCACAGCTCCCAGCAACCTGAAGATCCAACAGACTTAAAACAATGAAGAGGCAAGGAAAATATATCCACCATACCAACTGAAAAATTAAAATGGCCTACAGAGGTTTGAAAGTTTTGGAAATGTAGAGACCTCAGGTAAGGTGTTTGGAGATGTGTTTATAGATACTGAAGTCACAAGGTATTTGGCACTGAAGCGCGAGTAGGTGATTTCTGAACAAATTAAAATATACCAATGCAAAAGATGCAGGTGCATGGTCTTTGACTGATATACTTGAGCTTCCTTTACAGGAGTGTATTGCTTTAATCAGAAAAGTTTGCTTTGTTTGTTTGTTGATCCATTTCTTAGTTTTCCAGTCATTTTTGTTATAGAGTTCCCGTTTCTTTAAGGAGCAAGAGCTGGCAGTATGTCAGAATCTCAGTATATTGTTATGCAGCTGGAATATGTACCGGGAAAAAAATTATAAATCAATTCTGTGATGCACTACTGAATGTCAGAAATGCTTTTCAGAGATAAGAGAATCCCATTACAAATGCTGATTTTTCAAAATTATTGTAAATCATGACCAATATTCACTGAATACTAAAAATTCAATAACAGTGTATACCACTTCATGATGCTGCCTCCAGAATATATGTCATGCTGAGTTACTGCCTGGCAGCCCTTCAAAATAAGGATATTTTTAATATCTCAGGTCATGTAAAAGTAAACAGGTTAACCTAAACCCCTGTGCACTATCATTTGTATAAACTGCCAATAACCATCACAAGGTAAGCACTTCTCTCCTGTGCTGAGGAACGCCACTAAGAGGATCATTTTTCTTCTCTTCTTGGTTGAATCCAATTGTTTCACTCAATGGAGCTTCAATTCAGCCAACAGCATTCTGTGCACTCTAAGATAAGGAACAATCATCAGCAAAAGGAAATACAGGCCTCAAAAGAAATTCTTTAAATTAATGATTCTTGCTATATACCACACTTCCTAAAATACAAAAACACACACTCACATGCACACACACACATATATATGTATATACACCCCAATGTATACATGCATCTACAAAAATCTCTGTCATCAAGAAATAGAAATGCTTTTAAAAACTTACACACTCTTACTCTGAGATTACTTTAGTAATCTGAGAATCTTCTGGTCAGATTTGTGAGTGTGAGAGGCTAGAATTTGCTAGAAAATTGATGTTGCAATGTTCCCACATGCAGAATGTAAAGCTTTATGTCTTTTGCAGTCTCTGCACAACATCTTGTAGTGACAGAGAGAGAAAGAGCTTTGAACAAATCTGAGGTATGTCTCTATGTTTCATATATTCCTCCACATTTGTTTTAATGATGGAGAGGTTTCCTAAGATATGCGCTAAAATAATATAAGGACCTTTGTGTGTATATATATTAGAGAATAAATTGATAGAATTAAGCTTCCTATGATACTTAAAAACTTGTAGAAACATCAATTTTTAAAATTTTTGTAATATTAACTATCCATCATTTATTAGCAGTGTGTGTATATTTGTTCACACAACTTTGGAGAAAGAGACTGTTCAGAGTAATGTACTTCAGGCATTTTCTTATTGCCGGGGGGCTTAATTTTCTTAGTTTTCTCCTTAATTTTAATTATCTTCACAAATTTTATATATAATATTTTCAGAGAGTAGAGAAGTTCAGTCTGCTGGGTTGTGTGTGGCAACTGGATAAAAAATTATGAGCCTGTGAATCATGGCCAAGATGATTGCTCACAACCACCTGTTTCCATTCCCTACCACAGAGATGTGATGCCATAAAAAATACAAAGGCTTTGAGGAAGTTAGACATACTAAACTGCTAGTCATCCAAAACTTGACTTAATCAATCCAGTGTCCTGCTCTGGCCAGGACAGGGTTAATTTTTTTGCTGTAGGCAGGAGGAACATGGCCAGGACATGGATGTTGTTTGGTACAACTGAATGTAATTGCTGGGGGTGGGGAGAAGGGGTTCCTTCTGGTCGAACAAGCACATGGAGTGGTGGGTGTAACACTGACATCAAGCTGTGGTATTTTCTGAGAACCCCATCAAAGGGAAGAATGATGAATCTGACTCCATGTTTTTAGAAGACTAATTAATTATTTTATGAGCTATATTATATTAAAGAATGCTATACTAAACTATACTAAAGGATGAAGAAAGAATACAGACAGAAGGCTAAAAGATGCTAATGAGAAACTCGTGACTCTGTCCTCAGAGTCTGACACAGCTTGTTCATAATTGGCCAATAAGTAAAAACAATACACATATTGAATAAACAATATCCAGTCACATTCCAAAGCAGCAAAACACAAGAGAAGAAAATGAGATAATATTGTTTTCCTTTTCTCTGAGGCTTCTCAGCTTCCCAGGAGAAAATCCTCTGCAAAGAGATTTTTCAGAAAATATGATGGTGACACCAAGCCAGTCCAGAGGGAGCAGCCAGGGTTGTGTTGCTGGAAGGTAGGAGGGCTCTGCAGAGGTGCCTAGACCGGCTGGATAGATGAACCCAATCAAACAACATAAGGTTTGAGAAGACTAAGTGCTGGATCCTGCACTTTGGCCACAACAACTCCCTGCAGTGCTCCAGGCTGGGGACAGCGTGGCTGGACAGTGCCCAGGCATAAATGGGGCACTGGATGGCGTCTGACTGAACATGAGCCAGCAGTGTGCCCACGTGGCCAAGAAGGCCAAGGGCATCCTTGTCTATATCAGGAGTAGTGTGGCCAGCAGGAGCAGGGAGGTCACTCTCCCCCTTTACTCGGCACTGGTGAGGCCACACCTTGAGTGCTGTGTCCAGTTCTGGGCCCTCAGTTTAGGAAGGACGTTGGGATGCTCAAATGTGTCCCAAGAAGGACAACAAGGCTGGTGAAGAGTCTGGAACACAAGTCCCGTGAGGAGTTTAGGTTGGATATAAGGAAGTTCTTCACTGAAAGGGTTATTGGGCTGCCCAAAGAGGTGGTGGAGTCACCAATCCCTAGAAGTGTTCAAGAAAAGACTGGACATGGCACTTAATGCCATGGTCTAGTTGACAAAGTCTTGTTAGGTCACAGGTTGGACTTGATCTAAAATGTTTTTTCCAACCTAGCTGGTTCTATGATTCTGTGATTCTGTGGCTATCTTTGGGTTGAGATCTGGAGTGAGCATTTTTGCATCTGAATCAGTCTCTTCTTTGTACACTTTTTAAATTAATTTTTTGCAGATACTGTTTGTTTCCTTATGTCATTGCTGTTTCCAGGGTATTGTTCTTATCTCAACATGTGATCTTTACCTTTTGTGTCTCCAGCTCTCCTCTGCTGCCCACCACAAGAAGGAAGAGGGAGGGAATGAAGTGGGAAGGAGCAGTGTGGCTTGGAGGGTCTTCGTGGGAGCACTAAATTGGGGACTACCATTCCTAAACCACGATAGCCTTAATTGGGCCCTGATGTGGGACTCAAAGAGATAACAACAGATTTGACCAGAATGGGTTGGAAACAAATTCTGTCTAAGCATTTGTTATATTATATCCAGAGTCCCTGATCACGAAGTTGCTTGGTCTTTTCAGATGGCCATGGCACCTAACCCTGGGTATGTTTCCATAGATGCACTGTGTGCCCATCATAGTGCTCTTTTTCAGAGCAGGGAGAAGGATCAGGATTGCTTTGTTGATGTACTGTGGGATATCAGCTCATGACATGATAACATCCAGGGACATTGGGATGGGGTCATTTGGGATGTGCATTCAGTGTTGCTTTCCTACCTTTACCTTGGGTACTGCTTCTGGAAGACCATTAATAATAGCACCCAGTCTGTGGGGGAAGTATCCTACAGGATAGGATACTTTTCCCCAGCTTTTCTTCCCCTTTCTCTCCTTCAGGTTTGCTATAACAGTTTTTGAAGATTTAGAATTTCTCTTGGATATTCAGGCAAACGTGTTCTTGTTGCTAGCTCTGCCAAGCCTCCTCAGTGCTGTTCACACCATGTTCAGAGTTACAAAAGAGATTTTTAGGAGGGTCTTTCAAAGATCTGCCCTAAGAGTGGACAGCTGTGAATGTCATGAAAGATAGAAAAAAATGGACCAGTGTTTGAAGGATTATTCTTTTCCAGCAGTTTGGAAGTTCACCCCTGATACAGGACCCTGATAAAGTGACAGAATATTAGAAGAAAAATGCTTTAACAGTTCAAAAGAGGCACAAAGTTATGCAGTGTGCTTGGTCCTGGCCACTATTTGTCAGACGCTACTTGATACTAGACAGCACCCTGAGGGGCAGGAGGAGAAAAGCAAGACAAAATCCATTCACTTAGTAAGGGATGAAGGGGAAGTAGGGACCAAAATCCATTGACCTTTGGGTTTGGGGCCAGCAGGCTTCCTCAAAACTCTCAGAGCCAATAAAATATTTGCTGAAGACAATATGTATATAACATATAAATAAAATATCTGCCTTCAAATATTGGCTGTGGGACACCTAATGAAGTAAAGTACTAGCTAGCTTAAGTATGCAACTCTGGTCCAAAATATGTCATGTCTAATCTTTTGTCTAAGCATGGACAGGAAGTTTTCCTGCAGCCTGGGTCTGTTTTTCTGATGGGAATGAGTCTAATGTGCCATTCTAGAGATGAGATGATGCTTACAGAGAGCCTGCTGGAGAACTCTCCTGTGCATCCTTCAACTCAGTGGGCTCAGAACAGGCTAACTATCCCTGACTCAAAATGATTTTGTGCATTTGGTATGTGCTTCCCCATAGCTAATAAACCCTCATAGTTAATAAACCTGTGCAGGGCACAACTTTCTGGGTCCATGGCCCTAACTAACTCAGTCCAGTAAGCCTGGCCCAACCCAAACCCTTCCTGGAAATGCCAAACTTATTTTCCTGTGCTCCCAATACACTGGGATTTGGGGTTTGAATATTCTACTCCCCCGTTACACTATGCATTTATGTCCTGCCTAATGCCTGTTATTTTCTGTGTGTTGAATGGAGCAAGTTTGATTTTTCAGACTTTTCCCCAGTTAATTGCTGTTCTCATTCATTTCTAATGCACAGGCTTAAATTTAGGAATTCCTCAACTAGAAATTGTACTTCTACTATGAAATTCACCATGTGCGCTGGGTGGAAAAAAGTCCTTGACCTTAAGGGGTTAAGGATCTCAACCAATTTTTCTGGATGAATTTTTTTTCTCTATTTTTTTATCTAATTTTTTATTTTTTGGAAACGAGTTTTTTAAGATCTTTGTTTTGCAAAATCAGAAATGAAAGGGAAACCTATAAACTGTCCACATGTATAACCAGCCTGTAAGTATATCAACATGCAATTTTTATAGTTAAATTAGAGACTGGTTTTCCTTTATTCAGCACTGAACTTATACTTTTCCCAGCACGTCTTTGTCACCTCGGTTTCTGCTTTTGTGAAAATTCTCACACAAAAGCCTCCTTTCTGATTATTGTGAAAAGTTTATGAATCAGAAAGAAAATTCCCCTGAAGATTGAGATGAGGATTCCTCTTGAATAAATGAATCTTCTGCTGATTCAGATCCAACCCAATCTTTTCTTCATGAGCTTCACATTGTGGAAGACAAACCTTTGTGCTAAGATTTAGAAGAAGCAAATATTGTAACTGTAAGTGTAAACTGTTTATCTCTTGAAATCTTGTACAGGGAACTTAGGACCTCAGCTAAATTTTCAATCAGTTGCAAAATTTTGAAACAACTAGGAGAGGAATATGTCAAAATGTAATTTCTCTTCTGATTGTACTTCCATATGCTAAGAGTAGCCTGCTGTCTGTTTTTTTCTGTGTCAAAAATAGGGAATTTGAACTTCAGATTTTAAAAATACCTGAGGAGCAGGTCTCAGTCTTGCATATATATATATATATATATATATATATATATATATATGTATGTATATGTATAAGGCTGCAGTATAAGGATGCAGTATCTATATTAATGTCTTTTTGTATCCCTTTTTCGTAAAATTCCAAATCAAAAGCGTACCTAATGAGATTTATCTTTAATTACCCATTAACTTCCATCAAGACCATCAGAAGTGGCAGAGTTTGTGATACTTCACATGAGCTGAGTTAACTGAGGTGAGTGTTTTTTAGGGAGGAAGTTTTCTCTCTCTCCCTGAGTAAGAGCAAGCAGCAATGAAGGGAGAAGACAGAGAAACTGACAGGAGCTTATTGGCTTCATGAGCATCCCCCTGATTACCTGAAAGAGATAGGGTGTTTTATGAATGCTCTGAATAATAAACATTTGATTTCCTGTTTGCCTTTACATTTTGACACCATGTAATCTTGCGGAAGTGAAAACAAGCAGGATCTGGTCTGAAGTTTTAATCATTCCAGCATTTCTCCTGTTCTGAATCTCATTGCTATTTCCCTCACAACTTTCCAGCATCCACCGTTGTAGCATGTATGATTACCTCCTACAACTTCCAGCATTACCACCACGGGGGTTCAGATCTGTCTCTGAAAATTCACCCAGTCTTGCAAATCTCACTAATCAGGAAGTGGCCCTGGTTTTGTGAGCCATCATTTCATCCTGGTTTTTCCTTATAACTTTCAGTCTTTTCATATATCTCTCCTGGCTTTGAATCTCCCTTAAAAAGTGCTCAATTTGTTTGTAAATATACCAAGTCATGATACCAATAATCTAAGTAATGTTTTCTTTAGCAGCCTAAGACCCTGAACTCATTCTCACTTCATGGTATTTGAGAACATAAAAGGAGCTGGATTTTGATCTGCTTCACTTTATGAGTCTAATATTTTATGAGTTTGAGTTGGCTAAATTCCAATAAAAATAGACTTCCTTTATAAAATTCTACAGTAAAAATGAGCTTGTAGTTTTATGAATAACTTTGCTTTGGCTGTTAGTCCAGGTTTTTCTAATAAAACTTATGACAATATTCTGAAGAATTTACTAGTAACTGGTAAGTTGATGCTTTTTAATATATTCACAGAATACTGTAAAGAAATAGTCACAATTATATAAACATATTACTTTAGAGGATCTTCTAGAATCATTATAGATGCATATGGAATTCCTGAGTTTCAATTTTATCTTGGGTTCATGTCTATTATAATTTGCAACAGAAATCTCCATTATGGGTAGTTTTCTTGCTGTTCAGGGTGCAGTCTGAGTTGACTGGCATGAAGAAATAAAAGTGAAATAGCTTATTTAATTTTCTCCAGCTTATCAGAAACTTCTCACCGCAGATGATTCAAGTTACTTCAGAACATCTAAACCAGCACTTTCTTCTCCTTTTTAATTTCCTTCCTCTCTGTTTTTCGTTTCTAATACATCCATTTCTCACTCCATTAGTAACAAGTTCTCCCATATCACTTGGATATTGAATTGAGTTCAAATGGGTATAAATGCTCTTTTGAGTCACATTGAATATTGTCTGAAAATCCCAATGAAGCAAAATTCTCATCTTTTTTATTTCTTGACAAATTGCATGAGAATGTTCTACAGAACTCAGTAAAAATCAATAATTTTGTAGACTTTTTTTGCTGAAAGGACTAGAAATAAAAGTTGCCATTTTAGCTTCCTCATCCAGTGTCCTCCTTGGAACTTTTTTCTATCACCTTGGTATAGGTGCAATGCTAATATAATACTTGTTGTACTGAATTCCTCAGCTGAAACAGCTGCAGTATAACAGCCTTCCTTCAAATAACCTGTCTTGTGGCAACACCCTTGCCACTCTCTCAGTGCTGCCTGCTGCTGGGATGCCAGCTTGTCTTGGTCATAACCCATTAAGAGGGTGTTTCAGGCTGGTCACTGTAGCCCTGGGTCTCTATTAAGCTGCATATTAGATTCCCACTATTTTTAATATACTGCAAATATTGCAAGAATAGTCTTGCTTCTGGAACTCCTAATTCCTGAGGAGTAATTTGCTCAGAAAGGAGACTTATACTATTTTGAGTCCTAAACAAAGACATTTAGAAAAAAATAAAATTATACAGACCAATTACTAGCTTGTGGTTTATTATGCTTATCATAGTAAAGCTATTTGCAGTTTTTTCAATTCTGTGGCAGTACCTTATCTGTTTCCTACTTGCTCAGTTTTTAAGGAATTGTGGTTACTGGATCTGTAGGTTTCATAAGAAATCTGGTATGTAACCTTGTGTTGGATGAGGATGTTTGCTATTTGACTGCAGATATCATTGAGTAACTGGTACATAAATGGTGAAAAAGAGATCTCAACCAAAAGTGTTCATTGCTCCTGTTTCTCTTGCTTGCAACCTGCCCTGTTCATGCCATTGAAAAATGACAAATTAATAAAGAGGAAAAAATCTCAATAATTTTAAATAGCTGTGCTTCTGCTGACCTTATTTACTGTTTAATCTTTTTTTTTCCCTTTTCTACAATGGAATTTTAAGGAAATATCCAGGCAGTTCCCAAGCATGAGTTTGATGAAGATAAGAGCCTTTATTTACTTTAAAGCATGACCAGAGCAATTGTGAAAGACAGCTTCAGTCTGAGCAGAGGAATTTTTAAGGTATGCCACATAACTCCAGAAATGAGTATTCAATAGCACCCTTTTATTCCCAGGATAGATTTCTGTTGTTCATATCAATAAGGTTTTAAATTAGGCATGCTTGTGGATCATAGCTGAGAGAACTGATTTTGGAAACCAAACCTAACTCCTATGTATTCATCACCAACTTTTGACCTTGCTCTGCTTTTCTGCGTCTTTCCCTTCACCTCATTACCTTCCTTCCAGCAGTCCCAGCCCAGATATGTGAGAAGTCTGTCCCTGCATGAAATAGTGACCTAGTGCAGTGACTTCCACAGACCTGCTTTTCAAAAAAAAGGTGAAACTGGCTCGTAGAGAAAACAGTTCCCAAATGGGTTATATCACCTTCTTCAACACCATCACCTGTGTTCTGTATTCCTTGTGTGAATCAAGGAGGATTTTGGTATGTAGGAACTGTACCAGTTTCATTGTTGTTACATGGAAGAATGATTGGCTATTTTAGAATAGGTTGGGGAAGAAGAGAATCAAAATGCTCTGCAATTAAGTCATAAGCTCTTCTGAGGTTTACCTGGCAATGGATTAGAAGAAGATTAATCTACAGTGTAGGTAACACCCTATAGCTATGATTTCTTTTATCTGAGGTGGTTTTGTAGAGGATTAGAGGAGCTCTCCTTGGATCCTAGAGAGGTTATTTCAGAACAACATTTACATTTCTGGTATTGATTAAATAGATAGTTGCCAAATACATCTGTGTAATAGTTTCATAAATAACAACTGGCACTGCATAATTCTCATGTAATGCAAAGTGTGCATTTGGTCTTTGAAAGAGAGAGAGAGATGGACTGCAGAACAAAGCTTCTCACCATTGCAGTGCAAGAGAATGTGGCATCACACAGACAGGTTTTCTGTCCCTCTGTTAATGCTTTGCAAAGACAAGATTTTCTGAGACTTCTGTAGCTATTATTGCTTCAGTCTTAACACTGAAGGTTCAATAAAATTTTACTGAAATCTTATTTTTGAATATTACACGAAGATATAATAACTATGGAGGCAGGTTTTAAATTTTCATGTAAATTGCCTCTGCATTACCTTTGAAAGTTTATTATTGCTTTATAATATTCCTTTCTCTTAAGCTTCTTATTTATATTGGCAGAGTGTGTATTTGGAATAAATGTGAAAAATTGAGAGATTAAAATGATATTTCTTCTATCCAATCTCTGTTTGGAAGCCAATACTAAGCTAGGGTTTACAATTTTGTTGTTATTTAGTTATTTGTGTTTGTGTGTCTATGCATGTATCTGTGTATATACGTATTTTAATTTCAGTCCATACAAGTACTTGAAAGGTGGAATTGTTAAGCTTGTCCCAGGCCAACAGAAATCCTTGGAAACTAATCCTGAAAATACATGGAGAATACTACAAATGTTCTTGTGTGTACCACAAAAAAAATAAACTGCTTTTGAGAGCTTTGAATCAATATCCCCTCTTTTTCCTTGCAATTTCACAACAGGTTGAACACAATTTTATGAAGAAAAATATTGCACACCTTCTCAAAAATATGATATTCAGCATTTTATGGAGTACTTTTCCCCAGTGTTAGTGGATAATATGGCAGTTCTGGATTCAATTTGTGAGACATATTTTAAAGGTGAACATGAGATATTTGTGTCGAGTTGACTGTGCAAAATCTCTAGTTTTCTCACAGTTATGAGGGATTCTGATTTCATTGCATTTCATGCTTATTTATTTCTGTGATTGGCAAAGTATGTTAAATCTGTATTTTCTCCTGACTTGCACAGTCTGTGAATGCTAGGATTTGTGATAAGAGATGTTCTTCAAAGCTACCCATCATGTCAAAACGAGATACATCAAGGATAGATATGAATTTATTTCAATTATTGTCTCACTATATACATAAATCTTCTACAAATCTCAAATATTACACAAAGCTTTTTACAATTTTGAAGATATATTAAAAGCATTAAATATGAATGTGTAAATTAAAGTTGCATTTTAATGCTTGCTCTTCTGTAAGTTACAGCTGCCTCATGCTGGCTTTTTTGACTTATGTAAGGAATAATAAATAGACCTCCAGGTCATGTATTTTTGAAAAGTGTAGTCAGTATGGTGCAGGAGAGCATGGCTTTACTGCATTCAGATAGCAAGGACAAGTACATCTACTCCCCCTTTGGTGATAGATATACATATTAGAAAAAAAATTAAAAATATCTATATGTGTATATATATATGTGTGTGTGTGTGAGTGAGTGTGCAGGTGTGCTCATGTGCAGCTGTGCCAGAAAGGAAGAGTCTCAGGTCTCAGTTAATTTGCCATCACAGAAGCCTGGTGATCAGTAGTGATAATAAAGTTTGTTACATGAGTTTGTCACATTCAGCAGATAAAGCATCCTGATGTTTTGGTTTTCTTTTTTTTTTTTTTTTTTTAAGTAGAATAATTGGAATAAATTTTTTCAGATGCCCCTCAGAACAAAACAAAACAAAACAAAACAAAAAAACCCCAAAACCAACCAAACAAACAAAAAACCCAAACCTGCTGTAATAAACTTGTAGATGTATACAGGATTAAGTCACCCATCGAAGGCAAGGGTCTGATCGTGGGAAATACTAGATCTGGAAGAGACAAACCCAAATAGAGATTTGCCTCATTATTTTGAAGTGCTTCATAGAAAATTGTTCCAATATTGTCCTTAGGAGTTTCTCATTAAAATGTTCTAATATTCCCTCCTTTTCATTCTTCTTACCTTTCCACTTTTTCTTTTCCTTTTCCCTTTCCTTTCTCCTTCTCTCCTTTGGAAAATGCCAAGCATCACCAGGGAGATCTTCCTTTGAATGTGCATGCAGGATTCCATCAGCTCTGTGCTTGAAAGCATCACTGCCTCAAACATATTGTGTCCTGACATTCTGTGATTCTATGATAAAGCTGATGATTATTTTTCTTAAACCTGCAGCCCATAAATGATTCTGTGATGCTATCTTTTGAGTTATGCATGAGAAAGATGCTCTGATGTGCTATTCAAACATGAGTTCATTCAAAGTCAGAGGCACTCGTGCTCAGGCAATAGAGATTTTTTGAATGGGACAAATGCTGTAAGGATGGTTGTAAAGATAAAAATGTTCATACTAGCCAGCCAGGAAAGACAAGGATTCTGTTGTTTAATAACTATGACAAAGACTCTTAAATACCACAAAGCATACAGCGTGGTAAGGAAATTAAAAAGAAAAGGAATGAGATAAGAAAAAGAACATATTTTCCTGTCAGTTCATATTTACTTACATTTTTATCTCTGACCCCTCTATAAAGCAAGATTCTCATTGTTCAGTCCCCGAAGAGATAAATTCTATTCTTTCAAATAAGAGCAGAAGCAATGAAGAGACATGAATGCAACCACTAGAAATGTAAGGACGGCCAGTTGGCCCAACCATTGCAAGACATTCTGCCTTGATCTGCAGCACCAGAATGCCAAGCAGGTAGGAGGTGCAATAGGCACTGGCTAACCCTCATATGAAATGCTAATTGTACCTTTCGCACCCTTTAAGAGGGCTGAGGTTGTCATTAATCAGTCTTCGGGAAGCCTGGCACACTCACTGCAAAACCAGAAGGAATTCTGTGACCTGGATATTAAAATCCCTGATTAAATAAGGTATTTTCTTAACAGAGATTGTTATGCAAACTTGTCACTCAGTTCATTTCCTTCTAATTTTGAAACTAAAAATGAGATGGATAGCTCTTTCTTGGGAACTAAGGGAAAAAAAAAAAGAATATAAATGCTAAAAGGCAAGATATTCTGTATTCTGTGGTCACTTTTAGAACTTTGGATTGACTTAGAATGGTTAGGTTCATCATGCTCCTGTTCTGCTTCATCCTTTTTGCATCCATAAAGAATGAATTTCAAGTTGTCCTTTTTTGTTAAGAAAAACTCTTGGAAGAATTTTTCAAATTTGTATGCAAAAATATTGCGAATTTTACAATATTACAAAAAAGGAGCTTTTACTTCTAAGTGTGTAGGTGGATTAATTTCAGTTTGGTGCAGATATGAATTCACTACCCACTCTTCCTGAAGACTTGCTCTCAGGCAGATGCTGCCAGCCTAGGCTGTGGCATTGATGCTGTGCATACAGTGGTTGTGAAAGTTCCTGCTGGCTCTTGTGGCTGTCAGGTTATTTCCAGAACCAGGAGGAATCCACTAGTATACCCTCTAATTTTGATATTTGGTTATGAGTTAGAAAGACAAAGTGAAGAGTTCTGTTGTGCTGAAAAACAAGGAAAAAAGGGACCTGATTTAATACAGGCATTTTGAAGAGGGCCACCTGCATTCAGTTTTCACATTTAATAATTCCACACCTCTGCTAAAATGATTTAGCATAAAATTGTATTGCATTCTTGTCTTGCTTTCATTTTGGATTAACATATCTCACTGCATTTTAGGTTGCTATAGTTCATGGCTTTGCTGTAGAACTCCCTGATGATAAGATGTCTGTCTGTGTATATATGTGTGTGTGCTTTAATGCTGCTTACTCTTCTCATCAGCACAGCGTAGTTTCATGCATCGTATCGACCTCAGTACATGCAGCCTCTTTATGCTATAGATCAAAAGGAAGAGAAAAGAATGGGAAATTTATTTTCCAAAGTGTTAGTAAAAAGCTTATTTCCCCAGCATAATGGAATCCAGGTAGCTGGCAGGCAGGCTCATGAAACATCAGATCTCCCAAGCTGGTGCACAGTTTCAATTCAATAATTATTCTCATTCCCACTATGCAGCTATTCAGCAGCAAGTGGCACATCCATGCTCCACCCCGTGACTGAAATGGCATTAAAAAAGAAGGTGAAAGAGCTCTTCACCTACATGCTAATTTTCTTTCTTGCAGTAAAGGCTCAAGTTTGCCTTGCTGAAAATAAATAATTACAAAATGTGATTGAAGACTGAAGAGGTCTTGCAATCCAGCACCACTCTAAAATCAACATTGAAACAATTCAGTGTAATAATCTGCTTGATGCAATGAAAGGGCTTTAAAGTCCTTAGTCCTTTACGAGGCTCCAGGAAAATGAAAAGACAATGCAGGATTGCTGTGGGCATGCTGTGCTGCATTAGAATGCGGTGCCATGGTCTGACAAGGCGTCATGAGCCACTGCTGCCGGTTTCGTTTACAGACCCGCCAATAGTGGCCAATAATTGCCTATGAAAAGCCATTATACACTGGCCCATAAAGCCACACAAATTTTCATGATGTTTCACTTAAAAAGTGCTTGTTTTGCAGGATAGAGGCCATGTCAATAAAATGGATTGGGTGTCACTTAAACCAAGTGATGTGCTAATCTCCTGGAGGCCTTGTGTCCTTAATCTCTACAGGACACGAGTCAGTGTAGAAGCATGAGCTGTTCTCACAGGTAGCAACTATTGAGCTCTTTAATGTAAATTCAAAGGCAAAGCTTATCAGTGTGTTTCAGAAATTGCTTCAATGTGGTTGCTGTCTATGGGAAAAAATCCACACACTTCCCCCAAAATCCCTGGGCAACTTCCAAGCTTTCACTGTGCCTGCGAGCACCTTTTAATTATAAAGAAATTGTTTTTGGTGATATGTGCCTTGTGACCAATTGGATTAGAGGCATTTCTTCTGGCTATTATTAAGCTAACTTGACTGTTGCCCTTGTGCTGAGCATGATCAAAATGTAAAGTATGGGAGAGATCTAAATTATGAACCATAGTGCAGTGCTCCTGCAGACTGAATTCTTTAGTTCATTAAGAAATGCTTCAATGACTAGTAATAATGTAATGAAAGGGCAGAATAATAGGCACAGGATCAAGAAGGCTGTGGCTCATCGGGGTGAGTTACAAAGGCTGTTGAAAGATTCAGACTGGGATTTTTAGCATTTCAGTAGCTTGGTCATTTTTAGACAGTGTGTAGGGCCACTGGAAAGCTGTAGACAATCTGTAACTCCCTAGAGGGACATAAAGATGAAGAGCTAAAGTCTCCTTGGAATGACTGTAATAATCTTCTAAGCATTCTAAGATACTAAAATACATTTTCTTGTGTCATTCCTTCCCTATTTTTTTTTATCTATTTTTTCTCCTAACTAGTGATTGCTACTTTTCTATTCATTTGAGCTTAGAAAGTTTTTTATTAAAGAGCTGACCTGTGAATCAAAGCCATTTCTTCAGAGCTTGTAAATCCAAACCAAGGAGCAGAATGTTTTTGTGTACTTCTGACAGTCTGATCTACCTTATTCTGAAATCATGAACTGAAAGCAGTGCAAATGGATGGGCTCAGTTTGTTATTCCATCATTGCTTACTGCGAGCAGCCTTTTCTGGCTGGGTGGCACTATATTTGGAATGAACTGAATGATAACAGGGACCCAACACTCCAAAGTATTTTTACTGTCAATACATGGTATGAAGAGGGTAGAAATGGGAGTAAGAACTGAAGAACTTCTAAGAGATCTGAAATGTGTTCATCACAAAAGGAGGGGGTTTGTTTCATAGAAGTAGGAGCTAAACGCAAGCAGTAAAATCAGAAAATGATTCAGCTAAAACAAAATTATTAATATTTCTTATTAAAATTTTTCAGGCATTAGAAAAAAGTACCAGAGTACATCCTCAGTGTGATAGGTCACCACCACCTGATTGAGAAGATTTATTGATACTGGACAGTATCATTGCTAGCATTACCTCATTATAACATTTACCACTGTGAATAACAGCCTTGCTGTGGAGGTTTAATTCACTCTTCTGTGGTATTGAAGTTTTTAAGATTTTCACCATGTCCTAACATTAAAAAAAAAAAAAGAAAAAAAAAAAACCAAGAAAAGATCTCTTCAAGTAATTCCAAATTCTCATTGTATGGCAAGGTATAAAGCATCAGTCAGATCCTCCCCAGTCCTCACACACAGAACTGGGAGTTTGGGAGGTGCAGCCACTGATCTATCATTGTTCCCATTCCTAAATACTGAATATTGTCTTTCATATTAAAATTGATCACATTCAATTTGTGCTTACCTGTTTAAACCCTGTTATTTTCCTTTAATACAAATAAATGCCTCTACTTTCTCTTGTTTTCTCTTGGGATATTTGTAGGTCAATTTACCCCCATCTGGCATTTAGCTAGATTGAAAAGCCAAGGCCAGAAAGGTTCTTGGTTTTAGACACGCTTTTGATATATTCCTTTGATCACCCCAGTAGTCCTTACCTATATATTAAATCCCACTTTTTAAATCTTTTTTTATCCTTTTTTTTTTTTTTTTTTGGTTAATGTTAAATGGAGTAAAATTTTTACATCTTGAGGTTTCAGAGGTTTCACCAGTGGCTTAAATAGCTGCACTGCCATTTGGCAATTTCTGCTGGAAATACTTTGTGTGATAGATACTTGGATTACATTTGTCTTCTGCCTGACCGTATTACACAGGACACAAAAATTAGTGTTATACAGGGTGGCTGAGTTTTTTTCCCTCTGTTCCTGTGTTACATTTTTCTGTGGCACTGGAAAAGAGAATAGGAAAAAGTTATTGATAGTATCTTGTAATGCATAATCTCATTTTATACCTGAGGCACATCCCCAGTGCCATCCCTTTTTCCCCCATGATATATATATGTGTCTAGCTGTTATTGATTCAGTTCAACATTGTATTATGAAGAAATTCAATTAGTATCCAACATTTTTTGTATGCCAAGGGTAGCTGTAAAATTATTAAATAAGATTGATCTTCAAAGAAAATTTTGAGAACCTAACTATTGATCTCATTCCAGTACAACTGCTGGTTCAGGACAACCTGTCATCACCTGTTCTCTGGTGAGGACCTTCGGTGTTTGAGATTTCCTGTACTAGTCCCTGTCTTTTCCAATTATAATTTATATACAGATGAATTACATAATTATATTCAGAGAGTGAATAATCCATGATATGAACCACAGAGTTTCCCCTTCAATTCAATTAAGTAAGATACAAGGGAAGTGTTTCCTTTGGTGAGAGCAAATAGATTACAACACAGATTTTTTTTCACATTTTTTCAACTAAACTAATACATTGAAAAAAATGATATTATAAAATATTATGTGTTTGATTGACATGACATTTTGGATTGGATGCTTCAGAGAATAAAAATCAGAAGAGCATTAAAATAATCTGCACCATCTTTAGACCTATGTCCTGTGCAGAACTGGCTGATCCCCATCTCTGGGGATCAGCCAGTTCTGATGTGGGTGTGCAACACAGGCAGTGAGGAGTTAATGGCTCTGAGTAACAAGGTGTTCTGTGCCAGCACTGTGCAGCTGTAATAAATTGGCTAAAACATTAGCAGTATAAAGTAATTCAAGATTAAATTTTATAGCTCATATTTTTACAGTGAGCATTGCGCACTGATACAAGATATTTCCATCTCATATTTCACACCGTTTAAGACGAACTCTCATTTTCACTGAAATCCCTGCTTGTTGGCCCAAAGATATGTCGTGTGTGAGAAGCTAAAAGCAAGGAAAAACACACTTAGAAACTTGAACTAGAACTGTCTTCAGCTGAATATATTTTTAATCATCTTATTTGGCAACTGTTAAATAATCCACACTGTATCCTGTTTCTAACATTCTGCTGTTGCTACATGACACGGTTCTATGACAAACATCTCAGTGTTTCTTCATTCTTTTGAGATATCAGGAAAATATTGTGTCTTAAAAAGGTATCTTGATGCCACCATTTCATAACCTTTGACTTCCTTTTGAGCTAGTAGGGTAGTAAATAGCAAATGATGAAGTAGATCAATGTGAACTCAACAAAAAGGTATATGCTGACCATAAATCAACTTATGTTGAGATTATTTTACTGCTCGTCTGATTTTTATCCTCTGAAGCATCCAATGCAAAATGTCGTGTCAATCAAACACATAATATTTTATAATATCAGTTTTTCAGTGTATTGGTTTAGTTGAAAAAAAATGTGGAATCTGTGTTGTAATTAACATTTATTTCAGTAAGATGGTAGGCATAAGAAACAGTCTTTCTTCACCAGCCATGCCTTTAAATTCCCACATTTTCTTTTCAAATCCAAAAATTCTGATTATGAATTTATCAAAAGAAGGGGGGGCAAAAAAAGTGAAGAACTGACCCAAGTTAAAATCTTACACTTGGTCTCAAAAAAAGGCTTTTTTCACCTTTGCCAGGACTTACAGGTGGTTGTGTTAGGGAGTTAGGATGAGCAGTAAGGGTTTGAGGCAAGAAGGGCTTGCATTTCATTCTGGTAATTTTTTTTTTTTCAAGGAAGGAGAAAGCAGCATGAGAAAATAAGAAGGGAAAAGTCAAAACTTTGAAAAAGATTTTAAAAGTGCAGGTTTACTTTTGCTAAGGAGACAAGTTCTGGTACTGACATTTGTCTCTAGAGTGTTCAGATTTTAGCATACTTCTGCAGCCTTCAAACTGATGTTCAGCAATTGGAAAATACATTCTGCTTTGAATGAAAATTGGTCATGAGTGTTGCTGTTGGGTTGGATTTGCTATCCTCCTAATACCTGGTTTTAGGCAGTAAAAACAAAAGCCAGCCTGACAGGCCCTTAGTATATTTGAACAGAGGGATGAATAAAGAGAAATACTTTGAGAGGCAAATATTGAAAAACAAAAGCCTTCTTGGAAGGAAAAAAATCCAGCAGAAAACCGATTTACAAAGTGGTGGCATAATCTGTTAATAGCTGTGCAAAGTTTAAAGTGGAACAAGGTCAATATGCCATGAGGGTAAATTAGTACTAGGTACACAAAGCAATTACAGAAATAATCATGCTATGGAAACCACCAACATTTCAAGCAACGAGAGGAAAGCTTTTGCACGCTGAAACTTTTCAGTGTCAGCTTTGTGAGGATTACTCTGAAACTTCTCTTCTCAATGATCACTTTAGGTTGCCTTTTTGCACGTGGCAGGTCTTTGATTTACATCTTCCTTCTCAGTAGAGAGGTATCCCAGAGCATCTGGACTGTTGCCCACCAGTACAGCCTTCATACTCTTATAGCTTGCTGATGTAAAATCTCACTGTCATTTTAGTGGGTTTATGGCCTCTCAGAAAATATTCTGTCCTCCTGATATTTGCCAACAGCACTGCCTAACCATGTGCTTCTAAAATTGTGCCCTCAATCTCGTCCTTTTTCTTAACAGAACTATAAAGGAAATGAGCTCTTCTGGGCTTCACTGTAATTAGGGGTCTTAAAATGCTCTAGGAGCAATAAAACAACCAACAGGGTTTTTTGTGGGTTTAGACTAAGCTGGGTAAACTTCTTTTCTTTTTTCAGATGCTACCAAATGCTTTTTTTTTTTTTTTTTTTTTTTTTTAATAGACTGCTGTGGGCTTTGTTTTTTAATATGTTTTTTACTAGGTCATGGAGCCCTGGTAAAGTTGTTTCCTTTAAAGCGTAAATGGAAAATATCTGCTATTTATTTATTTTGATGTATTTATTGCAATTACATTTGCAACTCATTTTATCTCACAGATTTTTATTTCCTTCTGAAGGAAGCAAAAGGCAAAATAAACAGCTTTTGAGACTGAAAAATTTTCTCTGGAGAAATAGAAAACACTTCTTCCAAATTACTGAGAAGGCGGCTGTGACAGAAAATGTCAGCACTTGCTTTTGTTGAAACTTTATGGAACATGGAACAATGAGGGGACAAAACAAGCTTCTAGTCCTTTTAAAACCAGGGTCTTGGAGAGGGAATTTGCAGCCATGCAAATTGTGCCCACTACCTCACAAAACACCAGGTCCCTTGCACTTACTTAAGATAAAAAAAGTGGGCTAGAAGGTTTTTAAATTTACTATCAAGTTAATATTAAATATTATTTGTCCTGGGATTTGGGGAAGAATAAAACTAAGGCAAGTTTTATCTTTAAAAATCTCAAGCCAAGCTTGTGACTTGAGATAGTGAAGAAGATTCCTGCCAGACATTTTGGTTGTGGAAGGTTCCTAAACAACACAGACACAAAGAAACACCATCAAGGTAAGTTCCCTTTGAGGAAATAACAGTGCTTAGTTCAAACATCAATGAACCCATTTGGAACTGACTGGTGGGTTTATTTGAGGATGAGTTTAACTCCTCTTCTTCATCCAGCATGTTTATGGTAGGTTTTCAGTCTCTATTTAGAAGCAAGGAATTTTAAATAACTTTGTGTAAAATCCAAGCTAAGCCTTCTTCTAAGGTGTGCATGTGTATTCCTGAGTCTTGCTTTATGTTAGCTGTGTGCTCTTGTCTAGAGATAGATTTTGGGAGAATTTTTTAAAACAGCCACAAGATTTATTGTCCTCTGACTGACACTATCAAAATTAAATGGTCTGCTCCCAATTCACAGATGGTTGTTCTGGGAATTGCATCAGTTCCATGCTGTAAGAGTGAAGGATCTGCATTTCTAAAAATCGTTGAATGGGTGGTCATTTCTTGCTACATCCTCAGGGTTAAAATCCCCCACCAACAGGAAGTAACTTTGAACAGAGTACACATCCCCCTCTCACATCACCCAACTGGAACAGCATTTGAGTATGTTCTCTTTTTAGCTGGCCATAGGTATCAGGCTGTTCCCTGTTGGTGTTTCTCTGTGTAGGTGAAGTGTGTCAGCAAAACATACATAAACCATCATAATTGTTATTTAAGCCCTAAACTAAAGGCTTCAGGGATGGATATGGCTTACTGGCTTTTAAAGATACTCTTCAGAAGGAAGGTCAGTGAATTACCTTAAAAAAGGCAGCCATACTCAGAAGGATGATTTAAAAGTTTCCTCACAAATTTGTCTTCAGCTCACACATTACCTTCATTGCTTGCTTTAGGCAATCTTATGTTAGAGATGCTCTATGTTACTTTTTGTTTCAATGAGTGAAATACATCAGTAAATGCTGCTTATCCTCATGCTTCTACCTCCTGCTTCTTACACCACAGTTGCCTGATGCATCCAACCTAGTAATCAAAACCCAAACATGTATAAATCTGTCTATCAATCACATCAGTGTAGATACACAACAGAGGACTGAGTTTCATTTCACTTTTTCTCCTGTTACTTGACAGAACTAGGGGGCATGAAATAGATACAATATATTTCAAGGCAGGGGGGCTTACATATATATATTTCAGTTTTAAATACAGTATTCAAATGAAATTATTTCCTTTGAAAAACATTGTACTGTTACTAATACTAACAACAGCTCATTCCCCTCATATCCACTCTCCAGTCTGTGGGATCATAACATGATAAACAAAGTGCACAGAGCTTTTTTATAAACACAGTCTTATTTCCATAAAAGGCTGGCCAGAGAACTGAAAATCATGTTTGGATTTCAGCACGGCAACTCCCACAAGCTGAAAGCTGATAAAGCTTTTAGGAATCTCTCATGATCCAAAGTCTGAAGTGATCCTTGATAGCCCAGGGCCAATTGAGCTGTGGCTGTCCACCACTTAGTGTGTTAGAATGAAGCTATAAACAGAGCCATTTCTATTTTTTACAGTTTCCCTAATATGGATAATTGCACAGAGTATTACTTCAGCTGCCAAGATGATATAACCACACAGAGCCTCAATTTCAAAGAATACATTTTGAGAGCTCAGTGTGGTACACGTTCCTTCTTATGTCATGTCTGTTCTATTTTTTCACTATGTAAATAGCTTCTAACATCTCTTCTTTCCTTCTGCCCCTCCAACGGAGGACTCTGTAATGTGAAAGAAAGGTAGTACTAAGCACAAGCCTATTTTTTTGAGATGAGACAGTTCACCTCAAACAGGAACATCTGCAAACCTAACCCTGTTGTTGAAATTCATCTCAGGTACTCTATGTATTTTGATTCCTCACATTCTCAAAGAGAGAACTTACTTTTGTTTTGTTTTACTGCTGATAGCCCAGGTACTCTAGCTTGTGTATGCAAATATTAACTGAGGTAGGGTGGAGAAGCAGCCTTATTCTCGCCTACCCAGGACAGTGAACACTCATGACTGCATTTATTGCACTTTCTTCTCTGTGCAGGATGCTTTATTTGGATAACATAATGAATCAGGTGCTTAGAAAGAAGAAATATGGAACAACATGAGCACTTTTCCCCAAAGCAGCCTCACAGCTACTTTGGCTATGGGGTTTGTGACACATGGTTTTCTAGTTCTGCATTTGTAAACTGCTGCTTCTCTTAGCAGAGGAAATTTTAATTTCCATCTACAGTTGTAGTGCATTTAAAGTACTTTTATTCTGGTTTTTTTTTTTCTTAGTCACTTATATGGAAGTGAGTCTTTGCAGGTAAAAAGAGATTTCAAGTCTGTTTACTCTTAGTCCAAGGAATCAGGATGAGTTATGGTGCATTATTCAGTTGTATTCTCCTTTGTTCTGAATTTTCCCTTTCTCAAGGATCTACATTCTATACAGCATGTAGTTTTTACTGTACTGTACCTCTTTTCTACCCTCTCATCTCCTCTCACCCATATTCAAGAGACTGACACCCACCACACCCCTCAAGAAGCCCTGTCACCCACCTTTCTGAAAACATCTGAATTTCAGTTTTATCATCAGAAAGAGGTCATTCCACTAATTGCATCAAATGTAATCTTGGGAGAAACTAACATAGCTGCTATCAAAGTAACTCATAAAGGTTAAACACTAGATCTAAGAGGTTCTCTGTCTCATTCCAAAGAGCAGTAGGAGATTTGTGCATGTTTATGGCATCATAAGGGTATGCATCATGTTAACACAGGCCAATAAATCATGTTTGTCTCTAGACACATTTCTGTGCATCAGCACCTGTACAGACTGTCTAGGTGATCTTTATTCTCTCCCTATACATCCTGCCTTGGCTGATACCTAGCTGACAATTTTAACTGAAACAGGAAACCACAGCATAGGGGAAAACTTTGTCATCACTGTTTTGCAATGAAATTACCACTGTGAACAAGAAAAGCTGCTGTTCCCTGGCCCCACTCCTGAACCTTGCCTTTTCTCAGGAGTGGCTGGATCCCTCCAGGGAGGTGTCCTGGGGCATCAGGAGCAGAGTGAAAGCTGCCACCAACATGTCTAATCACTCCCTTCCAACGGGGAGGGACAAAGTAACATGGGCAGGGTTTTGTCTGGGCATGGCTCCAGCAGCTGCAATCATGCACTTAGGCAAAAATCTTTTTCTGGAGGTCATTACTCAGGTTCATTTTTTCTGAATTCCAGCCAGCAAGTGGAAATTCACACCAGAAAGTGGGCGGAAAATAAGTGTAAAGACATCTGAAATAGAAAGGATAAAGGACAGAATAAATTGAGTGACCACAAGCATATATAGAACAAAGAATGAGAAAGCAATCAGCCACTCCTGGAACTTAACAGGATTTATTTTAAACTCCAACTGCCTGTTCCTGAAAGGCAGGAATAAAAAAAAGCAGAATAGCATTTTCCTAAGTATCAATTAGAGAGCAGTAGAAGGTGCAAGCCCAGCCAAGTGAAAAATGGTGTATAATTTTTAGGTGGGTGACACTGGTGTTTCTCTTTCAGAAAATCCATTCTACAAGGATGAAGGAAGAATCTTCAGATTCTTCGGAGAGAGAGATTAAAGCACAAGATAATGTCAGCAGACTTGTTTGTATTAAGACGGAATATTCTTCAATAATGTTTTATTCCAAATTTTATGTCAGGAGGAAAAGCATGTTTTAATCAATTGATGTGAGATCTAATGCTTTTTTTTTCCCTAGTACAGTTCCCTCACAAAATGAAATTAACCCAACATTTAGAAAGACTAGCTCTCCACACTATAAAGACTTCACAAATCCAGGAATATCCCTCCAGGTGAACATTTATCAAGAGGAGTCCACACTATGAGATCTGAGAAAGTTGTAGCCTGCTTTTCCACATTTTCACTTTCAAGGGGAGCATAGTTGTGTTTTCACCTAGAGGCTTTAAAAATGAAAAAGGTTGGCTTTGCTCAAAAGCATACGATCACGTACCAGGGGTCTTCTGGGTGTCCTTTTATTTTTTGTTCTTTTGGCTAAGAACTGGAGTCATAAGCTTTTCTTGTGTGAAGCATGTGGCTAAACCCCCTGTCACACACTATACTTAAGGAATTGAGTTTGCGTGGCAGAGATTAAACATGTAAGGAAGGAAAAGCTGCTAGTTTAAGAACTGAACCCTTCCTCTCCCTGGGTATCTAATTGATTGTGTGGAAGCTGCCCACACACAGCACTGTACACTGCTGGAAGCTGCTGATCCTCCCTCCAAGCTGGCTTGGCTCAGCGGGTGCTCACACATCCTTCCAGTGTCCTGACAACTGGCTTAATGCTTATGGGATCAGCTGTCTTCTCCATGCACGGCCTCAATTCAGATCTAACATGTAGTAAATCAGGTGTCAATGTGCTTGTCTGGGCGTTTTTAAAGAGGGCAAAAATGCTGATTTGCAGCATAATGGGTAAATTGATGATTAGGCCAGCCAAAGAGCAGCACAAAGCAAAATACCTTAATTCTGCAGCAAAGAGCAGCAGGATCTGCATCCTGGTCTGCAGTGTCTGCCCCAAATCAAAAGCAGAAGATTAAAAAAACAAAGGTAGAAAACAAGGTGCTATGAATAGTACTGCCTTGCAGAAATATAATGCTGTTTCATCATAAAGGTATATAATATTTTCTACCTGGTAAACTTTTTTTGAAGGCAGAGAGAATTATTGCAAGGCAGAAATGAAACACATGCTCCCATTTGAGTATCTTAAAATATGTGTCTGTATGATTCTTGCCTAGAATCATCAGGGAACATTCAGCAATGATGTACCAGTGAAGACAAAGCTCTATCTTAAACTTCTGTTTGATGATTGACTAGCAAAAGAAATTCACAGAAATGTTGTGGATAAATAGCATGCAGTGTTTATATAATTTAAAATGCTGCTGGAATGTAAGAATAATGATCAGCCAATAAATGGTTTACAGAAAGGGAAATACATTTAAAGTGAGGAAAAGATAAAGATTACGAGATTAGTGTTAGTTTTGCTAGAATGAAGTGAATTCAATTTTTTTTTTTTTTAATCTTTGTCATTCAATGGAAGCATCCTTTTAAATAAAAAAGAATATAATTTTGAAGGAAGTCCAAGGGAACGTCTTTTGATTATTCATCATTAAAGAAGCCAAATGAGAAGGCCATCTGCAATTTATTACTTCTATGCCAGTAGAAGGAGAGGGTCAGGTTCCTACACTTTTTTCAGGACTAGCTATATTTAACTATGTGAAAAATTTCACAGTACTTGTTATGGAAATGAAAAATCAAAGTGAAATCACATTCCTCTCTTGAGAGAATAGATTAGAAAAGCAAAAATTACTGTTAGTGGTTGCCCTCATTTTAGGCTTGAAGCAGACTGCGATAGAAACTACATTGTGAAATAAATTATTCCTTTTTAATTACTTGCAATAGAAGTTATACCTTTATCTATAAAATCAAAGTAACTGATAGATAAGAGGGATGTTGACTTATTTAATGGCTAAACTGATTTACACCTTCAATTCATGAAACATGGAAGAGGATTTGATCGTCTGTTACTATGGGTAGGAGTCTGAGCAGCCCCAATGTGCTGACAGATTGCGTTCAGCAATATGCTTCTTCTCTGGGGAAAATGCTGGTTCTTATTTTGAAGGATTCAGGCACTGCTCAAATATGAGTATCTATAAAATGCTCATTAGGGACAATAAAAATCATTCTCAATGACTGCAGTGATATTAGGTGCCTTCAGAACCTTGATAAATTTTCATACTTGTTTTTGGGAATCTGCCTCATGAAGAGATTCTGCAGTCAGGGCTAACTTGTCTTTTGGGTTTATGCTCTCATTTTGAGAAATAGAAAGGATTTTTTATGCAGGGCTGTCCTCAGCTTGAATTTGCTAAAGCTCCTATTCTACACTGAAGTGCTAAGGCCACAAAAGCAAAGCTTTCCTCCTGGGTGGGCAAAGGGAGACATCTAACTCCATACGTAGGCTCTAACAGCGTCCAGGAGCTGAACTATAGAAAAGGCTGAAAACAGGATGAATGCAAGGGATAATTTTTTTCTCTGTTCTTCATCTCCCAGCAAGCCCCTCTGTAAAACTGCAGAGCAATAACAGAGCAGCCATTATGTGGTGGAAAAAGAAGTCATGAAGAAATGACATCTGTCAGGGTGTGCTCTCTCCCGTCAGCTGAGTGTTTCTCTTTAGCACAGCACCTATGCATCTTTTTGGGAAAAGGAATCTAACAGGCAGCAGAAAATGGGAGAGGAAGAGTCCATAAAAGGGTGTTGATGCATTGGTAACCTGCTAGCTTTTTGGACTACCACCTAAAATAAAAGGGAGTAAGAAGGAATGATGCCTTAATGCTACAGTGTCTTACAGGGCAAGTTTTCAGCATATCCACTGCACCTTATTCTTCATTCACCTGTGCTCACAATCACATTCATCACTTAATCATTGTTACAATATCATGGTTTTTATTTAAGTCAAATATTCAATCTATATATCTACTGCATGAAGTGAAAACACAATTTCATTGTGCTATTGAAAAAAAAGATTAATTCTTTTCAAGTAATATTTAAGGAAAAAAAAAACAAACATATGTAGAAAATTTTAAGAAACAAGGTGGCATTTTGCCCACTCCGTCTAATTCCTCTTAGCTTAGTCCTTATCCTACTAAGCTTATTTAGATCTACCATTGATAAATTAATGGCAGCATATAGAAATAATAATATGCCAACAAATTTCATGAATCATCTCTACAAGGGGTAGTTAAAATAAAATAATTTTTTTCAGTCTTAAATAATAAAATAGGAACAGTGCTCATTTGATTAGATTAAGGTATCGGTTAAAAACTCAATGTAATATTAAATGTATCAATTTATCTATAAGCAAAGAAGAATATTTATGTCTTGGCAGAATCCATTTTTAATTTTTCTGGCACATAAATGAGTTATGGTGGCCAGAAAAGACAATATGTTCTGAAACTGGTAACGATTAAGAAACAGAGTTAATAAAGGCTTTGTCTGCTCAAGGAAAAAAAAAAAAAAAAAAAAAAAAAAAAAAAAAAAAAAATAGATAGGAGTAGATGGATGTCCTTGTTTTGTCCAGATCACAGTTAACTTTTGCAGTAGCCAGGAAGGGGCATGGTCAGCACCTGGAGGTATTCTATAGGACCTCACATCATTGCTGTGGACAGAGAAAAGGGAAGCTCTTCCAGGGAGAATGAATTTCTTTCACTTGAGGAAGTGTGACTGACAGAGCAGTTGGGCTGGTATGGAGAGGGGCAGTGTGGTGCCAGTCCCCAGGAGGAGGGAGCAGTGTGGGCCACTGGCTGTGGTCATGTTGTGGGTTCCACATGGGTTCTACCCCATGGGGAGCATATTTTTATTTTCATAATTTTTATTTTCATAATTTTTATTATTATTAATATTGTTTCTGACACTGTTCATTCTCTTACCTCATTGATTTTTCCATTGAACTGTTCTTACCTCAATCCGGGTTCTTTGGCTTTTGTGTCTCCAGCTGGGGAAAGAAGGGGAAGTAGCACCTGCTTTTAGCAGGAGCACTGAGAGAGAAAATGGAGAATGCCATTCCTGAGCAGGGCATTTTAAGCAATAGGCATCCAGATTTTTAAGGAGGGGAATGAAGAAGGCAAGAAGAGAGTACTCCATCAGAAAGAAAGTTTTGTCAAGGACACAGCTAGAGAAGTACTGTATGTGTAATATACATCACATCCTCCAAGTATGTGAGTGTTTTATTAAGTAAAAGAACAAGTTAATAGTGGCCTTGTTCTGGTTTTGCCTGGGGTAGAGTTGATTTCTTCCCCAGAGGCTGCTGTGGGGCTGTGTTTTGGATTTGTGCTGAACACAGGGTTGATAACAGAGAGATGGTTTTGCTATTGCTGAGCCAGGGCCTTCTCTGCTTTTCCTACCAGCCCTGCTGGTGAGGAAGCTGGGGGTGCCTGGGAGGTGGGAGGGGACACAGCCCAGACAGACGACCCCAACCCCAATGATCCCAAAGGGATATTCCAGACTGTATTATATCATTATATATCAGTGTATGAATTGGGGGGAGTAGGGAGGAATGATAGGGTTTGTTTCCTGAAGTCACTGTGATGGGGCCCTTTTCTCCTGGAGATGGCTGAACACCTGCCTGCCCATGGGAACCACTGGTTTAAAGCCTTGTTTTGCTTTGTTTGTGTGCTTTACCTTTTAAACTGTCTTTATCTCAACTGATGTGTTTTCTTGCCTTTACCCTTCCTATTGCCTCTCCAGGATCCTGCAGGTAGGGGATTGAGCAAGAGACTGTCTGGTTGTTGTCTGGGGTTACACCATGATGTGTTCAGACTTGGAATTTGAGCAGCAGCTTTAGGCAGTTTTTACCGAAATGTAAAAAAACCACTGCAACAGCCATTTTTAGGCATGTAGAGATAGCTCCTTGAAATATTTCACAACTGAGAATCTGGACATAAATTTAATTACATATATTATCAAATACTTGATATTTTCTTTACCTCTCATCCTGTTTCTAAAGCAGAATTCAGCTATATGGTGCTACTTTGATCTCAGGATGTTGAATGGCTACAGTGGAACGAATTTGCTGTGGTCTTTCTATTAGAGCTCTCTCAGATTTTTTGTTTTGTAAATACATATATGAAAATATTTATATGGACATATACAATTAATTGCATACGCCATTTTTTTTATTAAAAGAAAATCATGATCCAAGTCTTGAATGTTTCTTTTCCAACAGGGCTAGATTTTCAATTGGCCAATGTGCCCAAGTACGTGAGACAGGGAACATAAATGTCTCAAGACCCTTTGAAGAGTTTATATATAGTGTGACTTAGAGGGTGTGAGGTTGTTTCAATTCCTTTCCTGAGGTTAGAAATGACATTGGATTTAGCTTGACTCATGGGTGAACAAAATGTGTAATAAGTAATTAAGTGATTAGTAATGACTGACAGTTGACTGAACACAACCAATTCAGTCAGCCCCTTGACAAAGTTGTGATTGTTGGTCATGGAAGTAAGAAAGTTCTTCACTACAAGATCAATGAACAAACCTGCCCACTTCACATGACCCACTTTTGAGGCTATGATTTTCTCATCTCTCCAGTCAGTTATTCTGAAAAGACCATGTTTGGCAAGTTCTTAGATTTTTTTTTTCAGATTCCTATTAGTGCCAAAGATTTCTGAAGTTCAGCAGTTCCTGCTGCCTGTGGTATAATGACCTTTCTGATACCAGGGAAGCAGTGGCAGATGTCTGATGTTTTTTGGCCAAAAGAAGAAAAAAAATTCTTTTGAAATGTCAGATGCAGAGACCTTATTCAGACAAAATAGTTGCTTCTGAATTTCATGCAAGTTGGGATCATAAGGAACCACTAGTTCTCTTATCCTTCTCATCTGGAAGGCTCATACCCTGTTAGTGTTTTTCTTGGGCTTTAATAGGAAGGATTTTATACCCTAAAGATCACTGTAGGAAATAATGTTTGCCAAGAAGCTCATTCAGTAGTGATGCTGCTAAAAGCAACTTCAGACCTTCCATAGCTATGTTGGTAATGGTATCAGTTGATCCTTTAAATCTAGTTCTGTGAATTTCCCATGTAATACTCAATGACTGTTAGTTACATATGGGTCTAACCTTTTCTGTAAACCACTTTGGAAACAATAAAGCCAACACCTAGGAAAAATCCCACTATACTGTGCCATTTACTGCTCAGACCCATAAGCCCATCAAAGACACTCCCTACACCCTTTGATGCCCAGCTGATGGGCAGTACTTACACTTGCAATCAAATAAAGATCAGATTAACTGGTCTGTTGTTCCTAGTTGTTCAATTTCAATTCTTTCAGCATTTTCAAGGATTTGTGACTCTCTAAACTTCTGGAATTTTCCCAGTTTTGTGAGGACTATAAGATATTAACATGAGGGAATCAAATATTTTTTACCATTTTCTTTATGACATTTGACTGTCACTTTCTCTGACACAGTTGATTCAAAAATACTTTTTAATGATAATGACTCTTTCCAGCTTTATAACAGCTGACAACATGTTTATTACACCGAATATATGCCATCAATGCTCCTCCACTTACTATTCTATGCATATATTTTTTCCAGCTTTAGAGCTTTCTGCAGAGTTTGAACACTCACAGGCAAGAACACTTAGCAGGCAGTTTACCTTCAGAAAGAAACACTGAGGTTTATCTCCAGCATAGCTCTGGTGTTCACAAGGTACCTTGGCTGCCTTCGATGTTTTCTTTCACCTTACATCCTAAATTGGAAATTTTTTGGTGAAACTAAAACCTTCCTTGTACTTTTTTTGAAGTGCTGTAGGACAAAGTGGGTGGGTGAAACAATGGTCAGAGGACAGCTAAGAATATCCTTTAGGTCTGACAAATATGCTGAGCCAGGGCCTTCATAGACAATCATAAACAATCATAAACAGAAATTTAATGACAGCAAACCACTGACAGCAATCCATAACATGCCCATTTAAGTTTTACTGTAACTTATTTAGGGAACCAGAGTAATGAGAGCCACAGTATATTGTATTGCTTTTCAGTAACAGACTACTCTGGGATCATTTTATGATCTTGTAAAAGTAAATATCTGTAAATGACAATCTAGGATGACAGACAGCAGAAGTCAGTATTATTGTGATCACTGACTCTACACATTACGTTGCTTATAAATTGCTGGTGTTAAATTAATCTCACTTCATAATGGGGGACAAAAATGTAAGTAGGCATAATAAAATTTCTAAATGGAAAATTCAGACTTGATAACATCCTAATGTATACGAAGCCATTTATCTGTTTGGTGTGAGTCTGCATATTTCTGGTTATTCTTGCGTAGCAAAGGTTTCCTTATTGCCAAACACATACTAAACTTTATTAAAACCACTTTGAATCAATTTACTCTGTATGAGTACTAATATTTCATATTTCCCAGAAGGCAAAGATATATACCAAAGACAGATATGCCAAGAAACCAACAGTATTTTAGACTGTTGTCATCCAAATTTAAAAAAAAAAGCGTGGCTGTTTTGCTGTGGTTACATCCAGAAATCCACACTGACTTACACATGCATAAGTAAAGCTGCTCCTGTCGTGTCAGATATAGTTTGGCTTTATGTGGAAGAGTAGATCAGTCTCATTTTTAGTGATGTGATATTACTTTCTCTGGTTTGTTTACAGACATCCATTTTAATTTGTCTCTCTGAGTTATGCCAAGCATAATCTTTTTCACCATCTGTATGTAGTCTTTCATATATACTTATGGCATTTCTGTCACTATAAATAGCAGTAGTGATTGTACTTACTAACCCACAGTATAATTGGCTTTGACTAGGGTTAATTTCATAATTAGTCTCAGTGTTTATGTTAGAAATATTGTGTCAATATTAAGTAAAGTTTTTTTATACATGTTTTGTCGCTGAAGCATTCAACTTCTTTATGGTTAGGTGGCTTTAATGCATCTCAAATATTGCTTATATGGTGAGATTCAACCATTATCCCGAGAAAAATAGGTTTTTCCCTAGATGTAGAGTGGATAGGATCAGCAATTACGTGTCTCACACCCTTTTCTATTTCATACTGAGCAACAAGGGGAAAAGAAATCAATAGATCCCTACAGATTTTGGACACTTGAAAAGATGCACTGGCAGATAGGAGGCAAAAAAAGGAGAGCCTCCCTGTGTGTACGAATTATGTTCAGCACTAGTTCCCCTGAAATTTTGCAAAGAAATATTATGATTTTTTCACTTTTTTTTTTTTTTTTTTTTATTTTTCTTCAGGATTTCTTCAGGGAGTTACCCAAGTGCTGTGTGAACATAACAAAGATACAGCTGCCTCTGCTGTCCTTTGCAGCCTCAAAAGCTGGAGGATTTAGGAAAATTTTCCAGAGTAACTTCAGCTCCTTTCCATTCTTTATTTAAGCTGTTGCATTATTCAGAGTGTTAGGATTTTCCATACTGCTAGAGACCCAATAAGCATTTTTTTTACTTTTTAAAGAGTAATTTTTACCATCAGAACTTCTGCATATGTAGCCGTTTCTCTTTAAAATCCTTTTGGTTTTAGAAGAATTGGTAGGATGAAAAAAATGCCCCCTTTTCTTTTTTTTTGGGGGGGGACAAAACATGGTCCTTGCCTACTTTTAAGAGCTGAATTTCAAATTTGAGCATTTCAACAGAGCAAAGTCAAAAAAAGGGAGATCTTTTAGCACAGACCATTCTTCAGATTCATGTTCAGAGTTGAATGAACAAATAATGTGCTTGTTCTGGTTATTTTGCATATAGAAAGGTGACTGGACATGTAAAATAACCACAACTGGCAAATTAATTATTGATTACAGTGCAGCCCTCAACTAAATGCAAAATTAAACATTTATTCTGATCAATAAATGATGTGACGGTTGTGGCTATTCCCTAAGTGAAGTTGGATTTCCATATATCTGTGTCCCAATTAGATAGCCTGGGCTCAGAGCTGTGGGAGACATGCTGGGACCTAAGAAAGGAGGACAATTTGCTGGGCTTGCTGTCCCTCCTTGCCTTCACCAGTGTTTCACCACCCTGGATCCTTTCTGGAGCAGTTTCCCACCACTGGGCTCAGAGGGAACCCAGAGGAGCTCAGGGGAGCAGATGTGCCAGGGGTGGCCAAGGTGAATCCTTGGAAGGTGAGAGCATCCCTCCTGCATCACAGACAGGAGTTTTCAAGGTTTCTCCTCATCAACTCCTGCCTTTGGGGAAGCTAAATCTCCTTAGAGAGTGTAAGTGGTGGACAGGGTAAAGAGCTGATTTTAAGCTGTCTTTTTTGCCCTCACCTCCCCCATCTATTTCGCTCCCTCTGAAGAAAATTTATTATTTTTGTTTTGTGTTTCTTATGGCCCTCCTTTAGTGTTTCACTTGCAGTACCTTTCCATTTGGTCAGGGAAGTCTTAAGAGGTATTATTACTCTTAGCCAGAGAGAATTGGAAGAGAGAGAATAGGTAAATTACAATTATTTTCCTCAAGAAAATGAAATAAAGTGAGGGAACTTGCTTCTCTTGCTCAGTGCCACAAACACACTGCCCATGAATTTACAGTTGACTACTATATTCACACTGTCTACTGCAGGTATGAAATACAAGGGCAGAAAGCTTTAAAAAGGGGGCTTTGGATCAGGTTTTAGCTGCAACAAAATAAAACTAATTTTTGAAAAGTGTAATTTTTTAGTACAGCGTGTGGCAAACCTGCACGGCCTCAAAGGGGATAAAGAATTTAGGTTTTCTGATGAATAGTCAACAGTTTTTGAATTCTGTTATGAAGATGATTTATAGGGTTCTAAGTGTTTTGCAAGTACCTCCAGGAATGAAATACATATGATTTATGCATCTGGAAGGGAAAAAAAAAAAGAAGAAAGAGAAGGCAACTGTCTGATCCTTCTGTACCATGACAGCATATCATTCTGAGGGAAGTAACTGTTTGAGGTTAATTTAGATCACATCAATCTGTATTACTTGACCTTTTCAGAATAAACAGAACCAAAAAGTGACTACACAAAAAAAGTCAATTTTAAAGCCAATTACACTAATAGTATTTGATGTGTAAATGGGTGTTTATTATTAAAAAAAAAAAAAAGCTGCAATAAAGCTGAGGGGCATTTAAAGACAGGAGATGTCTAATTGTAGCATATTCAGTAATGAAATCACAGTCAGCCTAGTAGCTGATTAAGGTTAATTTGAATCACATCAATGTGAATTAACTTGGCCTTTGCAGAATGAACAACACCTTTGTGCCAACATGATCAATTAGTCCCCTTAACTTCATACGTCTGCTTGGAAAGGTTAGATTTATTACTTATCAAGATAACCACTTGGAGATTAAAATCTCAGCCTTGTGTGCTTTTTTCCCCTCATCATACCTCAAGGAATGAAAAAAAAAGAAAAAAAAGAAAATTTGAAACTTTTTAAAATCTTGGTGCAGTTCGATGTTTTATCTAACAAGCTTGAAAAGTCATGTTTATCCTAAAGTTAGGCAAAAGGCTGGAGTCCATTATAGTACATTATAGAACTGTCTAGAAAGCACTGACTGTGCTCACACCCCTGTAACACTCTTGGAGCTACCTATCCCAAAAGCATTGCTGCTGCCAATTCTTTTTGGAAACATTCATCCAGTGTCAAATCTATGGCTTGCTTTTACCCTTCTCCATCATCTCCCCATCCAGTGCATGGGGGCAGAAAGAGGGGATATTGTGTTCATGCACGAACTCTGGTAAAGAGCTCAGAATGATCCCAGGGGCAGCACCAGCGGTCTGCCATCAGCTGCAGCCATTGCTGTGGTGATGTTTCACATGGAAAAGCTGGAAGGCCAAATTGTTTTGCATCTTCTCCTGTCAATTCCCTATCCATAGGACAGGATGTTGTGTTTTACCATATCCATATCCATATCCATATCCATAGAATAGGATGTTGTGTCCTTATCCATAGAAGGGGATGTTTAATGAAATTATTGGAGATAGGGTGTTAAATATTTTACAGGGGATGTTTCCATCTCAGATTGCGGGACTAAGGCTTATCAATGTTCTCTCTATTGATGCTCCCTTTTGACCTGCTAATAATAAATATTCCAAGAATCCCGGCATCACAGGGCACAGACTTGCTGACAGAAACTCCTTGTCCCATATGTACTAATTAAAGATTATATAAATTTGAAGAACTCTAAGGTGAGTCAGTAGTTACAAGGATGAGAGGTTCAACAAACATACCTGAGACCTGACAGCATATGGTGGATTGAATGTCCTGCCAAAATATTGTGTTTCTGTTTGTGAAAGACAGCTCATCTTTGGTGCAGTAGTGTCTAAACAGAGCCAAACCTCTTTTTAAGCCAGGTACTATCTGTACACACCATGACACTACCACTGTTCAGCTTCCACAGAGGCAAAAGAACAATGGTGGGATACCTGAGCAGCCCTGCAAGGGGACAGAGAAATTGCCATGGCCTACTAATGCAGGTCAGTGAACTTCAGCTTTTCATAGAAAAAATAAGTTTTTTATGACACAAACAGGAAATAAAATTTTGCAAAAGCTTTTCGAAATGTTGACATTGAAGAGCAAATCTTCAAGAGAGAAGGTAATGGGAAGCTGATCCCTGCAATACAAATATGGAAAATCTCACACCCAACCTGAAAGAGAAAAAAATACCTTGGAGAAACAAGGTATGCAAAAGAAAGTGATAGCTGCAGCTAAATTAGACTAATTTATTTAAAGGTCAGGTCACATAGGGGGATATCCCTTTGAAAGGAAGACCTGTGAAGTGGTAGTCTAGTCACCTGTATTCCTTGCACAGTAGAAAGTCTGGGAGGGTAATAAAGGCTGGAAACAGCATTTTCCTTCCTATTCATGGTCATGTGGACCATGGGTCTCATGCATTCTCCCACCCATGTCAAATCACAGAATAATCTTTTTGTAATTAAAACCACAACTTGCAAGGAAATAGGACATAACTGATTTTATTTATTTTGATTTGTTGTGAATGATCTTTCATGTATTCTAAAATTCTGTCTATTATTGCAGCTGTATCTAGAGGGCCAATACGAAGCTGGAATCCTGATCTGCTGGATAGATGTGTGTATTTAGTCCAAGAAAACCGTTCATTGCTCTGTGCATGTTTGCTCTTTACCCTGTCTCCCTTCCCAGCAATCTGTTCTGCTTCCCTCAGCTGGAAATCAGGCAGAGTGGGTGCCACTTGTGCCTCCTGTCCAGCTGCAAGTGCTTTGCAGACTACCAGCTCCTTGTGGAATAGAGTGGGGACTCCATTCAGCAGAAAAGCAACAGCAGTGGCAACATTTCCTATGCATGGAAACCCAGCCCAGCCTTTGCAGAATATTTTGGAATACTGTCATCTGGACAGCATTGTCAGTCCACTCTGTATCTGGAGCAACCAGAAGTGAAGAGCTGACATGTTACCTAGTGGCCTTTACAGAAAAGGAAATCTACTGCTCTGCATCAGAGAGCTCAATGCTTCTTCAGAATGGATATAAAGGAAGTCACTCATAAAATTACACAGAGCTGCCTTAAAGTTTGTGTTATACATGGCTCCACACAGATCCAGGACATTAGGGCTGGTATCTGAACTTATTTTGTTTCTTGTTTTAATTTTTCTGAATGATGTTAATTATATTGTACGTTCTTACCTGTGTCTTGGTGTCACCCCTTAAGAGGCACAAACCTCAGCAGAAACCTCAGCCTGCAAATCAGGTCTGCTGGTTTGCTTTGTAACAAAGCCTTTGCTTTGTAAATTCTGCTTTCGGCCATGTTACTGTCTCAGGTATTGCAGTCATTTCCTGGAAGAAGAAGTCAACACTGAGTATAATTTGTTTATATTATCTGACTTAATTCTTCAGGCAAAACTTTTTGTTCTTCTCTGTGTATTTCAGTTTGCTATTATTATCATCTGTTTTCTCACAATCCAAAAGAGGTGTGTGTTGTATACAAGACATTTCAGATTGCTCTTTGGGCACAAGCATCTGGAGTCAAGAAATGACTTAAACCTTACTGCTGTCAAGGAGAAACCTGTGAAATCAGCCAAGGATTATTTACTCATGCTTGACAGTACTTGAAATATGAACCTCACCAAATAAATGGCTCTTTGTAAGCCCACCAGAAAGACAAGGTGAAAGCCAGTGAGAAGAAAAGAAAAGACACTTAGGAGTGAACCCACAGAAACAATACAAAAACTCCTGCACTTGAAGGAAGTCGTTTGTAAATTGACTTCACACAGGTAATCAAAACATTTATGTCTGGTTTTGTAAGTTTAATATTTTTGTAGATTTCTTCTTATATGATACATGTCATATGTATTCCAACATGGTTACAAATTAAGGATATATTCCTTGCATCAATTTTATGATATTTAGCAGAAGAAATTGCGTATTTAGTGATGGCTTTCAAAATCATCTTTGACCTCTCTTCCTGTACTTCCTATCATTTTTTCTTCTGTAAGAAGTCTAAGTTGGCTTTCATCAGGGACCTAAAAATGGTCTCCACACATTGATAAAAGGGAGATTAGTGTGGAACAACTCTGAGATCTCTGATTCTTTCTATATGTGATATACTGGTATGGCTGCGCTATTAAATGAAAAAAGCAATGGCTGATAAATAAAATACCCTGAAGCCTTTTTGATTCTCTTGTATATCAGAGTGCTACTTAGCAAAAGGAAACCCAGAAAACCCCAAATCAACCCCTCCCAAAAAAGCCCAACAGAATCAACAAAAAATCCTAGCGTTTGCTCTCACAACTGACTCAAGTTTTAGACTTAAAACTCAGGTTTTTAAAAAAATATATAACTTTTCTTTGTGAGTGAAAGTTTTTGCCAGTTGTAAACAGGCAAAGCAAATATTCAGAAGACTAAAGAGTTAGGATGCTGTGGCTAAAGCCTCTCAGTCATTGCCAATAATAAAAGTTAGGCCAGGCTATTTCAATCTGGTGTCAAAATTTAGAAAGAGATGAAAAGCAGAATGATGGATGAGTTTCCATGATAATCTCCATTTCTTGCCCCATCCCACATGTGCTCTGCTATGTTCAGTTGAGTCTGAGAGTTTGGGTGATCAGCTCCTTCTTTCAGAGGGGCAGGTACAAAATAAGATGATTTGCTGCACAGATGGGGAGAACGTATGAGAGGAGTAGACTCACAAGATGAAGAACTGTGGTGCCCTGATGAGGCTGCATGGGTGCTCTGGTACCCAAAATTCCTCTGGAATTTAGTACTAAGATCCTTGCATCCATAGTATGGGCACTCTCCAGCCATTGCTGCTCTCTTGCCCCCGCTTTCACTGTGTTGACTCCAAAGTATCTGCCAGGAATTTTGGGCTGTGCAGCATCCATCACTTCCTTGAGCTTTTGCCATCCTTTTCCAGGTTGATGAGGCTGTCTTTATTTTCTGGGCAAAAACATTTTTTTTTTGTGTTCAGAAATTTGCACAATGTGTAACCCAATGGGAGCTTAACCTCTAATCAAGGCTGAGGGGTCCCAGTGCTTCCATGGGGCAATGCCATGCTCCCCCTCTTCTGTGTAGGAAAGCCATCTTCAGGAAATTGACTTGTGCATTCCTCTTCTACTATTCTTTGTCATTAAAATAAAGTATTTCCAACCTTGACGTTATCATAGTTGAGGCAGTGAATACACATATCTCAATATATTTCATGTGTGTATGTATGCTTGTATATTGCTGAAGGGCTATAGGCACATGTTTTACAACTGATATGAAATAATGCCTCAGGCTGTAGGTAGATTTTGTACTTTTGATTAATTAAAGTTCATAACAAAGACAACAGCCCCACCAAATCTTTATTCATATGAGTTTATGATCCTCTGTTAATTTCCTCCTCTTAGGTTTTTCTGCCTGACCAATGCAGTAATACCTAACATCCACCATTACCACAGAATTTGGGCAGCATTACTTATGATCCTTGGTGATGGTGTCTTTCAGTCACTCTGTACCCCCTGTGACCCACATCTCTCTTCCTCTTCACTGGCTGAATCCCAGCACACTGTGCTGATGAACTCAAGAAAAGAGAAACATATCTGCATTTGCTTTTAAGTCTCACAGTTGTCTGAATACAGAAGAAGCTTGTGGCAATTTATGCCCTGCTGAAATACAGTTATCTTAACTGATATATAGGGATTACCATAATATTTCCTATTAAGTCAATGTGATTTTCCTCCCATTTCCATAGATATAAAATGGTAATGCATTATTGCCAGGGACATTGCAGGCACGGACTTGAGCTATGAAAATAAAAATCTAGCCATATACATAAATAATATTAAGATTTTTACTGTTATATGATGCTGAGAGAAGTATTCAGTCTTTCTGATCCAAGGTTATGCTGAACACACTGAACCTTCCAGAAATCTACTTTAAAGATGCTAGTAGTTGAAAATAGCCTAACTAGCTCATCCAATTTCAAAAGTTAGCAGGCATTATCATTAATAGTTCTAAGAGAGCCAACAATGCAATGAATCAAAACACAGACAGCAAATACTATGCAGTGTCTCTCTAGCTTTTTAATTCATGCAGAGTGACAAATATACTACTTTAGGTTGGTGCTTAATCATTGTTCATTTTCCTGTATTCTTCACCACAAGGCAAAATTCATTACATGATAAATTTGTTACCGGAGTTGTGGCTGGTTGCTGGAAAATTCTTTCTACAGCACAAAAACAATATCAGGGACATTATTTTATTTAATTACAGTGTTCTTCAACAGAAAAAGCTGTGATTGTTTTTTTGTCTCAAATTTTCACCTACCAATAGTTTGCAACAATGCTACAGTTTCACTTCTGCTCTCCTCTTCCATGCCCTTTTTTTTTGCTTGGAAAACAACCTCATCCCATCTCTTCAGCTGAATTACACTTTCTGCTCTGTTTATGGGAGGATGAAGATTATAGAAAATTGATTTGATTTCTGTGTTACATGAATGTCTATATGTTAAACCTGTTCCATTTCTCCTAGAATAAAGAAATGCCAAAATTCAGAAAGGAAAATAATTTTTTTTTTTACTGAAATTATGCTATACTTTTTTTATCCTTGTGGGCGTTTGACTCAATAACAAAAAGACATTAGGACAAAGAAAGAGTTTTTTGCATTTTATCACAATGATTTTCCAAAATAAATTCAATATTACAGTGATTGTTACCTGCTGATACTATTGGGAGTAAATTACAAAAAGAGGCAGAGCTGATAATATATGAGTGACATAGGAAAATATCCTACTCTCCCAAATATTTTCCTTGTATATTGTATATCTTTTATAAGTAGTAAACTGTTCCTCCAAAGAATGTTTCCTTGGTGCTTTATGTCCCTTTCAAAGCAATCTGGCTGGGTCAAAGCCTTGCTGTGCTCTGGTGGGGCACTTGCCCATGCAAGCCTTCCTAGTATGCTTCACTGGCACAGAGATCCTTGGCAATGAAGCAGAAACCACCTTTTTCAGCCAAAGTATTAATTTTGGGCAAAAAAAATGCTACTTGGTCATGGTCAGCAAGGAAAGAATGTGTTTGTGTCATGCTCAGAAGTTAGCAGCCACTTCTGGAGGTGGGATCTGAGAGGACTTTAGTTTAGTTTGAAACTGAACAGCAGCCAATGGAAATTGAACAGTATTTTTGTGATGACAGACTTTCTCCTCATATGTGTGCATGCTGGGTAGCTTTTATTGCATTCCATTTTGGAATATTACCTGCTGCATTTTGTCAAAATGATATGTTACATGTTGAATGAAGATAGGGAGTGCCACGAACAGAAAGAAAGGAAAGAAAATCTTTTTTTCCAAATGCAATTTCTGCTTCTTCAGAGCAAATTGGAGCATGAGGACTCAGTCTGATAAGAAATAACATATTTAAAATACAGAAGTGGACATTAGGTAACTAGAGAATTGTATGACCCCACTTAAGTGTCAGAGAAGAAGTGCAATAGATGGATTCAGGAATGCCCCAGCCAAACATTCCTTTTCTTTTTATTTGCCAAAGTGATATTAATTTATCATTGTTCTACGGCTTATTCCTGTCCCTGCTTAGAGAAAGTGGTTAAACCTTATATTTAGGAAAGAAAGGTGTGGCCAGTACTATGTGAGGATGCTTAAGTGACTGTTGAAGTTTGGATACTTCATTCCAAATTAGCAAATTAAAAAAAAATCTCTGAAAACATGTGCTTTGTGATCAAACAGACTACTTGTGTCATGTTGCATAACCTATGTAATTTCATTATCTCAGAAATTATGCTTATTTTATTCCTTTAGCAACAGCCTAGCTACTTTGAATTTTCAAATGTTGATGATGGAGAAAAGCAGACAGTTCAGAATAAATTGCATGAAAACACAGTTTTAATCTTGATTTTTTTTTTCTTATGTCTATTTGCTTGTTTGTTCACTTGCCTTTTGTGTTCATTTGTAAAAGAATAGTGCTGTAATCACATACTGTTTAAAGGGCATATAATACAGATTCATGCCCCTCTTTAAAAATCCTGCTCCAAACTATTTGAGTTTCATTATTGGATTCTTAATTTTCTGTACAGAAGTGAGCAAAGGGGGTAGTTGCAATCAAAGTAGGAGGCCTTCAGACTTGTGTAGAAAGAAACTAGAGTAAAAAGTAAAAGCAAAAACTTAACCACTCAAGAGCTCTCTTACTGCCTCCTTCAGCTCCTTCCCAGCTCTCTTTCCAAATAAGATGTAACAAGAGACTAATTCTTTCCCAGTAGAAAGTTTATGGAAGCAGGTTTTTATATGTCTTTTGGTTTTTTTTTTTTTTATTTTGTTTATATTGACCCTCCTTGACCCCTCCAGTAAATAAACCAGTTGACCCTTCAAATACAAAAACCATAGGTAGATTAGGAAATAAAATAAACTTTTTTCCATGATAGTTTTTAGAAACCAAAGTATTTATGAGCAATGTGAGCAACACTTCTGTGATGAAAATTTTCCTGTCTTTTTAGTGTGTAATAACGTACACATATATTTAATCAAACCACAAGTAATATCTAGTGAATTAATAACCAAAATAGACCTAATTTAAAAGAGCTGAATACAACAAAAAGCTCTGATTGTGAATAAATCATGTGTTGTCATCTGTAAGAATACTTAATGAATGTGTAAGCATACTCTGTGTATATTGAATGCACAAGAATATTTTTTCAGGTTTGTCTGAGCCAGGTGTAGTTACACTCAAGAAAATAAATCTTCTTTAATCTAGCAAAACCTCAAATATGTGGCAATGTACAAACTGGAGATAAAACATAAATAGAGGAGATTACTAATGAAGAGGAAATTTAATGAACTTGGTTTTCTTCCTGATTGCTGAGGAATCTTTGTTTTGATGTGTGACAGAGGGATCCAGGTGAGCTGAAGAGCGATTGCCCACCTGGATGATCCCCATTTTTGCAGGGAGGGAAAAAGGAAGGAACTGTGGGCTGGGGATTTGAGGTGAGGATTCAGCAAAGAGTGATGTAAGTTTGTAATAATGTGGAAGTTTCTGAGAAAGACTGTCTGGATGACTTTGAGAGCTGTAGGAAGCTGGCATTGGTGTTGTGGTGCTTATAAAACTGCTGCTGATGGGATATGAGGTATGAAGGCTTAAAAGGAGGCAGTGGAACTCACATTCATCTAGCTAATTTTATGGGAAATTAGCACTGGATGTTCTTGGGGTTTTTTTTAATGAAACTGCAATTTTATTGATAATAACTGCATTGACTAATGTACTAATGGACATGAATTTATTCAAAACATATCTTATTACAAAAACAAATAAGCCCATGGATGCCCAGAGTCAATTCAGTTATCATAAAACACTTTTAGCTACCAGGTGGACTTCTGTTTACCCACATCTGCTTGCAGGAGATGGGGGCTTTCAGTGGAGGTTCACTGATAATGGTAAGGAGCACCTGGCAATTCCAGAGGGTTTTCCTGTCAGAGGAAAGTAAGGGAGAAAGAATATTGCTAAAGAAGAAAGAGGCAATGAGATAAGGGATTTTATGGTGTGGGATGTTTTTATTGTTTTCAGCAGCCTCTCTCTAAAGTGAAGAACAGGGAAAATGAAACAGTAAATGGAACTGATCTATGATAGAAGCCTTGAGGCATTGTATTCTGATTAGGAGTTAAAATCCCAAGGTGATGAAATTGTTAGAGGGAGAGTGATGTGAAGGGTTGGTGGCCTTAGTGAGAAAAGCAGCCTTCAGTGCTGTGTGAGGGTGTGACTGAGTGAAAGGCCGCAGGTAAATTTGGCAGATGCATGTTTTAACTCAGCTTTGAAATACTATTTTATTTGAATTATGTAAAATACTTTTTCATCATGGCTCCTAAGAGCAGCAAAGGAGATCCTTATTGTGGGCTGCCTGTTGCAGCTCACTGGACTTGATCAAATGGGACTTCCAGTGCAAAAAGACACAATGAGGAGCTGTTCTTATCTAACTGTAGGTATTTTCAGTAAATTTTAGTGCTGATGTTATTCAGGATTTTCATTCAGTGATATAATTGCTGTGAGCAGCAGAGGGAACTGAGGTGATGTACTGCAATGATAATCTAAATTAATTAGATGGAATTTCTTAGATGAGGTTATTGGAAAATCCCTTTAAATGCTGCCAAATGTTAAGCTTGATGTGTAGGAATACAGAAAGTAGCTTGTGTTTGTGAGGGAGAGCTGCTTGGTCTGAAATAAAGATTCTTTGGAGAAGAACTTGATGGAAATTCCAGAAAAAATTATAAAATTTTTGAGCATCTGATGTAATGCTTTGACTAAAGCAGTGTTTATACTTGATTACTGAAAATCAGGGAAATTAGGCAGGAGTTAAATCATGAGATTTGCAGTGAAATCATAGTCAGTTGTTATGCTGATTTAATGCTAAAGATAAACTGGAAGATAAGGAAGAACTCAAACTGGAATTGCAAGGATACTTTGTGAAATAGAATACAAATGTAACAGCAACAAAAAAGGCTAATTTTTCAAGTGGAACTAATGTTTAATTCAGTAATAATCTGATACTACTTATTTTGCATCATGCAACCAGGTTTTAGATTTTGTTGTTGTTTTGGTGGTGTTTTTTTTTTTTTTTTATCCCCTAAAAGAGTGTGTACTTTGAGTGGAACTTTATTTTAGCATTTATACTATGTGCATTTGTATACTGTTAGCTTACAAATACACTGCATGATGTGCATCTGCCCCTAGAGTATATGAGATTAGAACTGGGTGGCAGTCAAATATGGAGTAGGACTGAAGAGAACAGCAGATTATACAGAAGACAGCTCAATGTCTTTAGAACTTTTTGTAATTAATGAGCTCATTTTGAAGATGGAGGCTCATTTCAGAGAAGTTTAGGGAGCTTGATATACACACCTCTGAATTCCACATTACAGCCAGTTTAATGCAGACACATAGGAGGATGTAGCCTGGAATTAAGTTTGGAGTTAAGTCTGGAATGTATTCCCTCTAAACCCTGAGAGGTACTAGTTACCTGAGAAGATGCAACATAAATTCAGTGAATGGTTGCCATTGTAATCTTGCCAGAAATATGCAATATTCTCCCAAAAAAATGGATGGGTTAGTCCATACTATATCAACAACAATATAACAGTTTTATTAAGGGCAAAAAATAAGAAGCTGGGTCAGTAAAATTTCTTTGTCTATACAAAGAACTCAATTATTTTAAATTGAACCCAAATTAAAGCTGCATTGAGTTTCACAGAGTAGCCAGCAGGTTTTTAGTGTTTTAGCCAGGAAGACTTGCAAAGTACCTCTACTAATGAAGAGCAAATATTACAGTTTGGAAGAGTATAACTCAGCATTTCATCCTGGCTTATCTTGTGAATGCTTTCCAGATACTTGTTCTTTATGCTGAAAGTCATCCTTATTGTTTGAATTGCCTCTGTAAAGTATGATTTTCTTTGCACTAGAAAAGCAAATATTTTGTGGCACACTCGAGGGATCTGTTTTAGTACCAGGAAAAGCTGTGTGTGGGTGTTTTTTGTACCTGCTTGAAAGCAGGTAGTACACAACTCTGTATGCTTGATGGTCCATTTACTTTCCCTCAGCCTCCTCTTATGGAAGATAATTGTATATTGTCCACCTTGCAACCTCCGATGCTTTCAACGAGGATAATCATGGGAGTGTGAATGTGATCTTGAGCTTTCCCCTGAAAGATAAGGGAAGGGAGGAGCAGAGTAGAGCTCTGAGTGAAGGCCAGCAGGGAGTGATCTAGGGTAGTGACTGAGGATGTTTGCTGAGGAACAGGACTGAACTGTGTCCTTACCCCATTAGAAAAGAAATTATTTCCAAATCTGGTGTTTTATGTAGACCACACAACCCGCAGTACAACATGTAATTGCAGTTTTCTGCATTGCATCTGTGCTTTCAACTTGAGAGGCCTTTCAGCACCCACCTCACAGCTTCAGCTGTGCTTCCAGTAAAACATGGTCAGAAATACATTTATCAAATGTCTCTTTGGAATTTAAAGCCTTCCTTTTTGTTCTTTGACTGGAATTGGAGACGGGAAATATACTAAGCAGGGCCACTCTGCAAAAGAATCCAAGTGTGTGTAAAGCTCATAATTATTTATCTCTTCTTAAAGGAAAGGGAGCATCACAGATAAATGAACTTTTGAACTGACCTCAAAGAAAAGTGCAATACTTATCTTACCTCTTTCCATGTGGCTACAAAGGTAGGAGGGAAAGTCAGGATAAAGTGTGTGTCAAGCTCATGGTTTTGCTAATCATCAGAAATCAGTTTGTCAGCAAAATCTAGCTTCTGAGTGTTCTTGGATGAAATGGAGGAAACAATGTATCTGAAACTTTTCATATGAATTTTCACAGTAATAGTATTTATGGTGGACACACCTTGCACTTCTGTAAGCTTCCTGACCTTGGAAGAAAGGTAGAATTAAATATGCCAGCTTGTGTCAGAGCACGAGTTTTTATCCTGAAGACTGACATTGAGCATCCAATTCATTGTTCCCTGGAAAATATCATGATTCCAATGGTTTATTTTGGCCTAATCCTCCTTGGACTATGGGAGTAGCAATGTTTTTTGTGTTGAGGGAGGAAGAAATTATTTTCTTCAGACACTACAAGATATTATTTGCTATTATAACATTGATAAAAAGTATGATCCACTTGTGTGGTGGCCCTGTGGGTTAGTCCAGTTTTAGGATCTCTGAAGAGTTTTTGAACTTACCCTAAAGAGTGGGGCCTGATCAAGGATCCTAAAAAAGCAGTGGATGAATGAATGCAAGGTGTGGGGTGTAAATACACAAGAAGGATTTTTCTGTGTTGATGATAAACCACTCCATGATTTGCCACACAAACAAACAAATAAACCCTAACAAGTGGAACAGAAAAGAAAAAGGATGAAAAACTTTTCATGTTTTTGTGTTTTCTGTTTGTTTTTTTCTTTTCTTTAAAATTTGTACTTGGTGTGTTTGATCAAAAGTCTTTGAGTTGCAGTCAAGCCACCTTCAATTTCTGGTGAAATATTCATATAATTTAGGCACTAAGAAGGTAATGTGGAGTTTCTGAGATTAAACTATGCTAGGTCCATCTAATTTCTTCCTGTGTTGGGGTAATGAGCCCTGCAGAACCAGAAGAAGCTGTTAAGTTTAGAGTACTTTATCTGATACTCTCATAAGCCTGTTGGGGAATCTATTGATAAGTAAGTTCAGAAGTAATTAGGAGTAGCACACTCTGAGAGTATTTATCTGTCAACTTCAAACCTACACAGGGTGTGATTTTCATGGGCCTTTCCTAAATTCAGTTTTCTTCAATACCCTTCATTAATAACTTGTAAGCTGAGTGATTTTTCTATTCTGCTAAAGTTCCAGGTACTGCTGCTGTAGGTATGGCAGGTACAGACAGAACAGCTGCAGTGCTGAAGTGTCCTGAAAGGAGAATTATGTGAACTGACAACAATTTAAGTATCAGGTAGTTCCAGCTGAGTTTCTATGGATCAAATGGAAGTCTGAATAGCTAGTGAAGTAGATCTGCAGGGAAGAGCAGTGGGCTGCAGGCTGAGCATAAAAGCTGCCTTGACAAATGTCTTCCTAAAATGTAAACTTCTGACTGGAAGCAGTGAAGGGGATGCCATCCATCTCTCAGGTAATCCTTCTTGTCTGTTCATACCTTTACACAGCAGTGTAGTCAGGCTAGGACAGCCCACTTGCATTTAATTCAGTCTATTTAGACTGTTTTCTTTATCCTTCTTTCTGTTTTCTTTATCCTCCTTTCTCCTCTTCCTCTCTTTCCTTACACCTACTGTATACAAAATCTATGGGTCTGCTGAGTCTGGAGAAAATGAGCCTTGGATGACACAAAATCAGAAATCCTCTTCTGTTTTGCAGAGCTCTGCATTAGGATTAGGGCTGATATACAGCAGGTAGGTTTTGTGAAGTCTTTTTATTAAACTTATAGCAAAGCACTCCTTGAAAAGATCATTAAATGCATTGTTTCAAAACCTTTGATAAAAAATAACAGGCAATAGCTTTGAGATTTGGTTTTTCTTTTTTCCATTAAGGGCTTCTATTCCCTGTGTCTCTTTTTCCTGTGAAGTTTTGAGTCTTCATTTAGCTGCTGTCATTCAAATCTCTGAGACAATTCCACTGGAATGTGGTTCCTGTTGAGGTGTTTATATACTTTTTACAGTACCTTAAGCATGGAAGCCTGTTTAACTGTGCTAGGTCAAAGTATGTACAGCTTCCAGATATGCAGCTTTTTAACAAGTTTTGGAACAACTCTATCCACCAATTAATATGTCCTGTACTAGATCAAATGCCAAATAAATTTACAGCTGCTCTTTTTTTCAGCAATTCTATTGATCATAGAAATTCTTTCAAAGTGGTCTGTATGTCTGTGGCACTTTATACTAATAAAGTGTCTAATGTCTGTATCACATCTAATTTCAAGTTTCCAGAAGGCTTTTGCATCACTCACATTGTTACTTGACTCTGGGAGACACTTTATTTAAAAAAAAAAATCCTGTAAAATGTGATGAAGTCATAATATCTAGTTGATAGTTGAGTATTCTATTCACAGTTGGAGAATGTATGGAGAAGGGGAATGGTAGAAATGATGAAAATGAAGGAATAATAAATGAGGAATGATGAGGAGAAAGGTTTAAAGGAGAAACTTTATTTTGGGATTTACAGGTCTGCTTTCTTTGATCTTGTTTTACTATTTGTGTCTTCCCTACTAAATTTATGTGACAGATCTGGACTACAGAAAGGCAAATCTTGCAAGAAAGTATTTTTGAACTTGAAGTTTAGGGCACTACAGACCAAATCCTGGCTCGAGACTGATACAATGCCATTAACATCAAAAAAGGCAACACTGATTTACATGAGCTATGTGTCTGACCTTTTGTTCTTGAGAAACTTTAGAATGATTTACAATTTAATATCACACATAGTTGTTTTTCAAACCAATTTCATTTTAAATGTTTCTGTGATAATGATAACTTTGCTTTCAACTGTCATGAAAGTCTAAACTAAAGCAAAGCATAACATAATCAAAATACTTCAAAAATGCAGCTCATTTATTAGGTAAATTCTGACTTATCAAGTGTCCTTGAGATTCTGAGTTGCCTCTGATCTTACATCAAAAATTCTCCTTGTGCCTTCTCCAACACTCATTATTACTCATTAAGGGTTAAGATTTAGACATTGGAAGTAAATGCCAGATTTTTGAAAGGCAGTAGAGTTTTCCTCTTAGAAATCATTCTTTTCAGGCATCAACAATAATTCAAGCTTTGAAAGAGGGCAGCTGTGAATAGACATCATGGATATGGGCAAATAAGTTTCAATTACAAAAAGTAACAGAAGAAACCTAAACTCGCTCATGCTTTTAAACTGATTTCTCTGGGATCCTCTCATGCTTGGGGAAAGCACTTGATGTGGTGTTCTGAGCTTTGTCACTTAAAACTAAATCCAGCAAGCCCAAGAAAACCCAGAAACCCAGGCTGTTGTGCATTTCAAGTAAAATGCATTTCACTGAAAGTAGACACGTAAAAAAAGTGTCCCCAGATTTAATACTGTCTCACTATGAAAAATCTGTAGTCAGAAACAAGAACAAGAAATAAAAATATGTGGCCAATATGTAGTGTGCCCAAAATGAAAAGAAAAATTCCAGGATATTGCTTCAACTGAAATTACAGCATCTCTGAACATAATGGAGCTTAGTTGTATGCCAAGAGGACAGGTTACTTCTACCCCTTCATTTATGTGTCAAGAGCAGCAATGATTTTCTGCAATTTGTCTAAAAATAAATTCTGACTTGGATTTCTGTTTAGAGAGGAAATGATTTTACAGCTCTGTGAAGACATAAAAACACAGAGCTTTGAAAGCCAACCGTGTAACAAACATGTATTGGAGCTATGGGTGGTGCCTCCCACACCTTTCTCCAGGGTTCAGAGTACTTGTTCTTGTTCATCTGTGGAAGATGAACCTGCAGGTGGTGATGCAGAACTTGCCAGGCTGTGCTAGCTGTGGGGAACCTGAAGATTGCAAAGCTGACTGTAGTGTGTAGTGCATGTGGGGTGTGGTTACAGGTTGATGAAGCCTGAAGATAACCTTTCTTTAAGCAGAACTTGAATTCCATTTCTAGCTTTGCATTCATCCTTGTCATCTGAGGTGTATTTTCAAGTGAGGTTTTAATAAAATGTTACATATATATGTAAACACAACACCTTCCCAAAAATTGATGTACTCCTGTAAATATGAGTTAGCATGTAAAATTATCCTATTTACTGAGATTTATAGCACTGAGGCAGAACAGGATGATTGACCCTACAGGGAGCCTGGGTAATTGATTTCTTCCCTTGCCCACCTGTTGCAAGTGTTTGAAAAGCTTTATTTATTTTTATATAGACCTTCATGAGAAACAGTTTTCCAGACATGAATCCATACAGCTATTGTGACAGTCTGGGTACTTTCTATGGGGGGTTTGTTTGGTTTTTTTTTTGATGTGAATTTTTCCCAGAGGTGATTCTGTTTGCAATTTGCATTGCTGTGGTAGTGCTGAACATTAATTTCTTGAGTAAAGAGGAGCAAGGGCAAGGGTTGATAGTGCTGATGAGAATGATGCTAAATGTGTAATGCCTCTCAAACGTAATGTGTGTGCTGCTTTTAAATCAAAGATATAAGCATGGATCCTGTGTGCTGTAAGTGACCCAAAAGGAGGGAGATGCAGGAGGAGGCAAAACAGCTCTCTGAATGGAAAGGGGAGAGAGGGTGAGGGAACTGCTGGCTGGACCACCTGAAGACCAAAATCCACTTCAAAAAGGCTAGAAAGGTGACATCTATTTCTCAAGAATCTTAGACAAAATACATATCCAAGTGGAAACACTTAATAAGAGTAACAACTGAAATCTGTTGTGAGATACTAGTGTTTAAATCATGTGTTTCTCTATTTAGGATCAATTTGTGTCACCCTGTCCCAAACTGAAACACTGAAGCTTTCAGTGGATTACTCTTTTCCACTTCCATACTCCTCCTCTTCCCCCAGAAAGATAAATCATGGGATTTTTGTACCATTTAATGCTAATCTGCTGTCCAAACTCTTCTGGTCCAGCTCACAGCCAAGGCTGCTTGCAAACCAATAGCCCCTGTTCTAGCAAAGCTGCTGCATTAATCTGAGCTACTTCTCTGGCCTGGGAAGGGGTCCTGTTTAAACATCAGCTCCTCCCTTGGTGCTTACACATGGGTGAGAAAAGCAAGGAAATGCTTTCTGAAAGGGGAGCTCTGTTGTCACCTTCCATGAATGGAGATCAAACCGTGGATGGGTATCGGCAGTGAAGAGAGATGGGGACGACTGACTGCCAGACAGAATCCAAATTTATTGTGGAATACCCATGCTTAGATACTACTTTAGGATGGCTAATAATGTTTTACTACAACATTAAATGATTGGGTGTCACTGTCATATTTTCTGAAAAATCCCTTTGCCAGGATTTCTTCTCCTAGGAAGCTGAGAAGCCTCAGAAAAGAATGAAAACAATAATTATCTTATTGCTTTGGAATGTGGTCTGGAGATCATTTACCAACAGGTGAATGTTTGATTGGTTCCATCTGAATTGTTTTAACCTAATGACCAATCACCATCAGCTGTGCCAGGCTCTCTGAGTCAGTCCAGAGTTATTATTCATTCTTGTTAAGCCTTCTGTCTCCCTTATCTTTCTTTAGTATAGCTTTAGTATAGCATTTTTTAAATATAATATGATATCATAAAATAATAAATCAGCCCTCTGAGAACATGGAGTCAAATTCTCATCTCTCACCTCGTCCTGGGGATCCTCACAAACACCACAATTGGGTTAATCATCACATAAACAAACACGCATTTTACAATATCTCTCACTTGCAGAAGTCTCGATGTAATTTTCTTTTCCAGCAAGTCAGTCTGATTGAATCTTCTTGCATTCTTGATTTAACCCTCAAGGTTCTCTTTCCTCTTGCCAAGATATCCTGTTTATCAAGTCCCTTATGCTAAGCAGGTCCAAAGTCCATCATCTGTCTTGTGTGTCCCAACAGATGAGCATTTGCATGGCTGTGCTTGATTCCCTCGCCTGATCTGTCAGCCCTTGGTGCTGACTCTGTGCTTTGTGCTCTCTGCTGATTACCTGGATTGATGAAGAATTGCCTTACTTCCATTAGCATCTATCACCCTTTTGCTTGTGCCAAAAGGTTTATCTTACCTCTAGTCCCCAGGCTACCTCTTTTCTCTCAGGAACTTGAAAGGAATTTTCCTATGCTCACCTTTCCTTTTTTCTTTCCTTATCTTTTTTCTGGCTGCAGCCTAGTGGTGAATTATAAAGTATCATGTTTTAGTAGGAGTCTTAAAAATAGAGACACAGGAAAAGGCAGCTTCCAACCAACTCTGCAACTTCCCTACTGACTAAAATATCCTTCTCTCTTTGCTCTTTTCCTAGAAAATAATTTATGTCACTAACATGGAAATAGCTGTCTCCAAGGTACACTCTAACTGTTCCCATTAATAAGTATTGTGATGCCAAAAAAAACTTCAACTGAACTTCTGTTCATGTGCCAAGTGATGCAGTATGTTATTTGTGCTCCAAATGGTGGTGGTGTCATTACTATCCCCATTCTGGTGAAAAGAGGGAAATGTGCTTTAATAATTTTGAGAACGCCAATGAAGTTTAAACTCATCCCTAATTTTCCTGGTTTTGGAAAGATGACACTTGGAAAGAAGAGTGTCATTAAACAGTGAGGAGTTAAAAAGCAAGAAGTGTCACCTTTAAATGGTGGGAAAACTCATTCATACTACCTCCATGTGTATACACACTGAAGGTTAATTAAATCAGCCTTTCCTTTTTTTGGTAAAAATGTCCCAGTCATGTAAAGCAACATCTGCAATTTTATCTTGATTGAAGGTTTTGAGTGAGTGAAAAAACTGTGCATTTTATTTCAGAAAGGAAAAAAAATTGGTTTGGTTTTTTTTTTTTTTTTTTTTTTTTTTTTCCCAAGAGGTTCCAAGCTACTCTCAAGGGCTATATGTTGATTATAAATGGACATAACATGCCTTTTCATTTTTTCCTCCTCTTCATTAATAGGTATTTCCCACATACTTTACATGTTAGACTTGTCTTAAATGTTGTTCAAGGTGTTTTCTCACTTAGAATTGTTTTCTAAAGCTTCTTGGGTAATTCCAGGCAATTGCCTTTTAACACTTATTGGAAACTGGAAGAGGAAACATATTTAGGTCATATGAGTTTATTCAGTACAAGATGATTTTTGAGTGAGAGTGCTAAAGTGGGTAGCTTAATTTTAACATGAACTGCCAGCAGCTGTAGCAAATAAGTTTTTCAGTGAATTGTGTTTTATTTTATTCTACTGAAATCTTAATTTCTAATTTAAAATTAACTCTATGACCAAAAATAATCCATTGCTGCTGTTAGATGACTAATTCAAGAAATACATTTTCTATACTTCCAGCTTTCAATTCATGCAATCTTTCATGTATAATTGTTGCAGCCAACAAAGTATGGTAGATGTAAGCTTTTGAATTAATTTACAGCAGTTAGAATCAGTGAACTTTCATAAGTTTGTTCCTTCAGAGCATGGACATATGGAGTAAAATGGCTAAATGCATCTAACTTATGGAAGCAATCTTATGGCTGACATACCTGAGCTCCAGAAAGGATGCTGTCTTTTGGTCAGGTTGATTTTGACTTTTCTCACCTGAGGAAGTCTCACAGTGAACTGTTGATTATGTAGATGCAGAGATGTGATGCCACTCCATTTTCTGTTTCAGAGATGAGATGTGAACTTTGTTTGCTGTAAGTGGAGAATTCTCAAAGCCTGAAAAATTGCTGCTGCAGCAAAATACTCTTCCCTTTCTCCAGAGAAACCTCCATCAAGAGATCTGTGAAAGAGGGAGGCATGAACACAGCCATGTCTAGCTACACCCCCAGGGTCCACTTCTGTACTCTTGTTCTCTCCTCATATTATTATTTTTTTTTTTAAGGCAGGGCCGATCAATCAACGCGTTTCAAACTTTCCTTTAAAGACTTCTGATTCTGTGATGCCCTCACTGAATTTCAACTATGGCCCTCAGCCCTTGAAGTAAACAACCAAGATGAAATGGAAGAGGTAGTGTTTGGTACTGAAACTGCCTGATGTATTTTAAACACAAGAGTATTTCAGTTGCATTTTGTGACCAAACTGCAGCTCTTTCAGTGCAAACTGCTATGTCAGAAAGGGTTTCTCCTACCTTTTTTAGCCCTTCTTGTTATTAGCAGGCAGAAAATCTTCTTAAAAACAAAACCAGAATACATATGCTTCCATCTGGCTGAAAGCTCTGCAGGGTTCTTGCATTATTTCAGTAGCTGAAGTTTGTAGGAAGTCTGTGAGGGACTGCCTCGCAGGTTTTGGTCTTCTTGGAGCTTCCATGTTATTTTTTTCTTTTTAAATTGGGAGATTCACGTGCGCTCAGGTGCCTTAGAGAGGCACTGTTGAAACCTTAGGATTGCTATCCTCTGGTGAAACATAGAGCCCTGAAATGGAGTGTGGAGAGTGTCATTTTTTAAGGGTTTTTATTATTTTGAAAGGTGTGTAGCTTTTTGTATTGTTATATGTTGTGGTTTAACTCCAGCTGCCAACTAAGCACCAAACAGCTGCTTGCTCACACCCCTCACCCACTGGGGTGGGTGGAAAAAAAATAAAGCTGGTGAGTTGAGATATAAACAATTCAATACCTGAAACAATTAAAAAAAATAGTAATGATAAATTATAATGTCAGTAGTGAAAAGAAGAGAGCAGGAGGAATAAAATCCAGGAGAAACAAGTGTACAACACAAGTGCTCACCACACACCGCCTGACTGATGCCCAGCCTATCCCCAGGCAGTGATCAGCTCCCCCCAGTTTATATCCTGGGCATGACATCCTATACTACAGCATGTCCCTTTGGCTTGTTTGGGTCAGCTGTCCTGGCCATGCTCCATCCAAGCTCCTTGTGTACCTCCACACTGTCAGAGCACAGGATGCTGAAATGTCCCTGATTTAGTGTGGGCACTGCTGAGGTGTGAACACAAAGCACAGCACTGCACCAGCTAGTAGGAAGAAAATAACTGTATCTCAGCTGAAATGAGGACATTTTGTTGCTTTGAGGTTTGTTTTTCCCCCTTTCATCTGCATGTCTGGGTGGTTTCTAGGAGTTTGTGCCTAAGCATCAGGGAAGAAGTAGGTGAATGAAAGTTCTGGAAGAAGAGTTGCATAACAGGATAGTGATTGGCCAGGAACAAGATGAGAGGACTGGTCAGGAAGGGTGGGCAACAGGAGGGGAGAGAAGGAGAAGGAGAACAGAATGAAATGGTGAAAAATTAAAACAGATTCAAATAAGATCATTGAGACTACCAGGTGTAAGGAACAGTCTTAGGTAAGCCACAGAGCAGAACTTCAGCATTGCTCATGTAGATCATCTTCCACTAAAAAGTCTCTGCTGCCACTTGACTCCCCATAAAATCCTTCTGCAAGGCTGCTGAAACCATTTTTAGCTGTTTTTAAGGGAAAAAAGGTGGGGTTTTTTTGTTTTTTTGGTTTCTTTTTTGTTAATAAATGGAAGGGCATACTATGTCCAGGTGTTTTGGATTTCTTTATGTAAGTATCAAATACCATTGTAATGGATGTAATAAAAACCCAGAGTAGTTTACCTTATTCTAAACCAGACTAAATTCACCAGCTGGTTTGCTTTAGCTTTGTTCCCTGGCTTTGCCTCTTTTCACTGATGCATGGATTGCCTGTCTATGATATGTAGCAAAATGCAAATGGCATTTATGACAATATAAGCAACGTAGTGCTGTGTTGTAACAGCCTCTGCTGCATTTTGGGCAGCACCAAAGCATTGCCAAAAGGCTTCTTCTGGCTAAGACATGGACAAGCTCTTAAAAAAAAAAAAAAAAAAGCCTCTAATAATGCCTAATAATTTTGATTCTAAAAAGTGTGGAGGAAGCTTGTTCCTCTTACAATATCTAGCATTCAACATATAAATAACATTTAATAATTGTTATTCATTATTTAGTTTATTATGTGTTTCTTTACCATAGTCCAGAGTTTTTCTTTGAAATCTTGTCTGCTGTGGCTCTGGAGGCCAGGCACTGCTCTTAGGTGGGTCCCCAGAATGTGGTACATGGTTTGAGCCTGCTCTTGAGATTCTGCAATGAGATGCTGGTTAGAGGCACAGCCCATTGTCCTGCTTATCCTGGAGCTGAAATGTCCCCCTATGGAGGTCACTGTCTGTTTTGAATCCTTTATGAAAAAAATAAAATTGTTGTGGGGTGGAAATGGAATAATTGAAAAGATCAGGAATGTGTCCCAAGGCTTCACTGTATAACATGGTTTGTCGTCTTAAAATAAAATCTGCTAGAAAGGCTTTAGTTCCTGTCTGTGGCTACTGCCAATTGTCTTCTTCTGGGCTTAGAGGGGTGCAATAGGGCAGAGCCCAAACAAGAAAGAAGACAGAGCACATTCTCTCACTGTAAACATCCAAGCGCTGTGCTTCCATGCATTCTGGGCTTTCCCAAGGTCAGCATGACATTGATCACAAGTGAAACCAGTATGTCCTAGGAAGCCTGTAAGACTTAGCAAAATTCTTTTTCTTCCTAGTCAAACAATTCTGATGCTAAAACAGTGTCCAGAAGTCAGACATTGATATTTGCCCTAGGTGAGCTCCTGGCAATTGCTATGAAATAAGTTTGGAAAATAAATGCCTGCCCTGACTCATCAGGCAGGCCTTGCTAACATAATAATCAAAAGGTGACTCTTCCCTGTGTTAAAAGCTGTTGAAATAATAAAGGCAAATTCTATCTCCCCCAATTATAAAGACTGAAAAGAATTTGAAAATTTTTGAAAACTCATGCAGAAATATTCTCTTGAAAATAATCCAGGGTTTCTCCTCTTCTTGCAATTCTTCCTTCTACAGAGTAATTTCTATTTTGGTTTTTAGAAGGATCAATGAACTTCAGATTTATACAATAGAAGAAGAAACAATATGATGAGAAGTCTACCTCTTTCTTTGTCTCCTCAAAAATAAGATAACTGTAGCTGCTACTAAGATGAAGTCACAGATGCATTTCAACAATGAAGAGTAAATAAGTTGGTTTTATCTCTGTTAAAATTGCAGAGTGTTCTTTTTCTTTTCTCCCCAGCATCCCATTTCATTTATTTTACAGTCCTTTTTCAATAGAAACTCTGAAGAACTGCCAAGTTGGCTTCCACGGTGAGTGATGACTACAGATAACTGGGTTATGATCTTGGCTGAGACAAACTGGAAATGGTACTAACATCTTACAAATACCTACTGTTTAGTGGTTCTAAGATGCTTAAGCAACAAATCCAGCTATTTATTTTATTGCAAGCAATGAATAAGAAGGAAATGTGGCATAATCAAACACAGAAACCATTTTTGAGAATATTAAGCCTAAAGTCATTAAAAAACAAATAAGGAACCCTCAGTTTTAATGCTGCTAATGATAGATAATGTGTCAATAGCCTGTCCTAGATCTTTCTGGCTATGCAGTGCTGTGCACTTGCATTTTGAATCTCTCCACAGATTGAGACTCTGCAACATCTTTGGGTAGCATGATCCAGCATTTGACTACCCCCACAGTCTAAAAAACCCCAAGCAAACAGACATTAGATTAAAAATAATTTTAAAATGTTTGAGCTGAACTTTTTATAATTTATGACTCCAGTTGGACTTTTACATAAAATTATATTTCTTTAATTTGGTTATTGCCCCTTGCTCTGTCACTGGGTCCTGCTGAAAAACTGTCTCTTGTCTTTACTCAGTTTTGTTAAGTTTTTCACTCTTTAGTGATAAGATCTCCCCAAAGCTTGTTCTTCCACAGAAGAAAGCTCTATTTCTTTCTGCCTCACCTCTATCAGATGCTACAAGCCTTTAATTGTTTTAATGGCCCTGCTTGCTGGCTCCTCTGCAGTACAGGGGTGTCTGTCTCTGTTCCTCTGGGATGCCAGCAGTGGTGGCAGCACTTCAGGGCAGTTCAGTTCAGTCAATTACCCCCTGCCCTCGCTGTCCATGTCCCTCATCAGTATTTCATCTGTTTGTCTGTGGAGCAACTTTGGAGCAAACTGACTTGGGTTGGGGCACTTGCCTCCCAGTTTGGGTGGCTGAGGAGTGGAGAAACACACAGTTCTGCTGCAGCCTTGGTGGAAAAGTAAAGAAAGCAGTGAGGGTGAGTGTGTTTTGTCTCAGGAAGCTGGGCCTTAGGGAGAAATGAATCTGCACTAGGTCTGTGAAAAATAGTCACTGAGCATTTTTTCCATAATGTTCCATAGGAATGCAATAAAAGCAGAAAACTGTTTAAACATTTTTAATAAGCTAGAAAGTATAAATTGAATACCCTGTGGTTTATGACTATATTAAATACAATTATATACCATTACCTGCAACATCAAATGCAGCCATTAAATGCAGTTTAAGTATCTCCACAATAATAGAAGCATCTAATGTGTAAGAAACTGAATAGTAATCAGCACATCACCTGTTGAACAATGTCTTTGGTAGTCACTGACCTTTTAGCTGGAATATGTAGAAATTCTGAAATATGTTAGTTTCTAGTCTTTTCATAAAATTACATAGGCTGTACTGAATTCCCACAATTAACTGTCATCTCCAGAGCATAACTAAATTACTCTGTACTTAACTGGGCTAAATAACACATTTGTTTATCCAGGTGCCAAATTCACTCCTCAGCCCCTCTCCCCCTATGCCTTCTGCTATTCCAAAAGCCAACATTTCTGCCTTGACATTTTTTAAAGAGAAAAAGCTGAACCTAGGCATTCACTCTAGTATTGTGTTGAGCCCTGCTTGTGCTAGTAGATACATAACTTATGTAAATAACACTCTTCATACACTTAGTTTCCTAGTTCCATAAACCATCTCTTTAAAACTACTTTAAATTGCTATTAAAACATTTTTCAATTTTATAATTAAGATGACAAGTAAACTTGCTTGAGCAGAGAGCTAAGCTACTCATTTATTGGACTAAGAAGTAGGGAGCTAATAAATGTAATGAATTTACAGAGTCACTTGGAAGCTTAAGCAGAGTAAGAGCTTAAATGGAACACAGTTCAAAACTGATTCCTTTGTTTCCCTTTTTTCTTCAAAGCCTGAAGCAGGTGAAAGGAAAATTCTATAGTTTTTAAATTAATTTTTTAGAGAATAGGCTACTATCTTTGTATTCAGCAAATATATTGGATGGGATGCAACCAAATTTAGCTTTTGGAGCCAAAAGACAGCTGTTGCATACTGATTGTATTTGTGCCTTCTCTAATGCTCTGAATCATTTCAGTGTTTCCCATTCTTCATAGACTTAATTAGCTCTGGGAATCTGTAATATACATGCAGCCCTGCTAAAGTAAAACTATTAAAGCTTATTAACACCCCCAAATTCAGTGTTTCATTTTGAATATGCATTTTTTTATATATAATCAATACTCATTATTTTCACATGTATTAGAGTGTTAACTAGCTTGGAAAATCCTGTATTTCATTTACTTGCACTTTATGGTTATATTTTATACACCAAAAATAAAATCATGTCATAAAATAAAAAAATTCTCAAGAAACCAATTTTGCACAGTTTCCCAGATTTATATGTTAAACAAACTGTAACTGGCCTAAACCTTTGCACCACTGGGTCTCTCTCCTCTCCTCTCTTTTGCATTTGCTGTGTGTCAAGTTTGGTGACAATCAGTGTCAGGCCTTGGGGAAGGAAACCTGGACTGAAATGAGCCATTGTTTGTGGAACTGAAGTGGAAATCCACACCACTACACTAGAGGAACTGCCCAGTGCCTGAAAGTCAAACTCATTTCATCATATGCATTCTTCTATTTTTGCTTGTATACTAGGAATACCAACTGGTGGACTCTTGATCCATAAGATATATTTCCCTGGCTAGGCTTTCTGCAAAAAAATTTCTTAAACACTGCATAAATCATTTGGCTTAGTTAGGCAAATGTTATATCTGATACTTATTTTCTTGCTAAAGAATTTAACATGAAATTTGCTGAAGGAAGAAAACTTTTAGGTCTGTTGTTTCCTCTGCTTATGACTTTCTGCATCCTTTTGTGTGCTGCATAGCGTTTCTCTAATGCACACTGAACAATTTTATGTATGAAATTCTTAACTGCAGCCAGATGGATTCATCATTGGCACAGAAAAGGTGACAGTTGCAGCAAACAATATATTATTTTTTCAGGAGTATGCACTGAAGAAATTTTTCCAAGTAAGTGTTTGTCATTTGTTTCATTACCAGAGCTCGTGGAATACTGGCAAAATGCAACTGACTTTCAGTATGAGCCAATGGAAATCCTGAAACAACTGGAAATACCTGTAAATTGTTTCTGTCTTTCTCAACATCATCTTTCATCTCTAGCCTAGAGGTGGTGTTTAACAATTGAGATGGTCTGGTAGCAGCAGTTTTAGAGAGTAAGCAGTGGAATTCTATCAGTTACAGAGTTTGTCAAATGCAAGTCATGGAACAATGGGCTGTGCTCCTGGTTCATAAACCTGTGCTAAGTTACCCTGGAGAAAAATTGACTTGGTGGTTGCATGAGGACTGACTATCTCTAAGCTACAAGCTGTAGTTATTTTTGGTGTGCATGAAATTTGTCTGTGAGTCCTGAGCAGCCTTGAAAACAACTTTGATTTTAGTACCAGATGATCTCATCTGCATTTATCTTCATTGAATCTGTCTGTCTGTCTGTCTGTCTATCTATCTATCTATCTATCTATCTATCTATCTATCTATCTGCCTATCTCAAAAAAGACAAATTGGTTTGAACAGATAGCAAGGTTCATGGTAGCTAAGCATCATTTTTCATTGCAGAAATAGGACAGGTTTTATGAGTTTTCTTATGTGAAAAAAGCATATACCTGACCAAGCAGTAAAATCTAAATAATGAAATACTGATATGGCTTGAAGTTAATATAAAACACACTTCATACAATCATGGAATGGTTTGGGTTGGAAGGGACTAGATGGCCACCTAGTCCAACATGACTGCAATGAGCAGGGAAGAAATCAACTATATCAGGTTTCTCAGAGATCTGTCCAGCCTGACCTTGAATTTTTCCAGGAGTGAAAATATCCCTCTGGGCAACCTGTGCCAGTGTTTTACCACCCTCATTGTAACAAAATTTCCTCATATCTAATCTTAAATAAATTTTCCTTCCATTTAAAACCATTGCCCCTTGTCATATCTCTACAGGCCCTGCTACAAGTTTGTCCCAGTCTTTCCTATAGGACCAGTGTAAGTACTAAAGAAGGGTCTCTCCAGAGCCTTTTCTTCTCCAGGCTGAATCCCACTCTTTCAGCCTGTCCTCATTGGGATGTGCACCTCTCCTTTTTTTGCATTTTTGACACTACAGACAATAAACACATTCTTTCAAGAAAGAAAAACTTCAAAGCTGTTAAGAAAGAAATTAGGTGAGATTCTTTTCTCATACAATTCTCCTCTCACCAAAAGGAGAGCAGTGATTTTGCCCATGGTTCACTCTCCATTCTGATCCCACTGATTGGAGACAAGTGAGTTTTGTGGATTTCAAGCAGTGTACACCCAGGTGATTTGATCTGGGCTGGATTTTATATGCTGACCAAACTCTACACAGTTTCAGAACAGGTTTGTACAAATGGATTGCTTAATTCTTGTATTGTTCCTGCTCATCTGTGCCCCTGGGATCACTGCAACTTCTTAGGGAAACACAGCAATTAGATTGATTCTATCTGTGATTGTGGTTCCCAAAAATACTTTCTGATTGATTGATTTAATTGCAAGTGATTAGAGTTAGGATGTCCATTTAATGTGTGAAAAGACAGTTTATAGCTTAATTACTTTTTAAAGCACATCTTAATTAGGAAGTGACTATCCCTGTCAGCAGTGTTGTTTTTAATTACCAACAACATCAAATGTTTGTGTTTTTAACAGGTACTGCAAATCATGATATGCAAGGGATAGCAGAACAAAATGCAAAGAACTATTATATAGGTGTTAGGCTTTTTCCTGCCAAATACAGATTCAGAGTGATAATATGGAATAAAATAAGATTTAATGGAGAAGGTAAAGGAAGAGTATCTTTTGTGTTGTTTTTTTTTTTTTTTTTTTTGATTTTGTTTGCTTGGGATTTTTTTTTCTCTTTTAATCCTGCAGGTGTGTTATCTTTCTCCTCAGCTTTATCCAACTTTAAGCTTTGAGTTACACTGCAAATTTATGTGAGTATATTTGTTTAATGGCAATTTTATTGGACCTGAATAGAGTGGAAGATGTTCCTGTCCATGGAAGGGAGATGGGAACTAGATGATCTTTAAGGTCCCTCCAACCCACATTCAGGTTTAGAGGAAGGTGCTTAGCAGACCATGGCAGCAGTGCAGGGAAGGAACTCATCTTTAGTGAAAGGATGGTGGGGAATGGGAATCTGGGAGCTGTTTCAATGTCATACCTTCTGTATCTCTACCCATTGGCAAGTGACCAATGGTTAGGACACATCCTTCTTAAGAACTGTGGAAGGGGCAAGGTAAAAGAGAAAGCACAGTGGGAAGGACTGCAGCAGAGAAAGGTTCCTGAACTGGCCCTAATGGTGAGTTTGTGACAGAGGGAGCTGCTGCCTAAGTATGGTTTTCTTACTTGTACAAGAAGAAAGTAATTATTTATGGTCAAATCTAGGCTATAAAATAATAGCTTGTTAGAAGCTAGTTATATTAATTAATGTTATGGAGATTTGGACAGAATAAGTGGAATACCGTTCAGTCTTGCCAATTTTTTAACCATAATAACTTTGGGGGGGGTTTGGCAGGGGATTGTTTCTCTGTCCTGGACTTAGCATTATGGATATTTGGGAGAGTTGCTGAGGTATCATCTTGTCAGATTTAAGGTGTCTTTATTCAAAGGATGTCTTGAATATTAAGGATATCTTCAACATCAAAAAATTCTCTGTATTTCAGGAAGGCATTGCTTCCCTATTAGCTTATAGTCCTAACTCATTATAAAAAAAAAAAAAAAAAAAAGAAAAAGAAACTCTGCCCCATAACCTTTCCCTTAATTTTAAGATGAATAGCATATGTTATTCTTCCTAGGGCAAAGTAAGTGTACAAAGAAGAGAAGAGGCTTTAGTTTTACATCTAGAAAAATCAGGAAACAAAAATCCCTCCCAGTGGGGGAGCAAAGTACAAAGCTGACCTCATCTAATTTATCTGAAGGTGTGACAGAAGCCTTTTTTCTTAGGTGGGTCTTTCCATCACAATGTGCTCTTTCTACCTTTCCTTGATTTATCTTACATCTTTGTTATCCCAAGGTGAAAATGGTGAATTTATCTTCTACTGAAGACACCTTTTTAAAAAGATTCTGAATCACTAAGGCCAAGCCCAGAAGCAACTGGAGGCAATTAGGAACACTTTCTTTAAAGCTCTCACCCAACCTACACATGCTTAACTTGGGAGATCAGAGAGAAATATAGCTAGAGGACAGTGGGACTAATAGCTAGCCGATCTAACAAACCATAAAGGTGTTCACTGGAGAATTGTGGCAATATTGACTGTGTGTTCATTAAGGATATGACTGCCAGATGATGAAAGCATTGCTCTGCTGGGAGACATTTTGCTACTTAAAATGGCAGATAAAGTTACTCTGCTTTTTCCTGGTGGTAAAAAAAAAAATAAAAGTGCAAAACTTTTGGTCTGAAGGAATTCCTGAGAAGAAGATTTCAGTGGTCTCGTACCATCCTCCGTGAAGAAGTTTAATCATCACTTCCAAAACTTGAAATCTATTAAGATTAATAAGTGGTGTCACTCCTTTCACTCTTGATGACTAACACTAACAGCTTTGTATATTTAATGCACCTGAAACAGAATTTGGTGTCATTACAGCAATGAGAAGTAAATTGCTTTCCAGTGAGACTAATTTTCTGAATGTCACTGTTTCTTTTCCATTCTTTTCTGCTTGCTTATCTTTCAGTGATATTCTCTCCACAGCAGAGAAATCATGTTTCTTTACCCTTTAATCTTTTAACAGTCAAACCACGACAATACCCTGGGAATTTTTATTCTATTTTTTTTTTTTTTTTTTTTTTTTTTTAACTTCTAGTAATTGTGGTTTACAATCGCAGAGGTCTTTTCCAAACTTGAAGATTGAGTCCAACTGCTAACCCAGTCCTGTCATGTTCACCACTGAGCCATGTCCCTAAGTGACATCCACATGTAATTTAGATACCTTAGGGATGAAGACTCCACCATTTCCCTGGACATCCTATTCTGATGCCTGAGAACCATTTTGGTGAAGAATTTTCCCCTAACAGCAATCTACTGTTTCTGTGTTTTTGAATTCTGGCACTCCTTGCAACAAAGTGCATCAAATTTATAATGACTAAATGAATTAGAAATAAATCCAGTGATTTTGAAGTTTGTTGGTTAATTGATTTTAATGTCATCAGTACACTTTGGGTCTTTGAACTTTGTCATTCTATAGAATGGGGAAACAGAAAAGCCTTGAGGTGTCACAAGGCAGAATGAGCCAGGGGATTCAGAAACTTTGCTTGTACACAATGGCACCGATCCAAAGTGAATGGTACTGGTGAGATATGGAGATCTTTTTCTGCTTTATTTGTAACACACTTTTATGACTGCCAGGTCTGGAATACAGCAATCCCCTGGGGAAAACCCACTCCCTTCTTCTCTTTGCTTTCTCAAAAAAGCAGAGAGAGCAATTCTGGAGTCACGTACACAGATTTGTGCTTTGAGTCCTGAATGCTCTGTCTGAATGCTTTGAGAATCAGTTTAGCAGTGGTGAGAATTTATCCACCAACTAAATGAAGTCATTAGTTCCCTGGCTACTTAGGGACAACCTTTAGCCAAGAAAACTCTAAGCAAGCGACTGTGAGCTCAGCAAGATCACCAAGCTTCCACTTGTTCTATTATTTCTATATATTTTTTTCCAATGTTTCTTGGTCAAGACTGCTTAAAACTGCAGAGGAAAAGTTAAAAAGTGTGAGGATTGTCTACATCTGTTTTAATCTGCTGTGAATTAGGACCTTTAAGCTGTGTTTAGTCCTCAAAACACAATTCTCTCCTGGTTTAATCAAGTGAATTGAAATTTTCACTCAAAGGTATAAGAATACCAATATTGTTCATTCACGCATGGCAACCATAACCAAACCAATATTCACATTTATATGAAATCACTGAAGGGACACTATAATGCTATATGAAACTACTAAGCTTTATGTCCACTACACATGAACAAGTTGCTTATATTGCATTTACAAGCTGCCAGCTATTTTATAATACTTTACAATAGCTGTAGGGTGGGTTAAAACATAGTTTAAAAGCAGGGAAAAAAAAAATTCTCCTAATACAATACTGAGGTTTTTTTCTTTTTCAAAACAAAGCCACTTCTTAAAAACATCTGTAGAAATAAAGGTGTACTATGATAGGTGTGTGCATCAAAATAAATTGCAAATTTTAAAGAAAAGGAATTAATGTATGGGAAGAGGAAAGAAGTTCAGTACTAATAAATTTTGCAATCTGAATGTACTGCCAGGTGATGCTTAAGGGTATTTTACTAGATTGAAGTTGTGGATTTGTCACCTGACTGAGAACTGGGAAATTACTTGCATATTAGGCAAGGTAATATCTCTGGTTTATTGAGATTACAAGGGAGATTTTCTGGTTCATAGATAAAGGTTTAACTTGTCTGTGCAAGAATGAGAGATAAATGAAAAACCTAACCATCAAAGATATGAAACTGGGGGAGGTGGGACTTTGGGGTTTTGGTTTTGGAGTTTGTTTGTTTCTTTCTTTCTTTCTTTGAATATAGTTTTTTTTTGTTTGAGAAGGGCATCTGTTACTGATTTCATAATGTTTTTAGGGTCCCCCTAGCCTGAAAAGAGTTGTGAAAAGCTTTCAGGTCTATTTCCTACTTGGCTAGTCAGCTGGTTAAGGAATAGCAGAGTGCTGAAAAGGTAGGAGTTAAACTGTAACTCTGAGCCAGGACTGAATATGACAGACTAACTCAAGTGAAAGGTAACACATAAGTGCTGTCTTCAGCAGCAGAGCATGAGAACAGCCTGGAAAAGAGCTGAAAGTTTCTAAAGGCCCCCCCCACCCTGCTTATAACCACTGACCTTTTCTTCTTCTGGTCTTTTAACCTCTGTATCTTGTTTATCTTTGGGGTTTTTTCCTGCCCCTACTAGTTTTTCATATTTTTTTGTCAACTTCTATGTGTATAAGTCTGCCTTCCACATAGGCTCAAATCAACAATGCTGTGTTTTGTTTTTAAAAAAAAAAAAAAAATAAAAGAGAAGCAGTGTAAGACCAAGGAGCCACCACTAAGCCATGCTGTGCACACTGTGGGCTTGAGAGAGACTGAAATATTGGTGAAGAGCAGAATGAAGATGAGGGAAAACCCAACTTGCTTGCCAATGGTGTAATTAAGTGCTATTTATCCTTTTTACAATATTTACATTGGCAGTGCTTCATTAGGGATTTATGGCCATCTGTCTTACAGATTTATTGTATATGTTGTGGATTTTGAGGTTTAAAACTGCTTTGGAGCCAGACGAAATCCCTGTGCTGCATATATCCAGACACCTGACTTCCCTGAGGATAAAAAGTTTCATGAGTCTGCTTACAGCACTTCACAAAATGCTGCACGGGCTGATGTCACACCAGTGGTCAGCAAACTGAGCCTGTAATGTGACATCCCTCAGTGGCATTTGCATGTCTGTTTTAGCAGTGCTTAGGAGAGACAGTGTTCGATTCTCTGACATTTTTTACTCGTCTTCTTCTCTTTGCTTAGCTTTAAAACTTTTCTTCTTTTTAACGGCCTTTGTTCAGCATAGTTCTCATTTTAAAATGTTTTGGGGTTTATTTCCCCCCAAACATGGACTTCACAGCCTATTGCTATAGTTTCCTATTGCTGTGCTGTCTGTGGATGCAGAACACAGTAACATGAGTGAAATTCTGCTCTGACCCCAGAGTGCAGCTTGGGCAAAGAGGGAGGGTAAATCTTGCCCAGTGAGGGTAAACCAGCATTCTGTGTTAGAAGCAGGAATCTTCTGGTTTGCTACCTGTGCACATTGTGCACAAAGTGCATCTCCCAGAAGGTGAATTGTGCTCCCACAAAACAGTTTTAATATCTTTCTACAGACCTTAGGCATGTTGGTGTTTGCCTGGGGCTATACATCCCAACAGAAGAGAGAATTAGCAGCAATTAAAACAGTGTGGGAGTATTATCATAACATAAAGTCCAGGAAAAAAAATATTCATTGAAGTCTATAAAATGAGGAGAAAAATCTTCTGTTGTAGAAACATTGAGAAAATTTGGAGCCATCCAAGACTTCAGACCTCATGCATTGTGTTCCCTCAGGATTAGGAACACAGGATCCTGATTTGGAGGAGAGCCTTTTCCTACCCTTAGAATTTCCCTGTTTCTTTGCAAATTAGTTCAAGATTTAGCCATCATTTTTGTTACTGAGTGGTTTTTGATGGTATTTGACAGGAAAGGAAAGTTTGTTTTTTTTTTCCTTTACCTGTAAAAATAATATCTATTCTCCCAAGGTGATACTTGGAAAAGTTTAGAGATCAACAGTGCAGATTAACAGAAATTAATCATGATAGAAATAATTCTTGCTATAAAGTTTTTTATTGTGAGACCAAAAAACTATGCAAATTGAAAAAAGCAGCAAATTGGACCCCTCTGTGTTATGAAGTTTTGATTTGTGCTATCTCTGATGTACTGAAGGGATCCCATTGTGGGAATTTTTTGTCTGTGCTCACTCTAAAACTTAACTAAAGTGTTAACTTGCATGCACAGAAGTAAATTTTTAACTCTTTTTCCCATTTCTACTTAGGTGACTTTTTATTCAAAAGCATGTGAGAGTTGAATTTTAGCTCCTGTCACCAAAATGTTGAAGGGCCAGTATCTTAACTGCTCCCCTGAAGGACCAATGCTAACAACTCTAGGTAAAAAGATATTTTTTAGTTTTGAATAAAAGCTCTATTTTGTAAATTATGAAGAAGAGCTGAGGGAGCTGGGGGTGTTTACCTGGTGGAAAGGAGGCTTGGGGTGACCTTATCCCTCTCTACAGCTCCCTGAAAGGAAGGTGTAGCCAGGTGGGTGTTGTCCCCTTCTCCCAGCCAACAGTGACAGGATGAGAAGAAACAGCCTCAAGCTGTGTCAGGGAATAGCTGGATGGACAACTGGGGGACATTCTTTACAGAAAAGTTGGTCAAGCAGTGGAACAGGCTGTCCAGGGATGTCCTTGAATTCCCATTCCTGGAAGTGTATAAAAAGACGTGTTGATGGTTTAGTGGCTCACGCTTGACAGTTTTGAATTGATGGTTGGACTTTATGATCTTGGAGGTCTTTTCCAAACGTAATGATTCTGTGATTACTTCTTGCTTGAGCCTAAAGCTTTGCCTCCCATGCCACTGTCATTCCAGCCTGTTTCCTGCTGTTTCAAAGGTCTCTTGGAGGGGTGGGTGAGGCAGAAGTGGGCTAGTACAACCAGAAAAGCCTGAGGGCTGAAGGCAGAAGTTCTTTCTCTTGCCATCAACCTGCACACCTCATGGTCCAGCCCTTTGCTTGCATGCCCAGGGGAACTCTCACTTCTTGTCACAATCAGCCTGGAGAGAAGCAAAGCAGAACGACTGCCTTAGAAAAATGTCCATGAGATCTCTTAGATTAAAACTTCTTTCTCTTTTCTCCTTGCCCATTGAAAAACCCACAACCAAGCAAAAAATACTAGGGTATTCAGCCAGTGCTTTTCGGGATACAATGTTCTCCTGCCGTGCCCTCTCTGTGCTCTGTCCCTGCTCTCTGTAAAGAAACCTGTCTCTGTTCCCTGCTTCTGGGTGTTACTCAGCACAATAGCCTCTTTTCCCTTGTGTGGGCAGAAGGAGTGACCCAGGGCCTGCCCAAAGGCCAGCTGCAGCAGGAGGGCTGCGTGGGTTGCCCCTTTGTGTTTGACAGTGGCGCTGTGCATCACTCGTGCTCGGCAGTGCCGACTCCTCCGGCTTCGTGCTTCCCTTTCAGCTTGTATCAAGCATGTTTTGCTTCTCTCTTGTACACAGGCATCTCATAGAATGTCTCAGCTGCCTTTCTATCATCCCTGAGACCAAATTACGGCTGTCAATTATACATGAAAGGTGGGTGAGATCAAAGGGTTCCCTTAGTCCTGCTACTTGTGCATCTGCTTTGCCCGTAGAACCAAACTCCTCTTTCAAAATCCTCAAGTTTAACCTGGTACATCTGATTAAAAGTATCATCTTGCTAGCTTCCCAGTTTTGTACAGTGGATAATGAAGAACACTTTACATGCTTGCAAATGCCAAAAGAATTTAAAATGTGAAAAGGTCATTTTACAATGAGTAGTTTCATGATTCCCTTCAGTGTTTGACAAGGATTTCACCTAGCGCTGGAAATATGATTGAGTCAGATCCCTTCAGAGTAAGGCAGAGAAAGAGGGGAGGAAAGAAAAGTTTTGGGTTGTTTTGGGTGGGGGGATTCTGTTTATTTTTTTGTTGTGCTTTGGGTTTTTAGTTTTAAAGGATTACAATTGAAAAAAAATAGTAATAGTCAAAAGTAAAATTCTAACATTTATGTGAATCTTTACTGCATCCTCCCTCATTCTCCCTCCCTCCCATTCTTCCTCCCTGTCTCTTGTTGAATGTATTGTTCACACTGACTCCTGAGGAAAATCAAGAAACTCTGAAATGGAACACATATAATCATTGCTTTTTCTCCCAAATTAATGGTCCCCATGCCCAGAAATTCTTGGGAATTTTTAAATATTCTTATTAAAGTATGCTGGCTAAAGTAAGTAAGCTCATTATGTATGTTTCAGCTCCAAGTTTAATCTGATGAAACATAAACATCTATTTAAAATTAAAGACTCTGGATGTTAAAATGTTCCACTTTATCTATCTATCTAAAGATGATAAGCTGTACCAAAGTACTGTTCCAGTATCAGAGAAACTCAGCTTGATGGAATTCTTGTAAGGAGACATATATAATGTACCATTGTAATGACATATTTAAAAATTTGTAACATGAATAGTCTATTAAGTAATGTTAGCTGCTTTGGTCTTCAGCTAAAGGTCCTTTGCACAGGGATTGCTCCCATGTAGTGATTTTGGTTCCCTAAGGATTTTGTCATTAATTTGACAATTTAGTTCATGTCAGCAAGCACTCTAATAAAGGGAACTTTTGGTGTGTTAGTCTTCTGGTGAGTTGAGCTGTGGGGGGTAGAGACAAAAGAGAAGAATATTGATAAAAAACACTATATTTGCCTGTTAAATTAAAAACTGCTCAGACAGATGTTTTTATCTGAAGATTTTTTGCATGCCTGCCCGTAAATCTCATTTATGGGGTTCAGCAAAAGAAAGGGTTTACCCTATTGGTATTAGTGCATTACTTAGGGCAGGCATGGCATGACTCCAAGTTGCAATTAATTCTGAATCATCATCAGTCATTAGGTCTTTTCATAGACATTGAAAACTCTTAACAATTGCAAGCTATTTGAAACTTAGCTCTTTATATTAGGCATGATTCAAAGTGGCTAGTCGAATACCATGAGCATCTTATGCTCTCCTTCAGATCTGTTGATCCATATTGAAGTGCTTTTTAAAAGACCCCACAACCAACTCTACACACACAAACACAGAACCCAAGCTAATTATTTTTCTGTGTGAGGTTTAACGTGGTACTGGCTGTAGAAATGACAACATTGTGTACATCTTGGATTATTTCAGAAATGCTTTTAATCTTGTTGTTTGTGCTAGTCTAGAGAAGAAAGAAACTTTACATAACACCATTCCAAAGATGAGGCATATCTGTTCTTTTTCAGAGATCTGTAAAGTGTAATCATACTTCTGAAGCCTTTTCAAGAAGAATGCAATGCACCTCAACATATGTTTATTAAAATGTACTTTCCAGATTGAATCCTATACCCTAATTAGACTAGTAAGGGGTGATGGTCTTACTTCAGCTGAGACTATTTGCGATGTAGAGCATCTCCTGTCACTATTCTGATGCTGCTCTCAACTCCAGTGTGGAAGCAGCCATTGGCTTTCAGTGGTTTGGCACAGTCAATTTGGGAAGAATGAAATCACAGTGGCAGTGTTTCAAAGCATCTCCATGTGTTGGTTTTCTGCTCTGAGTGAAAGAAAACCAAACTGGCATCTGGGTGTAGTGAAATAAGGGGATTGTCTTCTTAATTTTCTTAATGGACCATGGATTCAGCAGGGGAAAGCAGCGGAGTTGATCTGCGCAGCAGGTACTCACCTTGTGCCTCAGTCCCTTTCTTCCCTGCGATTTTACAAAGCAAAATGACAGCAGAAGGAGTTTTGTCTGAAGTCAGAACTGACATAAAATCATCCTTGAAGCCTGTAGCCAAATTGCCGCCTTAATGTGAACTTCAAGGATGTTTTGTAGGACTTGTTCAGTCTCTAGCATGACTGACACTGGGTGTGCATATCAATGATGGTGGAAGAGTGAGCCTTTAGGTGCTCCTGTCTGCTGGTGTCTTTCAAGAATTCATTGCTATCATTATATTATGCACTCAGGATACTACAAACTTTTCCATGAAAAGCAAGTGACCAGTTCTTATATTTATCAGGGTAGTCATTACCCAAGCTAGCAGGGTACCTTCTTGAACTTTAAATGACTGAATCTATCTTGATTAGGTGTACTGGAGACTTAATTTTTCACATCTAAGGTGAGCACAGTGACTAGGACTCAGCTGGTTTTCTTAGATGTCTCTTACTTTCTTCTCTTTGTTTCAATTCTCTTTTCCAAAAAATGATCAAGCTTTCTTTGCAGCTCAGTGTCTAGGAGAGATTTCTGGGATGAAGTTGGGAGAGGTGCTCTGTGTTCCAGTTAAGTGCTCTAATTTTTACACATTTTACTTATTTAGAGGTAAGAGAAAATGGGCTTCCCCCCCTTCCCTCTTTGAACCAGAAAGGGTCTTCTCATCTAAACTGGTTCATACATTCCTTCAGGCAATCCAATTTTTAAGGGAAAAAAACTTTCATCAGAAAATCCCTGACTCGCTCTCCTCCCTGGAGACCTATATCTACAGGATTTGAGTTTCTTTGCCTTTGACACGTTGACACAAAAAAGCCTCTAATAAGCAGAAGTGAGCCCACCATTCATCTTTCTCTGCTGCTCTCCAATTTGTAAATGAGCAAAGTTTGGTTATATACTTACATGTGGTAATTATTCTGTAGTCATTAAAATACTGCAGTCTTTCGTGGTTCCAGCAGTGAATCTTTTCCTATTGAGTATTGGAAGACTATAAATGTTAATGACAACCATTAGTCCATTTTGGAATTGTACATCTTTTATCCTCTGAATCAATCACTTGATTTTTAATTTTAATTTTTTAAAATTTTATTTTTCTGGACATCTTTATGAGACCCATCAGGAAAACTTGATATTGCTATAGGTTATTTTTATATTTCAATATTTTCATGTTCCAATATGTTAGGAAGAACACTAAAAATAAAGTTAGTAAGTTCTACCAACCATAACTGTAGAATAGTTCATCGTTTACTGAGGAGTTTTGGTATGACCAACTTCTTAGATCTCGTTCCTTTAGCAAAAACTTTTAATATCATCTTGTGAATTTAATTATAGGATTGTTGCCATCATTGGTTGGTTGCTTCCTTTTAAAGAATGGGAAATTCTGAATAGCAAAGCCCACTAGAAGATTTGTTTTGTGCTTGGGAGAGGAAAAGAGGAAGAGGAAAAGTTGGAAGATCTTGATGATCCATTGACGACAGGATAATATCTGGTTACATAATAACTGCTAGGGAAAGCTTAAGGTGGCTTCCACTCTCTCAGTCACCTGGGGAGTCTTATGGTTAATGACAGTATGTTTGGAGGTGCTAATTTGGTTGTATTGTAGTGTTTGTCTTTTCTGTAATGTGGGTTAGATGTCTGAGCTGCAGTTCACCAGCTGTCAGAAGGATTCCTGTAGTGTTCTGCAGGTTGTGCAAAATACACCCTCTGTTAGTGCCTCATCAGTAACCACTGTAATACCAGTGAAGTTTTAATTTGACTCAAGGAAAAATAATTGAATTGCAAATTGTTAAGCAAAAAATATTTCTCTTGCTGCTGTACTCAGTAACTTTGCCTGGTTCTGCCCTTCTGCAAAAAATGGCAAACTAATCTTAATTAATTTAATCTAAATTTTTTCTTCATAACCACCTTCCTGTGTTTTCAAACCAATTCCAGTAACAAAAAAAAAAAAAAAAAAAATAGTAGGAAATTTTGGATTTCCATGCATTTTTTAAAAACTGACGCTTTCTGTGTAATGAAAGTCTTGAGTCTCACAGATAAACTGTAAATACTTGAAGAAGTGTGTATCAGGGGTGGGAATTCTTTCAGGGTGACATGAACAAGACTGGCACAAACTGCAGTACATTTTCAATTAACTTATTTCTTCTTTTCCCTGAGTTTACAATGCATGCAAAATGCTGATATGGTTCAGACAGCTGCTCTCACAGTGCAGTAAAAGCAGGTTTAACACTAAGATTGTCCCAGTGTTTGAGGTAGGGGAGAAGGAGGGAGGGAGTTTTTCCCTCTGCTTCCACAACCCTGAATTCCAGATAAAAAGGCATGGTTTAAATTAGAATTGCAGAGAGACAACAACCCCTCTGGAGCATGGTAAACAGGGTCTGCTGCCTCTTACCCTCATCTGAGCCTCTCAGACTTGAATGTCCATCTGCACTGTGCTGCCCTATTCCCATATTGTTCACTTTGAATGGGAAGATGTGGGAAATGGATTTGTAAAGGATTTTTAAAAGTTGATAGAAAGGCTTCTGATGGAATGCCACTGAGTTTTACGTCTCTCTTGTCTCACTATTCATTGAGTCTGATAATGGAATAATTTTTTTTAAAATGCCCCTTCTCTTTAAAAGCTGAGGAAACCAGCAAGAGAAGATGAGGGTGACAGGAATCCCAGCTCCTCTTGGGTGCAGTTCTGCAGCAGGCAGCTAAGGCTGGTCCTAAAATGCTGCTGCCTGACCAAATGCTGAGACAATTAGGAGTTCTTGGTATAACTAAGAGAACTGGATTGATTAATGGTCACTGCTTTGCTCATACAAGGCAATAAAATCAGGAAAACTTTAACAGGGAAAAACCTCCATTAACTCAGGCTTGTAAATTAAGATACAAGGCAAGTCGTTAAAGTATGTATTTTACTAATAAATCACATTTGAAACAGCATGCTATGCAAATGTACAACTTCAAAAGGGCATGAGGAGGACTGAATTTGTTTCTGTAGAAAGACTTGCACACTTTTTTATGAAAGGTTTGAAACTGATTGAGGAAAAAGAAATTTTAAAAACTTATATAATGGTGATGCAAAACGGCACTTATAGTAGTGGGGAGAGAGCTTATCTACTTCTAAACTTCATTAATTCATCTCATTGGATATTCTTTCTGTTTGTGATATCTTACCTGTGATATCAGCTCTCTATGTGATATTTAGCAATAGTGTATGAAAAAAAAAAAAACCAAACCCTGAGCCTCTACCTATCCTGGTAGGTTCATTACTTTCCTCTAAAGCTTTTTTGAGTGCTAGGCAAATCCTGCAAATTTCCAGTACCAGTGGAAGTGCTGAGACAACTTCCTGTTGTCTCCAAAGCTGTGTTTTGTCCCACACTTGTCCTACTTTGGGTCTTTTTAGTACCTGACTGATGTAAGCGTGAACAAGACTTAAGCAGTCCCCCTGCCATGCTATTTCTGCTACGGACTGGCGTTCACTTTCTCTCTCTCTCTCCACAAACATTTACTGGTGTTGCTGGTATAGCAGAAGAATTGCTGTACTGCATAACCCCCCAAACTAAAGACTAGAGAATTTTTTTGTTTTTTTCCTATTCTTTGGTCAAGTAGTAGATTAGTCCAGAGAAATGCCAAGCTGTATCCAGCTGCTTGATGTTGCATGTAGCCATTAAAGGCATCTATTCATGTGCTTGTCAATTAAGTCATCTTTTTCCTTTGTGTATTGCCCATGCTACTTCTGGCATCTCCCTCCCTTCCAAACCTTTTCATGGCCAGCAGATAGTTTTCCCAGACCTAATGAGGAAAATGTCATCGCTGTGTTTGAGACATCTCAGTGTCTACTTTACCCTGGTATACTAAAATGAAAGCAAGGAAAATTAGTTTGTGTTGTTCTCAGAGTAGACACATATGCCCCTGCAATTACACTGCAGCAAATGTGAGCTTTGCATTAGAAAATGAGCTCTGTATTTGAAATGCTGAGGCATGTGATGTTTAAATACACTCAGGTACAAACTATTGCTTAGGAGAGATTCATGGCAAAGGCGTTCTCATCTACGTTGTGTCTGTGATCATCAAAAACAAATGAAAAGAGTCAACACTCACACAAAATGCTCTAGAATTGATATCTCCTTTTTTTTTAACAGTGTTTCCTTCTAACTAGCTGTTTAGACTGTTCTCTCAGGAAGAAGTGTGTTCTATATGAAACCATGAAGTCTTCAAAAAAAAAAAAAAAACAAAGAATGGAGAATGGCAGCTAAACTTAGTCTGGTTCATACAAGACACAACCTGCTGGTATGGATTTATCTGCCTTCTTAATCAGGCACTCAGGAAAAGAATGATGTCCAGAATACCATTCCCTAATATGATTTTTTTTTCAGTCAAGGAAGAGGCAGGAAATACCTGCAAAACTTATGTTTTAGCTACTGCTTCAACTCTTCATCATAGCATAGCTGACCAAAATATGCTTTACTGTATTCCTGGAGTTCTTAAGTAAAATCCTTTGCCAACAGCAGAAAACACTTTATATTAATTGTGCTTTTGAAAGAAAGGGTCTTTCACAGAAATCCAGGCTAAATTGTCAATCTAAATCCAGGTTAAAACAGTTTTGCTGCATGGATTTGTGCTATCTGCAGCTCTGAGCTCCTACTCCCCCTTGAAGGCAAGGGGATTGAAGAGTGTGTGTGGGGTAACCTAACAGCTAGCAGTGTGTTACCTCACCTGGCCATACCTTGCTCAAGAAACTGGCTGCTGTCACCCGAGACCTTTGTTCCCTGGATGTGATGTGATGAAGTCTAACCAGCACAGCTGACAAGAAGAAATCCTTCCAGAATATCTCAAAGTTCAGCATTAGCTGCCAGTATTTCAATCAGATCTTCATTATAATTAAACAGACAACTTACATGAATTACACAGTAAGTTGTTTGCCACCTGGGTAAATGACAATTGATAGCTGGCACTCAGTAATCAGGAAGAACAGGGTTGGTTGAATATCAAAAGTGAGAGACAATGAGACAACTTGCTCTCCAAAATGTGTCTGTCACTTGGCACTTTTACATTTTATTGTGATCCACTCCTGGATCCCCATTACTTTTTGGTTTCTGAACAGTAGCCTATTTACTGGAGAGTCACTAAAATAACTTGTGAATAAAGCAGATGGACCTGATTCGGTAGAGTGACTGTTTGTGAAATTATAATTTAAAAAATATCAGCTCCAATGAGAAACTAAACTGACCTAGATCAAATTAATTTACAACCATGTATAGCTGAATATGTGTGAGAACACAAACACCCTGTACATATGTGTTGACAGAAATCAGGGATTGTTTATGTAGAATTACAGTTTTTTGGCTTAAATATTTAATAACTGGTTTATTGGCAGGCTAAAAATACTGATGTGGCAAATCCACTATTACTGATGTGAAATCTTTCTCCTCTGTCCTGTTTCTACAAATGTTTACTGTTGTGAACTGGAAGATCCTTCTTTGTCATTTGTGTAACACTGGGCTGGTTTCCATTCACTTAATTTATGTCTGTGTCTGTGTGTAAAGGTGATTAAGATTATTCGAGTCTCTTCACAGTGACAATTAAGTAACATAAATATAATATAAACAGAAAACTCAAATGCATTTCTGACAATTGCTAGACTGATTTTCCAGTAATGCATAAGTGAAGCAGAAGTTGCCAAACTCAAACGTTGCTTGGCTTAGTACAATGAGTTTATTTTATGTTTTCTATGATTCTTTCAGTGTCTTTTCCTTTTTGTTTTTCCAGTCTTAAACAATCTCCTCCCATTAGGCAAAGCTGTTGACATTTCTTTAAGCAACTGCAGACTTTCCAAAACTGTTTCTTGACACTGTCAGGGTAATCAGAATTGTATAAATTATAAGTACCTTTCAAAGAACTCTGTAATTTGAACTCTTTGATGAAGTTGTGTGATGGTTGGGGCAGTGAGGAAAATTTATTGGGTACCAGACTTTGCACAATATTTAAATTTCCTTAGATATATATTCAGTGATTGCAAACATATGGCTATATGTTTGCAATCACTGAATATAGAGAATGTGTTGCAATCACTGAAACAAGAGAATGTGTTTATAAAAGGAAAAAAAAAATAGTATAAAAGCTTCATATACCATAAGACTGATGTACCAGGAGCAAAATTACTGAAGTGTTTTCAGAAAAGAATGCTTACCTCGGTACAATAGATTTATTTTGCATCCTTCACACTTGTTATTACTGTTAATTTTTTTTTCCCTCTTTTTCAGAAAGACTGATACACTGTGAAATGCAATAGTTTTTACCTGTCTTTTAAGTAAAGCAATAAGAGACTGATACCATATCCAACAAAACAGAAAATATGAATGAGATTCTTAGCACTAGAACAAATGAAAAATTCCCTTTAGCAACGTTTTTTTTACCAGTTGCTTCAAAAACACGGTGTTAGTAAATTAGGTTATGGAGACATTGCTGCAACATGGAAAATATCTTTGAACAGACACAAAAACTTATTAAGATGCATTAGAGAGGAACACAGATGCTGCCAGCAACAGCCATACATTAGCTCTACCTTTTACTTTCCTTTTAAAATGCTATTTTAATTATCTCAATCTGTTTTCCCTAAGCAATAGAGCAGCTTATGCAATCCACAAGTTCTGAGAAGATACTTTTTGTTTCAGAAGCAGGAAGGAATCAGTAAAGGGGATCTCTACATCTGCCTCTATCTTACTTGAAAAAAATTGTATGAGAATGAGCTGCTGGAAGGAAATTTGGGCTGAACAGAACAGCAGGGGTTTGTAAATCTGGAAAATGGAGAACCAAAAGCAGTACAGAACTAGGGAAAAGCACAAATGCCAATCATTCACCTAGAACCCAACTAACAAATGGAAAAACAGAAGAAAACCATCCCTCAAAGAATTTTACAGGTGTGGCTTTTTAAGAGGATATGGCAAGGGGAATATTATGCAATGAAATATTCAAATTAATTGATGAAGGATTTCAGAGAGAAGCTATCCTTGGCAGAAGAAAACGACTGAAGAGATAGTAAAGGACAAATATGTCAGTTGTCATTAAGATTTTTGAATACAAACAACTTACTCTGAAAGCTCATCGAGCCCCTTAACTGAAGAGCTGCAGAATAATTTCGAATAAATATTCATTTGGTTCTCCCTGTAAGCGTAAATTAACTACTCTGCATCTGTGTTTCAAACCTATTTTTCAATAATGTTATGGAAAAGTTCCCTAGAATTTTGGACACAGCTCTTTTTATATCATAGTAGAACAGGTCAGAAAGCCACAATCCTAATTAACAGTTCAATAAAAGGCACTAATTTTGAATAAAGTAACCTAGAAAACAAAGGAGTTTCCTTCACAAAATTCATGTTTAAAAGATGCTGCTTGCTTAAACTGACTAGTCTGATTAACTTTCACAGAGAAAACAACACAAGTCTGATGTGTCCTGAAAAGGGATCCTCTGGGTAGCCCCACTGCCCTACTTTCAAGCTGACACTTTGAGAAAAGCAAAAGAAAAAAAAAAAAAAAGGCAAAAGAAAAAAAAAAAAAAACCAAACCACAATGCCAGACTTCCAACTCTTTAGAAATGTTGGTTGTATAATTTTAGTAGAAGTGGGTGGAAAGAAAAAATACCTCAGGTACTTAACTGTGGAATTCTCATTCCCCTTGCAAGATATTATTCTTCTGATCCCTTTGTCAATATAAATGGTTAGAACTAAATAAAGCTGTCAACATTTGAGAACAGAAAGTAGAACAGCAAAGTTAAACAGCTGAAACATTCTCTGTGTACCAGTGCACACATTCATTTTGTAGAGATGTGGATGTTACTGGTCTTTCTAGTCTATTGATGTTGTAAATATAAGGAGAAACAGGAGAAGATGTATGATGCAATTATTCATTATTGGTTCCAAAAGAGTAGGCAGGTAAAAATAAAAGGCATGTAATGGTATAAACTTCTTGTTCAAGGGGAGTAAAATCTGAGAACTTATGTGATGAGGATGTATTAGAAGGTAAGATGGAAGGAATAAATTTTGTCACAACACATTGTTTTTGCAGGTAGACATATCATAGATAAGTGCTCATAGAAATGCAAATATCTTGAAGTCTTGCTGTATCTGAAATGGACTGAATAGCCATTAAGACCGATTTCATGGCATAGAACAACTAAGGTAATATTTATAGACTGTCACCGACATGTTCTATGAAAAATCCTTTCCTTAGGATTTTTTCCTCCTGAGAAGCTGAAAGGCCTTAGGAAAAAAATGCAAACAATTCTTATCTGCTGCTGTGGAATGCAACAGGGGGATCTGTGATTGTTCTCATTTGGTTGTTTCTAATTAATAGCCAGTCACAGTCCACGTGTCCAGACAGTCTTGGTCAGAGACAAACCTTTGTTATTCATTCCTTTTCTATCCTTAGCTAGCCTGATGAAATCCTTTCTTCTCTTCTTTTAGTATAGTTTTAACATAACATATATCATAAAATAATAAACCAAGCCTTCTGAACATGGAGTCAACTTTCTCATCTCTTCCCTCATCCTAAGACCCCTGTGAACAATGTATCAAAAGACAATATGTTAAAAGACAAAAATTACTCTTTAGGAACATGTCACTTCTGTAACTATTGGGTTTTCTTAGGTATCATTGAAATTCAGAGATATTAATAAGATTAAAATATAAAAAAAAGAATATATTGTTTTAAGGCTTAAAGTTTAATACAGTGGTACTTAATACAGAAACAAAACTAACCAGACAGCCACCTATGCAGAGCTCAGCTGAGGTGAACTGTACCTCTTGTTTGTCAGATTTCCTGGACCAGAAAGGAGAGCGAGTGCATATCCAGGGTGTGTCCTGACAATGAGCTGAGACAGGACTAGCACACATGCTGGGTCTTGGGACTGCTCTGCAGCAGAGAGATCTATCCCTGTTGGCCAATACAGCATGATCTGTGGTCAGTTAGGTAATTTCTTTCAATTTTTATGAAATTATATTGCTCTTTCATCTATTGTAGGTTACCTCTGGAAGGAAAAAGAAAGCTTATCAGGAGTTATTCTAAACGTAAACTTGGCTCAAAACAATATTAAGCTACAGACACTGCCAGTGCTGGGGGGATATGAAAAAGTATGTGGAGAAAAACAAGCAACAATCATTGAAACTGTGCACATGAAGAAAAGGAGATTTGTGGGCTTCCAGGAAGGGAGGAGTCAGAGTGTGATATTTAAACACACTTTTAAAAGTGCACATTTGTGCTCACCAGTAAAATGGTAACAGATGTAGCAATTCGATCAAGGCTATTCATCCATAAATGGAGCTGTTTCCAGATGATAGCAGGCATTAGTGGGATAACAGGGATGGGTGAAATGAGCATCAGTGCCTACCCTTGAGTTTACACTGGTTTATTCCTAGAGATTCTCACAGAGAGCACTGACAGGGGTGCAAGGGCAGGGCTGGTGGTTCTGGGCAGGTGTGGGATGGCAGGAGGAGCAGACATTGGAGCAAGGCTGTTGGGGTTATCAGCACAGCATCAGCTGATCTGTAAGGCATGAGCACTGCCCATGCCTCACCGGCTGCTTTTCTGGGTACCCAGGAGGGAGACAGCAAGGAAATCCTTGGCCTTAAGAAGGGCAGTCATTCCAGTGGGCTCCAAGAGAATACAGAGGGAGTTCCCCAGACCTGCAGTTGTTGGTTGTAAGCAGGGCTGGGTGCCTGAATCTTTGTGCTCCTTATCATCCAAGGGACAGACCAGTGTGGGCTGCTTGGGTATGAGCATCTGAGCTCCAGAGTGAGTGGGAACATGTCTCCTCACCCTTGGGAGTATTTGGGTGTAAGAGTCAGTTGGGTGACATCAGTTCAGGGAAAAATTCCCCTTCCCTTCCTAGAAAGTTGTTCACTAGGATTTGTTACTTTATTAGAGGTGTTGCAATATCGTCTTTTATTCCCAAACTTCAGGATATAAAAAGCAGTGAGTGAATTCCCCACCCCACTGTTTGGATTTTTTAACTGGATGAGATCTTAAAACAATTTCCAGTGAAGAAAATCAAAATATTTAGCCATTAGAAGTGTATTGACTTTCATAAAATTAGATGTTGAAAACTAATTACCTAATTCTAAGTTTGAAATGACTACATCATTTTGCAAATCATGGTCTCTTGTAGTTTTCATCTTAAAAAAAATACATTCAGCTTGCATTTTAATCTGATAAGAATTCTGAGAAAGTCAGCACCCCTTTGTGCTTCATTTCTTTTTGGATACACTGTTTGTAGGTGCCAGAATTTACCAGAATTTCAGAGTCAATTAAAAATTACCACTGGCTTCAAGAATTTACCTGAGATGTTTCTCCTTTTTATTTTGGCCAGGTAAGGTGTGTTCATAATTATCCCTCTCAAAAAAAGTCTCTGCTTAATTGAAATTAATGAAAGATATCTCTCTCCACTCCCCTTTTTTTCTAAAGTTTTATTTTGACATATGGTATTACTTTTTATTTTGGCACTCAGGCTTGTTGCACAAATGGAAATGAGGACCTAAGCAGTGACCAGCATTTTTAGAAAGATAAGTGAGAAGTGTTTTTGATTTTAGGCTATTTAAGTACCTAGCATATGTTACAGCTTATTTTATAAGAAATATTTGGAAAATAAGGCAAGCACTTCTCTGGGTGTCTCTTTTTCCTTCCCTCCCACATATTCTAGTGAAACTTTATTAAGTTTAAAAATAAAAAAAATCTTAAGCAAGTTTTGTTCCTATAACTTCTAGAGGTTTTTTTGGTGTAGATAAGATTAAAAATTATTAGTAAAATGTACAAAATATCAGTCTTTCACATACAAGCGCATTTAAAAATAGCTCTCCTTTCTGTTGTGCTCTTGCAGGTAGCAATAGGTAACTAAATTAACTCAGACTTTGATTCCTTAAGCATTTACTGTTTGAGTTACTTGGGGTATTCAATCCATGACCAAGTTTTTGAGATTAAATGCTTACAAGGCATTGAAGGTATCAGGAAATATGGTCCTCAGTGCTGAACAGTCTTTGGTTTGGTTTGTAGTAAGCATCTCCAGAAACAATTCCACTGTATAATAAACCTAACGTGTTCATTTACCTGCCTGAGACATTGTTGATGAAGGGTTTGATGTAATTGCACAGCACTAGTACTTTACCTGAGCAGTTAGGTACTTTAAAGTTGACTAATTGTTTTGATGAGAATGAGGAGGTGCTTTATGCATCACCTCCCCATGGCAACCTACCTAAACCCAACAGAAAGGTGATTAAATGAGCAATCTCCAAAGCCTCTGCTGCAAGGATCTGCCTCAAAAATTTTTCACTGCATTACAGTGCTAGGAGTACCTAACATTACTTCCTCCTGTTTACTTTTTAATCAGTTGCCTAAATATGACATCATTAAAACCACATCAGCTATACTGAAAAGTCACAGATGAGTTCCAGGCACAGATTTAAATCTCAGATATGGCTTTGGTTGCAGTCTTTTTTTTGTTGTTAAAGAGTTCTCACTGAGGAATCAAATGTGTTATAGATGAAATGTAAACTTGCAGTTTTTTTCTCTCTGACCCATTCTGAATGAAGTTATAATTTATCAATTTCAGTCTAAGGAATGCATGTTAAATTTGCTGTTATTATCCTTGCAAACACAAAGAACTTCTGGAATTTGTTGTTCTCCAGTTGGAATATAATGAAACATTTGCAGGGAGGAATTTTGAACAAAGGATGTGCTCTATGCTAGTGTATAAAAATAACCCAACATTTCTTAAAAATTCTCAGTTTTGTCAGGTTTTAAATTCTAGTACCTTAGTAATTTAGGTCTGAGTATTTCTAAACATATTTGTTGAAGGATTTTTTCATTGGGTATTGCTGCTGTTGCCTTTTCTTGGTTTTGCTCCATGTATTAAAAATAGTATATCACATACAAATTTTGCTATTAAATCAGTCTGAATTTAATATGCTTCTTTTGGGTCATAGCAAATGTATCAAATTCATTTATTAGTAAGTGACTGTTACCAAAATTCCGTAGCCTTGTTGAAATGATATTTAGGTCCAGATCTTTCCTAATGCTGTAGCAAAGGCTCTGCCTGCTTAACAGTGACATTATTCAGTGAGAAAAAAGTCGACATCAAAGTTTGTATCTATAAGACTCTGCAGAGCAGCTCAAAACTCCACTTCCTTCTGGTAATTATCCCTGAAAAATAAATTATTCCAGTGCTGATCTTGGCACTCTTGTGAAGGGTCTTTAAGCCGTTGTGGCTCCTCACGAGAGCTGTTTGGGGAGTCTTCCCCCAAACTGTTGGGAAATCTTCATTAAATGTGTGTGAAGCTCAGTCCTCATCATCATTTTCTTTTTTTTTTTTTTTTTTAAGTATGCCATGCTATTTGTAGGTGTGACTTTCACCAAGTGTTTGTAGGTGTGACTTTCACCAAGTCACCAAGTGACTTCCACCAAGTGTTCACCAAGGTGTGACTTTCACCAAGTGTTTCACCAAGTGACTTTCACAAAGTGCTGTGAATGTAATTAATAGACACTTTTCACAATGTGCAACTTTACAATAGATATAAAATAGTAAACTTTAGGGAGACCAGAACAGATGCAAGGCGTTTATGGAAAGCAAGTCTCCCTTTGTCAAGCACCATGAATATCCCTGAGCAAAATAAGGGTGGGGTGAAGAGAAAATACATGGATCTGGGAGGTGGATTAAAACCCTGAAGTTTTAATCTAGGGCCATAGTTTAGGCTCTGACTTCAGACTGTGTTGCATGTGTTTTAGCCGTTGGAAAAGTATTTGTGGAGGGGGCGTGAGTCCATTCTGCCCTCTGCATTACAGTAGTTGGGTACCCAGTGCTGTTAGGCTTGGAAGTAAGGTGGGGACTGTTTCACAGGTAACTTTTCCTAAATTATTAGTTCTTAGCTTTCTAAAGCTTTTAATAAAATTACCAACTCAAATATTTCTTTTTTAAGTTTATTTTTTAGAGTAAATGATAACTACATATGTTGAGATATGTATGCTCTATGTACAGTCATCTTTCCCATTCAGAGAATTGAATGCAGGTTTGCTTGATGTAATGACATTTTTAACAATACCTCTAATCACCTTAATTCACAGCTGCATCTTACAGAAATATTTGCTCATTTTATGCTTGCTACCAGCATGGCTGTGGCCTTCTTTCACCATGGGGGCCCTACAGCCTGCTGTAGGCTCTGGAGGTCTCTGCTTCTGGATATTTGTGCAGTACACCACAGCCAGTGAAGTCCCAGAAAAGCCATTGAGACTTCAGCTCCAGAAAGGTTCTTCCAATTGAACTGCAATAGTCTGAAAAACAAAACAAATATAGACAGATTTCCAGATGAGAAAATAATTAGGATGATGATGATAATATACTAAAAACTCACCACCAACCCTGCAACACGTTCCAGCCAAACAATCATGCCCCAAAAACTGCCTTCAGAAGACAGCCAAGGTGGCTCTAGATGCTTACATTCATGATTAAAAGAGACATCTCTATAGTTTTGCATATGCATTTATGCATTTATGCCTATAAATGCATTTTGCATTCATGACTTCAAGGTAGAATTGGGAAATGGTCAGGGTAGCACTTGGGTCATGCCTGGAAACTCCAGCTGATGATTGTGTACAGAATGTGGTCATCACAGACTGATGACATGATTTCTTATGCAATTTTATTGTGAAGTTGTGGGAGGGACCTAACTTGCTTGGACCAGCACAGGAGTTAAAGGATTTTGATTGGAGTGGGAGACCTGGCTTGAAACTAGGAATGTTTAAGGGATGTACCAATAAACATCATCCACAGGGTAAAACAAAACAGATTTTCCCTCCCTCCTCTGCTACTGAGGAGATGAGAATGAAAGATTAATGTGGCCAGATGGAGAGCAGCTATTATTTTGGTTTCCTCTTAAATGAATTTCTTTTACATTTTAATATTAAGCAACCATTGGAATAAAACAAGACCTTGTAAAAAAAAAAAAAAAAAGAGAAAAAGTAGGTTTTTAAATGTACTTGCCTCTAGCTGATCTCCAGAGGATGAATTTTTTCATCTATATTGGTTCATTCTGATAATATATCAGTCATTTCTGTTGCATACAAGAAGAATGATTTTACATATATCTTATGTGTTCTCAAAGAGAGCAATTATTTACTTTCCTTCAGGGTGTTTTCATACCAAATACCTTCTTATTCTAAATTGTAAAAATGTATATATGAGATACAATGCTTACCAAGAAAATCAAGCAAAGATTTTTTTCTTTTTTTCTTATCATCTACCTAAAAACCAAAAAACAACAAAAGAAACAAACAAACAGAATCTTAAGTATTGAATTTCAAAAGATAAGTACAATCATAGTTTTATAATGAATGTGAGAAATAGCTAACACATGCTAAATATTGTAAATACAGAGGGATAGGCAAAAAAAAAAAAAAAAGGCATGAGAATGGGAAAGAGGAATTTTGATTTCATCAAAGCTTTTGGAATCTCAAAAGTCTCCTTTTCCCCAAAGTCCATCCTGTTTTTCTCATTGCCATAGGAGCATCCCTTTCAAAGCCTGTGATCCATTTTTGATACCTGTCCTAGGTCCCAATTTTTAACTTGAGAAATACTATACATTTAGAAATTTTAAATGGCCAAACTAGTTATCTGATAAGATCAATTTAAAGCAAATTGATTGGAGATATGTATAGCCACCATCAACAAAATTTGTTTGTCTGCTGCAAGAAAATATATTTCAGAACTTGCTGACAGAAAGGGGGCCAGAAGCTGCCTATGAATATTGGGTGGAGTTTCCCCTCCCACCCCCACTTGTCAGACTTTATTTACAGATTCTCCTCACACTCATAATTTGATAACAAAAAGGGTTAGTGTGGTGTGGTGGGTGACAGGTGACCTTGTGATGGCCGTGCCTGCCTTGCTGTTGCTGTTCCATTTCTGAGTCAAAAGCAGCAAAATTGTGCAATTTAGAACCTGAGAGTGTGTAAATGGCTAGAAACTCAGTTCAACAGCCTGGCTTTGAGCTCACCATGAAGAAAAGCAATTCTTCAGGAATCATGCATAGTCAAACCACTTTTAAAGGTGCCACCTTCAGCATGATTCAGCACTGACTTTGCCTAGAACAAGTTCTGGTAAAATGATGATCAACTGGTTTGCTTCTCAGGGGGAGAGGAAAGCTGGCATTTTTGAAAAATTAGGTTCTGAATCCTGTAAGACATGGTTTGCTAAAGTAAAAGGAAGAAAGATCCCGTATGAACACAAGATATTTTTCTCCACACTCCTGGGATGCAGGTGTGTGATCTCCTGCCGCAGGGTTTTCCTGGCTGTTACTTTTCATGGGAGCAGAGTTGTCTCTGTTTTAACAGAAGCATTCCCTGCTACCTTCAGGTAACTTTGGAGTAACATGATGTAGGATGGACACTTGCTGAGGTACTTCACTACAGTGGATAATGTAGACCAGGGAAAAAGCTGAGACTGTTTTGGTTTTTTCACATTGCTGAATGAAGACACATTTATGTCGACCTCTTGCTTTCAAATCAGTCCTCTTCAGAGAAGACCTTCTTATTAGTGCAACAGTAACTCTTCAAACAAATCAACAAACCTCCTTATTTAAATTCTCTCAGAGGATTTTTTCCAGCTCTTTGTTCTCTCCTGATTATGGTTTAACTTGAGGCTCAGTAACTGCTTTTGCTTGAGCATCTTGTAATGTTCTGAGTGCAACAGAACTCCAGTTTTCAAAGTGATGTGTCTAGAGCCTGGTTATGTAGCTGCCAAAGGAAGTTTTATTCCTAAAGAGTTGGCCAGACTGTCCTGATAGCACCAACACAGGGGTATCTTCAGAGGTCAGCTGAGCTAGAGGATGCAGTGCTTTGGCTGCTAAAGCTCTCCAGTACAATCCCTCTAGCACAGGGTGTTTTTAACTCTTGTGGATAAAAAAGATTTAAAGATTTGCAGTAGTTAGGTATAACTCTTAACTTGTTTTAAAATATGTAAGGACTACTAGAATACAGTTTTCTGTGATGCCAATTATTTTTGCGTGATGTTATCAAAGGTTTTGAACTAAATAAGTCTAGGAAAAAAGCATATACATTTGTGCAATAGGAGAGCTTGAGGAGTATTGATTGAGAAAAACCGAAACATTCCCCAAATACAAATGTACACTTAGAATTATGTGTATATTTCTATTTTATTAAATATACTAACTATAATAAAAATAACTCTTGCATCTGTGAGGGATTTGAGGAGTAATTATCTTAAAACCTTTATTTTTCCATGTTGGTGAAAGTGTGAAAAATCATTGGCATCTTTTCTACAATTCAATAATAGTAAACCTAAAGATTGTAGTCAGCTGCTAAACTGCATTGTGGGAATTATCCTTTGTTGATGATGATGAAAACGACTTTTTTTTCTGTTGTACTAGAAGCATGTATTCATTTTACACTTGCAAATAGCCAAAGCTGAGTCTTTAAGATGACTACGGAAAAATAGAAAGAAAGGACTCTGGTGAAAAGTAGCTAAGTTAGGACAGCACAATCCTACTCAACCTGAGTCTGTAGGATCCCAAACTCCTGGAGCAGCCACCTTCTTTTTTCAGACCAGTATCTCTGGTCATCGTGTCCGTTTGGGTTAAAATCCCCCCCAAAAGATATGTTTCTATCTAATCCTCTTAAGGTTTTCTAGGTCCAGAAGGGGCTCTTGGAGCACACCCATGGCATGCCAGTGAGATCAAATCCAATCCCAGCCTGCACTGGCAGCTTTTTCTTCCCACTGAAAAGCAGACAGGTCGAGCAGTGGTTTTCCTTTCGTGTAATACTCCTGCCGGGAGAGCACTCATTGAGGCCCTGGAGTGCATAGGGAAGGCTTTCCTCTGCCTGGAGGGCCTTGCCTCTGGCTTAGCAGCTTTGCTGGGGATTTCCTTCTGTGCTTGCAATTGAAGCTGTGCTTAACTCAACCCTTCTGCTCATAGGGCTCAGAGGTGATTATTCAGGACTCAGGATTCCTCTTTTGGAGACGGAGTCGGTTACTGAGATGCCGTATGAGCTTGGGCAGAGATCAAACCCAACGGCTCTGCAGGAGCTGACTGGTAGGATGCATTCACACAGGTTGCCAGTGGAACATCTGGTGTGATTGTTTATTTCTCATAGCATGTTTTTTATGCTCCTTAAATAGAAAAAAAAGGGAACCTTCTGGACAAATCAGTCCTGTACTCAGATCGGCTTCACTTCTTTACACAAATTATAAATAGAAGTAAAATATTTTATGACAGAATATGTTCATTTTGCTGTTATTTTGATTGGGGGAAGGTTGTTTTTCTGCTTTCATGAATTTGGAAGCTTGCTCAAAAATAAAGCTGCTGGTAATGTAGCTATAATTTAATTTCAAAATAGTAGAATCTAAATATATTACTGAAGGGATAAACAGACATGTGCTTCAAACCTTTTAAAGATTATGCTTGAGCAAGTCTGGCATTACTACATGAGAACTAGGAGGACTGAACTAGTAAACTCCACCCCTTAAACTTCCTAAAAGAGCCCAAAGAAACTGGGAGACATAGTCGTTTTACAGCACTGCTGGCACTAGAACCTAATAAAAAGAAACTAATGCAACATCTAATACTAGATATAGGTAAAATATGTGAAGTGGTTTTACAGAACTAAGAGTTTTTGGTATGTATGTAAATAAGTAATAATGAAACCCATTCAAATTGCAGCTTCTGGGAGATGACAGAAACCATCTTATTCCTGACTGATCCAGTCCAAGCAATGCTGAACTACATCACTAAACTCCAATATTTAGCAGCTTCTTTACCCTTTCCCTGGTAAACCAACACTTACTAATGGCATCAATTCTGTATGTAAGGCTGCGTTTTTGGTAGAAATGAGTTCTGAGGATACTTGCTTAAATGCTTATAAAATGCTGCAAAGAATGTGAGCATGAAATTTATACAGTTCATTTTAGTTCTTCAGTAAGGATATTTGAAAACAAAATCTCTGAAAAGTCAGAGAAACAAAACATATATTTCTGCTTGCTAGTCAGTATGTTTTAGCAGACATTTGCACAGAAAGCTAGGGAAATTTATTAGACTTGTGGAAGGTGAAAAAATTAAAGGGGGAGAGAGGGGTTTTCTTCCTCCAGAATTAAAAACAAATTACTGTATCAGTGGCTATACCATTATAAAAACCAGGGCGTTTAGCAAGTAACGAATTCTGAATTTTGAAAATAGGTGAACTGGCATTTTTGTGGAAACAGAATGCTGAAATGGGTAGGAGCTGTTTCACAGTCTGGACATCTTTGGCACAGAACCAGAATATTTGGGCAGTTAGGAGAATTTGGCTCTGCACATAATTTTACAGCCACAGTGCTGCAGTGGAGTTTGCTCTGGAGAACCAGAAATGAGTCTGCAGAGTACACACACAGAGAAGAAGAGCTGCTCCCTTGTCCTCACCTCTTGTTTCTGCTCACTCACACATGAGCAAGCATACATGCTGCACACATACAGCATATGGAGAAAACTTTTAACTTCAGCTGAACCAATTAGATTTGTAAAAGTCTGTTTGAGTGTCATTATCTCTGATGGGAGAGGTGGGGAGTGGAAATGCATGTGTTCACTTGTTCTCCTCTCAGTGTCTCAATTTTTTGTGCTACCAGGGATTCACAAGGCCCAGAGGTCGTGGCATATGTGATTCATGAGTCCTACCTGCTGTCTCCAAAACCTCTCTGCCTCTGCTCCTTTATGCCTACATATAAGCACTCACACACATTTACATCTGGGCCTACACCAACTGATGTGCCTTCCAGCAACATTTTTACTAAATATCTGCAAAATTTATGTGAGGATTCAGACTATCAGTTACATTTGGATTGGGGATCAAGAGCCTTGACATCAAAATCCATCTTAATGTGTTAGCTGGAGAACACACAGGTTTGAACCAGCCTGCGGCCAGCCATACTGTCGAAAGGTTACCATATTCCTTGGAGTGGTTCTGGCAGATGGGAGTTGTTTCTCCCCCCAGGTAGTGCCTGGGATTTTTTTTGATGGGTGTTGGGGATGAGTTTACCAGTGTATATGTAATGGGAGTGATTCAAAGAGCCAAAGGGGAGAAGAATAGAAAGGGCTGGAGTGGAGTTTGTCATGTTAGTGAGGTAGAGTAAAAATGAATAAACCTTAAAAAGAAGGACTAGAAACCTGGCATGATGTTTCCAGTAAGGTGTTCAAGAAGCATAGACAACCCCTTTTAAAGTAATAAGCTGCCTTAACATATGACTATCCAGACGGTTTGGCTTTCCTTCTGACAAAGGCAGAGATTTTTATCTCTGTCACCAACCTCTGTATGTGCAAGAATAAAGGTGTAATGCCAAACATGCATAAATATGTAATGTGAAACAGGAATCATGTAGCAACAGTCTTGCATGAAGATTTAGAAAGACCTCTGATGTTTTTGAATCCATGTTTCCTAAAACTGGCTCAATATGAAGAAACACTGCACACAAATCCTGCTATTCTATTTTTTCCTGATAGTAACTCCAGAGAAATAAGGCACAATATAAAAAATAGATTGATGAATGCTTCTCGGTGTCTTAGTTATAATGCGTGCTCATATGTATATTATATATTTTCATGGAAGAACACTTTTGATGGGAGGCAGAATACCATCAAATCTCAACTGTTTTCTCACTCCATTTTGTATTCCTGCTGTTTGGCACCCACTCACACATTTGCTTGCCAAAAGTGTGGCTTGACAATTAGGTATGTTAGCACAATTATGCATTTTATAAACTATGCAAAATAATGCCCTCGCTGGTTTGCTGAATAATCTTTTATCTCACAGCTTTTTGAAAATTATTTTGTAAACAATGCCCCTATTGTAACTTCATTGGTATGATAGTGCAGTACACAAGCAATACGAAAAGGGAGTGCTATCTTGTGCTTCAGGCAATAAACAGTCTGCTGGGTCCTAAAGAGGGGGTTACAGTCATTCATCACCAAAGTATCCAAGGACTCTCCAAGTGTGTCTAAAGTTTGGCATTGTTTGCACTCTTACTCCTTTCCCAGAGTGAAAGTGTGTGCAGCAAAGTATCTCGTCTGAAGTATTTTAGTCTTTGGTCTGTGTCTCCTTGCTTGTGTTTCTTAGAGAAAACACAGCCAAGAAACAGTGTTTGGGGACAATGGTCTTCTCATTCAATGAGAGAGTTTATTTCATGGATTTGGCCCCCATTCTTCCCAGATTTGTGTTTCTACCAAAAGATAAACTTTGGCTTTTCTGTGGAGAAAATCACAGTCCTGGGACTATGCTAACTGATTATCACAATGTTCTTCCTACTGCTTTGGATGATTCTGTACTGGGGTCTGTGTCCATTATAAACCCTGATGGCAAAAACCAAGACATTGGATTTAATTTCTTTTTCTGTCTGCAGCCAGCTAAGGCTGAGAAGGACTACATATAGTGAGTTTGTGTTCACTTTTATTTCCTGGGCAGCTCTGCTTTAATGTCTGGCACTAGTTAGTATAGATCTGGTGAGCATTTGAGCTTGCTGCCTTGGCTTCATGAGCAGGAGATATTGAATGACTGCAGACTGGACTACAATGCCAAATACTGTCTCCACTTTCTCTGCAGTTTTACTTCATTCTTCCCATTAATTTGTTATTCACTTGTTTGTTACCCTTGTTATGGTCACTTGCATCTTTCTTGAGTTCAAATCATTATGTTTTTGTACTTCCTGCCTTGGCTTTGTGTTATTTTGCAGATTTCATATAAAGAGGAGATTAGTAAGGCCAGATGCTGCAAGGTTTCTTCTGGGGTACTTCAGTGATAGAGAACCTACTTTGCTATTTTTAATCTCTGGAAGATTTTCTTCAATATCTCCTGCTTCCACAAGTAAAGAGCTTCCTGAGAGGTTCCTCAGCCATGGTGAAGGATCACCCTCTTAGCCTTAGTACAAAATACTGAACAGGATAAGGCTGTTAGGATGCCTTGATTTAAAAAATCACCAAGGAAACAAAGTGCCAGGTGGTTTGTCAGCCACAAAATGAGTTGAAGCAAAAGCAGGTAAATGTAAATATAAGTTATTGCAAACCATATATAAAAGTAATATAGAAGCAAAAGAAACTGTACATCAGTCTGTGTAGAGTTGGTTTGTCCTCTGTCAGGCAAAGTTATCAGGTTACAATTGCATAAAACAACCCACTCTCTAACCTAGAGAAGTTATTTGGATTCTTTTTCATTCTCTCTTTTTTTCTTTCTTCTTCCTTCCTCCCTCCCTCCCTCCCTACCCCTTGTTCCACCTTGCAACCTCCACCCAGGCTGCCCAGCAAAACTATGGACTCTCTATCCCTGTAGGCATTCAAGATAGGGCTGAGCAGGGCCTGAGCAGCCTGCCCTGGCTGTGCCTGCCTTGGTTGGTGTGAGCTACTCCACAGGTCCCTCTCAGCCTGGACAGTTCTGGGATTTCACTGAACTGACTACACAAGACAGGATTCAGTGGTAAAACGATCAATTCAGAGCCATGTGTGGAACCTCCTCTTCTTTAGAGGCTCCTGTTGTAACATAAACCTCTTCCTTCCTGCCCACACCTTTCATGGTTATTTTATAAAGGCATTTCATTCTGAAAAGGAATTTTTTTGGCTGTTTTATTCACTGCTCTTATTTTGTATTTCATATATTCATGGAATGAGTAATCTGTAGCAATTGAGGCTATTATATTTTATTTACCACATCAGAGTCATCTGTCATGCATTTTGCACATCTATTTAACATACTTTCCTACTTTTGTCATTCTATTTATTCTGAATTCTAATGGAAAGCAAAATTAAAGTGGAGAAACCTGAAACTGTCTGACTGAAATCTCTGTGCTTGTTTAGCATGGCCTAACATGCAGTCTTGCTTGGACTGTCACATTGCCTTACATTTTGCATGGTTATTAATAACTAATCCAAAATTCTTTTAGGATTTTAGCTTTGTTTAAAGCCATATTTTGCACAAGTGTCTTAAAGAAACAGAAACTTACCAATGGAAATTAGGTAAAGACTAATTTTGTACTCAAAACATTGGTTTTGAAGAAATCAGATGAAAGAATTTTTAGATTCCTTTAACAAATGTAACAGAAAGAAAGATGGTAGGACTCTGGAATGTAATGTAAATTTATAAAATGAGTTAATTTGAGGATCTGAGCTGAAAATCAGGTGATTCCCAGACAGGAATCTTCTTTTGCTTCCCCCACATAACCGAGATGCTGGAGGTTTTCAGCTATAGCCTGGTTAGGCTGTGTGCATGTTGTCTGTGCAGCAGCTCAGTACAAAATGGCATATTGCAAAGTGACAAGGACCTAAAAATCACAATCTGTGTTCCCCTCCTCATCTGAAACAGGGCTCAAGACTGCAAACCGGCTGCAGAGACATCTCTGCTACTGCTGCTACCCTTTTTTCTCTCCAGTGTCTGTTTATGTGCAATACCTATGAATATGTTTGCAATGTGTTTAATGTTTTGACTTTGCTTTTGATACTGTGAAGTTTCCCAGATGTTGTTGTGCTTGGTAACAATTATTTTTAGGATGATCTTTGTGAAGTGTTATTGTTTATTAGTCTCATTTTGTTTCCCCTCTCCTCTCCCTTACTCTTTCTGTCTCATTAACACAGGAATCATGAAGAGTATTTGAAATAGTACAAATCTTTTTGGGAGACTTGAATTTGACTGGATCTACAAAAAAAACCATTTTATTATTGAAAGGCTTCACTAGACACGTCAGTGGTCTTAAAGGCAGTATTCATTCTTGAATACACGTAAAACAAACACAGCACTTAATGTGTCCCTATCTTGCTTTGAAAAGGCAGGAGCCTCCTCTGAAACAGAAAATGTAAACCCCCTCCCTCTGAATTATTCTAATTTTGAAATTAAGGGGCTCTCAGGCAAAGATATGGGAGTAGGAATAACAGTTCTTTATAAGGAGAGAAAAAAAAACTAAAATAAACAACACAGTAGTACAAAACCACTGACAGAGTCAGAATATGATCTGACACCCTGTGGGTCAGGGTGTTGGCAGCAGTCCCATTAAATGGTGGCTGCAGCCCTCCTGCAGTGACAGGTGTGGCTCTGTTGAAGCAGTGATCCTGTAGAAGGGTGGAATTTTCCTCTGAAGATCCAGGGGTGGTGTAGATGGGCATGGTCTTCCTCTGGGAATCCAGTGGAGAAGAAAGCTGATCCTCTAGGAATGCAGTGGAAAAGGCTGCCTGTGTTCCAAATCTCAGGTTATCTCCAGGTATGAATTCTTGGCTCCTCCCCCTGGGCAGAGCACCTCCCAATGGATGATGGAATTTTATCAGCCATGCAGTGACACTTAATAGCCCATTAACAGCAGATATCTCCTGGAGGGAGGATTGGTTGTGGAAGAGATGAAGAAACCTGCCCAATTAACATAAAATAACTGCCCCACCTCTAACAGATGGTGACAGAATACACATCCCCCGCTACATCTTCCAGTTTAAGACAGTCCCTTAAAAACTGCATAATACTGAAAAAAATCCCAAACCAGGTAATAGTAGCACTGAGGTGAAGCATTTCAGAGATAAACCATGGAGATGACTTAACAAGTGCAACAGTAGCTGCCTGAAAACAGATTTATTTCCAATGTTTGGGAATCCTCACCTCTCTTTTGTATATCCCCCAGTAGTTTTTCAGTTAGATCAGGTGGCTCTGCATACATTGTCTTTGCTATGGGGCACAAATTGCAATGTTTTGAGTGGGATTAACACTAGGGAAGAGCAGTGTGACAGGGGCATAGTGGAAGAAACCACAGGGCGTAAAAAGCTGTGGTCCTTCCGTCCCTGTCTGCTCCTCACAGGCCACCAGGACAGGACGTGCTGTGATTTCTTCTTCTCCAGTCAATAGCTACAGTCAAGTGTAAAATGAGAATGAAATGTTCTCCTTTCAATAAAGCTGACAGCTTCCAACCAGTAAGTGCAGAACCACCATTGTTGGACAGCCAGCACTTGCACTTTTGACCCAGGTTTTATCTAGTGAGAAAGCAGAAGGCAGAAAAGGGGCAAGTTGTTTCTGGCACCCTTTTAACTCCTTTGATAAGAATTCACCAAAACTTGAACCAACAGAAATAATATGAGTGTGACCCTATTTTTTCAAGCCAGTAAGTGTCTAAAAACTTCAGAAGCTTTCTTAAGTTGTCTAACTTTACTTTTCCAAGGTACAGTTAGAGAAAAGTTTTCAGCTAGAGCTAAAGTTGCAGTGCAACCTCTTTGAATTAGTTCTAAGGTGTTGTAAAAGCTTTTATTGTTGCAGTAAGTAACATCAATTAATTGACAAGTGTCTCCACATTAGGCTTCCGGATCCTGGCCTTTTTGAATGTGAGAGCACTAATCATCAAACATTTCCTTCCCACTCAGATGCTGTCTTGAAAAATTGTTATAGGCAACTTGCATTATAGGAGGCATCTGCTCTCAGATTAAATCATTCTGTAGCCTTTCTATCAATTTGGACTCTTTGGTGCTACCTACAATCACATAACCTTGACAACAACAGCAACAACAAAAATAGACTTTTCCCATCTGTGGCTAGAGATGATTACACACTCTCCAGTTGTATTACGGTGACAAGACTAGATCACAGTTTTACAATGTTATGTTTTTATGTTAAAGCATATAATATTGAGGGAAAAAAAAATAGTAATACCTGAGAGTGCCATCTGGTATAAAGCATGTTAGCACATAGCTTATAAAGATACTAGAAATATAGTTTTATTTTTGAACCACTTTCATACAGCCAGCAGGTTCCAAGCAGAGAATATACTGCATAAAAGCCTGGAAAATGGCAGCCATAAAATGAGAAAAAGAGGAATGTGTATGTATTTTACTCCTAAACAGAAAAGTGCTGACTAGCAGTTTTGGGGTGGTATTTTTGGTTTTTAAGTGTCCAACAATCATTTCTACAGCATGTTATGTTGCAAAGGGAAACCTACCAGCAACGTGGATTATATGAGGTAGGGGAGCTATTTTGGCAGTCAACTGGAGCAGAATGGCAATGACTGCTTTCTCTGATGGCTGCCTTGCTTGGAAGCAGGATTCAATCTGAATGAAAGTGATGCCCCGAGCTACTTTCCCATGGACATTTCATTGCCTGAGGTTCAGCAGCTCTGAAAAGAATATGTTTTGGTTAGGGGTAGTAGAAAGAAATCTTAACCTGTCAGCTAATAGTTCCTCAGAGTGAAAAAAGAGCTGGTCTCTTGTGGAGGAGGGGGGTGCTGCCATGAACACAGGGAAACAAACTGAAAGAGAAGCAAAATGCCTTCAGGATATATTGTGTAACTTTTTAAAAAAAATTTAGATTAAAAACAATGACACTTCTTATTCCTCCTGCCCTTCTTTTCTAGTCTATCACATTTCCAAGAAATCTTAATGCAGGCAGGCCCTTTGTGTTGCATTGCTGTAGGAGAAGGTGGCATGGGTAATTTGATGTGTGGGAGTGGGCTTTTTTTAAAACCAATTTAATCAATTAAAAAAAAAAAAAGAATAAAAAAGACAAAGCAAAATCCCAGAACAAAAAACACCCACTCTTTTCCAAGTGTTTTCTTCTCAGAATTTACATGTGTGTCTGTAAAGGAGTGATGCAGGACTTTGCATGATCTCATCTAGTGATAACTTTTTATCTCCAATTCCCAAAGACACCAGAGAGGCCAGGGTGTGGTTTATGGGCTGTTAATACCTTCTCTGTGGGGCCTGCCAGCTGCCTTCAGCAGCACAAGCCATCATTTAATGGCCTCATAAAATATACCCTGGTGTCTCTTTGGAGTATTAATACGTTCTTCTACATGAGAGTTTCATCTTAAGAATATAAAATCTTTCAATACAGTTTTTAAAATGGAAGAATATGACTAATTATTTTAATAGATGGTAAAGAGAATTGGCTAAATTGAAAGGATTTCTTGCACTTTCTTATTTTAAAAATATTTCTGGTTTATGTATTGTAAAATAGAATTCCTTGAAGTCAATGTCAACATCAGGCAATGCTCCAGCCCAATGCCTGTATGCTTGATCTCTTAAAATTTACTCAGAACTTCTTCTGCCTTGTTTCATATGATATTCTTATCCCTTCAGCTTAGCAGCTCGACCCAACCATTTTTTTTCACCAGTAGTGGTGTTTCTTCAAGCTTTTATTTTGGACTATTGAAGTCACAGCTCCAAAAAGGTGATGGAAGGTGGGAAAGACAAAAATTTGGAAAGCAGTGTGTCTTTATTTATTTCAACTCTTATCATGAAGTACAAAATGTGTTCCAAGCACCTAAAACACCCTGTCAAAGGTTAATTGCATCAGGATGATGCTTTTATAAAATTATCCTATCCAGACATCATATCAGTCACCACAACTACTAATTTTTCTTTTTAGTGAAAAGTAGACAAAATGGAGATTATGAAAACTATGCTTTACTCAGCTTTCAAAAAGTCCATACTCTTACAAAATGAATTAGCTCGAAATCTCTTTGCTTAATTATGTGAGAATGCTTAATTTGTTCTTATTTCAGTATTCAAATTTTGTGAAAGTAATGAAAGAGAGGGAGGATAGATTAAAGAGAAAGGAAGAGTCTGTTTGAAACTTAGTCTTTAGTCCCTCATACACTCTAAGTTTATTTATTATTTGTAAAGGCATTTATGGGAGTTTTCTAATGCTGCTACTCCTCCCTTTCTTTCGCTCCTCTTTCAGTTATCCTTTGTTTTTCTTCAGTTATGAGATACATATAATGGAATACTGGATTATTCATGTAATAAGGAGACTTCTTGGTTAAAGATCAATGATCCACCTCAAGGGTTAAAACAACCTTTCAATGTTAAGTGCAGTTGGTACCGTATTATGATGGCCTGCAAATAAAAATTTATTCTTCTTCACTTATATCCTTTAAAAAAAGGGAGAAAACAAAATTCAAATATTAACTTAAGATGCAGAAAAATAGATAGGTCAGGAGATAGCACTTGCAGAAATTTAAGATTAGATGTGGTTTTACATTATTCCTAAATCATGGATTAGAGGAGTAAATCTCTTCTCCAATGTGTGACTTCAGTGGTGGCCATGAATAGAGGATTTAGGTTGGAGATATTCCACTGATATAAACTGTTAGATCTCCGCTAAAACCAATTGGACTCTGGAAATCTGTATCATGTGGAGGTCTTGCACAGCATCTCCAGAAAGATACAGAGAAACAAAACCATGCAAAGCCATGCAGAGAAACAAAACCAACAAATGTTCTGCAGTGGAAAGAACTTTGAGGCACTGCTTGAATTGGCCTAAGTAATAAAATGAAACTTAAGGGTAAAGGTGAATTAAATAGAAAATAAAACTTTTCTGGGAGTGAGTTGAGATAGACTATGGAAAAATTTCACAATGGAAGTATTACTCCAATGATCACTGGTTTGGATGGAATCAAAGCAGTAAAGTCCCATGAGAGATCATGAAGTTGAAATTTCCTATGTACCTTTGTTTGCTACAAAGCTTAATTCTTGATTTCATGCTTTATGCTATATAAAATAACTTGGAATACCACTCTAAAAAACTTCCAGGTATTTCAAAACACAGAGACTTCAAGAGCTATGCTGACATTTTTTCCAGAATGGTGATGGGAGAATAAAATCCTCAAAATTTGCTTTTTAATTGGTCATTTCATTAAAAAAAAATAAAATATTTGACTACTTATACAAGCAAATAGTGATTACTGTACACTGCTTAAGCCCATAATTGAGAGTTGCAGTTATCTTAAAAAATCACTGGCGGTTAGAATTATCTCACCAAATGTGTGTACGTTATAGCTTATTGTAATCAACAGAAAAGTTCTTGCTAATAGAGGAACAAAATTAAATACATTAGTGCCCTGTTTAATGCATTTGCTGATTCTGTATGCGAAATTGTCTAAGTTAGCATCTACACATGGGAATTTCTCATTTTTTAGTGGAATCTTGCCATCTTAAAAAAAAAAAAGTCAGGCTTCTATGATCTTACTGATCCAAGTGCCCTCTTAATTAAGCTTTCACTGAATCAAACTTAACATCTTTGTCAAATAAGGTCACACTTCTATGTATCAGTGTCAAAGCTACTAAAGATAGTTCACTGCTAAGACAGAATGGGACGAAATAATCTTTCTACAGCTGGGAGGTAGCATCACTTGTATGAAAATCTTTGGATCAGAAAGAGTGGTTGTAATCAGGCAAGAAATATTTTCCTATCAAATACTATTTGAAGGAGAAAAAGACCTGGGACAGAGTGTAAAAGTGTCTCATTTTACAGCTGTCCTGAAAGAAGAATTATTTTGGTAGATTATTGGTCATAGATAAATCTGGTAGATTAGCTATAGATTAATTTCTTGGATTATTTTCACTACAGCTGAACATGGAAGTGCATGTACAGAGTCAACATAATGACCCACCATGTTGTAGCTGACAGCTCCCACTAAGGGATATCTGGGGACAAAGTATTTGTGCATGAAGAACTTTTTCATTTTTGAGAACAGTTAGTACAATCCTCTGTGAATTTGTGGGAATATTTTCTGAAAGCTTGTTACCTAGGATTTATTCCTCAGTGATTCAATTTTGCAGTCTTCTATAAATAATGTAAACAATTTTGGTTTGTTGTAGGATCAGGCTAAGTATTGTCAATAAACTTTGTGATGTAACTGATGCCCTCCTTTCTTTATGATCTCTGACTGTGCTGAAAAGCCCAGGGCTAGCATGACATCCTGTTGAACCCAACTGATTTGCCTGTGCACTGCAGGCACCTGCCATCCTCACCTTTATCTCTTAACTGGGCCCACAACACAACTTTTTCTTGACAAAAGCATCAGCCTAATGTCCACTGGCAAAAAAAAAAAAAAAAAAATAGAGTGCTTGATCTTTTACCTCAAATATGAATATTCAAAAATGTTCTGTTCAAATCAATGTCATGGACTTTCTGGATTTGGCAATCCTTATCTCCCAGCCTTTTCTCCTGGGAATGCTTGAGAGGTAAAAGCCTTCTGGGCTCTCGAAAGGATTTTTGAAACACAAAGGGCAGAGAGGGAGGAAAGTGCAATTGTTGCTTCCACTGCTGCTCTGAATATCTTCACCAGGTATGTTTTGCTGCAATCCAAGTTACTTTTTTGCTATAACTTGTTACCTCTTCCTTTTTGCTGTCCTCCCCCCACCTGGAGTAACAATTTTGGGCATGTATTCTGCTATTTGGGCATGCAATCTGCAGATGCCATGTCAGAGTTTTGTATCTTCTTTTGATTTAATAAATGTTTCACTCAGTCATCTGAATAGTTTATATTTGGATCTTAGGGATCAAAGCAATTATTTTTCTCCAGATCGTGTTTCCTCTTATATGGTCCATTACATAAATATCATAAATATTTGGCTGTGGATAATTACTTGATATTTGCCTGCAGCAAGAACTGAATTCTAGGTTGAACCAAATAACACTGCAGATTTTTTCTGTGTGATTTTTAGTTTGTCTGGGGTTTTTGTTTTTGAGTGCAGTTAGAGAAATATTTCTGAGGGAAAACTATTTGGTTTGTGCAATTGCTGGGCTGACAGCCCCTCACTGATGGTACTCCTGAGTCAGGGATTAACTTGAACTTGCTCCTTTCCTGCCTTGGAGTAATGGAAAACAGTGAAGATTAGCTCATATGTTAGATGCATTTGTCATCTCTGGTAGTCTTTCACTCAGGCTGCATTAACAACATCCTCTGATGATTGTATATGTTAGTTTATATAGGGAGTGAAAATGACAATTTGGAGAGACACAGAGTGGAAAGTCCTTAACTAGTGTAAAGTCAATATTGATTTGATTTGCTGATGTGCAGCAGCAGACTTGCTTACCAGTATTCCTGAAAGTTTTATCTTGGTCAGGGCAAAGGATGATGGAGTCTCTGATCAGGGTGATGCTGAGAGCAGGCATTTTTTAACACTGCCTTCACTGCTAAGTTCAAAACACTCAATATGTATTCCAAAAGATGAACAGTATTACCCAATTTTGATCTCACTAATGCTTTCAGGATCATTTCCTCCAGTATTTCCTCATCTTTTAAAACTTCTGTTCAGCACATTAAATTAGCTGTGGAGATTTTAGGCATATTTATTTCATTGTTCTCACAGTATCAGGAGAGTTAGTCCTACTGGAAGCTTGTTAAGCTTGTGGGCTACTTTTGTTGACTGAACAGTAATAAATGAGATAGAGTACAAATTTTTAATAAAATATGGTTAATGGGTTTTGTAGGAAGGTCATATATGGAAGGTGAAAAAAAGTCTGAATACTATCAGAGATGCCTTTTGTGTTTGCTTTCTTTAATGCCAATATTTATTTGCTCCCTCAGTAACATTAGGAGACTTCACCACATTTCTGAGAAATCAAGATTTCCTTATTTTACCTTTACTTACTCAGCTGCCTATTACTCAGATCCATCTTCAGCATCAGAAATAGAATTGTTTTCCCTGCCATTCCCAAAAACTGGCTTCTGTGCAGATACCAACCAGACCTAGTACCCTTTTACATCTTCTATATGCACTGTGAGAAACCTGTCTTTGGCAGGAAATGGTGCCTAATCACAAAGACTGCATAGTCCATGCAGCTCTTTTCCTCAGTTAACATGTTTCACATAATCCCAGTAGACTGCACTTAGCTCAGTGCATCCCTTTAAAAAATGAATGGCACCAGCATTTGCACTGAGGAGATCCATAAAAAAAAAGGAAGGACCTGATATCAGCCTATATTTATCTACCCAGATTTCAAATAAATTAAAACATTGCACTATATTCAGCTTTCTGGTGTCAGGTCTAATTACTGTCTTAGCATCACAATAAAAATGATAATTATTTCAATCCAAAGAATTGAGATACTTAAAAAACAATTTTCTTAATAGCATTACGCATTTAAATAAATCAAAACAGCTAATTTAATTCAGGCAATGACAACATGAAAAAGTTATCCTTGTGGCAGTCTTTCAGAAAAAGAATTTTTGCAATCAGATGTGCAGTTTGACTCACATCTTCATATCTACTTTCATTATCTCTTCTTAATATGTATATTTCATTCCAGAAATTTGCTAATTGTGCATATGCAAGATATTTGGTTGCTAAAATGATTTCATAAAAATCTATAGAGATAATAAAGGCAAATGATACCTTAGAAAGCAATTTTTCTCCTAGTGAGTAATTGTCTCATTAGTCCATCTCTATTATTTATGTATACATTGATTATAGTCAGAATGATCTCTATTAAGACTCTTTCCTTTTCTAAATAAAAGAGCTCTCAGTTTATATATACCTTTTTTAAAAAAAAATCCTGTATCTTGGTTTTAATAGGAAGAATTAGGAAGTGCTCCAAAATTTAATTATCTATGTCTGTCTATCTAAACTGTAACCATAAATCATTATCTGAAATAATGACTATAATTTTAAGGTCAAAAGCTGTATCCTTGCTATAATATATCATGTCAATTATTATAGATTGCAAATTAATGGACAAATTGAAGTAGAAATTGGGAGAACAGAAGGAAGTGTTAAAAATACTTTAGCAAGTGGTATTCTGTATCAGTAAAATGGAAGAAAACCTGATTTAAAGACTATTATTTGCATTAATACAAGACTAAAAGTCTGTTCCACAATCTGCAAATACTGGTATTATAGTAAAATGAAGACTTGGAATATATCTGTGTTAATGAAATTGCTTTTTTGGTAAATTGAGAGTTATGTGTCTTCATTAGTTTTCTTTCATCACCGTTTCATCCCCCATCCCCATCTCTGGGTTTTCTAAGTGTCATGTGCTGCAAATGGAGCAAACACTGAACAGTGGGGAAGAACTTGCTTCCTGACGCAGTCTAGGTGGTGTTAGACTATTGGAAGGTTAGTTTGTTTGGTACATATAATTGCCAATGTGTTAAAAATCTATTTACCATTACTCCAGTAACACAGTTGCCTGAAACTTTTTTTTTTTTTTTAATTCAACAATAATTGTCAAGTATAGTTGTAGTCGTCATTTTACATCAATGCTGCTAGGCATATTTATTTGTCATACACACTACCAGAGTATCCAGTATAATTTATAGATGAAAATGATATAACACAGGGAGATAAATATTCAGAATACATATGTGTCAGAAGCAAGTCTTTGTTTGGCACTGTGATATATTTTTAATGTAATACAGAACTGAAGGGACTGTCCTAACAAGCCTGAAATAAATTAATTTATAAGAAGAAATATATTCATCATCTGGAACTTACCTTAAAGTTGCTCACGAAGCCTTAGGGTTATTCAGGTAGGCAGTAAATATTTTCTTGATGTCAATAAATGCTTTTTAGCTGAATTGAATAAGGTCAGACAAAACCTGGCTTTCCTGATGATGACCAGCAGGTTTAAGGAAACGATCAGTAAGTCATCCTTCAAAACTGATGGCTTAAGGACTTACAGGAGAAGCAGTTCTGTTATCACAAAATTTTTTTTCCACACATCATCTGCTCATGTTTCTTTTAAATGCATGACCTGCTACACGTGATGCTCTCAGAGTAAAAAAACTGTTAATTTCATTTTTGTTTTCCCCTTGGAGGATACCACACAGGGAGAAAGCTTCTTTCCCTATATTGCAGTAGAAATTTGGGAACAATCCATGTCACTGCTCCTGGCTTGCAGTGAGTGTATGGCTATAGTGATGGAAAGGCTACCAGCCTATCCAGCTCAACGGTGTTTGCTGCTTTTACCAAGAACTTCTCTTTGACAACTTAGGCATTAGGAGATGTGCTGTGATAATTTTTAAGCATCTATGGAATAGGTAGACAACATAGACAACATTTTATTTAATAATGATGATGTTTTGCAATTTTGCATTTCTTATGCTATGCTTCTCCGTTATTCCAGGTTACAGATGAGCATGGTGGGACTGTAGAAATCAGGGCAACAAATGCTGAATGTTTAAAAAGCTGCTTTGCATAATGGAGATTGGCACTGGGGGGAAGCCTTATTAAATGGTTCCAAACTGACTGATGGCTTATGTGATGGCATGGGTTGAATCTTTTTAGCCAGTATGTCTCAAATGAATAGTGACATGAAAGGTTCAAAATATTAGAGGAGGGAACAGTTTGTTTCAAATAATCTTAGTGATTTTAGAAAGAAAATTCTTTTCTAACATAACTAATTCAACATTTCTTTCTAGGGCAGCAGGGTCAGGCAATAGTGACACATAAGCCATGACTTTAGCACTTTTCAAAAGCAGAGGCTTGGAAACAACAGTTCTGGAAGGGAATTTAGGAGAGTTTAGATTAATGACTATGTATTTCAGGTATGTTGAAGAAGAAAGTGATTTTTTGCATCTTTACGTTATTACTGTTATGACATTATAGAAGCAACAATTGACATAGGGCTGGAAATCTGGTTACTGTGCCTATCCTATGAAAAATTTCCTCATGACCTGATTTTGATCTTATATTTACTGCTGTATTAGTTCAGAAAGTGTAATTCTAACTAAAACTTTATTCAGGGGAAGGTCACTCATGCATTAATGGAAAAGATCTCACTTTAAAATATTGTAGTATATTCCAAGCCTGTTTTGCAGTCCTAGGTGCTGCTCAGGGAACATATAGGCAGGAGCTGGGTATGCTTAATTTGCTTTAGTGCCCATTGCTTAAGTTGAAAGGACACAACAGGACTTGGCCTCAGTGTTGATAGTCTCCATCTTGAAGTATTAATTTAGCATAATTCTCAGGACAATTCAGTTCTACTGTTTTAGTAGAGGTGTTACACATGCATGTTGCCTCAGAATGTAAAAAAGGTGAGAATGTGGAATTTGAAAGAGTGACTAGCTTAGTTTGTCAGTCATATTTAAAAGACAAGGTGCTTGGGAAGCTGGGAGAAAAAGTTGATGTGTTTCTGCATTAAACATCTTTGGCACATGTCAGAGAAGAGTAGGAGAAACAAGGCTGTGCTAATGTAAATGTCTGTTCCCAGTGTATGAGCAAACTTGGAACATGTTCTGCATGAAGGTGCTTGAATGCTTAATGCAGAAGTATTCAAAAGAAGAAAAGACTGGGAAAGAATTTTTACCTGTTTATTTTACTTAAAATCAGTAATTTAGGAAGTTTATTATAGCACATAATATCCCAGTTCATTATTGTGCTTTTGTTGTTTACTTCACTCCTACATTCAACCATCGTTTTGTTTACTGAGGAAACTAAAGAATTTTTTCTTCCTCTGTTATGTTTTTCTGATTCAAAATTCCATTGAAACAGCTAATTTCTTTTGCCTCTTATATGCTATTTAGTTTCTTCTGATGTTAACCACTTTGTTCAGTTATCAATTCAATTAATATATTTTCTAATTAGTGGTGACAGAACCTTAAATACTACATATTTCTGAAGCATTTAGGAACTTTCAGCATAATGCTAAGTTTTACTGTGGTGCAGTAAAATTGAACACCTTTCAATTTTGTAAGCATTGTTTAAAATGAACGTTGCCTTTTAATTATTGTATATGAGGTAAATAACATGCATAAGAAAAACAAACTTACTGCAGTCCAAAGTTAGGTGGATCTAACGTGTTCAGTTTTTAAGTAACACTCTCTCACTCTCTCCCTCACACAAACTGGCTCAGCTGTAAAACCCCCATCCCCAGGAAGGGCCACATCCACGGGACATTCCCGTGAGGGGCAGCTGAGGAGGTGCCAGGATCCATCCAACACCCCCAGAGCGCTCCCCACACTCATTGCTGAGGCCTTGCACAGAGCTCTGCTGCTGATGCAAAGGGATGCAACAGATCCAGAGATCTCTGCTGCCAGAGACTCTGCCAAAGTTGCCCCCTCCAGGGGAGGTACCTGGGCATTCCCACCCAGCCCAAGTTTATATCAACCCACTGAGCTCCATGTTTGTGGGGAACCCTCAGCACCAAAATCTGATGGAGAGCATCCACACGATGCTGCTGACATCCATGGAATCATGAGGTTTTCTACTAAATCTGTCTCTATCACTCTCTTTCTCCCCTCACCTCTATTGTATTTCTATTTTTGTCTCTCATTTCTTGTTCAATAAAACCTGTAATATTGACTTTGGCATATGGTCTCGTCTGCACCATAATTCGGGCTGAGGCCTTTCTGATCATTTTAATAAGCAGATCATAAGAAGGGGCTGGAGGCCCACCAGTCCAGGGGCTGCTCCAGGACACTTCCAGTGGATTAGGGGTTGGCTGGATGCCGGGTGTGTCCCTTTGTGACACGGGCGTGTTGTGCCAGGGGCCCTTGTGACATGGCAGAGCCAGGCCCTGCAGGGGCTGTACCAGGGGCACAGGGCCCGGCCCTGCCCAGTCCCAGCAGAGCCGCTGGCTCCGGAGGAAGCAGCTCCCGGGATCCCACTCTGCACTCCAGGAGCTCAGACAGGAGGAGGAGGAGAAGGTGAAGCCCAGCTCCAGGCACCCTCTCCTGCGGGCCGGCAGGCCGGGCCCTCAGCGGGCAGCGGGCGGGGGCAGGCGGCGGCTCAGGCCTGCCCTGTCTGACTCTCAGGAGGAGGGAGCCTTGGCCAGCATGGAAGAACAGTGAGAATACAACATGGATCAAGAGCTTTCCCAATGGGGAGAGGTTACCAGCCAAGACCTTTGCCTTTGGGAAGAGATGACAGTCCAAGAGTTTTTGCCAACAGCAAGAAGATTTCCCATGTGGAGTTGTGAGATGCCAAGAGCAGCATCAGTGTGAGGTAAGTGTGAGAGTCCAGTGGGGAGATGGCGCACAGCAAGAGCTGGAGGTGTCCCACTGGGAAGAAAGTGGGACAGTCCAGGAGCTCTCCCAATGGGACAAAGAGGATGAGACATGCCAGGAGCTGTCCCAATTGGAAGAAGATCTGACATGCCAAGAGCTTCCCCTGTGGGAAGGGAAGGGACACCAGGAACTGTATCCTTTGGAAAAAGATTTTCGAAGCCATATGCACATGTACCAATGGGAAAAAGAAAAGAGAGAGCCAGAGCTGTCCCAAGTGAGAGACAACAGCGACAAGGAGGTATGCCAAGGAAAAGACTACAGTCTCCAAAAGCTGGCCCAATGTGAAAAACACAGCAGTGATCAAAAACTATCCCAAAGGGATGTAAGTGTCAGCAGCCAGGGGCTGTGTCAATGGAGAAAAAGTGTCAGGTACAAGATCTATGACAAACCCTTACACCCAGAGAAGGACAAGGATGCCCAGCCTTGTGCCCAGCAGGGGCCCAGCTCTCTCAGCAGTGTGGGCACCCCGGTGGCAGCAGAGGCAGCCTGTGAGCTGCCCAGCACCTCTCCTGCCCCGGGGAGTCCCAAAAAGGACGAGCTGGCAGCTGCTGCTGCTCCGGCTGGAGCTGCTGAAGAGGTGGAGGAGCCCCTGGAGGCTCTGGCTCCCGAGGTGGAAAAGGCACCAGGTTCTCCTGCTCACAGTGAGGAGCTGCCATCGGCAGGGACAGGAAGCCCAGTCCCTGCCCCTCGCAGCCCCTCAGGCTCTAGCGAGGCTCTGCTGGACTTAGCGGGGCACATCAGCTCTGAGGTGGTTCTCAAGGCTGTCCTTGAGGTCCAGGCATCTGGGCAGCAGCCAGAGGAGCAGGGGGACCTGGAGCACAGCATGGCTGCAGAACTGGAAGCAGCAGCTCCAGGACAAAGGGAAGAGAGCCCGAGCTCTGCCCCCCCCAGTCCCTCGCCCAGCCCACTGGGAGCCCAGGAGCTCAGGGAGAAGCAGGAGGAGGCAGATGGGGGGTCAGTCCTGGCAGAGGAAGAGAGCGAGTGTGGGGCCTTGACTGGGGAGCTTGAGCATTCTCAGGGTGACAGTGAAGAAGTCCCAGAGCTGTCCCAAGGTGAAATGGGCAAATACCAAGTAGGGTCCCAAAGGGAAGCCTGCACTGAGCAAAAGGTCTCCCTAGAAGAATCTGGAAGCTACCAGGAAGGGTCCCAAGGGGAAGGCAGAACTGAACAGGTGCTTTCCCAAGTAGAATCCAGAAGACACCAGGAAGGGTCCCAAGGGGAAGCCAGCACGGAGCTCCTGTCCCAAGGACATTCCAGTAGCAACCAAGGAGTGCCCGCCCCTTGGGGAAGCCTGCACTGAACAGCAATCATCCCAAGGAGATACTGGTAGCCACCAAAAAGTGTCCGAGTTGGATGAATCTATTGAAGAAGAGTTCTCTCAAGAAGATACCAGTAGCTACTCTGACCTTTCTGACTGGGATGAATACAGAGAAGAAGAGCTGTCCCAAGAAGACGGTGGTAGCTATGAAGACTTTTCAGATGGGGAAGAATCCTCTGAGCAAGGGCATTCCCAAGGAGAAACCACTAGCTCCCTATATCTATCTGACTGGGAAGAATTCAGTGAGACAGAGCAGTCCTACAGAGATTTCGAGAGCTACCAAGAAACATCAGACTGGGAGGAGTCTGTTAGCCTAAAGTTTTCTGAAGAGGAAGACTCCTGTAGCCATTTGTCTAGCAGCAGTGATAAGAGATCCTCTGGGAAGTCCAGCTGGGAGAGTGACAATGACAAAGACCTTGTGCAGGACAGCTCGGAAGAGAGCACTGGGGCCAAGCCTTTGCTGCAAGTGGATGACGAGTGGGACGAGAGAAGTGTCCTGGAGATCTGTGAAGATGAAAACAGAGAGCAAAGACCAGCAGATTTGACAGGAGATGGGTTTCCCGTGCATGTCCCTCCTGAGGCTTGGGTTGAGCTTGGGGCATCTGGGCCATGCCCCCAAGGGCTGCTCTGTGCCTCATCTCCCCATGTGGAAGCCCCAGCCCCCAGAGGACACATGGCCTCTCCTGCCTTCCAGGAGCAGGTGCCAGAGGCCGGGACACCAGGATCTTTGCCTGCCCCACACAGCCACCCCAGCCCCTCAGCTCCCGAGCTGGGAGCCCAAGCCCTCAGCCAGCAGCAAGTCCCCCACAAGAAACATCCCTCCAACCTCAGGTGGGCACTGTACAACCTGTTCCACTGCCCCTGCCTGGCGCCACAGCCTGAGGATTAGTGTCTGCTGCCTGAACCAACCCAGGCCCTGCAGATGGTGGCTGCCCCACAGTCCTGAAGGACCCACATGGGCTGCCTTTGCCTGGACATGGCCCTGCAGCCTCTGCTGTGCCCGGCTGCTTTGGAGCATCCAAAGTGGGTCTCCCCAAGACCAAAGATTACCCATGTGGCCTGTGGCAGCGGGGGTTTGAAGATTATATGTTTAGTCTCTCCCTAAAATTGTTTACCACCCGTCTTCCTGCCTTTTCCCTGTGGCAGTTATGACAATTCCAGATTCTTCCCCATCTATCCTCAAAAATCCTGCCCCTGCAGCCTGTCTGTCATAATTTGCTGCACCCATTTATCCAGAACATTCATTGTCAGTTATATTTCCCTTCATTCATTGGTATGCACCTTTCCCGTCCCCTTTTCTATTGGTATTATGTTTATATTTGTCCCCCCAGACCCCTCCTATCTAGCCCTTGGTTAATTAGACGGTCTCCTCCCGGGAAACCACCCCTGCCCCCATAAACGCCACCATTTTTCTTTGTTTTGTGCTCTTTTGCTGCTGTCCCACTTCAAGCTGTGCTGCTCCCATGACCCGCCTGCTCCTGCTGCAGCCCCGGTGCTGTTTCCAGCATGGGAAAGAATAAAGGCAGCTCAGAGAAACAAGCAAAGAGTTCTTCCTTCTGCCTTTGCCTCAATCCTTAGACATGGGTCCACATTTATTGGCTGCTCCTGGTGGTCCGGGATCCCAGCCAGTGGCCGAACCGCGATCCCACCTGCTGGCGGCTGAGTCGGGACGCAGCCACTCTTATCACGCACACTGATGTCACAGACAGATTTTCTGAAAAATCCTTTAGTCTGCATCTTTTCTCCTGAGAACCTGAGAAGCTTCAGCTTCTCCATGTTTTGCTGCTTTGGAATGTGATTTGGAGAATTGTTTACCCAGCATGTGAAATTGTTTTTACTTAATGACCAATGACAGCCACCTGTGTCGAGGCTGTGAGCAGCCACAAGATTCCATTATCATTCTTTTCCTTCCTTTTCTATTCCTTTCAAGCCTTCTGATGAAATCCTTTCTTCTTTCAGTGTAGCTTTAGTATATAATTTTCTTTTAATATAATATATATCATAAAATAATAAATCAGCCTTCTGAAACATGGAGTGAAGATTCTCATCTCTTCCCTCATCCTTGGTCCCCTGGGAACACCACCACACACCAAAAGCAAGAGGGGATCGGAGCGCCCGGGCGACTGGCACCACGGCTGTGCTCGTGATCAGGGCTCAATGTCAGTGGTCAGCCCCAAACCAGCACCTGTAGGCAACGCTTGGTGCCCGGTAGCTCAGCAGTGAATGCCAGAATCATCAAGGTGGCAAGAGACCTGGAAAATCTTCCAGTCTCACTGTGGGCTTGGCACCACCAGTATCACCCTGAAACTATGTCCCCAAGTACCACATACAGATGACTTGAGTGCTTCCAGAAACAGTGACTCCACCACCTCCCAGAACAACTTCCAATGCCTGAATTCTTTCAAATCTTCCAATTCTCCTCCAGGGAAAAAATGTTTCAACTATTTTATCAGAAATATAAATTGATGAGATAGCTTGTAGCTTGTACACAGTAAATAACGTGCCTTTTTCCCTTTTCTACGAAAAAGCCATGGAATATGATGGAGCAACGTGTGGTGGTCATCATGATCACTCTGATTCTTGGAGAAAGCTCTTGGAAGGAGTTGATGACGCTGCAACATTGTCTCTTCCAAGATAATGAAAAAGAAGAAAGAATATTCTCTTCTTTCCTCACAGTCTTAATGCCCCCCATTTTTTTTTAAATTTTAATTGTACTGAAGTTGAATCCTCATCTGAATCTTACTTTAACTGAGCCCAAGAGCATTTTTGTCAATTTGCTTAAAATAGTATTTTGCTAGGCCTTTGGATTTAGTTTTGTAGGAATATTTGGATAGACATACAGGTCAAAATTTTTATGCTCTGAAGTCTTTTCCTTCCCCAGCTTTAACTTTCAGATAGTGGGAGAGGACAAAAGAGAAAGAACAAACATAATTTTAATTTTAAGGAAGCTGTTGTTTTCAGTTAAATTTACCCTAGGTTTCAATTTTTTTTTTTTTTTTTATTTGGATAGTCTCAGGTCAAGATAAATTAAAGTTGAAGTGTCCCTTTGTCAATATGATGAAAGTTAGCAAGGCCTTCAATGGTTTAATGTTTCTAGGACTTTAAAACTGAGGTGATGCTTTTTTTGGTTTGTTTCACCCTCTTCTTCTGTGATAGCACCCCTAAGCTACAGTTTCATCTTTAGGATTCTCCATCTTTCTGTAAAGACAAAAACCTGATGTTTTGAACATTATGATCATTAAAAATCCCATTGCAGTTTTTTCCTATGAGTAGATGTGTAACCCCTGGAGTTCAGTCTTAATTTTAGTTTAAGTAATTGGAGTTGGTCGTTCTGCAATGGATCTACTGTCTATTTCAAGTGTGATACTTTGTAGCCAACACCTCATGAAGCAAACTCAGAGATCCCATTGGTCCTCATTTCCTCAAGTTCTGACACAGCATTCCATTATTCATCGCTGGCAAGCCTGGTGTTTTCCCTCTCCCCCTTCCAAGCTAGCTAAAAGCTCTATTAATGAGCCCTGCTAGTTCCTGTGCTAGAACTCCTGTTCCCCTCTCAGTCAGGGGATTCCCTTAAAGTGTCATAGACAAGATGTTGAAAAAATCATCCCATGGTCAAAAAATCCAAAATTTCTCTGATTACACCAGCCTCGAAGCCACTCATTACCCTGATGGGTCTACCTATTTCTATCAATATTATTCCTTGTTACTGGAAGGATAAAATAAATAATTGCCTGTGTTCCCAATCCTTCAACCACTTGTCCCAAGGCCCTAAAGCCTCTTTTGATTGCCCTCGTACTTCTTGTTGTAATTTCATCACTACCAGTTTCAACAAGCGGTAGCAAATAGTAATCAGAGGGCCTTAGTAAACTGGAGAGTTTTCCAGTAATGTCGCTTATCCAAGCCTCTGAGAGACAGCAGTCTTCCCTGTTAGCTGGGTCTGGTAATAGCTCTAAGTTTGAAGTGGGTATTTGCTTGAATTTTTCCTTTAGAGAATGACAACAGGTAGATAATTTCTATGTTTAATTTGGCTGAATTAGGCTCTATGTTAAAATGAGAAATTTAAATTTCGAGAGATGACACCTTTTTAGGAAGGAACTATTAAATGTATGGACAATTATGGTCCTGTTCCTGCATGGTTACCACATGCACACAGCAGAAGACCCTAAGAGGGAATGAGTGGTGTATTTCTGGGTGAGCATCTTCTGGAGATTTAGTATTAAAACTGATTCTTATCTCTGAAGTGAAGCAAGTTGTTTTCAGAAAAATTCCGTAATTCTGAGATGCTGGGGTTTGGAGAAATAGCAGTTGTACTGCAGCCCAGAAGCTTTACATGGCCCACAGTTCATATGGTTAATATCTGCTTTGCAGCAGGCTAGGGGCAGGAGTTGGGAGTTTTCATTTGAACTGGTGTTGGCTGAGTACACAGGATCTTGAAAAGGGTTTCAGACACCATATTCTCTCATATCTCTGACTTCAGGCAGTTGACAAAGTTTGCCTGTCAATGTAAAAGAGATGTCAAAACAATCCAGTAAGAGATTGAAATCCTAGAATAAACTGGATTTTTAAATCTATTATTAAAAGACATTTGTTATTAAAGTTACATGACAGAGACCCAAATAAAATGAGTTTAATAGGGATTATTTGAATGATTTTCTTCTTTGCTATATCTTTGACTGTTGAGACTCCTTGCAGTCCAGCAAAACTCAATTGTCATTACTATGTTTGATGTAATTTTATTCAGAATAATACACAGACTATTTAAAAATATTTTATCCATGTCTATTCCTTGAATTGAGGCCAGAACCCTGGGAAAAGTGGTTATTGCTCTCTCTCTTTGAAATTAGACAGCCTCTGATCTCCTAGCCCAGAACACAAAGACTCCCACATGTGGAAGGAGACCTTGGTCTAAGCTGCAGCCATCAGGACCTCCAGCAATGAGATTGCCTCTTTTCCACCCACCTGGAAAGAGAATTCAGAATGGGCCAGGTTCCTTCTCAGGTCTGTTCCATAGCTTGAAGCAGCAAAGGGCTGAAATGACAGGGACTTGAGCCAGAGGGCTTCAGTCATCGATTAGCTCATTTCACATCAGCCATGTGTGGCTTTTAGACAGAAGTCTGGAGCCAAGTATCTCCAAATTACCTGAAGTAAATTGCTTCATAGCTTGTTACTAAAATTCCAAAAAGCCAAAGTTTTTGGCTGCTGTATGATATTTAATTAAACTTCAGGCATCTGACAACTTCTCGGTGTGATGTAGCTCATAGCAAATGCTTAGATGTAAGTTGATTTCAATTTATGGTAAGGGATAAAAACCCAAAAAGTTGAAACTGCATTGTTTTATTGCAAGGAAAAAGGGATTTTTTTTTTTGCTATAAAAAAGATTGAAGTCTTTTCCATCTGAAACTAACTTGCATTTTTTGCAGCAGGAGAATAAAAGAACAGAAATAGCTACCTTGTGATTCCAGGCATGACTCACACATTTGAACTCCGTACAAGTATCTCTCCAATCAGACATCTTCCATATCTTTGTTTCCCTCAGCAGACTTTAAGAAATAATTTCTTATTCATGATCCTAATAGCTATCTACCTGCTGGACAGAACACTGAACAAAGACAATTTCCATCTCAGAGGATAGATAGTCCCTGTAAGAAATAAAATCATAATAATTAGAGGAAAGAAAGAAACAAGTATGTCTTGCTTTTGGTCAGCAAATGAAGCTGTAAAGTTGATGGCATACATCCCAGAAAAAGTGATGGGTTAAGAAATAGTTTTGAAGATGCTTGTATGGAATTTCTGTTCCATGCTAGTTTTACTCTGAAGTCAGCATTAATATTTATGTGAGCAAATTTAAAATGTTGATGTGAGAGGCTGGCTTTGTGAAGATGAGGCAAGTTAATGCGGTCTCCTCTGTGTGTGGAAGATAATTGAGTGTGTGGGAAGGGTATGGCAAGGAAAGCACTGGTTGCAAATAGTGACTCAGAAGACGTTCCTAAACTTTGATGTTAAAGAAAGGGAAAGTTTGTGGGGCCTCCAAGGAAATGGTTTGTACTAAGATATGATCTTTTGCCATGACTAATAGGCCAAAATTATTATTAAGTAATATTTTATGCAAAAGTAAAGTTCTATGTGACTGATAGTCTGAGGCATCTCACTCTTGTGAGCAATCTGTAGGAGGCTGAGTAGATGATGAAGACTGGAGACTGTTACAGTCTTTTCCCAGTTTTTAAATTTTCCTGTATATCTGGATTTCCAGTTTCGGGCAAGGGGGAAAACGATGCTTCATGAAATGCAAAGTCTTTGTGCATGTGATTTAGAGTACTGTGAACATTACAAATTAAAACATAAACTGCATCTCACAATGTCAGTATTTTCTTATTTTTTCTGTTTATCCTAAAGCACAGGATCACAAACACTATTAAATAAAATTAATTCAACTTCAAGTTACTTATGCAAGTTGAAATATGTTCTCTAAAGAGGGTCACAGAGACACAAACTGTCAGAATTTCATGTCTTGCTGACTATCTCAAACCCTTACTTCAAGTGTGAATGTATATTTGTCATTCACTGACAAGGCAGATAGCACCAAGTATATTTTTTCTAAAAAAAAAACAAACCAACCAAACAACAAAACAAACAAAAAAATCAAAACAGAAAGAAAAGATGTTTAATGACAGGCTTATTGATGTGTCATAACTCTATATTAGGAACTTGCAAAGAACAGAGCATGTCGAGTTGTCCCACAGATAAGAAATATTAAATACAGACATCCACCTATGCTAATGTGTAATATAGAGAGCTGATAACAAATCTGTGTGTCAGTGGCTCTTGCAGAAATTTAGTTCTGAAAACAAAAAGTCAGGAGAATAATAGTGTAATGTATTGATAGAGCAAGAAAGACTTTTTAGTTCTCTACTCGTCTAGCACCATCTTCAATATTTAAGAAATAGCATAATGGCTCTTTGCTCCTCTACTTCTCCTTGAATAGAGCAGGATTAGGGAGTGTTTAATTGAAAAGAATCTCTTCCGTTTTCAGTTTATTTTTCAAGAGAGTCAGGCATGAAATGTCATGGCAAAGAGAATGGGAGAATTATATAAGGACAGTTAGAAAAAGTAGTTTTATCTTTGGAAATATTAAAATTCCATTTTCCTTATTATACAAGTGCATGTATGTAGAAAAAGTATGAGAGCTCATTTTGTATTTGACTTTTTAAAAATTTATTTATTTAAATTTTGTTCCTAAATACAACAGGTAGAAACCAGAAATTTTTAACATGGGAGTGAGACAGCAAAACAAAGAATGAAGTTGCTTGATTTCTGAACGCAAAAAAAGATTTGAATATAGAAAAGGTAAAGTCTAAAAGTGTGATACTAAGACACTATCTTAAGGTAAGAAGATGAGAAAATAAAGAAGCTCATTCTTATTGTGCCTTTATAAAGCACTTTATGGTTTTGAAGAAAACTCCTTTAATATCTGTTTTTTTTTTTCATTTTTAACAAGTAAAACACTTGGATATTCAAATGCTCTTGGAAAACCTTGAAGTAAAATATCTAGAATATTTGGAACATACTAAGTGCTTAATGCAGCTTATGTTCCTTACTATTAGGATACCAAACACTAAAAACCTCTAACTAATCAAAAAACACATCCCCAAAAAAAAGAACAGCAACAATATAACCCCTCCCAAACCATCATTTCTTGTTAACACAAGGGAGTGCTGCTTGTTCTCAGCAAGTTTTATTTTGTGGTGGAGTTTTTTGGCCTTATTTTGTTTTGTTTTGTTTTGGGGTTTTTGGTTGTTTTCCTTTGTTTCTTTTTGTTGTTAGTTGGTTGGTTGATTGGTTGATTTTCACATAGTTTGCTTGTGATCCTTTGCTGGGCAGGAATAAAAATAACATCCTTTTGTAATGGAAGTTCCAGAGACTTACATTGTGGATAAAAATATTTATGTCAGTTCCATAGACAAGGAAATCAAGGAGCATAAAAATGAATTTACTTGCTAAAAGTTGCAAAGCAGGTCAATAATGGATTAAAACCTTCTGTGGTCTGTACTGAACCCATTATGAGAGATATTTTACTTAGAATTGGTCATTAAGGCATTAAAATCAAAACCTAAAATATTTTTTTTTAACAGATTTTTTACATCTCCAGCTCAAGATGGGTCCATCTGCACAGTGTGTCCTATGTCAAATTGCTTTATTTTGGATGGATGATAATTAGTATGTTTTTCTCTCTTTGCCCTTTCTTCCTTTTGGATCAGTACAGCATTTATTAATTCTAATTAAGCTTGCACTAGGATGACAAGTGTAATGAGAATCTTGAATAACATTTAGTGATAACAGAAACACAAAAATGAACTTTTGCTTGCTTGCCAGATGGAGTTTTACCAGTGTCTTACTGCTCTGACTCACAAAACAAATATGTGATTTTACATCTCCTGGGGTATATATATATACAAAAGTGCTATTGGCAGTAAATATCACAGGAAGAGCAGGACTGAAGGAATATAGGATTTTTTTCTTAATATTTAAATGCACTTTAGTTCAGACAAGCAAAATAAACTCCAAAAATCTTCCTCAAATTTGTCTTTGTGAGAAAATGATAAGGTGCAGATTAGGAGTTTTTCCCCCCGTTCTCTTTCTTATGGTATTTTTTACAAGCCATCAAGTCAAGGTTGTATTAAAATGGAGTGTTTCACTATGTGTGAATAATTACAAATGCAATAACATTTTAGCTGTAATTTTCTTGACCAAGTTTACAGATGATCAGACTAAGAGATCTATTAGACATACTATATTTTTGTGTATGTATAAATATGCAGAAACACTCTTGTACTGTTTTGGACCATATGAGTATTTGTCACCCCAATTTGCTTCATCAGTGCACATGCTTTATGACAGACAGGGCTATTTTATTTTAACTTAAAAGTAGGGGTTAGAATTGTGTGAACCTACAATGAAAGAAGCCTATATTGATGATGAAGTGCTCATACCTGCACTGACAAGTGCTGCAACAATAGCATCTCTCTCAGGGGTTTCTTTCTGTCCAGGCTGCATTTTCTGAACAATTAATTCATTGTAAATGTATGGAGCATATAGACAAAAGCTTTTCAAGTGATTGCCGTTTATTCTGGATTGATTTGGCTTGGAAGAGACCTTACAGATCACTAACTCCCCTGCCACGGGCAGGGACATCTTTCACAAGACCAGGTTGGTCCAAGCCCCATCAAACTTGGTCTTAAAAACTTCCAGGGATGGGGCATCCACAGCTTCTCTGAGTAACCTGTTGCAGTGCCTTGCCACTCTCTCAGTGAAGAATTTCTACCTAATGTTTAGGCTAAACCTGCCCTTTTTTCAGTTTAAAGCCATTTTTCCATGCCCTATCACTACATGCCTGTGTAAAATTCACTCCAGCTCTCTCATGGCCCCTTTAGGTAGTTTACTACACAAAAGGAAGGCTGATGCCTCTTTGCTAGTTGATATTTGTGACACATTTCTTTATTGTGTGGGTCTACTCTGGTCACACCGTCTGCAGAGAGATTAGTCCCTCTAACACCATGAAAGCTACAGACACAAATAGAAAAGACTTTTTGCCTCTGTTTTACTTAATTGCAATTATTCTTTGATAAATATTTCCTATTTAAGAATAAAATTGACTTACTAGGAAAAAAATATGAAAAGGGATTTTTTTGTTGTTAAAATGAATTTTAATAAAATACTGTTGTAGCTGCATAAGATGTGATGGAGGCAGTTAAATAGGAATCCAGTGCCTTTCCAAATTCCCCATGGTATGTGTGACTTTTGTATGTCTTCTACAAAATAGATTTTTGGAGATTAGGATGGTGGAGCCTTCAGGGCATTTGAAATGGTAATAGATGCTTGCACTTTTGACATCTGATGGCTCAGTGGCCCATGTATGTGGTGTATTTGTGTTGATTGCATGGCTTGGCTACCTGCACTGCAGGTAATACTATTGCCACCAACATTTTACTGAACTAATCTTGGAGCACATCCCCAGGTGAGGAAATTTTATTATAATAATTTTAAAAGTGGGAAACTCTAGGACAAAGTCTCTTTGCAGGCCCCTAGCAGAGTCAGAGATAATTTTAAGTACTGGTTTAATGCTTCCATCACCCTCTGTGTTGCCATGTCCCTTGTGAAATGGCTGGTGCCTTCAAGAAATGGGCTGGAAAATTCCAGCCCATAAGGATAATACTCCAGCATATTAGTAACTTGGTCATCTCTCCTGTATTTTATGATGCTGTCACATTATTCTAGAGCAATCTATTTAAATCAGACAGTGCAGTGTGGACCATGACAAGCCTGAGGCTGGCAATCCACAGCAGCAGATTATTCTTCTGTCCTAGACAGGAAGAGACTGCTAATCACTAAGGGAACAATTCCTGTCCCTTGCCTATCACTCAGATAAATTATTCACCTCTTCTGTCTCCCCATGAGAAATAACTCTTCAGCAATAAAACAAATATTTTTAAGTTTATCTGAAGAACTACCAATATATCTGATTCCATTTAACCTGCAGAAAGGATATAATTTAGACTGCATCCTCACCTCACTTGTGTACTCTTGCTGTAGGTTTTGGTAAGAATTCTGAAAACCAACAGTGTAAGAAGAAGGTAAGGTATTAAATTCAGTATGAATGTATTGTTTTATGTCTAGAGAAAACCATTTTTAAGAGCTGGAATATTTTGTGAAATAGTTATCAAAGGTTCATTTCAATTTTCTTGTGTGGGGTTTTGGTTTTGTTTTACAGGAAGGTTATAGAGTTTCACATAGTGAGTTGTATCTGTTGGTATGTTCTGAGACAAAGGACATTTGCCACCGGTTTTGAATGCTTCTGTGCTTACTGGCCTACAAAGATTTGGTGTATCTGTGTTACCTTCTTCATATCAATATTTAAAAATATACTAGTATTTTAAAAGAATGCAATTTTTCAAAATCTTAATTTATGAGCCTTTAAAACTGTAAAGCAAGATCTATGATCTGCATTCATTTTGCAGAACTACAATGACTACAGATGGTGCCAGGCATTGATGAATCAGTCTCTTATTTTCTAATGCTACAAAATATAGTCAGATGCCTTGTGTAACTGTGAAGAAAAAGCTTAGTGGGAAAGCAACCCTGTAGGGCTATAAAACATGAAGTAGAGAGAATATGAAATTGATACATAGGTCTATTTGTGACTTGGGATATGTATTTTCACATATTTGTGAAAATTTGTATCACCAGAAGTTTTTCTATATTTGTTTAAAAAGATTTAAAATGCCATGTGCACAAAATACAAAGGTGTGGAGAAGTACCTAAGCACCTTTTCTTTATTTCCTATCATTTACCTTGACACAGAACTTTATTGCTATTGAGTGTACAATAGCACTTTTAAATTTCTTCTGCTGTTAAGCAGCATACCAAAGCTTTTCCAGATTTAGCAACACCTCAGTAGCAGTTGTTCTCTTGTTAAATGCATTACAGTGAAAAGAGGTGGGTGAGAATAAGACACCTGCTTAGGAGTGAGAAAAAGCATAAGGCAGGAGGGGTTAAAAAGGAAGTCCTGTGTTGAAAAGTGATTCTAATGAGTGCGTGACTGACTTGGAGGAGAGAGCTTGATATTTTTTTCAATTACCATGTGATGAACATCACAAAACTGTTTGTGACAGAATTGAAATTCACTGTTACAGATTGGACTTTCTTCCATTCTGGTCCATGGCAGGTGGCTTTAACTTCTCATGGACAAGCCACAGGGCCATAAATATTCAGAAGCTCAGGCATATTTGAGAGAAGGAGATAAAGAGTTTTGTGCTTTCTTTAGGGCCTTTACAGAAAAAATATCTATCATGAGAAAGAGCAATTCTAATATTATAGGATTTCTGTTTCTGGAAGGAAAGAGAAAATATATAGGAAGCAGGTATAAATGTGCAGTAAAGCCAAATTTTACCTTTTTCCAGTCCTAAATTCAAAGACTTGCCATGGTCAGTGGTGAAATAAAACTGGATCTTGGTGTAATTGACCATCTTACCAAATTAAAAAAAAAAACAAACCAAAACATTCATGCCAACAGCTCTATATAATTTTTCATCTTGAAGCAATATTCTACCTAGCAAAGAGTTTTATTGCTGGCCATAGATGCAAAAGAAGTGGAAGGGTTTTTTTTGTTGTTGTTTTTTTTCTCCAAAACTAGTTTGAAATGCTGAAATATCAGAATAGCATTGCACGAGCTGTTGACAGAAGCCAGTGTGAAGTGCTTGGGCAATGTTAACTCCAACTGCAAAGACATGTAGATTATAACTTAGATTTTTGATTTCCATTAATAAAAACCCTGATAGGCTGCAATTATGTTCTTTCCTTTCAAGTTGTGTTGTATTTAGGATAATAGAATAGGAATCATTGCCTTTGTATCTACATATGGACAGGGCTGTCCTAGGAGGGAAAAAAATTTATTATGGAGCTCACTGCCACTCCCCTGTTTGGACTGTGCCACCCCTCAATGGGATCAAAGAGTGTCAATCTCAAGGCATTTACTGCATTACTTGGATGATTTGGTGGACTGTGCAAGTCAAATGTGTCTCTCCTTGAAGAGATTACTGAGGCTGGCTTTGGAGGGACTTGGACCTTTGAGCCTTCAAATACTAGATAAACCAGAAGGGCTTCAAAGTTGATTTCAAAGTACAGTTTTATGTCTGCACGTTAAAAAGTGCAGACTACAAAGAATGTTGGAGAAAAATAGTTGTTGCCCCTACCTTTTGTAATAGAGGAATACAGAATTTTACCCATCTAACAGTACAATAATTTCAATTTTACAGGAACATTTTTCTTTTTTTTCCCCTTGTAGTGACAAATCTATTACTCATCATAGTCATTCCTACTTGGTCGCAGACTCTTTTTACTCCTGCTTCAGCTCTAACAAGTCAGCCCACACACAGGTTAGTTTTTCTTTCAAACATCAAGGGTGGTAGAAATTCAGAGAATGAATTTCATTACTTCCATGAAGCAATCTCCTTCAGTTACCTGCATCCCCCTATCTCTGTGCAGGATTCTGATGTGTGTCAGGCAGGCACCAGGTTCTGTAGAGAATTGCTGTGAAGGAATCTGCCATTCAATATAAAAAATTGTATGAAACGATGCAATACAACAGGAGTTTAGAGAGGAATAAGTGTCAGACTGGCAACAAAGGTGTGAGAGATTTTTTTTTCAAAATTAATGATCTCAGGTGACTATTAGAGTTTTGTAGTAAAATAAACTCAATAGAACCTGCTTTGTTTTCTAAATCCCTTTGATTAAACGATTAAGTCTGTTTTAAATCAGTCTGCCATCAACAGGTAACGAGCGTTTAATATTTTTACTTCTGAAAGTCAAGTAAATATCCTACCTGATCCTACAGGTTGGATGTTTGCCCTTATTAACAAATTGTACCCCAAGATGCTGCATAGTTTCCTTCAGGTGTCAAGACAAAGGACCTTAGTGGAAGCTTTTCATCCATGGTCTGGAAAGCAATGAAGCATGCTTGGTTTATGAAGGATAGTCTGAACTCATGAACACAGAAATGAGTGGAAGATCTCCCCTAAGATCTAAAGACAATGAACAGCTCTCTGGTGAGAGGTTGTGCTTCAGGCACAATTTCCATGACATTTGCAGTATTCAGTCAGAGTTCCTACTGCACAAAAAGAAGATGATGACAGTTGTGAGTTATGATGTGAAGGTGGTCAATACCAGTACATTTTACTGCCCACTGTCAAAAGAGGGGCTTGGATGCTCTCTGGAGAACTGATTGTACTCCAGGAGATCAATCGTCTCTCTTTATTTGAAATAAAAAGATATTGCTTGAAAAGTGCCTGAGGCATCACAGACTTCCAAAAGAGAATGGAAAACACAGTTGTTCCATGTTCAGTGTGTGCAGTTGCTCTCCAGCTATAAAGTATGAAGGGGGAAAATATAAAATACATCCACTGTATTCAGTGAGTTCAGCAGGTATTAGGAAAGGTATTCCATGAATGTTATTACACCACGTCTGGAATGAAATGTACCATAGCTGTGACTAGCAGATGAGAAACTCAAACAGCTGAAAACCTTCATCAGTCAGCAGTAATGGTTAACAAAGAAAAGAAATCTAGGGTTGGGATTTTTTATTAAATTGATATTGATGGTATTATAATGCTATTTGTAACCTAGGCTGCCTCTGGAACACAGCTTTCAGCTCTGTTTATGTTATTCCAAAAAAGACTATAGGGAAAATAGAAGGGGTTCAGAGACTTGCAATAAGAATGCTTAGAGAAGTGGAAAAACTACCATATGAAGTAAGATTGAAAAGACAGCAGCAGTTTACTTCAAAATAGAGATGAACAAGATGAGATGTGAAAAATAACCAAGTAAAAAAAGGTTGTGTGTAAAAATGAATTTAGAGAGAAACTAGTGCAGGCTTCCTACTTAACTTCTGACATAATATCAGAGGAAGGCAGTATTCAGAGAATTGAAAGACAGCAAATCTAAAATCAAGAGAAGGAATTATTTTTTCAGCCAACAATAAGCTAACAAAAGTCATTGCCACAACATATTATTGGAGTCAAGAGCTCAGTTGAATTAGAAAAGGAAAAGGATGTTTCTATAGATTATAACAATGATCAGAGTTACTAGGGTTTTAAAAATATTCAGGGATCTAGAAATGATATAACTTTTCATGCTTCAGGCAAAAGACGATGATAGGAGTTGGGAATATTATTTTTTTTATAGGAAGCTCACCTTTTAACTGTTCACTGTGAGGGTCCTTTAATTTTACCCTGGAGTGTCAGAGTCCACCTTTGGGGAGGCAGGTGGTCAGGAAAGTTGTCTAGTATTTCCTAAGAATACTTTTAAAGATTAGTTTCAATAGAGGATGTTGGAAAATACTTGTTCTGCTGTCTGAATTATTTGTCTAGAATGCTCATATATTTTTTTTTAAATTTTGTATTCCCAGAGCCAACATATAAGAATTTTATTTATCTATCTATATATACACTTATGCATATACATATACATACACATATACACATACACATACACACACTTATATATACATACTTTTTTATATATATATATATATATATATATATATACATATATATATATATATATATATATATATATATATATATATATACACACACACACATTTACTTTTAATCTAGTTGAAGCAAAACCAGATACAGGTATAACAAGAGTGTAAACCCAAGAAAATGCTTGGTATGGGCATCGAATGCATGAGAAAACCCTAAGGTCAATAAACAAAAATTGGAAAGCAGCATGTTAGAATATGTTTTGGCATTACTACTTTGTGTCTTATGTGTTCCCAGTGAGCAAGTGCTTTGTTACTTTTTGTCCCTAACTTTGTGATATTTTGATCCTTGTCACAATGCCCTGATTGAAAAGAGCCTGTATGATTATTCTGGTTTTCGACCATGTGTGTCTTTGAAGTTTCAAAGGTTTAATACTTTGATTGGATAAGGAAGTTATTCATTTGCCACCCTTATTTGTTATTTGAAACCAATTATAAAATGAAAAACTCCCCAACAAATACTCATTACATTAAGAAACTAGATTTCAGTCCAAGCTACACAAAAATTTTTTTCTAAGTCTAGGCATTCAATTATTTTTAGAACTTTGGATAGATTGGTCATCAAGAAGATGAAGATTTGAAGGCAAAAGTTAACAGAGCAGGTGTATGAAAACTGATAGCATTTATACCTTAGCTTCCTATGACCATTGTCTTACTGAAGACCTATCTCTATACGTGTACATATATTATGAGTGAATTTATAATGTACTAACAACTCAGGACTGGAACTCCTGTGTTTTTCAGAACTATTTAATTTCTCTTGTGGCAGAATAGAATCTTATGCAGGAATCTGTAGAACAATATGTCTTCACTCAAAAAAATTTTCCATGAAGGAATCAAAACTGTGTAGTTCAATGGTCAAATAAATAATCAGAATATCAAAATTACTGTATCCGATAACCCAGATCTACAACCCAGATAACCAGTTCTGTTAGTATTCTCCTGATTACTTTATTCCCTTACCAGATTAGAATCACTGCCCCATTTACCCCTTAATCTTAATGAAGGCTCTCTCCCAGCAGACTGGCTTTTAAGTCAAAATTTATTTTATCAAATTCTCTGCTTTATTTTGGGGGTCTTATGATAACAGTGGAAGAAAACACCTCACTAGCTAAACAAAAGTTGCCTTTGATCTTGGTTTTAAAGGCAAGCAGATATGTCCCTTCTCAATTCTTATAGACAAGGCCATTATGCCCTGAGTCCCTACTCCTACAAAATAATCTTCACTATTTTAGGACTAATTAGTCTTTTAAATTAAAGTTCTTCATAGTTCCTTTAATAGCACTGGTTACTGAGCCACCTATTAGGAAGACTGTTAACCTAGCAGATAAACAGTGAAAATTTCATTAAAGCTGGAGCTAGCTAACTGATTTTCATTACTAACAGGGAAAAGGCTGGTTTAGCATTCCAGTTAGTGAATTATTGATACTAATTCTTTGTCTTAATTAAAACACAACTCTGTTTACTGCAAAATACTTTAAGTCATGGGAGAGCTCCCTTCTTCACTGTAAAGGATGCTTTTCTTTGGGTGTTAGCTGAAACACTGCAGTCACTGGGGCTTACTTTGAAATGCTGCTGATCTGAAGTTTTTAGGTGTCTTTGGGTAATGGGTATATTTCAAATCATAAGCTTTTGTTTCTTTGGGAGACAAATTTTAAAATTTGGGAAGTTACAGAATCTCAGGAACCTGATTTCCGATTATCAGAGCCCCTCTTGAAGATAGTTCCTCCTAGAATTCCCCAAAAGATGTTATATTATATCCCTCTTTGCTCCAGATAGGACACTGAAAGTTCTTAATATTAGAAATATTTCAGCATAAGAGCAGAAAATTAAAAAAAAAAACATCTCTGAGTATAGCAGCTTGTGCAATGTACCAAAAGAGGGAAATTGCAAATAAAAAAAAAAAAAAAAAACAGAGAGTTATTTATATTTTATGTTATTATTGAAAGTTAAAAGTAGTGGGAATAATATAACTATTATTATTACTGCAAGTAATCATGCAAAACTTTGTGGCCTACACTATGTACACAAGTGGAGTTTTGATGGAATCACAAAGACAAACCCTGGTTCAAGCTCTGAACCGTGAAGGAAAATAAAAATTGCACATGCTAGTGAGCTCCTTTGTGTGCTTCCATCAATTCAGGTCTCATCAGTGGGCTTTTTTTAATGCTGGAGTCTATTGGTTTACTTTGTTTCTATTCAATTCATGGAACAGAACTGAGTGCTGTTTAGATGTAACAAAGATGTATTCTTATGTTTAATAATTTATAATCTATTATTTTCTAGCCTTCTCCTTTACTGACATTAACTCCTCACAGCCATTTTTTATGAACTATTATTTTCTGCATGTTGTTTCAAACTTCTATTGTTAATCTCTCCCTGACTGAAAATTATAAATAGTTAGAAAATAATTGGCAGCATGCTTAAGCATTACCTACCCTCTCCACTAATTAAATAGCTTGGTTCTGACCTGCTTTTTCTTTGGTTAGAACAGCAGGGTGGCTTCAAACAAAAAATAATGAACTTCAAACCATTGCATCTGAACAGTACAGACAGCTAAAGCCACAACTTGGGACAGAAATTTAACTGTATCATGTCTGTGCATCTTTTCCTGGAATAAAAATTACAAAAAAAGACTTAACCTAGAGTCCTACTTTCTTTTTATAATTTTCTCGTGTCTTTGTGGTTTTTTTTTTTGGTGGTTTTTTTTTTTTTTTTTTTTTTTTTTTGGGGGGGGGGTTTTTTAAAGGATTCCAAATCCATGGATTGTGGTTTTGGTGGCTATGCTACCAGTATTAAAGGATCAGCAGAAAAGGCAAGGCAAAGCAGCATTTCCCAGTTTAAAATGAAAAATGCAGCTGAGCAAAAGGTTCATTATTATTGCCTATAGAGTATACATTATTGAAGAGAATGTTCTTGCAAACAATTGTGACAATACACATTAAAAAAAAATATTTTGTGGCAATTTTTATAAGACTCTAATATTCCCCTTTACTGGTGAACCACTTAAAATTGGAAGTAAGTCCTGAATGTCCTGGATCAGCCATTATTTCTCACTGGTATGCAATAGCTAGTGAGTATAAAATATATCAGACCAACAGTTTATATGTCAAAAGATGATTTTGCTCATTTTGTTCCTGATTTTCAATCAAATAATTTATTCTCCTTGTTTACTGAGAGCACACACTATGCCATCCAGAAATAAATTAATTCAATTCGTTTGATGTTGGAATAATTCAGATTCCTTGCAATTTTGTTGCTTGCATCCTGCTTGCTTAAGTGCTCTTTTGAAGCATAATGGAGACACTTTGCCATTTTAATTACTAATATCTAATCATGTTTTATTCACATACAGAATTTTCTCTCAGTAATTGTTTCTCTACTTAGTAAATAATATAATTAATTTACTAATAATTGGATCTAGAAATGGAGGCGAATTTTCTCTCCTTGTTTCTTAAAATCCCATTTCCAGCCCCCATTCCATTTGTATCTGTTGTTTCCCACCACTGAGATTTGTGAATTCTTTTCAACTTTTCCAAAATGCTATATGTACTAGCAAAATGAGACAACAGGAAAATTATTATTGAAAAATATATCTGATACAGCAGTTGTTAATGTGTGGGTGAGACTCAAGTAGCAAGATTACAAATAAGGTGAAGGAAGGTCATGATATTTCAGTGTTAGTGTCATGGTAAAGTCCATTATACATTTCTTATTAGCTGTAACATGGGCTTAGTAAGCATCTGTGTCAGTGGGAAAACCAGGTCACATTTCCCAGTTGTTCTAGGATGGATGAAGATCTATCCTCTGGAACCTGAAAATATCCCTTATTAAAACCTCTTCAGCCACTTTTCTGCCATGAGGAGGATCATTTGTATCAAACCAGTATTTCGGGGAGGTAAAAATGGTTTTATTGGAAAACTCCTATCTCTAGAACTCAATGTAAAATAAATATATTTTAGCCTCAAATAAGGTGGATGTTTAAATATATTTCTCATCTAAAGCATCCAATAAATATCTAATTAATCTTCTGAACAGTTTTTTCACTGTAGGTAAAAATTGTCTGGTTTCACAAGAGGAGCGAGGAGAAAGAGGAACCCTGGGATTTTACAATTCATTGAAGGTCAGGCGCAGAGCCTGTGTCAGAGCCAACAGCACAAGGCTTTGTTTCCTAATCCATTTTCACCATCACAAGACCAGCTTCTCTTCATCACTACTCAAAGGCTGGAAAAAATATGCTATGGAAAAATCTAATTTTCTTAGCCTTTTTTCTTTTTCTTTTTATTCCAAATTTCTGTTTGTAAGAAGTTAATGAATCACTTGGATTATGTGGTTCCATAGACGAGCTTCATGGAGGATTCAGAAGCTGTTTGCAGAGCCTATTGTCCAACAGTGCCTTGAGAGCTGTGTCCTACCATGCCCTACCCGGTATTTCTGATGTGTTCTCCCTGGCTTAGAACTATGGCCAGTCCTAATTACTGTGTGGGTTTGTGATAGCATGTTTTAGATATTAAAACCCCTTCACTCAGCTTGGACTTCAAAACTGGTTGGGAAATGGTAATTTTACAAACCAATGTCTCTGTGAAACAGACCATATTTATATATTTAAGCACAGTCTGGCAGAAGCAGGAAAAACCCCACATTAGCCACATACTTATAATCCTTAATCCCTTATAGAATTTAAATTATTAGGTGAAAAATGAGTTTAATCTTGTTCCATCTTTTAATGATACCTAGAAATGTTCTGGTTTGATGGAGTGAAGATGTGTACCCTATATGGCTTTCCATGAGTATTAGAATGGAAAAAAATATAAAAACCCATCTTCAAAATGTACTGCAGGCTTAGTTTTATTCTTTAAAAGAAATTATTTATTCAATATCCTTTTAGTTCCATTGGATCCAAGTCTTACACAATTGACAACTTTGGGGGCTAATTAAGTTGCAGTCAGGGGCTATTTTAACTTGTCTTAATGTCTCTGATTACACGGAACATATTTGTACAGTAAAGCGTATTTCTGATTTAAAGGGTGTAATGGAACAAATAGGTATTATATAGTATTCCTCCTCAAGGTAAACTGGAATGGATAATTTAATTTCCAAGGCGACAAATTATCTTATCATGAGGGAACAGGCAATTTCTTCCCTGCAATAAACTAAGTAGGTACAGACATCTCTAACCAGATGAAATCATTATCCTTTTTAAAGCAGGAGCATTGAAAAGAAGTAATTTTCTCAGCCTTAGTTTTGGATTAGAATGCAGCTCTTGTAAATACTGTACACTCTGGTTTTGGGTAGGAGCAACAAGTTTAACCCTTTCAGTGAGGAAGGAGAAACGGATATTACAAAGATAATTAAATGAAAAAAAAAAAGAAATTGCATATATATGTATAATAAAATTAAAAATTCAATTAAAGGTAGAAATATTTAAGGAAACAAAGGTAATGTATCCATCATATTTATGAAAGTTCACAGAGGTCAGAGCAATTGTATGATTCTTAGTGGAAAAGAATGGAACTGATTTTTGCAGAACAGCAATATATTGCTAGGTTGTGTATTTCCATGTGAAGTGTAAAGGTTCACAGACATTTATGCCACTTAGCTAACCTCTGGTTCTTTACAGTTCATTGTTATAGTAATAATGCATGTGCACAAATTTACACAAACACACAGGTTCTTAAGCTGCCCTGCTCTGCTTGCTACTTGGAACAAAAAAGGAAACTTTCACAAGTATGTCAATTGACTTGGGCCAAAATTAAAAATGAAAGTAAGTTTTCTCACATTCTGAAAAAAATTATAATTTTACCACAATTCTTACAAATTTTTAATATTATTTACTTTTGGGGGGCAAGTAGCACAAATTTCATGCCATTTTTACATATTATGGTGGTTTTTTTTTTTTTAATTTTTAAGGAGGTCGGGTCAATGAGTACCTTGTCAGTAGCAATGGTTTCTTCTGGCATTGTGGGAAACAGGGCAGAAGCTGAGGATGATTTCAAGAGTTTTTTGGGTTTTTTCCTTCACTTGTACAAAGTAGTAGGAAATATTTCCTTGTCTTTAGAGGAATGCTCTTGAACTTTTTTTAGAACACATTCTTGACAATCTTGTCAATATTATCTCTTTAGGTGTTGAAGTCACTGCTTTATATTGACTTCCAGGGTGTTTATCCTCTCACTGGTAGACACAAAGAAACAAGAAATGAGCAGGGTTTCTACCCAGTGCTCCCAGCATTAGGGGCCCAGATTTGCTGGTTTAAACATCAAATTTTGCTAGGTGCTTTCTAGATCGGATTTTTCACCTAGCTCAAATTTTTTCCAAGCAAGCTACTTCCTGCAAGTGTTGTGTTTCCCCTCTCTCTCTCCAAAAGCAAATGAGGAATCAATGGAACAAGTGTCCTGATTCCCTCCTTGATTTGCTACTGAGAAATGAGGCATCACCCCCATATTTATGAAAAGTATTATTTCTGAGCAGTATAAACTCTTCAACAAATCATGCTTATCATCTTAAAGTGGACTTTCTGCTTAAGAATGTGCTTATTTCTTTTGATGTTATCAAAACATTTTTTTCAGAACACTTGGAATTTTCAGATGCACTTATATATCTGTCACCCATTAGGAAAAAAACTGTTAAAAGGAAGTATAAATAGTGTTCTTGGGATTACAGAGCATTTGCTTTATTGTACATATCATAGCATAACTAACATTACACCATACAAACTATAGATATGTGTGAATTAGTACATTAAAATGTACTAATGAATTAGTGCTCTCATCTAATTTTTCTTCTTAAAATGGACATTTCATTTAATTATTTTTCCTGCAGTGTATTTACAGGGTGTAAATAAGATCAAAACAAAAACCATTAATGTGAAACCCAGGAATCTGTTCTTACATGGCCAATGTATCATGTTGCTAAACCTTGAATCACATTGGTCATGTTGCAGGCCTTGGGAAGTAGGAGGTTTCATAAAAGAAGTGTTGTAGCAAGCATAAGAAAACATGCAGGAACCATCCTCCAAAGACTTAAATTTGGGCTGATAGTTCAATTCAGAGTTACACACATGAACACTCCAGCTAACATGTCCAAGCAGCCTGAAAGTATTCTTTTTTTATCCTGTACCATCTCTGGGTTGTAGCAACCTCTATAAACCTTTCTGCACTTTGAACTGAGTTGTGAACAGTTGTTGACTTCATGTTGCCATCTCTGAAGGGTTCTCTGGGTTTATATGATTGATGTAGCAATGTTTTTATGGTTTTTTTTTTTTTTCTGAAAGCAATTTGAGATACCTTAGAGATGAAAGACTTTTATATAAAGCCTCATTTTGTAGTCTGTTTCTTCCTCCTTACTCAAGCCATTTCCCAAAAGTAACAGATCCTGTCATTTTCAACCATAACTTAACAAACTCCAAATTTCAGGAATAAATATAAAGAATTTATATTTAATTAGAGAGACCACTATGTTCAGAGATCTCATGTAGATTGGCAAACACATTTGCCGAAGGAGTAGAAACTGTTTTCTTGATAAATTAAATTTGACTTTTGTAGCAAGCTTTTTTTTGACTGAAAATGCCAATGTTCTCTCCCTCCATTTTTTTTTTTTTTTGAGATACAAAATGAAATCTAACTCATTTGTTACAAAGTTCTCTAAATGTATGATTTTTTAAAAGCTAAGAATCTTTACATAAGGGTTAGGCTTTCACTGCGACATGTGAGAAATGTGTGCTACAATTGGATTGGGAAAAGATGGTGAACACCACCAAAATTACATTGGCACCCACTACTTCTGACAAAATTAAAGTCCAACAGTGTCTTGTCTTAGGGCTCTATTACCTTCTGTCCTCAGAACTCTAATACATCCTTAATGTGCATTAGGTTTGAAGGGCAAATATTTTCATAAAGCACAGAGATCTTTAAAGTTTTGCTACCTTTTTTTCCCACAACTGAAAATGCATTTCTCTTGTAGATTCATGATGACATTTTTCCAGAAAGATGACATATTGGTTTTGGAGAGTGATTTACATAAAAATGAAAAAAAGGTGCAGTGTAAAGCCAAAATGAGAATAAGTTTTTTTTTTTTTTTTCTTTCCTCTGTGTCTCTGAGGAGAAAACAGTGGCATTGACTGATGCAATACTGAGAGCATTCTGCACAATTTTTTATAAAATTCCTTTTACTTGAAAAAATGAAAAAAAAATATCAGCATCAGCAATACCTGCATGGTGCAAAAACACACTGATGAGTTAGCACTGCTAACCAAAACTCTAAAGTTTCTTCTATGCAAGTGAAATGTCACATCATCTTTTAACCATAATAATGGCCTAAATTTCATGTTTACTGAAATTCTGGTGATGCAGTGTTTTAATTTGGACTGGGGGAGACTATACCTGACCACTAATGCAACAAGAAACACTGTGAAGATTTGGACCAACAGAAATAAAGAACAATATTGATCACTACTGGTGGCTATTTTCACTGTAGGTCTTTGTTTAAGACATTTATATGTTATCTACATTTAATCATTTTGGCTGGAAAATAACATGTTGAAAAATTACAGAGATCACTCAATCAAACCAGCAAGTTAGGAAATTTTACATTGCAAAAAATGCAGTTTACAGGTTATGAAAGTACTCAAGGTCACTTTTAAAAATTTAATTGTGATTACAAGGCAAAAAAGAAAAATGTCTTTTCAAACATCCAAGTGGCTGACTTTTTGAAATGCTTATTGTTTGACTATTTGTTTTAAATCATTCTAAAGGATGAAAAAGAAAATCTTTAAAAATATTGAGAATGTATTTTTATGAGTTAAATTAGCTTGTTTTTATTTTGGGCATGAAAGAACCTGAAGAGATAGGGGGAAAAAGGGTTGACCTGAAAAGGATGGGTTTTTAATCTTATTAAGAAACAGCACTAATTTCTGTTAACAGTGAGCTGTATTTGCCTTGAAAAGTTGAATTATTTTGTTGTTACTGTGTTGTCAAGGAAAGCTGGATAAATTAGATGCTATCCTTTCATCTGTCATAGATTCCCTGGGAAATGCTGAACCAGACAGAGATACAAAGGCTTTTTGCCTGCCTTTGAGACCAGATACCTGTGTGGGAGGAAGGCTGAGCATTCAGTACTGCAGTCAATGTCCAGGAGAACTGGATTTATGACCTCTGGATATAAAATGATAACACATGCTGCAAGAAATTATCCAGTTTCACTGATTTTGGACACACATAATTAGTATGAGCATTTTTGCTTTCATCTTTTTTGCCCAGTAGCTCCTTGTTTTCAAGTGATTGCAGTGTCTACAGCTGGTGTCTGTGTTGGTAGGTATCATTGCCAATGAAGCTTCAGCAAGCTCCTGAGCTCTCTGATGCCAGATCTAGCCCAGACCCTGGAGCCTGGCAGGTTGTCACCAAAGTGAGCCACCTCTGGGTTCTCCCTGCTTGCCCTTCAGGTTACTTAAAAACAAGCAAACAAAGAAAAAAATCCCTTCATGTCACCCCAAGGTAGGTAAGAAAACTTCTGGAGCTCACAGCCACTTCTCCAAGCTCTGCAAGAAGGTGAGGAAACGCTCCAGCTGTTGAAGTCTCCAGAGAGTCTGTGTGAGTGTATGATGCATAGCCCAGTTCCTCTGAAACTGAGGCGTTATGAAAATACTTTTAAAGAATTGTACTATCTATTTCTGTATTTCCTTCCCCTCAACATTTACCTTGACCACCTTTTGAGCACTTTTTTCCAGATATATGGACTCCTGATACGACAGGAATTGCCCCATATCATTAATTAATGTTGTTGGAAGAATAGCACACGTTAATGTTGATGAAGCAGTCAAATGCCACAGAAAAAGGCATTTACCTTCCTTATTTCTGTAGTAGCTCAGGATATGAAAGACAGTATTGAATAGAAAAAAAGGAAAATGGAAGGGCTTCTCTGGGTGAGCACCATCATGTGCTGAAGGAGAACGTTCCCACAGGAGAATCCTACTGAAGACCAAAACTGAAATCCGTCTGCATGTGTTAGTAGAAATGGGAATATGTTTATGTGCAATTTTAATTCTGATGTTTCCTATCTTGCAGCACAAGGACTTTTTTTCTCAACAGTAAAAAGTTTGTTTAATGTTTTTGCATCTGTAAATGTGTTTAGAATAAGAACTTGCTAATGTGTCGATGGGCAGGGAGCTGCTGGGGGAGACAGGCTGTGCCCCTGTAATAGGTGTGCAGAGAATCCAATCTGGATAATTATATGTCCACATAATTTAAGGCTAATAGTTATTATTTACCCAGTGAGATTTCAGTGAATTTTTAATGAAGGTCATTGATGCTCAGTTTATCAAGGGGATTATTCATGTTCCCACTAAAAGGGTGAAGACCATAAGTAATTCTAACAGTGATTACCAGGACTTTAGGGCTTCTTTTGTTTTCTTTACTTGATATGTGTCCTGTGAACAATGCAAATGACCTGTATTTGTGTATCTGTGAATTTTCAGTATCTTTGTATCTGTGAATTTTCTGACATCATACATCTTGGTGGTCTTTATTAATTTATATAATTCCACTAGTGAAGTTTCACCAAGAGCAACTGAAAGGTTCTAATTATTTTGCACCAGATTTTTATCATACTCTGTGCTCATGTAATTACCTCGGATTTACTCCTCTGTAATTGAGATCGTAATTTCACCCAATATGTTAATGACTTCAAAGTAATATAAAAAATAATGAAACCATTTAATGAATTTTTTCAAATAGAGTCACCTACTTATTCATACACTCAGGCAAAAGGGTGTTTGATTTGTTTGATACAGGTGGTGTACTGAATGTGCATGGGCAAAAGTCAGCTTTTGTATGCCTACCTGCTGTCAGAAAGGATTCCTCATAGAGAGATTAAAATGTGGAAGAAAGGTATAAGTAAATTATTGTTGGCAATAATGAAATCAAAATTCAAACTGGAATAGAAATTTGGCAGCTGGAATTTATTTCAAGCAAAATAAAGCTGCCAGATCCCACCAGTTCACAAGTGACAGCAATAGGAAAAAGTAGACAAGATTGCCCTGGGGGATAAAGGGACATTAGACATTTATACACTCTTTGGATGTACAGGTGCTGAAATACCTGATCTCCATTCCAGGTGTTAAAATGATCCAGTTCTAGAGGGTAATCATAACCATCAATGACAGCAATGCAGTTCACAGGCAAAATTCTGTTACCTGCCTGCTGCAGCAAAAGACAAAGGCTTTGGACTCAAAAACTGCCAGTTTCTTCCACCTTCAGAGATATGAAATACATTTCAAATTCTGGTCCTTGCTCTTTGGATTATTTTCCTTTTTGTTTTCCTTTTTTCTCGCCCCTTTTTCAATATAAAAACTAAAACTAATTTGGAAAGGAAGAAAGCAAATTTCATAATTTTCCTTTCTATCTGAATAACACAGTGTTACCTGTAGTTATGTCACTTTTTTGTGACATAAAAATTAATAAAAATAATTCTCCTTTTTCACCAGGAATATTGCACTCAAGGGAGGAGAACCTCTGTTTTCAGTCCAAGCAGACCACTTACTTGTTGTATCTCCTAAACTGGAAAAAAAAATAGATTACAAGTGGTCTTAGGGAGGGTGTTTGTGTACAGGCGTCACATCTGCTGCTCTTTTTTTAAGGAACTTAAGCATCTACCTCCTGAGGATCTCTGAGGAGCTTTGTTTCAAGAAAGCATCAGTTAATTATGAGTGAAAATACTGAAATTTTGATGGGTGTGATTACATGCTATATAATAAATTATTTGTCACATTCTTGATAAATAAGGTGATAGTTATGAATGTTGAACAAAATAAAGAGGTAGCTACTCCATATATTGAAGTATATTTATTGAGGAGTAAGGTATTGGGTCACAAATTTGGACTTCAGCTCCAGCCATCTAGTCCTGCTCTTGATGTCAAGGTGTTGTTTCAATTCTGTTCTGTCTTGTCAGAGTCACGCAGAAAGAAAATCTTTTTCTGAACTGGGAGCTGAATCTGCAATTTTTATAGCTCCCAACAGAGGCCTTGTCCAAAAACTGTGGATTCTCTTGCCCTTCTGCTCTCATGTGCCTCCTGATGCCCTAGAGGAAACAGAATTTTTGTGTTTTCTTCTTATTCATTATTCATCATTTTGTGTGTGTGTGTGTGCTGTGTGTGTGCTGAGATGTTTTGAATTACATTTAGTATGAGTTCAAAGGTTGGTAGTCCTTTTCAGGAAACACAATGTAGTTTTTCCAGAAAAGTTCCTGATGTTTCACTTTGCTTCCTTTTGCCCTATAGCCATGCACTCTGTGTTATGGCTAAACAAGAATTGTTACCTTGGATAGCTCAATGAATAAAATCAATGTTTTTCTTTAACACAAGTATCCTTTAGAATCACAGAATCACATTTGTGGTTTATTTTGTTGTTCCTAGAAGACTGAATTACAAATCTACACAGTAGGCCAGGTAACAGAAGTGTTTGGAAAATGTCCAGGAACTTAAAATCCTCCAATTCAATAGATTACAAATTAGAGAACAGAACAAAAAAGAAGCATGCTGATCAATCTTTGCAAAGATTGGTGCTGAATCTCTGCTGCTTTATTACTCCCACAGGATTATTTCACAAGACATCACTCAGGGTGATCTATTCCATGAAACAAGAGGGCTTATCCCTTAGCCTTAACAATTTAACAAAGTCAAAAAAGGAGTCTGAGGTGGATCGCCATCATCCTTACTGGACTGTTTCCTTCAGCTTTTTTACTGAAGAAGAATCTCTCATTCTTCTTCTACTATGTGAGGCTCTGTGATTAAATTGCAGGCTTGGGAGTCTGACAATTTGTGCTGCATTCACATTTCTGCCACGAAGTTGACACTGCAGGATGTATGGCTTAGCTCATGGACATTTTTTCTCATAAATATGTGAACATTACGATGTTCGCAATTGCATATCTAAATTATGCACATAGACATAACAGTGACCATACACATAAATGAGATATTTGCAGATGCAAATAGCTACTTATGCACATAACAGGCCAACAGAAACACACAGTTGTTATAATTATGCTCATAAAATATATGAATGAATGAACAGGCACGTTATGAAAATCAGACTGCTGGCCAGAAAGATACTATTAATAATTACTACCCATCATGAGGCACAGCTTATTACTATTTGTAATAGCTTTAACATTATTAAATGGGAGGTGCTAAAGATCAGATTTTTTTTTTTTTATCTATGCCTGGAGGATTAATTTATTTCATAGATTCCTCTGTTTGGATGATCTTGATAATCTACTAGTTTTTGTATTGTTCACACTGGCAGAATTTTGTGTTATAGGGCTGGAGAACCTGGGTATTGTACATTGTTCTCCTACAGTCCTCAAAGGACTCCACAAGAGTGTGGAAATAAAATGCAGTTACTCTTTCAGTGTTTTTAAAACCTTCCCTGAGCCATGCTGTGCTCCAGCAGGCATGATGTGCCCGGATGTGAAGGATATTTTTTTGTTTTGTACCTTCACAGCCATCCTTCAGGTGCTTCATGTACAGCCTAGTGGGCATGATAAAGTAGCAACAGGGGAGCAAGCAGAGCCAAAAGCAGGATGTCAGAAAGAGCTCTTTAAAGTCAATGCTCAGGTGGCTGAAAAATTGAACATGCTCCTTGGAGTTTGTTTTTCAGGAAAGATTCCAAACCAGAGCACTCTGCCGAGGAAACCATGAAGCACTGCCAAATGCTGTTTCTAATTGCACAAGGGAGACCTGTCCACCCAAAGAGAGTGTCAGTTCAGGGGATTTAAACCATCTCTGTGCCCAGCTGTGTATTCTAAACAAGTACAATTCATGAGGCAGAACTTCCAGAATATCATTCCTCCCTCAGCCCATGGGCTGCTGTGTCCTAGCAGCCAGTGACTGAGGATCAGTTATGGCTCAGTTGCTTCCACCAGGCCCATTTCTTTTGACAGTTGCAATAGAAAGCTAAATATTTCTTTTGTCACATTTTCATTCAATAATGACAAGTTACAAGCAGAGGTAAAAGCAATTATCCAGGAGAAAATAAGGTAGCTGAAACAAATATTTGTTTAATACCATGAATTTTTAATGATCTAATCTCAATTCTTTTGGATTAGGGCTGTATTATTGGACAGACCTGCAGGCCTGCTGCTACACCCTATCTAGCTGGCCTGCTAACTGCTCATGCTGGAGTATGGTATTGTGAGGTGGCCAGGATGAGGTGAGAGATGAGAATTTGACTCCTTTTGGGGTCTCTAGCTGGTCAGAGCGACCCCGAGAAAAGCTGGAAAGTCTCTTTTCCCAGCCCAGTGCTTGAAGAAAGAGTCAGAGCTCTTCACTTCTCTGTCTCAAGGTTGTTTATTGTATCTTATCTATAAAATTCCTTCTCCTGTCCAGCCAAGGTCCGCTCAGCAAGACAGTCAGAGGCACTCTGCCTGCCCCCAGGGTGGTGTTATATCTTTATACTAAAAACTATGTGTACAATATTTACAATTACTTCCCAATACCTGTCACCTATGTTAGACAGTGAGCTTCTACTCTAAACCAAACCAAAAGTGCCAACATCGCCCAGAAGATGGAGGCCAAGAAGAAGAAGAAGAAAGGGAGGACACACCCAGATCCCTCCATCTTGCCCCCTGAACCTCCATTCTAGAATCCCCAAAATCTGCTTTTTCACCCCGTGATAAATTCACTATCATTTTACTTCAGTTTTCGTGGCTTGCAGATCTTCATCTAAGGTTGGTAACTTGCTCCATGGGTCATATTCAAAACCACAGGCATTCTGGACTCTGTTCCAGGGTCTCTGAGACCCCTGGCAGGGGTCTTCGCTGCTCAGGACAGCCAGAGGGATGTCCTGGGTCCTGAAAGACTCCATGATCTCAGAAGGGTTATTTTATTATTTTATGATATTATATGATATTAAAAGAAATGTTATACTAAAACTATACTAAAGAAAGAGAAAGGAGACATCAGAAGGCTAGAAAGGAATGAATAATAAAAACCCGTGACTGAACAGAGTCCAACACAGCTGGACTGGGATTGGTCATTAATTAAAAACAATTCACATGGAAGCAATCAAAGATGCACCTGCTGGTAAGCAACCCACAGACCACATTCCAAGCAATCAGATAATTATTGTTTCCACTTCTTTTCTGAGGCTTCTCAGCTTCTCAGGAGAAAAAATCCGGGGCAAAGAAGATTTTTCAGAAAATATTATGGTGACACTGGAGGAGGTGGGAAGTTTTTTAGCATCTCTCTGTATGGAAATGGTGTGACAGAGGGATGTGTGCTTGGATCTTTCCTGAGAGAAACTGAGGTTCACCCAAATTGTGAAAAACAGAGCCATTTTTTCCTGGAAACCATAATACAGATATATCTGTAATGATTTCCTCAGTTACTAATGCCAGCAGGAGTTTGTTTTGCATTGAATGATTTGGAAACTTCCAGAGGATGTGTCGTTATTTTGGATTTGAATGTTTGCAGTTTGAAGTCTGTGAGAGGTAATAGTTCACTTCTTTCCTAATCAGTTTAGTTCAAGAGTAATAAAAACAGATTTTCTAAAATAAGAAACAAAAATTTGGAAACTGATTTTTTTAAATAAATAAATTAAATTAAATTAATTTAATTCTTCTTTAATGGAGATTATCTCATTAGCTTTAATATCAAAATTATTTTGATTTTAAAGCTAGCACGTAAGCTAGTACGATAGTATTTCACCTGTACAGCATCTCCAGGCTATTTATTTGTAGTCCAGAAGTTGACTTTAATGTAAATATTTTTAGTATTTTTTTCATTCATTTTCAAGAAGATAAGACATAAAAATTTCATTTGCTTTAGTATAAAGTATTTCATTTGCATGGAAGTAATTGAAAAGAGTATTATAATGGTCTAATGAATCTTAAGTCCTGTTATAACAAGATTTGGAGAGCATTGGGGTTTGTCTTTGTTTTGATGTCTTGGGTTTTTTTTTCCTTTTCCAGTATCTGTAAGTGAACCTCTGATGTCTGCACTATGTAGATGCAACCTTACTATTTTAATATCACATCTAAAATTCTATTTCAGCTGGTGTAATTGAGAGAACTTTTGGGATGAGGGCACTTGCATCCTTACATTAATTTGAACTGAGATATTAATAAGTGATCTCCATAAATAACATGAGAGGCAAAAATGTTAAAAAAAAAATGTTAAAGATTTAGCTGAAACAAGTAAGAAGAATATAGTTTCTCAGTTTATCTCCAGAGAACAGCTCTTTCATTTAATTTTGGAATATTCAGATGAATTTTGAATTGTGTGTAACTTTAGCTCCACAAAATGCATCCTACTCATTGACGCTAATGGAATCTTTTGGAAGTCTGAGAATCTTAGGATTTTCTGATAATTTTATAAACTTAGCTTGTCTTGGGGTTATTGCTCCCATTAGAAGTTGTACAGCTGCTAAAAATAAATGTGGAATCTTGTGATAGGAAATCTTCAGGAATTTAGGAGATAAGCTGTGCACTGGCTCTCAACTCATCGGAGCCCCAGTGAATTTTGCCAGGCTGGAAAGATCTATAAAAATGTGAGAAAACTAAAAACAGTTTCTGATGCAGTGAAAGCATAGAAGATGGAGGAAAACTTGCAGTCAGTCCTGCCACTGACTCACTGAATGACCTTGGGTAAGTGTTCAGATGCTCAGGCTAAATGTAAGAAAAAATTATTTATCCTTCATGGTCACCTTTTTTTTCTCTTGCAAGCTAATGGGAAACAGTGTTTTCACCAGAGAATTTTCACAAATATAGCCCAAATTTCTAGCTTGGTGATTGGACTGAGAAACTCAGTACATACTTTATTTTAGGGGCTAGAAACCTCAAGCTGGTGTCTATCATAAGGTTTTACACAGCTGCTCCTCAGTCCTCACAAGGCCTCTGAGGCTGAGTGCCCTAAAAATGGTGCTGAGACCAGCAGTAGCAGGTTAGGATTAGGAGAACCACCATTGTGCTACATATATTTATTTACATTTAGCTGCAATTACATCAAGAATTGAAAAATTGTTAAAAACAAAACAATACAAAAACCTAACAAACAGACCACAAAACAAAGCAAAACAAAAATTCCACCCCAGAAGGTGGATTTTTTAATATCATAATGTAGATTTAATTTAGGAATCACTTTGAGATTTATGCCTATGTCTGCAAGTTCTCAGGCTACAAGAGCCTGTGTATGTCTCTTTTGGCTAAAACAGGCTAAAATGGAAAAGTGATGTAATGTTAGTCTTTGTTTAAAGAACTTTTTGTTGTCATATACATTTATTTCCACATTATTTCCACATCATAATGAAGAAATAAAGTAGGTAACGCATATCAAATAATTTCTTCCTGAAAACTATTTTGTTTTATGGCTTATATTTTATTAGGAATCAGAAAAAAGTCTGAGTACAAGCAAGATATAAACAGCAAGATATGAGTCTGGTAGGCATTTAATGACAGAAAGAAATTTCAGAATTATGGTTTTTTTCCATAAATGATAAATTCACCAAAAGTTTGTGTCCTAAACCCACTAACTGTATCCTTTGAAATTTATAAGCAGCTCTTGTTTCTACAGCTTAAGAAAATCTCTAGTGCAAATACAAAAGTCTTGTTTATATAATTTCATGAGGTGATGCAATTAAGGTGAAGTGTACTTAGTATAAAGATTACAAATATGCCTCTCTGTGTTCATGACACTTTTAAAGGACTGTAACAAGATGGCTAAGTAGCAGACACAGCACCTCTTTGTCTGCATTGCAGCAGTAATTGGCTTAAGAGGCAGACAACAGTACTGAACATTTGTCTGAGCTCCTTGGAAAATGTCTTCAGCCTTGGCAAATGTATTTGCTCCACAATTCATTTTGTAGGCATTAAGCTGGGTCCCATTTGCCTACCAAACCATCATCTCCTTAAGCAGATTATGGTTTATTGCTCCAAACACCAGCATCTGAAGGGGAAGGGATGTTTCCATGACGTCACCCCAGTAGGTAGTGACATTTTGAATGCTTGATGACATTTCCTCTTGTAAATAGACAAGGGAAGTCAGTAGGTGCAGCATTACTTTACCTTTTGTAAAATGTCACTGCGCTGAGGAAAGCAAAAGGACTCCTGTATATTATTTTATTGTTTCTGGGAAACAGAAGGAAATTACATCAAAAAGTTCATGGAATCCTATGTAATTCTAACACTATTTGGTGGGGTTGCTGTGAAGAAATATCATTGAATTTCAACTGCATGCAGTGTTAGTTTTTTATAATAAATAGCTCTCTTACTTAAATTCATGCCTCTTTACACTTCTAATGCTCCTTACTTTATCTTTTAGAAAGAACATCTTTTACAACCTTACTTGTCCTCTCCCATTTTCTTAAAAAAAAATTCTTCTTTTAACACCTAAAAATGTTCCTTTCCTTATCTCTTTTGTTTGTCTTCTAGCATCTGTACTGGTGTGTTGATCAATAGAAGAACGCTTTTCATTTTAGTCCTCACTCTTTTATAATCATTTGGGTCTCCTGGCTCTCACTTGCCTTCACTCAGCTGGCACCCTGGTACTCACTGAGAAGAGTAATGTCATTGGGGTGCTTGGCCTTAGCACTTTTTCCTCTCCTGTGGACATCTTGGGACTTTTGTGATTACAGATCACAAAAAAGGGAGTACATTTACTGTGAGTATAGTCTTACACAAGAGAAAACATTTATGATCAGCAGTGTTACATTTTTCCCTGGAAAGCTGACCCCAAACAGATCTGTGAATCCCATGGAAATTTAAGTCTAACATAGAAAAGATTTCAGGAATAGTTTGTTGCAGTATTCTGTGTCTGAAATACTTCTCTGAATGCCATCTATCTAACCAATCTGAGTTGCAACAAGCTGGTTTTCAGCCAGCTCTGTTTCTGCCAGTTCCTGAGAGCAGTTGGCACCATCTCTGTCTATCTCCTATAAAAAAGCAGCATAGAAAAAGCTATAATCAGTATATTAACAATAATATTTACAGCTGAGGCTCATTACATGATCATTCCCAGCAGTTTTCTATCACATTTGAACTCAACACACAGATTATTCTTACCTTACAGGACCCTATGTATTTATTTAGAAATACTTAAGAAATTTTATCTTCTAGGATCATTCTAAAGAGTCACTAAGGCAGGGCTGAAATATCCTGCATTTTCTATATCAACATCCATTTGGAACAGCCGCACACTGCTGGGCCAGGCCAGCAGACCCCACTCAGTGGGTTCTGATGGCTTACTCAGCCCCCTTTCAGCCTCACCACTGCTCTTTCAGGGTCTCCCAAACCTCCTCATGCCTTCCTGGGAACCTCTTGAGGGTCTACTGCACAAACTTTCCTTTTTTTTGAGCTGTTGGATTGCTGTGAGGATGTTGAGGACCAGCATTGAGATGCTCCTGTGGACATCCCCGTGCTACTCAACTCTTGCAGACAGACCCTATGTCATTGAGATTAATACTTCAAGTTCATACTTTTATTCTGCATTAAAAGGTCTTCTGTACAGTTAATCAAAGAGACACCACACCTTTCTGCAGTGCCTTGACTCTCCCTGCCTAATCAATCCCTATGACATCAGGTTGTCTCTGGAGGTTTATGACCTGTTCTTGACAGAGCAGCTGAAAGCTCTCCCATTTCTTTTCTTGTCCTAATCCTACAGCACCCAGCAGATGTTGAATGTAGTCAATTTGGTTGCTGCCTCGAGGCAAGATGCTGGCTTGGTCATTGCATTCCCTCCTGACCAGCAGGCACCCAAAGACCACACCTCCCATAATTCTAAATTCTGGTTCCTTGATCACCTTTATAAAGTGGTGGTGCTGGTCCATCTGCCTGAATGGAATTTTCCATCCAAAAAATAGACCTCTCTGAAATGGATATGGGAGGATCTTTGGGAAAAAGCAGAGCAAATCTTTGGCAGCCATCTAGTCTTATGGTTCTTCCTCATGGTATATACATTGGGGAATGTAGAGAATATTTTTTCTATTTCTCAACAAGAAATTGTTCAACACCACTCACAGAAGACACAGGGAAGAAATCTCTGGGCTGTAATTCAGTACAGCTTAGAAGCCTCATGATGATTAGCACAATTTATCCTCATCATGTTAAAATGGCTGTGCCATCAATATCTAAAAGGGCACAAATCATCTTCCAAAGATGTGATTCTGTGAGTAAATTTTGCACCCACTCATTTTGAGGGGGTTGCAAATAGATTCACATGTTCTTCATAGAACCTGAGCAACAGCAGCATGTAATCCTTTTAAAAGAAGCAGGGAGGAAAAAAGTTGCCTCTAAAAAAGGCAGGCTAATCTCTTGGAAACTCCTCACTGGAACATTGTAACATTAACTGGCAGTTTCCTCGATCCAGGTAATTTATTCATGAAACTTATGGAGGTTAATCAAAAGTTCATATAATTGTAATAAACAGAATACATAATGGACTAATCATGCAATTCAAGGCATTTTGTAATTTATTTGAAATATCAGATAAAAATAACTAAGAGGTGTGCCAGGAAGCCAGCAAATAATTTGGAAACTGATGAGCCTGGCATACCTGCTGAACTATGAATAGATAATGTAGTGTCTAAAAATATATAGACAAATATAATGAAGTTAAAAGTCTTCCAGATTTTTTTTATTATATTTGAAGGCTTTAAGAATTATTTTAAAGCTTACATTGCTGCATCTTGCACAATCTGTTTTCCAGATATGACTTTAGCAGCACATGTTTGTGAATGGTAAGGATGCACAAGTGGATCTAGAAATGCACTCACCTTACCAGGTATTAAATGGGAACAAAAATCAGCTACACTGGGATCTTAATCTGTGAACACAAAATGGACATTAATTTGCTTTGTCTTTTCCCAAAAAGGATTTATTAAAGATTATTAAGGACAGAAGTAATGCTATGAAAAGGTTCAGGGTTCAGTGTAGGTGGCCTGTGGTTATTTGTTTTTAATGAGAAGGCATGAAAAAAATATATAGTGTGTGTTGCAAGCACACAGATAAAACGTGTATTTTATCATAAATGCATAGGTTAAATAGATATCTCTAGCTATGAAATACCTATAAAATAGAAGGGTACATATGTGCACTGAGTTCAGAGAGGTGACAACACTGACAGAGTGACTGCCTGGAGAAGTTTTGAAATCTCCATCACTGGTGACGTTTAAAATCCATCTGGAGATGGTTCTGCTCTGGGCCACCCTGCTTGAACACAATGACCTCCAGATGTCTCTTCCAACCTCAACCATTCTGTGATGCTGTGAAATTCTCATATATGATAAAAAGAAAAGTTTTAGTTGGAGAAATACAGTATTTAAAAATGTCTTATATGTTTTCATTATGCCAAAAACCTAATTTTAGACATGGCTTCTTGATAATGATTTGGTTTTAAACATAAATTCTTCATTTTACATAAAACTTAGTATGAGTCAGCCCTGAAAATCAAGTCTTGTAATAATTAAATAATGCGCTATGCTGCAGAAGAATTATGTTTTCTAAAAAATAAAATTTCTGAAATAAATTGGTCAGTTCTAAAACACAGCACCCCAAGCAAAGGATGTCAGCTACAGAAAGAGTGAGGAGATAGAATCCAATTTCCTGAAAAATCATAATTTTCCCTGGATACAAAGTTGAACAGCCTAATAAGGAGATCATTCAAAAAGAAATATTAAACATTTCACAGGAAGGCATTTTTCAGACCTTGGTTGGAAGACTTTCAACTCAACAGTTGCTTTAATCAGTTTAGTCAATTATATGCAGGGGAATCACTTCAAAAGCACAAGAAAATTTCATGTTATGCCTTGTAAGTGATGAATAACTTCTAGACTTTGTTCCCTTCTTAAACCCATACAAAAAAGATGAAAAGATTAGCACTTTTCATGGCACCCTTACTTTCCAAGATTGCTTTGAAAGCAGTGAGCAAAGCACAGTAGATTTGAAAACTAAAGAAGCTATTGTGCAGAAATTAATTGATGGCCTTGTTTTGACTGTGTTATAGCAGCAGAAGTAATGAGTATAGACCTTGCTTCAGCGTTTTGCTTTCCAGCACATGGCAGAAAAGCCAGTGAGCTGAATCCTAGCAGGTGAATTCTTTTTTTGGAAGCAGTCAGGCTTTTTGAAGTAAGTGGGTAAGCTCCTCTCTCAGGCAATGTTTATTTTCTTTCTAATAGGCACTTTTACTTTCAGGCAATCAAATATTTTTCTGCTCTGTACATAAGCTCTTTCCTTTCAGGCAGGTAAACTTTTTTCTCCCCCTTATTCCCCCCGGTAATCAAACATAACCTAAAAGAAAAGGACAGATAAAGTTGTTTGCCCATAAAACTCTGCCACCTTCCTATCCTAGGAAGTTGTCTTGTGACCTATTTCCTTACCACTGTTTGCTATTGAGCAGGGACAAAACCCAAATGTCATTTCACAACATAATCCACTGTCAAAATTGGCACTAGCCAGCAGGCCTGCTGGTGGTCACTCACAGATAACAACTGTGGAGCAGGCATCACAAATTAATTTTTTCTGCAGAATATGGGAAGTCAGGCCTGAAGAGTATTGGGAAAGAAGGGTGGGAGAACTCATGCTGCCTCTGTCATGTCTCATATACTCTTGAGACTTAAGCTTCCAGTACTTGTCAATGGCTTGTCAAGTTGGCATTCTTCAAAACCACTCTGTCAATTGGTGTCACATGAACATGGTATCTGTGTTTTTTACAGCACCATTAGTGGGTTGGTTACTTACCCACTTCTCCATTAATGATATTGACATAAATTTCAAGATTTGTAATGGTCTTAAATGCAGTAAAGGTTCTGCTTTGGAACCCTCATATTTGAAAGATTGTCGTAGTTAAGCATTAAATTTTGAAATCTTAAAAATACTATTTCTTTTATAGAACGATATCCATCTTTTGACTAAGACCAAAGTGTACAGGATTATTATCTGAAGAGTCCTAAACACATGCATCCTTCTGTTTCTAAAATACATTGTACAGTAACGGTAAATCAAAATCCCTCAAAATATTGAGCCAAGCAAGAGGTCCTTGCAATATCAAATGCCATGGAAGCTTCATTTGCTAGACTTCATTCCAAATCATGTCAAAGTAGTAAGGAAAGGTGACTATGTGTTTAGGAATACTGGAAGTTTCTTGCTTTAGGATACTTCAGTTTACATCCACTGGAGGAGTGTAAAATTTAAATGCAGATGTCAATTTTGACATTTTATATCGTGCAATAAAATTCTTGATTCAGTAGATTTTTTTTTTATTTTAATGGAAGACAGAAGACAACTTTTTTTTAAAATCATCAGCTTGATTTTTTCTGCATTTGAAGCACTCTTTAGGCTATTTACCAGCATTTGTTCCTGAAAGCTCCTCTTTCTACAGATTATGTAAATGCTTTTGATTGCATAGGATCAACCAGCACAATCCTATTCTTGATATGAGATTCATGGCCCGTGTCATCTGCAGGCTTTGATAGATGTCACTTAGTATCACATTTCCATTTTTACATTTACACAAAAAGAGGGCAAACCTTCATTTACTTTATGGCTTTCTTGACAGGCATTTCCTTTGCAGCTCCACACTCAGCATATAAATACATATTAAAAATCAGGGAGCATGCCTGGTAAACCATGCAAGGTGTCTGTCTGTGGGGTACCTCCCGTGCTGAGGGGATGGGAGAAGTGCCAGCCCGGATGGGCATGAATGGCTTTGTGCAGGATGCCATGATTATCAGCACTGCAGAGCTCCAGAGGACATCTAGGCAGCTGTGTAAAGGCCCTGGGTGACTTGCTGGTTGCCTGAAGCACAGCAGAATATTTTCATTCACACCTACTGAAGAATGCCATGCTTATTTAATTGACCTCCTCACCCAGTGAGTCTGCTTATGTCATATTGGCTCTTTTCAGTGCCTTAACACAAATCTCAGACATTAGTTCTCTTTTGTCCTTAACACTTCATTCATGTAAAGTAGCTGTCTATTGCTTTCAGTTGCTTGCTGCAATATTTCCTATGGATGCAACAGGTGAAAATTAACAATCTGCTGGCTTTTGCAGGTGTTAGATAATGTCTCATGTGGACCTGGTACCTGGAGATAATTATACTCTTTAGTAGATTTACGTTGCCCATTTTACTTCATGTCACCTGGGGAATAATTATATGCTACCTAGCTGCCTTTTCATACTGTTTTATAAACTATTTCATTTATTTATGTACAATGGAACTGTGGGGACCAGTAACTTTTATTTCTTCCATTTATCAAAACATTTAACTAGTAGACTCCAAGGTGAGTCATCATTAAATAGTGGTTCAGGGCACTGCTGAGGTTAAACCTAAATCATCCTAGTTTCTCTTGCTGCAAACCCCCAAAATCTCCCTTCTGGCAGTGCAAAAACCATGACAGCTATGGGCTTAGGTCACACCATTTAGTATCAAGGAGCTGTCAGATCTTCTTTTCTTTTTGCTATTCACCTCATTAGTTAAAGCAGATTCTTTCCTGCAACAGGTCTGCATGGTGCATCCTAGTCCAGCACATCCTCAGGAGTGTGATCCCAGGATGATCCACCAGAGTGAAAACATCAGTGCTCTGTCACAGTAAGCCAACTGTAACATCTTCCTGAATCCACTTACACAGCCTGGCAGTTCTGCAAGTAGCTGTGTTAAAACAGCAGCTCTCAAATTCTCTTTTAGACTCTCTTCTCTTGGTGCTGGACCTTGAGGAATTTGGGCTTTTCCCCAATTCAAATATGCATGTAGCATTTCCCTCCATGGATGGCAGGTATGTGACAGTAGGGTTTTTTTGTGGATGATGTAAAAAAATCAAAGACTCAGGTCTTTGAGTTAATTAACAGGTAAATAGAGAGAGTTTCAGCTACAGAAAACAATTTTTATATTGCATTCATAATCTATTCTTTAAATAGAACTGCAGTATTTTTAGTATATTTTAGAGAATTAGACATTAAAAGCCCTTCACTGAGTTCTACAAATGTGTATTTCTTCCACAAAGAAGAGTGCACACATTCATAATTTTGGGATTGTTTGAAAAAAATCAAACAGATTTTAGGTTGTAGATAGGTAGATAGATTTTACCTATAGAAATATGGGTAAAAAAAGCACTGCAGCACAAAGTCAAACACTGAGATGCAAGAAAATATCAGAACTAAAATCTACTATTCAAAGTATAGCTAAGATGCATCTAACTTGTGGGGGTGTGAATACAACATAGTTTTTCCTCTTGATCCTTGATTCACTCAGAATGCTGAGTGAACTATAGAAAACTGAATATAGTATTTATACAGTATATAGCAATATATACAGCAAGTGTCCACTAATCCCCTGGGTAACCTTATGATTTATCCCAACCCTGCCCTTCTGCATGTGCAAGCCTCTGAGTTGCCCTGGTAGGGCACTGTTAACTAAGACTCAGGACAGGTTTATTTCAGCTTTCCATTTCCTTTTTTTCCCCTGGAGTACTAGCAGTATGTTTTGGGCATGAATTAGGAGGACTTCCATGTGCTTGCCCAAAACCAGCACGGCTGTTACTTTCCCTTTTGACCCTCCTATCACAGTTTGGGTCAGAGTGGTCCAAAGACATCACTCATTTTCCTTGTCATTGCTCTCCTGTAATGAAGGGTCTCAGCATTTTGTGGGTGAGGAAATAAGGCTAACAACTTTATGGCAAACCAACTCATTTTAGCATTGCAAATTGAAAACCCACCTTCTAGTATTTTGTTGTTGTTGTTAGATTTTAGAATACATGAAGCTGCTATTCATATCTCCTGATGAGCATCCAGGATCAGATAAATACCCTGTTTGTGATCATTATGAAAAGATTACTGAATAAACTGAGAATTCATGGAAAAATGTAGAAATGCACCTACAAACCACCATCTCTCGTCTTGAAATGCACTTAATTGTTAAACACATTGGGGCACACATGCATTGCTATGAGCACTGCAGCTCAAACACAGACCTAACCTTGGCTTTATGTCCTGGCCACCCCAAAAAGCGGAGGGAAATAATGCCTGAGTGTCTCACTGCTTAAAAACTTTCTCCAGGTATGAGAACCTACTTGGAGTGTGTCCAGAGAAGGGCAATGGAGCAGATGAAAATCTGGAGTACAGGTCCGTATGAGAACAGCTGAAGGTGTTGGGGTTGTTTAGCCAAAACAAAAGCAGGCTGAAGGGAGACCTTGTCTCCCTCTTCAACCACTTGAGAAAGGTTGTAGCAACATGAGGGCTAAATATCAGTAAAGAATTCTTCACTGAAAGGGGGGTCAGAGCTTGGAATAAGCTGTCCAGGGAAGTGGTACAGTCACCATTCCTGGAAGTGTTAAAAAAACATGTAAATGTGGTGCCTAGGGACACAGTTTAGTAGAAATGCTATGCTAATGGTTGGACTTGATGAATGTGGATGTCTTTTCCACCTGCAATGGTTCTGTGATTCCACACTCTGAGTGCAGTGATATGCTCTGGTGTTAGTCAATCTTTCCTCATTGTTTGTCAGGTGAGATTCCCAGCACAATGCATTACAGTAAGCCTCAGGTAGCAGCTAAAGAACCAAAGTGTTATAACACTGTCTTGAACTGGCTCTGCTTTTTGCTGGGCAGAACTGAGGTTCAGGGCAGGAAAATCTTCATCTGTGATTCCCATTGTAGTATGCATTAGCACTAAATCTTTAAATTTATGTTTCACATGGTTTTGTTTTTAAAACAACTGAAAATAATAGCTACACCATAACATACAGGACAAGTCTAATGAAAAAAATGGCTTGGAAATGTATATTATAAAGCAAATAAATTTTACTGGAACACCTCAAAATTGAAACTTAGTATTTTAAAAATAATAATCAAAGGTTTTTTTTCAAAAATGTTACTTTCCAATGACTTATAGAAGAAAACAAATACAATAATTTGGTTTTATTCCAGTAGCAACAAATCTGTATACTTGTTTCTCCTATTATTTAATATAATATACAAATAATGTTGTTGTTTCAATTTAAAATATATGAGGTGGGATTTATGTCCTGAGGTTTTAAGCTTCCTGCAGAGATCCTCTAGAGCAGAAAGGCAGAGCTAAGCAGCCTCATAACATGATTTACCTTACACTGAGGAAATAGGCCAGATTAAACACATCCTCTAAGTGACTACAGCCTCAACTGCATGGGTGTCAAGTTCAGCAAAGGTGTGGACATCCTGTCCATTGTTCTCTAAAGTCAGTTAGGTAAACCCCACTCTCAGTGTTGGTATAAGTGTGTTTTAGCATTTAATTATCTTTTTCATTTAAATTGCAGTTAGCTCTGTCTGAATAATACACGATTGGGAAGAAGAATCACAGGAAGATGTTATGTAGGATATCAAAGTGGCCTCAAATGCCCTTTTGTATAAACAGCAGCACTACATTAAATTGCTTTTGATCACAGCATGACATATACATGAAGAAATGATAAAATCCAAGCACTTGCATGTTTGGGGAAATAAAAGGGAAATACGAAGGAAAAGTAGAAAAACTGCATAGCCAGGGCCTAATTTTAATATTTTTCAGAATCTGTACTGAACCATAGATGCAGGCAGACTACCTGGATGTGGAAAATTCACATAAAAATCCACAGATCCACAAATGATCAAAGACCAACTTTAAAATGGGCTAGCAAACTGGTCACCCACTCAGCATTGGTCCACAGCCACCATATTTGATTATTTGATATAAAAGATAATGGCATCACTACCAAATCAAACCTGCCTCAACCACCTCTTCTCACAGGCTTCTGCTGAGAGGTGTCTATGCTTTATAATATCAGTTTCCACTGATGTCAATGAAAAAACAAATGTGAAAAATAATATGGACTTGTTTGAATCAGATCTTTGACTTTAACATGAAAATGTTGTGTATATTCTCATATTCTCAGTTATTTGCCTCATGTAAAGCATTGCTAGTTAAATGGTTAAATGGAAATTTTTTCTTTCATAGAGTTTTAAGTACCTGAACTTTTATTTCTGCCACTGATACATAAAATTGCAAAGTGTCAGTGAAATGAAAGTAGGATTAGAATCACAACTTTCTTCTGTGGTGGGTATTGTGGGCTACTTCAGGCTAACTTATTTTGAGAAGTTATTTTTGAAAGAAGAACCACAATGACTTTTAAAATCACTTTCTGACTAATAATCTGAAAGACCAGTGATTTTCAAAGTGACATGCTCGAGATTTTTTAACAAAATTTTCAGAATTTAAAATAACACCATTAGAGAAAAAAGAAAACCTAACACAAATAAATAAACAAAAATCAAGCCAAAACTCAAAAATATTTCCTCCCTTCCCACTCCACCCCCAAATCCTTTCCAAGAAAAATCAGGATTGTTTTTTCCTTTACTGTTTACACCCCAGCACTTCCCATTCAAACCACCCTGTACTTTCAGCCATAAATTACATCTATGGCTTAAACAACTCTTAAACAACACATTTCAGATTAAAAGCATAGATGTTTTCATTTTAAAAATATAACTATTTGCTTACACTTTCTTATATTGTCAAGAGTTCCTTGAAGAGTAATTTTTTTGAAATACATACTTTCACTGGAGGTAACAAAAAGGATAGATAGATTGATGAAAGTTTTTCTGGTTTTCTCCTCCTAGACAAGACAGCTACGTCACAGACCTGGTGAACGTATCCTTTCTCAGAAAGTTGAACAATCTGCCCCCGAGCTCCCTTCCACTACCAATCCACAGGGTTGTTCTTTGAAAGTTTAGCAGTTTATGTAAGTTTTTAGAGGGACTACAGTGAAACTGATCATTTTTAATTACATGAAAAGTAACTTTAAATATGAATTTTGCATCACATGCAATGTTGCATTCAAAATGTGTGTGGCAGGTAAGGCCCAGATTTTCTTGTTAGCACAGTTTAAATAATGAGAGTTTAATCATTTTTAGTCCAAAGAGAGTATGAGAATGCTGTTAGCAATTTGGATGCATGATTTTTTTGTTGTTGTTGTTGTTTCTAACCCTTTTGCTGCTGCTGTGATCCTTTTCCTCCTCTCCCCGGGACCCAAGGCCAGGGGATTCCTGCAGGTGCTGTCAGTGAGGGTATCGTGGTGAGTTAGCAGCATATGGAGTCCTTCACAAGGAGGAATACTGGGTTGTTTATGTCATCAGTTTCTTTTTCTTCCCTTCCAGGATCCATTCAGGGTAATTTTAATGTTTTTTAATGTACTTTTACACCTTCTTCTTTCTTCATTGATCAGCAGCTCCATGTAACTTTTGAATTTGCTACACATACTGCCTTGTACTTCTGCTAGTTACTAGTTCTTCATTCTCTTTGTTGCCCCTAGAACCAGATTTTTCCATCTCAGGGCTGGCTGCATTTCTTTAGGGAACCATGGACAAGTTGTTTATGGGTGGAAAGTGTCTTAAGCCTGTGCTCCATCTTCACCCTGTCTTATGGCTCATTTCTAGATACAGACATTGTGTGCTGCTGGGCTGTGTGGTTTTAGCAGCAAGGTACTTTATTTACTGCTAACATTCTTTTGTTGTTGTTTTAAAAATGTTATTTTTTTCATCGATTTTACCATCAAGTAATATCTGAGATGTTATAAAATTTATATACTATAGGAAATAATTAATGTGTCTTAGTGTTTTGATCATTTAGTTTCAAAACAGACTTGATCAAATAAACCTCCAGACTGGAGGTGGTTTTACATTTTAGCAAAGAATCTGGGCATGTAAATTTGGATTTACAGTTAAACACCCTAATGAAAGTAGCATGATCTCCAGAGTCTGCATACAGGCTACTCCTGTGATACCCTGTCTCAGTGTCTTAGATGACTCTGGCCTTATCTTATGTCATGGCCAATAACTCTGCTCTCAGTTGTGGGTCCTAACTTGCCCATTAATGATAACATTTCTGTCCAGAGGCTATGCAAGCCTCAAAGTAATTGCTTTTGCAATTACTCTTGGGCTGTTTTGAAGGATTGAGACTCATTTACAAAGAGAAAACTCAAGTAATTTTGAGGTGGGCAGTGGATTCAGGATTGAATGAGAACAACTAATGAACCTAATTATGGACAATTTTTTAGTTTGATGGTTTTAGGAGAATTTAATATTATAAAAAACAGTGGAAAACTATGTAGATATATTGGGAAGCAAAACTCCATTGTAGTTATCAATACGATGGAGCCAATACACTTTTCCAACCTGCTGTCGTTTAAAATGGTGACACATATTTTACAAAATCATTTGCATTTTCCTGCTGAGTTACCTGTGCATCCATGGATCATTTAACCTGCTTTGCTGCAGATGGAAAAACACTGTCTTTTATCCTCAATAAGTTGTCTTAAACATGGTGGTAACCTTACCTATGCGTCAGGAGGCGATGATGACCCAGCCGTAGAAATTGTCTGTCTCACCCTTTCTCTGTCAAGAGACTTTTGACAGAAACATAATATTCCCTTCAAAATCAGTTTGTTCCTTTGCCTTTTTTCCAAATATTTCATTTATTTGATTCTCCTTCTTCCAAACAGTCTTGAGCCCCATAGATTGATTAGATCCTAATTCTTTTGGCATGCTGTCAACTTGTCCAAGTCAGAATAACTATTAGGCCTTTGCTTTTGCTACTCCTCTGCAATTTTGTTTCCTTTTCTCTGCTTCACATCTTTTCTTTGTGATTTTCACCTATTTTGCCTGAAGCTGTCTTCTGACAATATGCTACCACCTCTCTCTGTGAATTTGTTTTTTGCCTGCCCAAGTAATTTATTTATGTGTTAGCTTCCTCTTCACCATTATCCAGGCTGTTTGACTTTCTGTGAATTGCTTTTCAGAGTGCCTCCAATCCCTAGTATGTTATTAACAATTTGAAACAGAAGGGCTTTTGAAGCTTCTAATGCAACAACTTAATCATGCTGATGGTGTGTTTTTTAATGACTGAAATGCCTCATGTGCTCACACTGAGAGAACACCTTGCACGTGTCTCCAGCAGCCATGGAAAAGAGCACAGACTTCAGTAAGATTTGGGGTTTTTCCCTTGGCAGCTAAATGACATATTTAGATTACATGACAAATTGAATAAAAATCAGCCCTGAGAATATTGTGTTCTTCTCCTATATTTTCATTTTATGTATTAGGGCACACACACGTACACATACAAAGCAAATTAGGAAAAAAAATCATAATACACTCTGTTCAATTGAAACAGCCCTTCAAAGCCTGGTTTTTGGATGTGACAGAAATTTCATCCCATGGCTTGTCCCTAAACTCCAGAAATAAATGGAGAATCATATACAATCTAGGATAGGGTTTCTGTTCCTTTTCATTAGTTCTTCTGTAGAAAGAAAGGCTGATGAAGGCAGAGTAAAAATTCAACAGCAGCAAGATCAAAACAACCCTGTCTTTATTCCCCCTGCACCTCACAGAAACTGAAATGCCAACATGTTGTATGGAATTGCTCGCTATGACATATGTAATATGTTGGTGGCATGCTAATTATGATTTCCTAGAAAACTGGTGATCCTGAATTTCATAGGCTTTTTCTTACTAGAAATTCTTCTTACTAACTGTCATCTGGAGTTTGATTTTTGTTTTGTTTTGCTTAAAAAGAGAAACAAATTGGGGGAATCTGATTTCATGTGTGCTACCTTTCTAGTAAAAACCATCTAAGAATCCACACATGAGATCATTTTGAACAATATTGGTAAGTTTTGTATGGGCTTTTTCTTGCTTACCTATAAAGTGATTCCTCTGGGCCAGATGCTCTCTTTGTAATCCTGGTAAAGAAAATGAACAAAAAGTAATTTTATCTTCTGTATTTTGTTTTTCCTCTGTGGAATGTGTCTGGAGAGACAGGAAAGGCTTGACCCTATGGCAGGTGCTGGCCCAAAGCTGTAGATCATGAGACCAAACTCCTTAGAAGGCAACAGCCTGGTATAGAAAAGAAATGTTTCCTGTAGCTTTGCAAAAACCATTTTTTATGAATCCTGTGTGAAAATATTTCTGACATATTGATTTTACCGATCAGGCCGTGAAAGATTATGTCCATTATTGTTGCATAAAAGGATGAGAGCAATGTTTATCTCTCTCCATCACCCTTTCAGGGATCTCTGTGTCTATCTGAAGAGCAGCAGTAGCAGCCAAGTGCCCAGACGTTCATCGTGGAGTCTCCAGGGAGTCTTGGTCATTTGTCTTGAATATAGACTTCAGTAAAATCAGTTGCATCTTTGTCACCTCCACACTGGGTCCTAAAGTACTTTCTGCAGAGCTTATTGCATGGGGAACATTAAATTAGAACTCTATAAACTTAATTTACTTCCAGAGCTTCATTTGCTTCCAAGTGTAATTCTTGATATTGATTTTAACTTATACTTAACTTTTATGGTGATAGTCATGCGTACTTAAGAGGCTGCTACTCCTTCTCTGCTGTGAAACCTGACCTGACTATTAGATTTTAACAACTGGAAACAGGAAAATTCCTTACTCTGGAAGACATGAAAAATATTAACATAGTAAATTAAAGCTACCAAGACATTCTGCATAACCTGTCTTCTGAGGTGTATATAGGGGAAATAAAAGACATCTATAGAATGACAGACATTACTGGACATATCTAACATTTACTTATTTATTCACTTATCAAAGTTAGATTTTATTATTGAGAAGTTTATTTTAATATGCATTCTCATAGATACACATGGATTTTACAACACACAGAAGACAGCAGGCAAAAATGCACTATTTCCTATTCATGCTCAATCATTCCTCCTCATGATGGCTGTGTCAGGAGAACAGTTGCAATTACCTTTTAATGACTTTCATCTGTGGGCTTTAATTTTTCAAGCATATTTTGGAAGTTTCTTCATGTTGGAAATGCTAATACTTTGTTTTTCCTCCAATTTTTTTTTCCAAAATTTACTGTGGACATGCTTCAGACATGTTTTGATTTTGATAAGAATTTTTAAAGTTACTTTATATGGATCTGACTCCATCCAATTATTATTTGCATAATCATCTTTCTTCAAACTAAAATTTAATTTTCTATTTTTAGAATGCAGACCACTGTGTGACTTTTAGGTGCCATCTGCTGTTGAGCTTTAGCTCCAGAAGAGGAGTACAGTGTATAATGGGTGATTTTCTGGATCCCAAGAATGGGATTGGTGACCCTTGAGTCAGGTAGAATTAATTGATATGATATCCTCATGCACATATTTGAGTCAGAGTAAGAGCAGCCATCCTTCTTTCAGTCCCAGGTACATGCTATTCCTAAAGACATTCTGGTTTTCATTTTGAACTTTGCTGGGGTTTTCTGAGACACATGACTCTTAGGAGAACAGTCAAACCTGCAAATTTCCCAGTAGTTGCATTTTAAAATTACGTATGTACTTCAGATGAAGTCATTACCAAGTGGTAAATGTTTTACAGTTTTCATTTATTTTCATTATAAATAGTGTTGGACCTATTGCTGTCTAACACACATTGGCTTAAAATGTCACAAGGAACCTGAGCATATAAAAAGAATGACCTAGAGTTGTGATTTATGATTTAAAGATGAATAAATAAATTATGAGTGAGATTTTCATGACAAAATAAGTGAAAACTCTTTCTACTAGAGAAAGCAGGTATTGAGTAAATGTGGGTAAATACAGAAATTATGAAAATTTCTGTATGGTAATGCATGGCAAATATTATAACCTCCCAGTCTGGAGAATAATAATCAAAATATTAAAGGTAATGTATTTTTCTGTAGAACATTGTGACATTTTTGTAGCCGTAAATTAGGACTACAACATAAAACAACAACAACAGAGAGAACAACAAAACAGAGAGATTCCCTGCTTCCTTCAAAGGCAGCTCTTGAATCAGACAACCTTCAGGCTGCAAGGAAAAATAGGAAACTTTCCTCCTACACTGCCTAATATGATTAATGAAAATTAGATATTCCTCAGGAATTTTTTTAAATTACTGTAAGTCAGCAGTGACTGTTTGGTTAAAAAAATTTCTGCTGGTCTATGCTACTGTAGTGGTAGTTGGTTTCTGGGAGGCAGGAAGATTTCCAGCTTCATAATGCCTTCTCCTTTTCCAGAAATTCATGGGGGCTGCAAAGGAGCGTCCCCATCCACTGCAGTGACCTTTCTTAATTTGTGCTATAACTGATAAGATTTTCTGCATGTGGCTGAATGAAACATAGAAAGTAAAAATGAAAAGCATATTCAATACTTAATGACTTTAAAACAGCCAATACTTCATTAGAAAAAATATGCAGCTCTAAGAAGAAGAATCAAGCCATTATAGAAAAAGCAGCAGAGAGAAAATGTAATTAAAACTCTATAAAAGCTTCTTTTCTGGCATTGTTTTCACTTTTCTGCAACCTTGACGTTTTCTGTCTTTATTCTCTTCTCAAAATTACTTTTTTTTATTATGGTAAGCATTAAATACTGATAAGGAATTGAAATTTGCTAGTAAAGGGAATGAATAGAGTAATGGTAAAAAAAAAAAAAAAGAAGTAAAAGGAAGGCAAAAATGTCCATAAAATCCTGGAACTTTTTTTTTTTTTTTTTTTTTTTTTTTTTTTTTTTTTTTTTGCAAAATACTGGAGTGTTTTTCTTCTTGTTTCTAAAGCTTTTGTGTTTAAAATGTTCTGGTGACCATTGGTTCACCCCTTTCCAAAAGACTGGACTTTCTATTGTGGCTAATCAGCCCAGTTCAGTGATGTTAATCCAGTTTTTTACTGCCTCAAGTGCTATCTTTAGAAAATATATCCTGCACAGATTAGAAAACCAAACTGCTAAATCTGTACTGCAGCAGCAACATCTGTGTTGCCACCTACCCAGCAGACACAGAATTTTAAAATTGGGTTTTCCTTATAAAATGATGTGCTGAGATTCTTATCCAGGCGATAAAGTAAAGCAAGTAAATTTCACAAAGCAAGAGTCCTGAAGCACATTGAGCAATTTATTTTTAATTTGCCTCTCATTAACTAATCAAGAAATAGTGGGAACACTGCAAACCTTTACATGGGTGATAAATAGTTCATAAATCAAAATGACCCTTTGGGGTATTTACAGGCAAAACTTATTGAAATCTTCCCTGAAAAATTATGATTATGCAATTTCAGAAACTGCACTTGCCAAAACATCAGCTGAAGTGAGAAACTGCTTTTGGTGTAACTGGAGCTGCTGGATGCCTGAGAGACTCCCAAATTAAAGTGAGCTGTAAATGATAATTTTGGATGATGGGTGGATTTCTTCTGCTACATGTGAGTCATGAATGGAGAGCCTCAAGCTAGGTGGAGCTTATTAGAAATCCACAAACATGAGAAAAATGTAGAAAAATTAGGTTTTGGGGAAAGAGGAAAGAGTTATCTGCACATAATTGAAAATATATTTAAATTATGGTTTCTAATGAAAGAGCTTTTAAACAGGTCTGGTTAAACTCTGTTTACCAGGAGTGAGAGTACACCAAAAGCTGTGCTGAGCTGAGGAGACTGTCATTTTGGTTGGCATTCTGCCTTGTTTCTACTTGCCATTTCTCCTTTTACTTTTTGTATTGTTGTTGCTGAATTCCTTAAACTGACAGTACACTTCAAATGCCAAATGACTGAGGGGAAACATATAAATATTTCCATTCACAAATTCCCTGCTGAGAGGTAGGTCATGCTTAAAAGCTTGAGGATTTCTGATTTGCTGTTTGCATTGTGGTGTGAGAGGCTGGATAAAGGGTTAGCACTGCTGATTTTCTTACACAATCCATCTTACCTACCTGACTTTCATTTTACATTGCAAAAAATCAGATATTGCATTTCTTCTGTACCACCCAAAGCTGTCTTGTGTCTTGGTTAGTGCTCGCCAATAATTTATCTACCATTGGACATAAATGGTAATTTCTGAAGCACCTTCCAATAAGTAAAAGACAACCTTACTCCATATCTATGAATGGTTATTATTAGCTTATTTATGCTGTTACAGCACAAGTAGAAGTACGGTAGAAAATGTCTTTGTTATCATCAGTTACATACATCAGAACCCCTGAGGTAACTACAAATGGAAATACTGGAAACCCCCACAGTTCTCCCTGACTAATCCAAAAGATAAGCATTAGAGGAAGTGCAGAACTGCCAGTGAATGCAACACAAAGACACAGTAGGATTTCATTATGGAAAAAAATGACATAAGGTGCATGGAATAAGCAGAGGATTAGAAAGGGGCATCATAGACTAGACCTTAGCTACAGCAACAATTCAACAAAGGAGATATTCCACTAAGATGTGAGAAGATGTTTTAACCACCTTTTGACACAGGACCTAATTTTTAAGATCAATGCAATCTTAAGGTTTAATGCAGTCATGTACAAAGTATGACATTATTGAAAAGCAGAGAGAATGTGATTATGCTTGCTAAAATAAATCACTTCAGTTAAAAAAATTTTGGGTATTTTTAAAAGTGGCCTAAGACATTGTTTAAAGAAATGTTAGGTATTTAAAATTCTTGTAAAAGAGAATAAATCTGAGGAATAATATTACTGATCTCCTGAAAATATCACTTTACTCATTCATAACACTTGGTTTAAAAACAAAAGCCAAATTCTATGTTCCTTAACATGATAACTTGGTTAAAAAGGTAGTTATCAATAAAATATGAATTTGTGAGGAAATTCTTCTTCTCCTTTCTAGAATTGCTTTTAAGTGGTTTTACATGATTCATTTACTAATACTAGTTGTTAGGGAAGGTGGTGAAAGCAAAGGTTGTATAAACAATTTGCTCTTGATTATTTTTGATGTTGAAGTACTTCTCTAAGAGCCATTTAAATCTGCCAGCTCTGTGTGTTTCTCCATTTTCCAGAAGTATGAGACGATAATGAAACTACATAATGGGAAAAAAAAAAGTGTTAACACAGAAATGCTTATTGCAAATACAAAGAGGAAACATATTGTCCACTTGATTTATTGTTGCAAATATATGCAATGGAAAGCATAAGTGTTTCTAATACATAAATTACTTTCTTCTTGTTAGGCTTTCTTCAGTGGCACTACCCCTGATGTATCACCAAGCATTCAAGCCAACAGTCTTGCTGAAGCCCATTAGAAATTCCACTTCAAATAATGCATTTCACTATTATAGCAAAAGTCTTTACTCCCAAGAGTGAGCACTGTAATACATTTTTTTATGTAATTGTCCACAGCCTGGAGAGCACCTGTTGGCTAAATCTGATTTAGTACAATGCTGCTATGACTGGTAAAATACAACACTGTAGAGTAAAGTAGTTAGGAAACAAAGTTTATCTTAATTTGTGTATGTGGATGTGAGATTTTACAAGAGTACATTTTGATGATACCTTTTTCTTCCATTGCAAATCTCATTCTTGGCATTCACATTTTCTGAAAAATCCCTTTGCCCAGGATTTTTCTCCTGGGAAGCTGAGAAGCCTCAGAGGAAAAGGAAAACAAGAATTGTCTGATTTGCTTCTCCTGTGTTTTGCTCATGTGGAATGTGTTTGGAGATTGTTTACCCACAGGTGATTGTTTCATTGGTTTCATGTGAATTGTTTTGACTTGTTGGCCAATCAGGGCCAAGCTGTGTCGGGACTCTGGAAAGAGTCATGAGTTATCATTATTATCTTTTTAGCATTCTGTAAGTATCCTTTCTGTATTCTTTAGTATGGCTTAGTATAGCATTCTTTAATATAATTTAGTATCATGAAGAGAACATGGAGTCAGATCCATAATTCCTTCCCGCCGCAGGGCACCCAGCAAATACAATACACTCTGTATGTAGCAAAGACACAAAGACTCGTTTTTGGTTTGCAATGAATTTTACAACACAAATCTTCCAATAGAAAGGAACTGTTAGAATAACATCAGTTATTCTGTGAGATCCCACAGATCCCACTAACCCTCTCGTGGTCGAACTGCATCCAGCACTTGGATCACTATCAAATCTACCACCTTTTACACTCTTATATCTACCACCTTTTATGAAACCTGCATCTTGAAAGATTTACTGGTAAATGTTTCTCAAGACTACCTTGTAAAACTGGAATAATTGCATTTGCTACTTCATAACATATCCACAGTGTAATTACTGGTGTAATTTCACAACGCAGTCTAAAGGGTTTTTATATCATTCAAGATCCTTTCTGTTAAGTTCCTCTGAATTGTCATGCTTGAATGAAAAATTTAACATCATTCATCCTGAGTTGTCACATATTTAAGACATATAAGCAGATGTCATTTGAGTGCAGAGATGTCAGAATAATTATTAGGAAGACTGGAATACCACTTTTTTTTTAAATAGGAAAATGTTTCTACTGAGTAATCCTTAAAACAGCATATTAGACGGAAGTTTTTCAGGACAGAATATAGGATTCCTGTTCATATTTTTACACAGGTAAAAAAGAGTTACTTTATCTCAGAGCTGTGTTTATTTAAAAAGATGTTAACAAACACCAAGCACCCCCTGATTTTGCCGCTAAAAAAAAAAAAACACTCCAAAAAAAAAAACAAAAAAAACTTGTATGTCATAGTTTTGGCAAGCTCTTAAATAAAGAGAATTACGTTTATATATTTGAAAACTCAAATTACCATTTTTTCCAAGTCTGTTGATCTTTATGACCTTGTTTGTACTAAATATGGGACTATCTGCAAGGGATGGCATAATTTTATACTCTGTGGGTTTAAATTAAATACCAGAGAGCTTCAAAAGCCATTTTAATTGCTAAAATGAAGAGACGACACACATCAAAGCGTCTTTATTTTTTTCACGTCGATGCCTACATATCTTTTTTAGTATCCACTTGGAGCTGTTACTTAGGCTTCATCCTTATTATGGCATCCCTGTATTGTCTTTTTTTTAAAGGCTACATCATCACAGTTTCAGCAGGAAAGAGAAATTGAGAATGAAATTGTCTTTGAATGGCTGCAATATCTGGATTTACATGATGCTTTTTCATTCCCCTTTTTCTCCCTTTGCTTCCAAGGCTGTGTATTCCTTGGACTGGAGACCCAGTGATGCTTTCTGCTCGAGCCATGGGTCTAACACAGGATGTGCCCCAAAAAGGAGCATGGTCAGGCACTCACCCTACGCACAGTGCCAGTGGATCCCAGCCATGTACCTTGTTTAGCAAGAGTATGTAAATGGGAATTTGTACAAAATTATGCAAACTTAATATCCTCTACCTGACTCTTAAAGCTCTCTTGTTAGCAGACAAATAAAAACTATTGTCTCTGAGTTCCCAGTGCACAACAGTTACAAGAGATCCCTCTGGAACAGATGAGGTAACGGCCGAATTCTTTATAAATGTCAAAAATGCCAAAGATTCTTTCAAAAACTTTTCAGCATCCTTCCAAATTTAGGATTATAATCTCTTTGTGCATGTGTGCATGTGCATAAATAAAATCAAATCTTCAAAAGGGCTATTCATTACTGCCAGTAATGTAATTATGAGGATTCAAATGTTACTTAGGACAAAGGGAAAGAGCAGACTTATTTTTGCCCAGAGTTCCCCCTAGTTATAAGAGGTGTGATAGGTTCTTCCTCAAAAAATTCTTATTTTGGTCAAACTTTATTATTACTTTAGTTTATTTGGCCCTTTTTGGCTTTTATTGTGACCAAACCAGTGCTGGCAATAAGGATTTTTTAGCTATTGCTGTACAGACTTTGCACAACATCGAGGTCTTTTGCTTTTTGAGCTGCCCCTGACAGGAAGTTCCTAGGGGTGCTCAAGAAGCTGGGAGGGGACCCAGCCAGGACAGCTGACCCCAGAGAGAAATTAAAAACTGATAAAAACCTAAATTATCAAATTAGCATGTAACAAGAATGAGGAAAGAAGCGCTAAAGCCTTTGTATGAATGAGGAAGAAGTCAAAGATAATTTATGTACTGGCTGAAGCAGAAATGCTTCCAGTAGGACAATAATCCTAGTGATTTGCTAAAATAGTTAATGGAAAATGGCTAATTGAAAAACAGTAGGGCAACAGTATTCAGCACAAATCTAAATCATATTGAAACATCCAGACAACTATGACATAAAAATATACTTGCTATAACAGGAATTTTTATTAAAAATCACTAACTAATTTCTTTTTTTACAGGAAGGAGAAAACATAGTCCAGTCAGATAAAGACTTTTTAGTTTAACCTTAAAAGTATGTAAAACTTTACAGCTCTTTACAGTAAAGTGAAGTAAAAATCTCCATCAGTTTATAAAATTGCGCCTTTCTTTAATGGTGGCTGGTTTAATAAGTAAGGTGCTGTAGATATCACTTATTCTGACCTACTCTGACCTTAGCAAAGTTTCTAATTTCGTAACTCTATGGTAAATTATTAGTTAACCTGGAGGAAAAGGTTGTTATTGAAATAGCTTTATTATGGGTAAAAAATTAGAGAAAGCATTAGCTTTTGTTGAAAGGGAAATTAGAGAATAGGGAGAGAATTAATATCATTAATTATATTCCAGGAACAGCCTTAGGACTTATCTATAAAAAACCCCAAAACTATCAATAATTATCCACACAAAAGTCAATGCCATTCTCCAGTTTCATGTATAATAAATACATTTTGAGATATCTTCTTAATCTGCTCAAGGATAGGAAAGTATTTACTTTGTTGTTTATTTAATTGGTGACTTTTACTGTTTTTCTTTTAAAGTTCAGAAAACTTGAGAGAAGAAACAAGAAAACTATGAGTAGTTTAAATGTGGAACAATCAATCCTTCCTTAGAGCCTCTCAGCCCACTGGCATAAGACAGTGGTTTAGTTTATGTTAAAAAGATTTCTTTATACATTTGGAAATGTATAATGAGACAATTCGACGTGTCATGTGTCAGTATTAATGATTTAGTGGTCTATGGGGACTAAGATGTTTAAAACCTGAATGAGATTGATACACTTGAGATGGTATGAAGCTTTAGTGTCTGGATGTTTGCACACAGTGGATTGGACAGCTGATAACAGATATAAAGAAAGAGTTGGATGATCCACATAAATGAATGCTCAATACTACAGTCTATCACCCTTTTCAGTTCAAGATCATTAAGAACATGGGGAAAAAATTGTTTTCCATCTAAAACCAGTGGAGTGGATGAGTAGTTTGATTCTTTCCCATTTACATTCACCATGTTTTCAGGGTCAGCTGGGCTTTCTCATTCTTCAAGCAGATGCTGCTAAGTAAATATTATGCAAGTTTTCATGGCAAGTGCTGTAAATCCCATTCTGATGGAAGAAGGGTGAGTTATGTTTTACAAAACAACAAGTATCAAAATTGTTTTAATTACATCTATTTCTATGATTGCCAGTGTTACAGACACTTCCACAATCTCCCCCTACAAAATGGATGGAAACTATATATGGTAACTATATTAATGAACTGATGAAAAAGAGAAGACCTAACAATACCAAGGAAGCAGGCAGAGACATCTTCAGGTGTTAGGCTGGCTAAACACATGATGAGCTGACTAATTGAAGGCTGATAGATTTTAGCATGTTATTGCTAATGAAGTGTAAAACTACACTGTGAAATGCATCTTCTGTCTCTCTCTCCCACCCTCAAAATATGAAAAGGAAAAAAAGTAACCATGACTGGAAGAAGAATCTGTGGAGGAGGCTGAAGTGATGAATGCTATCATGATGGATGTCAAACAAAGTGAGTACAGTAATAGCTTGGAATACAGGACTGTCCCTGAGAGGGCAGGTGGAAGTTGAAGGAATCTGTACCTACCAGCACTAAAACACATGGCCAGCAGCAGTGAATGTAACACCTGCACGAGATTTAATTCTGGGTGCACATTTTTCACAAAACTCCTACTTTCCATTTCACCTCTAGTTACAATTGTTAGACATTCACTTTTGAAATAATAAGTGAAGAGGATCCTTCTGCCAGGTGCCTTTTTGTAGTGGCAAGGATTCAAATACCTAACTTTTCCTTTGTGTTTTACTTTTTTATTAACAGAGTTTCTCAATCCATTCTGCCAGTTCTTCAATATCAAGAACTTGCAGTTCTTGATATTGAAGAATGTATCTAATGTCCAGTGTGCCAGGAAGAAAATGCATAGGATGTTTAACAGAGAAGTACTCACTGTCTGAGCTTTCCTGGCCAGGTGAATTGAGGAAAAGGAAAAATTATGTGCATTTAGTGTGGAGGAGGCAGACTGCCCTTTCCTGCAGATGTTCAGCTGGCTTCCTTAGGATGAGGAGAGCTTTTGATGAAGAAAACACGTCATTTTTCAACTCTCTATTCTTCAAAGTTCAGCTGTGGCTTCATACAACAGCACTGCACAGGATATAGTTCTGATTCACATTCCCACAAGAAAAGCATTCAGAAAAACAAACTCCTAAGTGCCTTTTGGGTGTACCGTGGGGTGGAGCAGCATTGTGAGCACTCCCCACACAAACCATGGCCTTTCCCCTTCTTCACTGATTTGCTCCTAGTAAAAACTTCTGTTATGAAATGCCTTTGTGAAGATGTATAAAGAAGTCTGTTTCCCTTTCTCACTTCGGCTGTGTGAGCACAAATACCTTGAAACCTAAGCTAAAACACACGCAGAAAGATGCTGCTTGCTTTTGCTCTCTGATATCAAAGTTAACTGATTACTGACATTGAGGAAAATGAATCACAATCTTTTAAAAGGCAAGGATAGATAACCTGTCCAGCCCCACACTGCTGGCTATCAGGATTCTGCCCAGCCCCACTGTGCTGCCTGATAACACTTGTTAGCACAGACTTACATATCTTAAAACCCCCCAGGAGTATGAGCCCATGTGGTATGTAAGCACTGTTTGAAGCAATCCTTGAACACAGGCTGTGTTTGCATGCATGATAAAAGATTTTCATCATCAGGATGATGACACTTTATTGTCAATTATGTATCTTTCTGCTTAGCTGCATTCCTGCTGAATTTTGTTTTAATACAGAAATGAGCTATAATCAATAACTTGTCAAATTATTTATTCCTAATGGACTTGGAGAATCCTAGCCAAAGGATTTTGACATTGCTCTCTGAATAAATTATCTGAAATACATATTTCTATTATTTGACCAGCTCTCTAGATTATTAAATAATGTTCAGTGAATAATTTATTCAACATTTTTCCTGTCAATCTCTGAATAATTTACTCATGAATACATTATTTTTATTATTTAGCCAAGTATATTTCCAGCATCCATGGCAATGTCTTTGTTGTGGGAAAGCATGGAGATCTCTGTAAAGGGAGATAAACTTTTAACTAGCATAACTTAACTTCTTTGTATTAAGCATTTTTATATACCCAAGTGCATAATTAAAGGAATCCATTTTTATCTCTCTTTCTTAGTTTAATGAGTAGTTTTCTGCAAGTCTTTAACTCAATGATCCATACTATTTTTATTGAAAACCTTGCACTGTTGCTATCCTGTCCCTGTTTGTTTTATTCACGTCCCCAACACCATTCAGAAAACTTTGGTTACTTTAATTTATGTGGTGAATATATATAATGAGGTAAATATTTACATTGCTTGCCTTTTTCTGTTAACCCAGGTATTTTGAACAAAATATTTACATAACAACACAGTGAATAAACACAGGTCTATGACATTCAAACACAAGTGAAAAGGAATGAGCTGTTAAAAATGCAGTCCTGACAGATGAAGACAAGTGAGATGATTGCAAGGAAACACTGAAGAGGTAGGCCAACTAAAGGTGTGTTGTGAAATATCTGTATCTATTTACCAGATTAAAAAAAAAAAAAATCCAGTCATCTACACTGGAGCAATGATGAAATGGCTTGAAGATGAACAATCCTCCTCCTACAGCACCCATTTTGCAGTTCCCGTACTGGGGACCGGAACATGAGGTGAATTTGGGGATCTTATGACTGCGGCACAGTGACACCTATTCCTCTGCCCTCCTGAGTCAGAGTGGAAGAGTAAGACCTGCTTTGGTTACTCTGCAGCTCAAACAGCATTTTATTGTTTCACTGCCTAGCTTTTTGGGATGGAAAGTAATTTTGAATATGTGACTCATGCCTCTCAAGAATGTGTAGCATGGATAGCTACACCTAGTAAAGGCAAACTGGAGAGCAAGGGTAGTAGCTATACCCAAAATCTAGATCTTGTTTCAGTTCCAGTTTAGCAATTGCTTTTAAAAGAATCTGGTCCAGAGACCAGTGCCAACAAAGACTGTGATACCCTGGACATGATGAGATGAGCAATAAATCTTAATTTCTAGGAGTAAGTTCTAGTGAGTCTGAAACTATGTCCACTGGTCAAGACATGATGCATACAGAGGCATAGCAAGAATTTAAACCTCTCCCAGTTCCACTTAATTTCCACATTTAGGAAGGCAGGTCTCAGTTTTACTTGCAAATTGCCAAGATCCAGGAGTTTGGCTAATTGCTAAAGGTACTTCCTGGAATTATCTAGCCTAATTGGTAGTTTCAGTTCTGGCAGCAATATTTCTTGACGTGCTAAGAAGCAATCTGATTTGGATACATGAATACCTAAACCCAGAATTTTAGTGGCATCTGGGTCTTTCAGGGTCACATTTGCTGCTCTGAGCGGTACTGCGCACCACCTTGCCATTAAAAGATTAATATTCCTTCATGTCTCTAGTAGACTAAAGATCTAAGGGTTTACACAAAAGTATGATTCATACCTGGATTTTTGGACCTAAAGTAGGTGATTGGAGGGAAACCTGGAGTTGCTGCTCCGTGTTTGAAACCTGGGGGCAGGTCTGTATTTTCTTTTAGCATGGAAGGGTAGTGTTGTCACCGCTGCTTGGCTAAGTTTGAGGGATATTTTCAAGAAAAGGCCTGGGGATCTAGGCATCTATTACCAAGTCTGAACCTTTCTACCTGCTCTCGGAGAGGCTGACATTAACCATACTGTATAAGCTGCTTTCTCCAAGGAAAGAAGGAGTAGGAGGTATGTTTAAGAGAAATGGGGGAGGCTGTCACCCTTATTTCCATTTCAGTCTTTTGGCAGGCTAATGCCAACTGTATTAAAACTCAGGAATCAAGAGCTACTGCAGAACAAGCTAAGACTTCAACAGATTTTGGGGGAGGATAGCCATAGGCTCCATGAACTGGCAGAGCACCCTGATCTCTGCTATGGAGTCAGCACAAAGTGTGAAAAACAAGGCCAAGGATGGACAACAGAGTGCTGCAAAAAAATCTCCTTATGACCCATGTTGGAACGTGCCGCAGAAAAGCAGAGCAGAAACAGAGGACAAGCCCTGGTGTTGTTATTTGTACACAAAGGTGGTTCATGGAATCATTGTTAGCCTGAAAGGAGCTAATTTCCTTTTATGTTCCCAGAATATGTATGTGATTCTGTAGAATGTTTCTTTTTTTCACCCACCCTCTCTTCTATTGTTGGGGGAGTTTTCACCCTTTCTTAAACTATGTCCTAAATTTTGTCATACTGTAATACTCTTGTTTCTGCCTTGATTTGTTTTAATTCTTAATGCCTCAAAGGTCATAAGGTTGATTATTGGATTATTCATGGAACCATTGGATAGGGAAGCTGCAATTTAACAATGAAGAACAGCTGTAAAATCCAGTGAACTCAGTACCTCCTGCTTCTGTAAGATTACCTACTACATCAGCTATGGGAAAGGAGTAAAGGAATTTTACCTAGGGAGAAAAGGAACTGTTCCAGAATAAAGTAAAGAAATAACTTATTTTTTTGTATTTTATTTTATTTCATTTTCCCTAGTGGCCAGTTTTTCAGAGTAGCCTCTCTGAATAATGGTAAAAACATATTAAATCAACATTCCCTTTCCTATCACTGCTGTTTGGTTTTAGCTACTATGACTTTGTTCATCTTCCTTATAAGGAAAACTCTAAAAGCTAATCTTAATACTAGATTTTACAATGTTTACTGAGTTGATTTTTAAAAATTTTCTGAGCATGTAAAAGTATAATTATCGTATCCTAATAATTATAACAGACGACATTTCTCTTCCTCTTCACAGTGTTTGATCTAAACTGAAAATTTCTGATCTTCTTGTCAAAGACAGAGCTGTTTTCTTGGGAATATTTTGAACTTTGATGAAAGTTTTATGACACTTCCAACAAAACATGCTGCTCGTTAAAGTTTTATAGCGAGAGAGCTCTATCTGCATTGTTTTGAAATTGTAAATATCGCATAATTGTCATCAATGAGTGGCTGATGAAATACCTGTTCCCAGAAGCTTGTGCCTGCAGACAGGAGTTTGGTCACAGACCAATCGATGCTTTTGCAGTCCCAGGGTTCCAAGACAAGGTTCTTTTCATTCTGTCATTGTGATGCTCCCAAAAGTCAAACCATGATGAAACTGATGGTTTATTTATAACATTTTGCAAGGCGTTTGCAGAGGAAACAAATTCTGTAGTCTTTAAAAATCTTATTCACTTTCTCTTTGTCCCATGAGATACCAGGAGATTAGTGTCCCATTAGTTTCCTTCATCCAGTTTTTATGAGCCAAAACTTGCACATCTGTCTTTGGATAGTAATGGATAGCTATGGTTCCTCAGTGATGGGAACATTAGCTGCAGAGTTGTTTTATTGTAGGACATATAGCTCACACAACTGCAGTTGACAAAAATGCTAATTTCCCTTAATATTTAAGCCTTGGAGAGTCTCTAAAACAAACAGACAAGAAGACTTTAATTGTGTATATATATTTTTTAATATTTAAAAAAAACTTGCTTGACATATTAGTTTCAAATATCATGGTGTGTATTGTAGCTTTTCTGATAATTGTGGAGAAAAAAAACCTCATTCAATGAAACTGTTCCTTCACAGAAGCACTTGAGTAATTTGACTCCCAGACAACACAAGGTTTTATCTCGTCGTTATGAACACTACATGAAAATATAAAGATGTTACTCAGACAAATTGCTTTTTTTTTTAAGAGACAGCCTAATTAAAATTAGAATATTATTATTTTATGTCATCTAATTAGAACAGATAACATTTTTCTTCCCTCTAGCTGCATGAGGAATGCCTATTTCCCTTCTAGCTCCATGGAATGTGAGCCCACTCAGAGGAAGCAGATCATTGCTCTCGAGGGCAAAGCCCAAAGCAGCAAGCCAGGTGAACTAAATGGGAGCCAGAATATTTTTCCTCACATGGGATGCACACTTCAGCTTCTGACAATTGGTATTTTTTCCTGAATCACCTCCTGCAGGTGTGCTTTTTTGGTCTTTATTGACAATGTCGAGAAGCTGGGGGAATTCTGTCTGAGCTAAGTTGACTGTCTAGAGCTAGATGGTGTGAATACCTCTTGCACTCATAAAAGTAGAAAAGAGATGATCATTTAAGCTGTAGTGCTGGCAGCACTGCAAAACAATGATAATCACAATTTTATTACAATCCAGATCCATATCATGTGAAGGTTATGTACACAAAAACACTGGAGTGATGATAAACTTGAGAAAGACAGATTTAAGGAAATGAGGGAACTCATAGAAAAGCCCTAAGGAAAAATAAACTCCTTTCTTCTACTGGCATTTCTTCTACTTAAGGAAGCAGTAATCGTGTCTCAGGAGGTATTGTGCTCCTGAACAAAATGAGAATAAGAAAAACTTACATAGCTAAATAGCAAATTTCAAACAATTGAACTAAGAAAAGAGCCTTCAAAAATCTAACTCACTGCAGCCAACAGACAGGAAAATAAGATAAACAACAGTAAGAGTTGTGAAAAATACAAGAAAAATCAAAACATATTTTCAAAGTAACTAATGAATAGAAATGAAGTCTGTCTATAAATACAGATATTAAAATTGGTGGATACATTAGAATTGATGGAAAAAATGCTATTTTGCTAGTAAAGGTAGACAATTATCAGAGGTTGTCAGAAAAAAGGTGAAAATTGAAGATCAGGGAAAGCTGATGCTAGGCCTAAAGTTACTGTGACTGAACTCACTCATGACATGTCTGAAGACCTAGAACTTTGAATGATCATGACAAATTTGAGAAATGCTCTGAAGCAAGCCAATCAAACAGGAGACATTTTCTACAAATACATATATATGTGCATATATATACACACATCTATATTTATACACAAACCCTTGTGCAGTAGTAATTGACTTCAGATGTAGACAACAGAAAAAACAGGGTGTGGGAGAGTTCAAGAAGAAGACAGATCAAAAGATGTGGAGGGTTAACCAGTGAAGGTATCAAGGTGAACCAAGCCCAGGGAAGACAACTGCAATTTAAAAGAGCTGGTTTTGAAACGAGAGAAAATAACACAAAGGCAATTAGGGTCGGAATGTCAAGTGATGTACATGAGGTAGGAAAACTAGAGAACAACTTCTAGATTAGCACACAGACTCAGTTCAGTAAGCTTGCTGTTTTAGAAACCTAAGGAAAAAATCCTTTGCTGAAAGCAGCTTCAGAAAAAAAATCCAAACAATATTAGAATGCATAAAGGCAGAATGGAAGCAAATATTGAGGAAAATGGTATAATATATGTTTGTAAATGAATGGTGAATGTTTATTTGAGTTATAGTGCTCATCTCTCTAAATATTGAAAATTATTTGACTCACTGAAGCATTCTCTTTTATGAAAAGAGTTTGAAAAAACTGATAGTACTATTTTAGAGAAGAAATAAACAGTTTCTGCAGTTGGCGGAAAGCTGGCTTATAATTCACTTGCTTATTTAAGTATTTAAATACTGAATTAGAATTGAAATATCTATACTACAAATATTTTGCAATAAATACTGTAAAACTCATTTTAGAAACACAAATGTGTTTCCAAAATGACAAATGCCTCTAAGAGTTGATAGCTTTCCTTGTAATGGCTGTAACTGAAATAAGGAAATTCTTCCCTGTTCTTTCCCTCTAATTTGGTGTGCCAGAAGCATCCACCTACTAACAAAAATGTTGAAACCTCTAAGCATTGAAAAATTCTTGCAATTGCAGTACCACAGCCTCTGATTGGACCATTTTGTATTTGGTAAAATTGGGTCTGGAGAAATGTGAGAGGCAGATTTTTGTATTAACCTCCATTTATAGGACAGAAAACTATTCATGAACACTTGAGTCTGCTTGAATCGTGTTTATCTTCTGGTTAAAGGATCTGGACATATCTATTGGTAACTATTACAGATGCCTAATGAAGCACAATGGTTAAAAAAAGGTGAGTAAATTAAAATCTAAGGATGCAATGCACCATCATTCAGGGACAGTAATACCTAATTATTAATATATTTTCAAATGAACTTTCTCTCAAGTGGAGCACTGTAAAGATTGAGGCACTACCACTGTTCTTGATGGCCTTGTCCAGGGACAGGTCTGACTTGGGGCCAGCTGGCATTGGCTCCATCAGATATGGGGAAGACTTCTGGCAGCATCTCACAGAAGCCACCCCTATAGCACTCCTCCAGGGATAAAACCCTTGCCATGCAAACCCAATACAGCATTTTATATTTTACATCATATTTTATAATACAAGTGCAAATCTTTGACACTTGTATTATAAAATTAAATAATATATTAAAATAACTTATAATATAAAGTGTCAAGCAAGAAAAAAGAATTAAATCCTGAGTTGTATTGATAAATTTAAATGTTTTACTTTCAGGCCTTTTTTTTCTCATTATCCTTTTCTCTAAGACATACTAGGAACAGTCTTGTATTCTCCCCATGCCAAGTTCCATCATTGGGAGTTAGGACTGGTTTGCTAATTCAGGTACAGCCTTGCTGCAAGCAGTGCTGTGCTGCAGGCTTAGGAAGGCTTTTCCTCTCAGACTGAAGGAATTATTAAAAAAATAAATGAGCAGCTACTTAACTCCTCCAGCTCACTGCTGTAATTAAAAAAGAAAACATATGATGTTTCAAAAAGCCAAGTTGAAGTTCTAAGAACTAAGTTTGCTTGCCACATGAAGATAAGATAAACACTACCTGCTTTGTTATCACGCCTGACACAGCCTTTGTATTTAGTTTCTGTGACCTTTTCCAAACTCCTAATCTCAGGTAAATGGCTGTATATGTATCTGCTGCTTTTGACATGAGTGACTAAAACACAAGGGTGCAAAAATACTATGGTAAAGACTCTACCCCTTATAAATATTATACAATGGGTGTGTCACAAATGAGAAGTAATATCACCTTCATGAAAATGCAAAGTTAAAAGAGGATGGGGTACCACATTACTGCTTCTTAGCCTAGAACATGAAGTTTCTGGGCCCCTCAGTTTAGGAAGGATGTTGAGACGCTGGAGCACGTCCAGATTAGGCAACAAGGCTGGTGAGGGACTGGGAACACAAACCCTGTGAGGAATGACTGAGGGAGCTGGGGGTGTTTAGCCTGGAGGAAAGGAGACTCTGGGTGTCCTTATCACTCTCTACAACTCCCTGAAAGGTGGCTGTAGCCAAGTGGGGTTGGTCTCTTTTTCCAGGCAGCAACTGACAGAACCAGAGGACACAGTCTTCATCTGTGCCAAAGGGAAATTTAGGTTGGATATTAGGAAAAAGTTTTTCACAGAAAGAGTGATATAGTTCTGGAATGGCCTGCCCAGGGAGGTGGTGCAGTCACCATCCCTGAATGTGTTTAAAAAAAGACTGGATGTGACACTCAGCACCATGGTTTAGTTGAGGCATTGAGGTTGGGTTGGACTCAATGATTTTAGGATCTCTTACAACCTAGTCATTCTGTGAATTCTAGAGAACTGCTATGTAGTTTACGAGAGTGAGCTGCCAACACATACAGAAATTAGTCATGGGTGAAGTCCTACACTGACTCAGTGAAACTTGGGCATTAATGCTGCAATGCTTCCAAAGCATTCTCTGTAGGAAATTCACAGGGGGATGTGGGATGAATTGGCATCATGAAATGAAATCTGTCACTCAAAAGCTGCTCCAGTCTACATTGAGGCATCAAAATATTGATTTTTTTTTCAGAAATGCTGAGGATCAGCTTGACTAAATAGAAACAATATTGTGAAACACCACTGAAATTAAAACAGCTGGTAAAACTTGCAAGTTTAGGTACACATAAGCAACTGTAGATATACACTGAACTCAGTTCTCTGTGGTGTAAAAAAGTAGGGGTAGATGGTCAGCTTCTGTTTAAAAGCTTGGCACCCTCTATAACCAGTGTATTTTCCTACCTATGTCTGATGCTTAGTGTCTTGTGAGACACCCATTTTTAGTCCACATGACCCTCTGTTATCCTGCCTACTTTTACACATGAGGTGCATATGTAAGACATTTGACATTCTACTTCAACATAGAAATGAAGTATTTTATCATTTCAACATAGTGAAATAGAAACTTGCACCTAGCCATTAGAATTTTAAATTCAATTCAAAATTAAGAAAAATTGTGATTATTTACTTAGGACTAAGTTATGCAGAAATCAGCTTGCAGTTTCTCTATTAAAAATTGCTTAAAGTCAATTTCTAAGGGAAACTTGAGTTAGGATTTGATTTGAAACAATTAAGTCTCTTAATTCCTGTGAGGGTCACAGTGGCTAAATAATTTCATTCCTCTTCTATCACCTTCCTTTTTGCCCTCAGCAAAGTGATTTGTGTAAATGACTTTCTACCACAAGTGAGCACAGAGTGGGATCTCTGACTTCTATGCTGAGAGTCAAGAACTGCCAAATTCCTACAAAACTACAAATGCAGAGAGCAAGCTGAGGGATATATAATGAAGAATTCAACTAAAGTAGACATGTTTTTGTTTGTACCTCTTGATATTAATTTATTTTTAATATCAGGCCTTCTTGTCACTGGTGTGTATTTAATGTGCTGAAAAGATTAATATTGTTGAGTTTAAAACTAGCTGGCTTGTGACAGATTCATGGATGTTAGAATTGCTGATGTAATTAACAGCAATTTAAAAAAAATTACTTGAATTTGCATGTGTACATAATATAGAATTTTGATTTTGGATATAGGTCAGACCACTTAGTGTAGTATAGACATCTGGTTGTAGTGAAATAACCCAAACTCTGTCTATGCTAGAGCATGAACAGTACCCACTTGAAACACATGCCTAATTTCCCTCTCAGCTGCAGACAGAAAATGAGGGTTAGGCATGATACATGCTCCAAACATATCTCTAGTCAGAGTAGGATCAGAAGATGGAACCTGCCTTTGGGAGAAATGAATTGCCCAGTAACAGAGGTTTTGTCTCTGTGCACCTTCTGCTTGTAAAAGTTACTTCTGGGGATAGCTGCTACTGTTAGTGGGTATCTAGTTGTTGGGTTTTTTTCCAAAGATAGCATCATTTCATACAAAACCAGCAGCTCGTGCTGGGAAATTCATGAGCCAGTGAGTGTTTCAAATTAATGCCACCACAATGTTATCTGGTTATGCACAGGGGGGCTTTTTTTGGAAAATCCAACCTTTCTGCTGTTGGGAAGGAGTCTGCTGAGCTGGAAGTTCATTCAGAGGGGCCCAGGAGAGTAGTTTTAAATGTCATCATCTTACAGCAAAAAGGTTTTGATCAGAGCATGGTATCCAAGACTGAAAATTTAGACATGCATTTCTTCACTTGTGATGTTCTGAGTTTTCCTGTGAAACTAGATCCTAAAGTTCTTCAGGGGTCATGGGCAAATAAATTTTGAGCAGTTATCTCTGTGAATGTTACCTAAAAATAATTGGAAGGTTAAAAGAAAGATATAACTTATTTTCTTCATTATAATATTATTTCAAGCAAAGGCATACATGTTCCAGAAAAAAGAATGGTGTACAATTTCCCAGGATCTGTCATTCTTCTTGTCATCATCTTAACCTTAATTTTCAAGGGACCATCAGTCTGAACTACATTATCCATGTTAATCTTTCTTCCTGATTTTAAGATGGGGATAGTCTAATGACAGAACAAGAGTACATCAGAAACTGTATATCCTGTCTTTTAACTAACCAAGACAGTTGTCATATTAAAATCTGACCATTAAACATTCCAGCATGTTTTTCTCTCAAAATACTGTTCTAGAAATTAGTTCATTGTCAGAACAAAAGGAGTAGTCGATGTGTTGCATAATAATATGTTCCAGACTTGGATAAACTCAGCCTGTGGTTCTTTGAGTATTTTCTGGTATGTTGTGTATGTACATATATATATATGTGTGTGTATATATGTATATCCTATGTCTCAGAGATGAGAATGATTAGCAGAATACAATAAAGGCTGCTCTTGCACAAGTAGTAAATGTCTTTCCTCTTACAGAATAATCCTGTAATTTAGTGCATGGCCATGTCACAGCAGTTTAAAAGCAGTATAGATACACTCAGTATGACAGTACCATCTGTATTCTTGGAAGAATACAATTGTGATGGCTTTATTATTATTTTTGTAACCACAATAATTTATATTCATCAGCAAATTTGCATCCTGAAAAATTTGGACTTAATTACCAGTTTGCATCCATGACTTATAATAGGGATCATATTTGCTCCATAATGCAGCTTTAGAGAGTGAAGATAATAAAACAGAATATGGATTGGTTTTGCAAACTCCTATTTTGTCCAATGGATTCTTCTGATTACTGTTGATCAATATTTAAGTACTTCTCTATATACTATATGCTTAATATATATGTGTATGTTTTTGCACCATATATGTTCAAAATCACTCAACTATCAATCCATTTTATGGGAAAGACATTTGCTTTTAGCTGTAAAATGAAACTAAAATGTGTTTCATAGAGTGGTGAGGGCCAGAGAGCAAGGCTAAAGTTTGTTGCTCTGCAGATTGTCGTGGTTTCAAACAGGGGAAAGACACAGCCCTGGGAGAAAAAAAAAAAAAAAAAAGGGCAAGAAGGCATGAGACTTCATAGAAAGAAATTGTTTCTGCCATTTCCCTGAAAAAAGAACCTGGATTAAAAATGCTGTGCTGCAAGATCAGGTAGGAGACAGAGAGCAGTACAAAATATTGGGGAAAGTGGAAAAACTTCTTGTGGTGTCTGAAAAGATACATGATATATTAATTGGTTTAATTGCAGTGGAATTAAATGAGATTTCTATTTTGAGTTATTATCTTTCGTGAGACAGTATTTGAGTGTGATTTATAGATCTCAATGAGTTAAGCATGAAGCTGAGAAAGATCATTAGCACATCATTTACAAAGGCACATTTTTTTAAGCCAAGGAAACTATGGCTTGCTCCTCATGAACCATTAAAAGTTCAAAGGAAAAAAAAGGCTAAAACAAGATAAAATAAAATAATGGACTCCAAGACCTGATGTTACTATGAAAAGCAATAACCCATGAAGAAGGATTTAGGAGAATTGGAATTTTAAAGACTTGATTGACAGCAGTTTCCATTTTTTTACTACCTGAAACTAAGTAGCTATATCAGTGCTACCTGGAAAGGAACCACATAATTTCTCTCCACATGAATTATTTTTAAGAAAACACCAGAGTTCATTAGAGGCAGCTGAAAAAAAAAAGCATTTGCCATGTGACTTTTACAGATGGGTGGGTTTTATGTCCTGATGTTTTTTTACATCTTTTTATATCAAAGGGACATGACATGTGGGATGCCTGGGAACTCTGTGAATTCCAGGACTTGAAGGATGCATTACTGTTCATTAAAGGTAGGGTCTTGTTGGGTGTGAAGTTACTGTGGGCTAAAAGTTCTACCTTGCTCTGCATTTCAGACCTACAAATTACAGGAAACAGTTAGAGAGTGTGTGAATATTTCTTAGTTGCCCTTCTCCCTCCCAGCTACAGCATAATAACTGCTCACGGAGGTAGGTAACTCACACTTAATCTCTAGAGAAGGCTGTAATTGGATCTGACAGGACTGTTTGATGAATTATATGAAGTTTCATAGGTGGGAATTATTTTAATTCTTTTTCATTCTCTTTCATTGTATTCTCTTTGCTTGACTGGATATTGAGAGTGCTAAAGGTATGACCTGAAGTGCTGCTGCTCTTCAGCTTGTGTCTCAAGAGCTCAGCATTGTAATCTTCTCTCTAGGCTGCTGTGGTACCAAGCCCAATGGTCCAGAAATCCCTGCTTTAGCTTGAGAGTTTCCACTTTGGTTTCTAAACAGTGAAAACTAACGGTGTTCCCCTGAATGTCCCCTTTACACTGACTGTAGGGACTCAGCTTTATCTTAGTAATTCTCTGGAAAATGATGGTGAATGGAGTTTGGGCTTGTCTGGGTTTTTTTGTTATTTGTTTGTTTTTTTTGGTTGGTTATCTTGGTTTTTTTTGCTACTCTGTGTGTAGAAAGCACGGTCTTGTATGTCATTCTTAGATTCAACAAGAACCTCACCAAACACGTTCTACCAAACTGAACAAGAGATACTTTGTTGGAGCTCTAACTTCTACTGCCTTTGTGTAACAATAAGCTACAGCAACGGAGCTTTGCCTTAATTTGAGATGGTTATAAAGTGTGACAATTAAAGAGAAAACAAAGGAACACTGAGCTGAACTGTGGTGGTGCTGAGTGACCTTCTGTCGTGACCCCAGAGAAGAGAGGAAATTGGTGATAGATGAAGCACTGCAACGAAATCATTGACAGCAGAATATGGGAAACTAAGTAGATGTTTATAAAAATGAACATGTTGCAGACATACCTGGAGTGTGAATTGTACTACTGAGTCAGGTAAAAGCAGTCACTGTCAGCAGAGCTTGTAAAATTTGAAATGTAGGAATGCAGTAAATCTTAATCTTTGAGCTGAAAGGATAATCTTTAAAACAGAGGTTTGTTTTGTCTCTGAAACTATTTAAGAAGCTCACAGAAACTTGGCCTTCCTTTCCATGCAGTTTCTAAAGTCCATAAACTCTATAATTCACAAATAAAATTCCAGGAGTACCTTTAAGTTTTTTCCATTGAGTTGTTTGTGCAATGAATTTCAGATGCTGACTGCTTTTTGAAAATTATTGAAAGAAGTTCTGTTAAGTGCAGCTGGTCAGTGGGGGAGGCATAGCTAGCAATTCTCTAATGGCTCTGGTGATTGCATTACCTTGTGTCTGGAATGTACCTGTGGAACGTACCTGAACTGGACAGGCAGGAAGTCTTGCATCCCTTTTTTGTAATCCTAGGAATTAGATACAGATTTTTTTATTCTGCGATCCTGGCACAGAGATTCTGAACAGATAGAAACCTTCTGATTTATTTTGAGAACAAATGTAAAGAGCCAAGTTTATTTAAAGTTATGAAAGTTGATGTTAAAACTCCCTCAGCTGTACTATTTCAGTTTGTTTGCTGAAAGTGAGCAGTTGTTATTATATCCTGAAGATTAAAAATCCACACTTTGAAGCCTTCAGTACAGCATGCCTGTTTCTCATGTATTCATAATATACAAAGGAATTTTTTATCCTTATAACCAGGAAGTACTTAGAGGACAGTCTCTGGGATTTGGAATATAATAGTAAATCCAGTTTTACTTTGATATTTCATTATTGCCACAATTCATGATCATCAATTTCACGATAGCCACAAGAAATAGCCTAAAGTAGCTCTCCTCTTTGAGAAGGAGAGTGGATTCTCAACAACAGATGTGGTTTTTGCAGTGCTCCTGCCAGGTATGATTTGGATAGCACTGTCATTAGCCTTTTTTCCCCAGTCTATGAATTGTCTCTGGCATTGTGTTCTATAATCTTATTGTAGCTCAGCATGGCTTTGGATAAAACTTATGTTGGAGCCTCTTCTTCTTGATTACAGTTGCTATTATTATTTTAATGTCTAATTACTGACAGAGGAACTTAGTTTCCTTGTTGTTCCCTCCTATGGTTAAGTCTTTTTTGTTGAAATTCAGACTCCCATCTGGCATGGACTAGTGTAACTCCATAAAAGTCAGTGTTGATTTACACCAGGGAGAGGAACCTTGCTCACAAAATTATTGGGAGTTCTTATTCTCTTGAGTCAGTTTTTATGTTTTCGTGGGGTCCATTCAATTTTGTCATTGTTGTTTCATGCAACAGAAATAACACAAAGAATAAATGTGTCCCTCACTGTCCCAGTGTCCTCATGGGATGTGTCACTATGGCATTCCATGCATGCATGTGGGAATTTTAGCAGAACACAATTATGGTGATTTTGTGACTGACTCGTGGAATTAATTTGTGCAACTGGCACAACTTGCAGTTGCTTTTCTTCATTATTTAGAGACACATTTCTGTGTTCCATTTAACCCTTTAGAAACTGGAAGCAGTGCAAGTGCCACCACAAGGGCAAGAGAGTAATTTTATAATTTTCTGCAGATAAAAGGTGTCACCAACATGTATTATGAAAAATCCTTTCCTTAAGATTTTTACTCCTGAGAAGCTGAGAGGCCTCAAGAACAATATGTAAACAATTCTTATCTGCTGCTGTCGAATGCAACAGGTGGATCTGTGATTGGTCTAATTTGGTTGTTTCTAATTAATGGCCACTCACTGTTCAGCTGTCCAGACTGTCTCGGTAAGAGACAAGCCTTTGTTATTCATTCCTTTTCTATTTTTAACTAACCTGATGAAATCCTTTCTTCTATTCTTTTAGTATAGTTTAAATATAATATATGCCATAAAATAATAAATCAAGCCTTCTGAACATGGAGTCAACTTTCTCATTTCTTCCCTCATCCTAAGACCCCAGTGAACATCGCCACAAAAAGATGTTCAAATTTTCATTTCATGGAAAGCCTCTAAATTTCACTGGTTAAGCTGCCTTGGCAAAATATGAATGATTACCCTAGAAATAGGAGTACCATATTAAAGCAATTTGATTAAAAGTTAACTAGTACAGTCAAACTTTTGTTATTCATGAGGACTCATATTTGCTTAGAAACCTTCACATTTAAGCCTGCTTGGCAGTTAGTAAAAAAAAGATGGGAGGTTCTGTTTCCTTTTCATTTCACTTTTCATGTATTTTGAAACTGCAACACTAATCAAGCTTTTATATTTTTTTAATATTTTCCATGCTTTGCCTGATATTATTGAATCAAATTTTTTAAACAGATACGCATTTATTTATTAAAATTTGAGTTTTTATGGGTTTTTTTCACATCGCGATGTTTACATTTGTACTACATGTTGCTCTTTTCCTTTTTTGTCTACTCCACAATTCAGTATTTTTTATGTTACTGTACCAACATGTTGAAAGACTTAGCTAATGCAATAAGAAATGTAACAGTATTATTGTGAGAGAGAAAATAGGACTTCAATACAACATTAACTCTGTTAATATTTTACTAGCTAAAACATATGTCAGCTGAAGTGAGTTTACCTTCTAAAAATGGTGTCAGAACTGCAGTATTTGCATGGGTATGTGAGTAAATTTTTGTAATTAACTGGCACATCATTAAAACTAAATTGTATTAATATCTAGACACACTGAACACTAACCATTACAAAAAATCAGCAATTATCACTGGAAAAATCAGTCACATTTTGAAGATAAATAGTAAATAGAAATATCATTTCTCCCTTTGATTAAAACTCAATGAAGCATCTTAATGTAGCCTCTTGCACTTTATTTTACACTTTAGAAAATGACTTTAAGAAGTGTAATCAAAGTTTATGTGCTTGCAGTAATGGCAGCATCCTTCTTATCCAGGCAATGGAACACTGGAGCATCAAATACTTATTCATGATCCTGCTTTTTCTGCAGGGCTCCTATGATACCATTAGAAGCATTCAACCTAGACTGAAAGTGAGATTTGCAAAAATAGATTTTCAACTTGTAAATGATTTTTTTTTTTTTTTCCTTCTCTTAAGTGGCTTAACCTTCAGGTAACCCAGTAATTCATAGATGTCACATTTGAATTGGGTTTATTTCAAAGGGGAAAAGAAAATATGACTACTGGGCAGTGCCTATCAATCAGACATAGATCCCTCTAATGTATTGCAGGTTTGACCACAAGCCCTTTCTCTAGGCTTTTAGAGAATTAATTTGTGTGCAAGTCTAGAAATAATTCAGCTTTAGAAATGTTTTAAAAATAGAAGTCATTAACAATAATGCAGAATATTTTTCTTAATACTCAGGTACTGTTTGGAAAGCCTCCCCCCATTCTAATTGTTTTCATTTGTGTGAGGTATTTTGGTGATGAAACTGAGTACACATAGTTACAGTGAGGTAAATCAATAAATTGAAGTCTGATTTCAGGATGATTTATGATAGAAATACAACACAATACTGCTTGGCTTGGAGATGTTATACTTTTTAAATTTAGAATTCTGAAGTTCAATGAGAGAAAATAAAAAAGTAGAATCTCTATTGGCCAACAAAAAAATGTGCAGTGTGCAATATCTGTAGATCATATGGCTGCCAAATGTTTCATTCCCCAGCTGACTTGATTTCACCTGAAGATGTTTATTGGCACAGAACCAGTATATCTGGCATATATATTTGAAAAGACCAAGGTAGATATGAAGAAATGAGAGAAAAAATGGCTTATTGATATTTTAGGACATTTTAGGAGATGGTTGCAGAGAAGGAAGGGCTTCCTTTGTGACCTTTTTTTTTTTTTTTTTTTAAGTTTACTGCTCAAGGCATAATTAAAATATTCCACTGACATTAGACCTGGGTAGGAATTTATTTCCCCACCTCCAGCTCAGATATGTGGCTGTAATTAGACTGGTGATGCAGTAATGTTTGGCAGCAGTTTTCAAAGCCTCTGCAAGGTCTTTTAGTGATGCTATATCAAAATTAAAATATTCTTTCTATTATTACTTTATTTAGAAAAGTAGAAAAACAAGAGGAATCGACTTCACTGCACACTAAGTTAACAATTTTATGTCCTCTATTTGTTCCTCTTATCTGTTCTGACATGGTGCTATTTCCACTAGGCTGAGTAAGAAAATATGAACTTTAAAATTACATCTGAGTGGTAAGTACTGAGGAGGAAGAGGAACTATTTATAGTAAGGGATAACGTGTGCTGAAAGGTTTTTGTTAGCTATCTGTGATGGAAATGAATGGAAAAAAAAATATTTACCTACCATGTGCTCATTCATAATTTGATCACAAAGTTTTGTGTGTTTATTTGCTGCCTTTAAAAATAATGTTTCCTTGTAGAATTTGACTGTAGAGGCTTTCAGCCTGCTGCCATGTCACCTTGCACAGACTCAGCATATTGACCTATATCTGAGTCAGAAATGTTTTCCTGCCCTCTTAGGTAATCACAGTGATTTCAGTGATTTTGCTTCTCTTTGGGTGTCTATCATGTTTTGCAGTCAGGGATGTATTTTGTTTTCTAGAGACAGTAGAGATGCTAAATATGGGAGATTGTTCTGGCTGGGTTTTTTTTCCCCCAATACTACAGGGCCCTCAGACAACACTGTTACCCTTGATATCTAATGCTTAACTGCTTGTTGCATATTATCTGCAACTTCTAAGTCCTGGACTTCCCTTCTGTTCCCCTTGTGGTATGTTTTGTAGTTTGATAAGCCACAATAAAGAGGAACTGCAGTAAACTTCCATCTTGGAAACTCAGTAGCTGGAAAATAATGTTATATTTGGAAAATAAAGACAGAGATTACTTCCTATTAAAATAATATCTTAGTAATAAAGATTTTCCAAAGATTTTTGTTTTACTTCCTACCTTTAACTAAAGCACCACGTAGATTAAGTTTTCTACACTGTAGTTCAAAACAATATCTGTATTCATTCAGAGACAAAAAAAAACAAACCTTCAATGTTTCTGAAAAAAATAAGATTTTTTTGGTAAGAGATGCACCTGTAGCAAATAGGTTATTAACAGAAAAGGTGTTGAAAACAGGAAAGGCCATAGAGCACTTTTAAAGGTGGGAAATTTATTAGATGATAGAAGCTGTCTCTTGAACCAGGGTTGGAGAGAAACCTGCACAGAAAAGCACCAACCTACAAAGAGCAACTGAAATAAGAATCTGAATAAAAGGTACTCTAAAAATCCCCTAAAATCAAGAGTAGCTACATGTGAAGTAATGAATGTGATCAACATTATAATTTCTGGCTTGCTCTCAGTCTGCTCTACATGCTAGGATAGCAATTTGGTAGCTGTAGGCTGCAGTACCAGAACAGGGCTGCCCCTGATGCTGCTCTGCTGGTGGCTTTTCTAATTTATGCACTATCTGAGCCTTGCAAACACTCCTGTTTGAGCTTTGGGAAAACACAAACTTCCCGGGGTGGAGTTTGCATTGCATTTTCAGTATTCTACTTGAACCAGTGCCAACTGATTTTTAAATCAAGTCCTCAAAGTGGTTTAGAGTTCTCCTGCAGTTTTAGTGAACATGAGTGACCATTTCAGTGAGGCTCTTCAAGAATCTCTTCTGTGCTTTTTTTTTTCATACCATGACACAAATACACTGTATTTTGACTTGGCTTCGTAATAGCATCAGAAGGAATTATTTTAACACCTTCAAAAAACGAATGTAGGAGTGGTGGAAATTTTTATTGAAACATTTTCATTTTGTGGATAAATATTCTTCGAGACAAGCTTTCTGTGACATGTCAGTTTTGAGTGATAAAGTTTTATGATACATTTTCATGTTAAATGGAAAGATTTTGACAACTCCCCTTTTCTTAGAAAAACAAGCAGGGTGGACTTGGCATGAAGCTAGACTGGCAGAGACTCAAGTCCAATTATCCATGTCTGACTATCTGCCTGAGGTCTTCCAACTACCAGACAAACATTTTAGCCATTTTTCTGTTCTGGAATAGTGTTGTTGCTTTGCTCTCCTTTGCTTTGTTTCCATTTTCTTCTAAAAATATGTCCTTTCCCTGATGCATTGAGAGAAATAAATAGAGGGAAACAACAGTAACTGGTGTGAGATGGAAGACATGTTTATCTGTACATCTGAATGTAAGTGTGGCAGTGTATAGAAACACCTGTAGTAAGAGGAAAAATATCTCCTCTCATTTCCACACAGCTTTTAGTTCTTTATTGGGGAATCAAATGAAAAAGGGAGAATGGAGAAGGAGCAATGAAAATAACACAAAGCTAAAACATGATCGAGTTCATCTTCTATAAGCCTTGAAGAACTTCAAACACTTTTTTCGGTAGTGTTAGCGCACTTTAAAATCATAAAATGGAAAAAAATATTTCCAAGAGGCACTGTGATTGCTTTCATATGAGCATATCAGGCTGGTATGGTGTGTTGCCCTGTGTCACAATACGAATTTACCCCTAGTTTGTTTAATATTGCAGGGTGCTCTGTGCTGTCATATCACCGCAAGAAATACACTGAGATACTGAAAATGTGTGGGGCAATAAAGCTGGTAAAGGATCTGGAGCACAAGTTTTCTGTGGAATGGCTGAAGTGATGGAGGTGTTTATCCTGGAGAAAATAAACCTCATGGGGACCTTATTGCTCCCTATAACTACCTGAAAGGATGTTGTAGCCATGGGGGGGTTGGCCTGTTCTCTCAGGTAACTACTGACAGGACAAGAGGAAATGGGCTCAAGTTGCACCAAGGGAGGATTAGATTGGATATCAGGAAAAATTTCCTCACCAAAAAATATTGTCAGGTATTGGAAGAGGATTTACTGGGGGATGGTTGAGTCACTATCCATGGCGATATTTAAATGGCGTGTAGATGTGGCACTTAAAAACATGGAAGAGTGTTGGAAGAGGCTGTGCTGGGGAATGGCTGAGTCACTGTCCATGGTGATATTTAAATGACATGCAAATGTGGCACTTAGAGACATGGTTTAGTGGTGGATTTGGGAGTGTTGGATTAATGGTTGGACTCAATCTTAGAGGTCTTTTTCAATCAAACCCAATGTGGAATTCTATATTAATTCTTACAGTATAAAATAATGCACCTAAATCATGTCTGAATTTTCTTTTTTAATGATGGGCTCGACTGCTATAGACAATGTGCAGGTAAAGCTAAAGGTACTTCTCATTCAATAGCAAAATGCTTTCAAAGAGAATGAAATTATTGTTCTCTGTGGTAGTGTACAGGCACCATGAGTCTAAGCAGACACAGTGTCAGTTTTGATTTCACTATTCTTCATTATTTTTCAGCATTAAAGTCAAGATCTTGTAGCTGATGAAAGTGAACATCAAGCAGTGAAATGTCAGGTTTCTAAACTGCTACCTCCTGATGAAGTTTCCTTCCTTTTTGTCTGTCTTGAAGAAAAGAGAGTAAGTGGGTAGAAAGCTGTTGTGCTGTCAGCTACAAGAGGAGGCTGAGCTCCATGCAGGGTTTCCAGTAGTTTTGCCGCTATTAGGAAGTTTTGCTAGTCAGGAGGGGAGGTAGACTTGACATCAGGAAAACAGGAGCTTTAAAAAATGGAAGATTAATAGAACTTTGAAAGCTACTTGGATGTCTGGTTCTTTAGGGGCAGGATAAGTGGCCAGCATCTGGTAGAAAATATTTAAGAAGGTTTAGGACAAAAAATGCGTTAAAGAAAAGAATACTGCTGCTTGTTAAATTACTGAGAGGCTGCTGTGGAATATCTTGTTTCCTAATTGCAATTAGATTTGTTATTTTCTCTACCCACATGCTGAAGTAAAGAACCTCATAGTAAATTTGTTGGACCCTTGTTAATATGTCTTATATGCCAAAGAATATACTTGGCTGAAATAAAGATGTTTTCTAGATGGGAAAATTCTCCCTTCTGTTGTGATTATCTTTGTGTTTCCTGGGAAAAAGAGTAAGGATTTTTTCCTTCAGTCGAGAAGCTTCTAAATAACCAGAATTATATACTTTAAAGGTTAAACACCCTGTGTTGATAATGACTTTGTGGCATTGCAATCATTGCATGCTGACTGTGTCCTGCTGCTGCTGGTCAACCTACACTGCCTGGTAGGTGAAGTTTGCTGGTTTAGGTCATCAGTTTGCAGAATTAGAAGAGGAAACCCTAGATGTATGTATGTAATACATCAAAGGTTAATAATGAAAGACGTTTACAGATGAATGGTATTTTATACATTTATCAATGTCAGGCAGATAAGTCTGAAACAAATGTCTTTCAGATACTGAAAAAAATTGCATTTGCTCCTGCATGATGGTGGGTTTTGGAAACAAAGTGAGGGATTTAGATAGAGGTATAGGCTTAAAAATTTAACCTGAGGTTTCCAGTATGTTTTTGAATATTTATACTGTTCTTCAATATTACATAATTTTTGTGGTTTATGATGGGCCATCTATGCCTACAACACTTAAAAATCTCCACAAATGCCCACCCTGGTTCCAAGTTCCCAGCTATGCAGTTGTTTAAATATAAATGGCAGAGAGTGAGGAGAGGGGAAAATAAGTGAATAGTAGCTCATTTTCATTTGTGTGAATCAAAGTAAAAGAGCAACTACATATACACAATCTTCTTAACAAGTTGTGTTTACTCAGAAACTTTAGGCCCCAGTTTCTCTTGCATAGTTAAATGGTTCATTTTCATCTTTGTTCCTTTCCTAAAATTTTGAACTTTCTGTACTTCAGCAACTGTTGTTGAATCTTTGATAATCTGCTTCTGTCTGTTATGACCAGAGCCCGAATAATCAATGAATGAATTTGATAAATTCCTCTGTACATATTGAAGCAGTAGATATCAATCAGAATATAATTTCTTATGAGTGAGATAATATTAATATTCTGTCAGTCATTTCATGTTCCATGCATATTTAGAATTTCATATCAAAAGAGAGAACAGCCATTTTAAATGCAGTGTAAGTCTTTTAAAAATTACAAAAGAAGGAATTTAAAGGTTGAAGTTATTGTGCATCTTTTTCATTAAATCTAATAACATATAATGAATAGATAACTTTCTATAACCTTCCAGCAATTTTGCTTAAATTTAAATGGGAAAAACTCCTCACATTTGGTCAAGTTGGTTCCTCCTCTGTTAGTCTGAACTAAAAGAAAATTCCTTTTAGGAATTCCTCCTAGTTCTTGTTCGCTTATAAACTGTATTTTGTTTTCAATTCAAAATTCTGTGCTTCAATCTGACTCTGTGCAAGACAGACAGACTGAGCACTTTTGGGGATACTTGACAGAGCCGATTTTTGATCTCAATGACACATTGTCTTTTCACTAAGCTATGAATGCAACAATCACTTTATTCTTAAGTGAGGCACATATTTTAAGTGCAGATGTTCCCACAAAATTATCAGCATAATAGATAGAAATTACCTATGGAACTCTGTTTCTGAGAAAGTAAATTATTAGTGTCGAGTATGTACTGTTTCAAGAAACTGATAATACATTTAAAAAAACCTTTCCTATATAAAATGTTAATTAAGTGCCTCTCTTTATATCTTTAAAACATATTAGAGACGTGTGCTACGAGCATATATGTTTATATATATGGTTTATGAGCATACATATACAAGTGATAAACTTTGTCAAACTTAGAACATTACTGCATATGACTTTAAAGTTTCCTTGAAATCACAGGACACAGGAGTTGGTACTGACTGAGCTCTGGTACTGTATCTGAAAGCTGAATTTATTGAAATTAATACGAAAGGGAAAGCTGATTAACAGATGAATGCCATTTTCAGAAAGAAAAGGTTTTCTGTCGGTCTGTTGGTCCAACAGGATATGGATTGAATAGAATATCATCAAGAGGGGATGAAATTACCTATCCACAGTGGGATCAACCCTTTTTTTCCCACAAATAAGTCAATTCCACAAGCACAGGGAGATAGTAAGCAGTCTGAGCTGGACATCAGACTCTGGCATTAGAAAAACTGATTTGTAGCAATCACTAAAAGTGTGGTAGATGTTGTCTGCTTGACAGACAATGATTTTTGTTACCTCAAGATGTTTATGTATATTAGGTTTAGGCAGACTTCATGCAATACCATGTCATTGAGAGTCCAACTTCTCTTTTGCAGAGTTGGAGTATCAATTTATTAGGATAGAAACATTCCTTCTTGTATTTTGTTCCTAGCATAGTTTACTTTGAGTTGCTTGGTTGTTTGAGAAAATCGTAGATAATGATCAGAAGATAATCTACAGAAGGAGAGGCTTAAATATTTTGGCTAGACCTTTCTTGCAATAGATGCTATCTTGTAGTGTGGTTTTTTTAAGAGTTTATACGGCTTAACTAATTGTCAAAGATTTATCAAAGATTTATTTGTGTTTGTGGTAAATATATTCCATGGAGCATGAAGGGTGACTATTGTCACCCTTTACCAGGCTGGGAAGACAACATGGAACATATCTACTTTCATGTGTTCCACTACAGCAAAAATGCTCAAAAAATCTAAGTTGTTTCTTAACTATACACACATGCCCTAGCTGTTGTTTCACCTTTTTTTCAGTACTGATCCATTGTTTAATGTGTATTTTCACATCCTGAACATTTTATATATATTTGTCTATACTTAAAGTCTATTAAACAGTGCATGTTTCAAGGGGCACTAAAAGAGTTCTGACCTTTTCCAGTTCTTCTACATGCTGAAATGTGAACACTGGAAATGTCATTTGTGATATAGACTTATGTGGATTAAAGTTATCTATAATGAAATTCAGTTCTTGTAGAAAAGTACCCTTAAAAATCCTTGCCTCTGTCTTTGTGAGGAAATCTGATATTCTATCATTACTTATATGAAGACATGTAGTTAGGCCAACTGATATGGCATAGCTGAGTTCTGAAGCCCTAACACCAGGGAGTCTTCGGCTTTTCTTGCCAAGATATAGATGTAATTTTGTGATTACTCTCATCTGATTCTGGAAGGTTCAGTACAGACCAGTGCAAATGGGCTGCAAACTCAAATGTACCTTAGTCTAGAGGTATTGCAGAGGATGCTAAAAAGAACAAAAGGGAGAAAGTGGAGTATAGGAGAGGAAAATATTGGTTGATCTCACAACTCGGAAATGGTTATAATGCACAAGCAAAAAGCAACACACAGAATCCTAGAGATTCAGAAGATTTCTCATAGAATAAGACTTCAGACAGGTTTTTCCTTGCTTTTGCATTCAATAGATGCAGCAGATTAGTCGAGCACATTCCCAAATCACAGCTGCAATTGCCATGAAAATGTTGTCAGTGATATTCCACGAGCTGCCGAGCCGCACAGCGTCTCAGGAGAAAGGGAGATAAACCCGTGTCAGAAGCTGCAGCAGGAATTGGTTCAGATTTTTCACCCTTCAGTCGTGGATCCACATGTGTCAAAATTACAATTTGGCTTTTGGTAAATGGCATTTTCTCAGCGTGTCTCCAAAGTGTTTTAATTTTGAGGTCTGCTCTTTAACCACTTGGATGACAAATCCTTTGTTATCTTTCAGGGACAGTTATGAATGCCACTATCTTGCTTTTTTTTGAAGCCTTGCTGGGCATTTTTTTAGAATAGACAGAGGTAAAAAAAAAAGAACTGTGTTATAACACAATAATCATAATATCTATTATCATAACTATTATTCATTGTAACAAATATTTTTTAGCAGAAGAGGTATGTTTTAATATCAAGCTGCCAGAAAGTGCCTAATCCCAGACCAATACTAAATACAAAGCAAAGTGCTGAACATGCTTGTTGGGACTATCCAAAATAACTACAGAGTATCCAATTCCATTTTTCCAGCTAACTGATGGAACAAACTATTGTGTCTGAAAACATTTTAGAAGTAGATGGTCTGCAGTAACAGCCTCATGTTCAAGAATACATCTTTTATAAACCTCTTTTGCTAAAGAGATCTGGCTTAAGCCCATTACACTGCCTCCAGACTGCCTAGGTATCTCACTTTTGTGGGTTTGTTGTTTAAAGGTTTTAGCCTGTATTTTAAGCACTTCAAGATGTAGCATGGGTGCAGACTGTAGTCCAGCACTCAAAGCATTCTCTTAAAGGAGCCTGCCAACTTGAATTGATGTCTTTTTATTTGCAAAAAAAAAATGAAGTCATCTGGTAGGAATATACCAATGCTTGATAAAGATGCTAGTTCATTTAACTGTTCTGTTGTGCTGCTTCTTTCCAAATAGCAGCTTGACTGACTGAGGAAAGCTCTGCAGTAAGAATTTCTCTGTTTATGTAAATTGTATTTCAAGATTTAGCAGGTGTAATGCAGGTGACAGTACCCCAGATTGTATTTGAGATTTAAAAAACCACTATTTTTAGGATAGAACACATTTTAGGATAGAGTATCGGTGATGACTTCTAGGAATCAGTCCTTTGCTGTTACCACTGTTCAGACTTATTCCCTGCTAGATCACAAATAGTTTTTCTGAGCAATGAAATGCATGAGGTGGGAGCTAGTTTGCAGTAAGAGCATCTTTGTTCCCTTTCTTTGTGATCCTTGTCCCCATGAGCAGTGAACTGCAGTGTTATCACTTTTTTATACAGGGACTCCCTGGATTTCTTAAACATATGGATGAATCCCATTTTTTCTACAGTAAGGACAGGGAAGGAATGAGCATTAGCAGAGGAATCATCCTTATCCTGCCTCATTACAGAGTCTCTGTTCTGTGCTGGAGAGATCACCTCTTCAGAACCTCTCAGGCTCAAAAGGTACTTCATTAGTCTCTGCTCTGAGATTGTCAATGAGTGCCAATTAGTTCCAGGAGGCATTTGTTGCTGGAACAGAAATTCCTCCTCAGATAGAAACAGTAATGGTAGCAGGCGAGTGCTGCCATGGCTGGGCTCTCCAGGTATTTTATATAATAATGGCTTTACCTTGGCTGAAAACCTTTAGAGCTGCTGTAAGCTGTGGTAAGTCACACTATTTGGGCTACATCCAAATGTCTTTCATGCATGATGTGCCTGAATCAGTTTTCTGTAATTGATATGTACTCCTTGATCAAGGTTAGTACCTTGATTTCTATCGATGTTTGCCTGTAATGTCATTGTAAATATGCTGAACATACTTTGGTTTTAGCTGGTGTTGGATTTATATAATTCATTGTTCTGCTTCTATAAAGGAAAAGAGATCACTTCTTATTAAAGATATCCTTATTTGCTTTATATTTATTCTTCTGCAGTTTATTTATACCTGTTTAGTGGCTCTTAGTTTTCATTTCTTATTTCTGCCATTCCAATAGACCTTTCTTCCCAACATATAAATATTCCTCTGGAATTAATTCAAATTAGCAGTAAGATGTCACTTTGTTGTGCAACTTTGGCCTCTTTCTGATTAGAAAAAGTACTTCTCAAATTTGGGCCCATTCCAATCATTGTTGTCATTAGTCCATTAGGAGAAATAGTTTATTCCTTTTTTAAAGCGGATTTTTTCCCCCCCTTAATGTTCTAACACCTCTACCAGTTCAAATTGTGCTCTATGTCTTTTGGTTTTGTTGGTGGTTGTTTTTTTGTTTTTTTTTTTGTTGTTTTTTTTGTTTTTTTTTTTTTGTGGTTTTTTTTTTTCTCCTGCTAAGGAGTATATACTAAATTGTTCTAAAGCCATGGGAATATATAAATTTTCATGGGGTAAATTTGCTCCTGTCTCCTGCCAGTATATTTATACTTGTGTTAACAAGAGGAAGAAGCTAGTTCTTCAGTCACAGAGCTAAAATTAGAGTTAAGGCATATTATCCAAGCAATTTCACTTGTCAATTCTCATCCTTAGGAGGGACACTTATGCAAGAAGCACCACTGGAGGTGTCCTGTGCCTTGCTGTTTCACAGGATGGGGCCAGTTTTCATATGCTTCAGGCATGTTTTAGTATTTTGATAAAGCTCATCTTGCTGCAAACAGCTGTCTCATGAACCCAAAGTCTGATAACTAAAAATTAATATAGCTCTGAACAAGCCAGTTAGTGTAAACAGAAAATATAGTTTAGCTTGAAAGTTTGTGTAGGGGAGAGTTAGGTGGCTGTAGAACACTTGGCTAACAGTACGGTTACCATGTTGGCTTCTGGAAAAGTCTTAATGTTTATTTTCCACTTGTCCAGACTGTGAAGGAAAGTATCCTGTGCACACACTTTAAGGAGGATGTTTTATCCTCCAAAGGTCTGCCTGGCAGCACATGGAGGATGCATAGTTATGATTTATCATAGTTGTGGTTTATTATAGAACCTTAGAATGGCTAGGGTTGGAATAGACCTTAAAGGTCACCAAGTTCCAATCCCCTCACCATGGACAGCAACACCTTCACCAGTTTACTCAGACCCCCTTCCAGCCTGGACTTTACCCAACAGACTGTTTGTCTCCTTTTTCCACACTGTGACCACAGCTGCCTCTGTAAATGAGCTGTCTTCATCTGTGCTCAGGCACAAGATTTGATTTGCTGTCCCTGGCTGTTGACATTGAAGTCTTCTCATTTTGCTGATGAAACCTATCACAGCACCTGCTTAACAAAGGACCAGAATTTGGGAACACAAATGTTGTGAGAAAAGAAGTGAAAGACAGCCATGAGGTGCTCTCCAAAGTTATAGCAACAAAGGATCAGAGATGTGGAAATGTCATCTTTGTCCTGCAAGATGCTCAATAATCTGCTGGGCAGATTATCTGTGCAGTCAGACCCCTGTCATGGGAGAAGGTTGGATGTCCTGACCTCCTGGAGTGCCATCCAACATATATTCAGCCAGTTCTGACTGATGGATTAATTGTTCCTTAGTAAAACTTGATTTTACTGTGCATTGTCTTACAAACTAAGAAAAAGAAAAGAAAACTAATAATCCTCTCTTAAATTTCAACTTCCAACTCAAAAGTCATCCCTTTGATCATCTGAATACACTATTTGGACCTCAAATTTCGCTCAGTAAGTTCTTAAAGTACTACTCTGGAAAGATTTTTTTTCTTTCTCTCTTGTATCTCGTCTTATCTTTTTATTCTGCAGGTTTTTCAGCACAAATACTCTTCCTCTATTTTTCTTTTCATACTTGGAGTCTGGTTTTTGTAAAGTTCCACTGGTACTACAGGATAATATTTTTTTTTTAATTTTATTTGGTCTAGACTCATATCTTTCTTATGAGGTGGGAAGGGACTAGAAAATAAAAAGGGGTGACAGTCACAATCATGAACAAGCCAGTATACAGTTGATAAAATCAGTATAGAGACCTTATATATAAATGTGACATGAGAAATTTTAGAAACTAGTATTTCACAGACACTACTTTTGATTTGCTTGGGAACAGAGAAACTGCTAGGAGCCAGGGTGTGGGGAACAAAGAACTTCCAGGTTTGAGGCAAAGATTTGATGCTTTTCAAAGTTTCAGATTTGGGAATAAATCACACTTTAAAGAGAACTGCTGCCTGTAAAAAAAACCCCAGATGGTGCTCAGGGGAAAGGCTTATAGCTCTGTAAATTAGGAATTATCTAAGCCAGTTTTGTTAGGCTAGTTAAAAGCAAACATCTGCAGAAATGGTGAAAAAATAAAGGAAAAAAAAATTCTGAACACATAAAGTTTTTTCCTTAACTTTGAGAAATAACAGCTTGGGAATTGCAAGTGGATTTTTTGTTTTTTTAATATTCAATGGGGTTAACATGTGCACTTCATAAAATAACTGGTGGGGTTTTTTTTAATAACATCGCTACACTAATTCACCGTAGTGGCTACAAAAATTCCATTTTCCTTTTATTCCAGTTGCTTGCTTAGCCTATGTTTCAGGCAAAAGTTTCCCTTCCTCTTCAGTGGTACTTTTCAATTCTACAGCAATTTTTCTTGTATAATTAAGTTTTCAAGTAGATTTAGCTCAAAGTGAGGTGTATTGTCAGCCTTTACTGGGCTGGTTTCAAGACCAAACCAAGATAAACACTGTGCAACTTTCCACTGCAACATTGCAACCCACCCAGGGTGGCATCAAATGCTCTTCAGTAATAAAAATAATAACATTAAGAAACAAAGCAATGAAAGGAAAAATGCTTGGATAACACCTCAGTAAATGGAGAGCCCCAAGTGCAAATCTAATTTTCAAAAGGATGCACACATACCAGGCAGTGTGTGTCTCAGCTCTAGGATGGAGGAATCAGTTTGTCCTGTAAAGGAGAAAAGAATAAGATAGTCCTAAACAAGTGTAAATCTGATTTATTTTATACTAGTGAATGGTTTCCCCTTGGAGAATTCAGTTCAATTTTTGGGGATTTATGAGATGGTAAGTTACACTTAATGTATCTTATTAAGGAAGGCAAACAAGCTGCTCAGCCTGCCATGAGCTATTAGATGTGATCTTGCATCTCCATGAAATTATCAGAGCCTTAGAGATTTGGGAGTCCTGGCTGTGTGCCTCTCAGACATGGCATCGAGGGTTGAGCAATTTTTGGGAGATTTGGGATATCTGTGGAAGTTCCTGCTGCTCCATACATCCTTGCTGCTAAGTTGACAGCTCTTGGACTGGAATTTCTCAGTATAGGATCTGTGTCCTAGGAATATGCTTTCATGGACTCAAATGATCCCTAGTGATTTCTGATGATTTCCAAACCACCTCCCAGTCCCTCAAGTCATATTTATATTGAGTATGGAGAGATTTTCCTGTAAGGCTTTTACTTGAGTCTGGTATTTTAATAGACATTTTTTGGGTCCCTCAAGCTGTTACTTGAGTAATTTCCCACAGTTTTCATGGGTGTTCCCTGACCACAGCAAATCCTAAAATGTTAATAAAATTATATATCTTTAGACTCCAATGGTAGAGGTAGAATATTTTTATTCTAAATAGGTATACTTGTAGGTTGCAGGATCTTAGAATTTTTTTAAGTTTTCAGTAAAAATAAAACAAAAAAGACCTCATCATTACAATTTTAAGGACAAAAAAAAAAAAAAAAAGAAAAAGAAATTATGTCCTCTTTTCAACTCCAATGTGCCCATTAAATATTGAAAACTGTCAACACTAAGAAACAGTTTAGGAATTCATTTAATTTTTCTCCCTCAGAGTTTTGCTAAACTTCCTCCCGACAGAGAGATGCTTTTATGTATCAATTTCTGGGAATAGTTTGCTCTCCAACACCCAGAGAAGATTTCCCTAACCAGAAGATAGACCTAAATACATAGACATTTTTCATCACTAATGCATTTCATCACTAATGAATTAATTAGTGCTGTTCTCCAGAGGGGAAACATTTTCCAAGTTTTAATGCAGATTTCTTTGAAATCCCACGACCCAACCATGGAGCCATTTAGGTTGGAAAAGACCTTCAGGATGATCAAATCCAAACATTAACCCAGCAATGCCTAGTGTTTTCTTAGCGAAAGGAGACCTCAAGAGGATCAGAATCCTCACCTAATTTGGTGTCATCTGGAAATTTGCTGAGGGTCCAGCTTGTCAATAAAGATGCTAAACAGGACTGAGCCCTGGGGGACACCATGGGTGACCTGGGGTCAGCTGGATACAGCACCTTTCACCACCCCACTCTGATGAGAATTGTCAACCAGGCAGATTTTTATCCAGCAGAGAGTACACCTTCCCACGTGCTGGAAATTCAGTTTCTACAGGAGAATGTTGCAGAAAACAGTGTCAAGTCCAGATAGAGCCATCCACGGCCTTTCCCTCATCCACTAAACATTGTAGAATAAGATCAAGTCAGTCAAGCAGCACAATGCCACTAAAAAAGGAAGAGCAGGGAGAAAGATAAGAGGTTTTTGGTGGTTTTGTGGGGTTTAGGGGTTTCTGTTTTGGTTATGTTTTTTTGGGGTTTTTTTGTTTGGTTGTTTTTAGCTTTTTTTAAATTTGCTGTTTTGCTGGTTTTTCTTTCTATCTTAAGAAGTGCACATCACATAAAATCACAAAGAGTCCCTTGGGAAAAAACTCACCATGTTCAGTGTTACTTGGGGTTAAATGACTGAAAGTTGAGAGCTCATTTTCCTACAAGGGTTTTGCTACTTGCTAAATGTAGGGAGTATTTCTGTTTCACCAACATCTCTATTTCAGATATCAAAGCAGAGTTTTTTTGCTGGATGTTTTTCTATTAAGCAAGAGCTTTCCTACTGAAGAATACATTAATCATAAGTTATTGTTATAAATAGGAGCTTAATATAAGGTTTTAGCAGGTTTAGTTGATTTTACTTGTATCTGATTAAGCAAAAAAAAAAAAAACTGAATATTTTAAAACACACTGAAGATGAAGTTCATGGAATTTATGTTCATCTGCCAGAATTTAGTTTGTGTATGCATCTGGTCCAGTGAACTAAAATCTTGTATCAGACATTTGGAAGAGACATCAGAAACTGCTGAATATTTTAGCTCTTACTCATTGGTACAGTTTAGCTGAACACTGTCTTACCACTAAAAAGGCATAGATAAAGAGTGCTGGCTTTTGCTATTTTTAAAGAGAATAAAAAAAATGGAAAAAGGTGTACCAGATGGCTTAGCTGCTATGGGCAAGTGAAAATGCAAATAATCTGAAATTATATTAAGTTATGGTCAGTGGTTACTCATCAGATGAGGTAGTTTATGTTGGTACAAAAGCAACTCGTTTATTTTCCTTAGCAGACAAATTTTCCCAACACAGTCCTTGTAAAAAAGAAAATTCCTCATAGTGAAATAATTCCAACATTAAAATAAAAAACAAAGCCTCTTTCCAAAGAAAGAGTAATTAGTATTTCAATTTATTTACTAGACTAGGCAGCTAATACAGCTTCTACAAAGTATTCATTGAGTGCATTTTTAGGATGAGATAATGGATTTTCAAATTATGCACACTGACAATATCAACAAAGCTGCTTTATTAGTCCTGTTTGGGCCCTGTGGTATCATTAAACCCAACATTTGTCTACAGCTTGATTCTGTTAATGGAAATGGTGATCTAATTTTTAGTTGTTATAAGTTATCTATGACTCTCAGATGATATCTAAGTCTCCTGCACGATTTATAGAAAATTCACACCTGCAACTTGCACTAGAAAAAAATGTGTTTCTTTAGATACTTTAAAATCTTGGGTTTTTTTCTGGTTTGTTATGCTTTAAGCCAAAAGAAAATAAAATTATTTTAATTCTAGCTGTTAAATCTTGCTTTGCCACTTGAGGACATAGTGACTTCAATAAGTTATTCATATGTTAGGCTGGAAGCACACGGCCCCATGAGGGCTGTATATGAGGGGAAGGCAGTAACAAATTCTCTGATGAAGAGACAAAGCTTTATAGCCAAACTCCACAGTGCAGGGGATATTTATTTAGAGCCCTTATGGAGCACTGAGACAGGGTCTGCAATGGCAAAGCTGACATTAAGTGGGATGATGTGGAGGGAGCTTTGTGGAGGGAAGTTTTGTGGCTGTGAACTAAAATGTAGGCTACACATCTGGTCAGAGGCATGTGTCACTGACAGAGTATGAACCTTGGTGACTTCTTAAATGACATTAAAATTAATGCTATACTTCATCACTTTGCTTCTGCTACCCTGCCACATGGTTTTCCATATTTTACAGTGCACACATCATTTGAGTTCTGAAGGAAATTTGCTTAGTCAAAAAGTCAGCTGTATTCAAATTATTCATAAGGGAAATTGCATCTTAGGCAATTAAAATGTGTGCTGGGTAAAAGAAAATGTTTCTTCCTGAAAGGAAAGAGCGGATGCTTCATCTGTGAGAAACGTTATTACAAATTCTTTTCTGTTACTAAGCACCTAATATTAAAAAGAAACTTGTTCTAATCAGAGAGGAACCATATGAGGGCATAGTGGAAATTTTAATTTTAGGTTAGATTGATGCTTTTATTTTTTTCCCACACACGATATTGTCTCTTCCACATCTAGTCCCCCTACCCTCCCAGAAGCACTGCTACTTGTATAAAGAATTGTACATTAGTTCTATTTTCTCTGTGCTTTATTTGTTAAATGTGATCTCTTCTGTCCAAATTAATGTTCCTTTGAGCTGCAGGTATATGGATGGTGGGGGAGAAATAGGGATGTGCTCAGGTTTGGACAATTTGCTAGGAAGGGAAGTGAGTTTGGCTGTGTTTGAAGATGGTCAGAGAGATTAAGGTAGTACACTATGAATCTTTTGCTCCTTTCAAATATAAATTACCTCACTTGATCCATTAAAAAATTAAATTCTGTTAGATTCATGTCTAGTCACTGATATGCAATTTATGACCATTACAGAGAATTTGTATTATTTGTGTTGTCTTTTCTTTATAAATGGCCAGTGCTTGTAAGCATTTTTTGAAGCTTTCTTTCACTGAAGTTTGCAAACCTGCATTGTAAATGTGGATAAACTGATAGTATCCCTTGCCATTCATGATATGTGTCTGAAGAGGGTCAAAGCTGATTTGATTCCTATTACTTCTGTACACACCAATACCACATTTTTAAAGATTTCTGAAATTTCTGTGTCCTAGGTATTTTCGCAGTTGTGTGCAAGATCCTGGCTACAGAAGTGCCAAGAACAAGAGATATAAATACACATGTGCACTCACATATTTGAAATGTCTATTATTTTCACAGAAGCTAGAGAGAGGCATGTCTTGATGCCCTAATGAAGGGGCAGCCATGGGCTATATTAGTGGGATAATGAAGCCCATTCTTGCTTAAGAAGGTTGTAGCTGGGGCATTGGGGTGCAGCAGTGTCTGTGGGCCATGGGGATGTGGTTTTAGTTTCTCATTACTTGAACAGTGCTCCCCTTGGAGAGGCAGGAGAAAACCTTTCACCTTTTACTGGCAGAAATCATTGGTTGAAAGGAGATTTTTTTTTTTGTCTATTTGAAGCCTACCTGCTGATGTTTTCACCCTTTTTAACATGTTCAGTCCATCTCTGCAGCCGAATAATGGAATACTTAAGGCCATATGATACCATCGATTTCCAAGCAGAGTCCTGTTGGCTTCTGTGGGGAGTTCTGCTTTAAAAATCAATGGCATAATAGGATTTAAAGTAATAAAAAGAGAGAAAAGGGACAAGGAATTTAGTTCATGCGTGCCCCATGACATTAGAAAAACACATTAGCTGCAGTACACAGACCATGAACTGGAGAGTGCTGTGCATCCTTCACTCAAATGCTCAAATTTTAAAGCACCTTATTTACTTAATGAAAGGAGTTAATGACTTACATTGGAGTTACAGTTTACCAAGTTTATGAACTAACTATCAATTATAGGTGTTTTTCATGGAAGCGCAGTATTTTATTTTGTTATGATAGATGCTAATATTTAAGAGTACCCAATATTTGCATTTTTTCATACTGACATATCAAAAGAATATACCCAATATCATAAATCTTAAAATAATTGCTCTTAGGGAAATGTGTTTCTGTGCTTGGAAACATTGCTCTAATCTTCTTTAGTGTCAGTTTGAAGTGCATTTTCTAATTGAAACCACAAAAGCAAAGTCAGATCTATTGTGGGTTTTGAAAAGTTTGCATGGGTCTGAAGTTGTAAGCATGATTTTACTAATTTTACAATGTAGGCTTTGTTTTTCCTGAATGACATAGATATAACAAGAAAAAAAATGTCGCAGGAGATACCTCATTCCTATTTTATATTCCTCAAAATTTAAGGCCTCAATTTATCTCTGACTTTGTGATTTTCCAACTTAACAATTCAAACCTCCTTCCAGTAAACAACTTTCACTCTTTTTTTTTTTTACTTTTAAGATGTCTTCTCTTTTGTAACAATTCCTGAGCCCATTCACTTCCATTTTGAAGAATCATAACAGCGAACCTTTTTCTCCACCTGGATCTTTGTAACTTTGGCACAGATCATCTGAGGAAAGATTGCTTGATATCCATGATTAGGGAGAAAAAGGGTACAGATAAATGTTGTATGTGAAAATAGTTATAAGTAGGAATTTAATTGGGCTGTAAGTAGGAATTTAATCTTTTGTTCAAAGCACATGTGTTATCAAAACTTGAACATGTATTATATAAGACAGCTTCTTAAATAAATACCACGAGTGACTATTAAAATGTTTGCAACCTACTTTGTATATGCAGCTGGCCTTCCAACAAAACAAGAGTTAATTAGGCTTGTGGGGGTAAATGCAAAAACAAAATAATAATGAGAGCATTTCACACCAATGACCCTGTTTTATTGTTTAAATGGGACATAAATAATACAAGCTGAAGGAATATATGATAAATATAGAGAGGGGGTAAAAAGAAAAAGAAATACTTCAAGATCTAAACACCTTTTGGGACATGATTTCCCATTCTATATTCTTTATTAAAAATCACTTTAAATGTAACTCTATAACAGCTCTTGAGTCTTTCCTTAATTTGTTGAGATTTTTCTTTCAGTTGTCATATCATAGGACTGTTTAGGAGAAAATTCCATGGGTTTGGGTCCTGTCACACTTGGAAATCACAAACATGGCCAATATTGTGTTGTTCTAGAGATGGGAAAACTTCTTTCTACCATTCCATCTTCCTCCTCCCCACCCCAAAACACACAGACACAGAGTCATTCTCCTCCATGAAAGACTTTACATGGGATTTGTTGTATGCTGCTGCGACCTCGTAATGAGAGTTTGCCTGGGGAGCCAAAGACTGGCAGGACAGTGCTGCAAGCAACACGTTTCCTTGAGTCTGTGGTATGTATTGGAATATTCCTTGGGAGACTTCAAAAAAGATTTTTTGAAAGGACCATTCATCACACTTATTTTCATATTTCTTTGACTGGAAGTGATCCCTTGTGAAGGCTGACCTAGAACAGAGATCAGACAGAGTTAAAGAATAAAGTAAGGATTTTTTAAAAGGCTTCAATGGATCCACCTGGGCCAAGCACAGGAGCCCAGCCAGGGCTACACCCAAGATGAACCCAGAATGGTCACAAAATGGACAACCAGTCACAAGGTCTGTCACTTATGTAAATTCTGGTCCATTTGCATATTGGAGTTTACTGTCCAATTACAGCTCCAGCCCATGAAGTCCCATCCTTCTTGTTTATCTCTCTTCAGTTCACTGTTGTTTATGCTCTTGAGCCTGAGATCTGGATCATTTGTCCTTGGTCCCCAGCTAGAGAAAGATTTGTTTTGTCTCCCTACTCTGTGAAGAGAGCTCACCATCCCCTCATATGAAGCCCAGACTTACACACTAAAGCAGCACAGAATCTGTAAAATATAAAAGCTAAAACCTGAGGCATGAGAAGAAGCAGAGTTCTGATGATCTTATCCTTCTCATGATTTTTACACAATACAGAAACTTTAAGATACATTTTGGGATCTGAGGCTCAAGTAATTTACCTTAGGAAGGAAAATACATGTAAGAGAGGAAGTGGATATGTTATAGGAGTTGCATGAAAGTGCCCTTCTGGATATTATGGGAGAGGAGTGAAAAGGGTTACAAGAAGTGGCTGCAAACAGAATGAAAGCTAATAAAATATGAGACTGTAGCTACTGATCTCTAAACTGAAAACTTCAGCTGTGAGGCCTTAAATAACAGCTTACACTCGTGCTTACACAAGCTTACCCATGTTCAGGTGAGCAAAAGTGCTGAGAAAATCTTAATTTCTTTCCTCCTTCTTCAGTGAACACTGCCTTGCTTAAATGTATCTGGAATCTGTAGATCAGGGTGGGAGTCCAGCTGTGCTTGCTGTTGCCTGAAGATAAACAAATATCAAATAAAAATCTGTGATCTTGGGGATGTAAACCTTAAAAAAAAATCTGTCTACCTATCTGTCTGTCTATCTATCTACTATCTATCTATCTACTATCTATCTATCTATCTATCTATCTATCTATCTATCTATCTATCTATCTACCATCTATTTATCTATCTACTTTTGAGAAGAGACGAGGCTGGTTTCAGGCATCTAAATCAGTATGCAGAGACACAGTGGTGATGATTAGAGAAGACAGATCATCACAGTGTCTAATCTGGGGAGTCCTAGTGGGCTTTCTGGCATTTTCCTGATGTTTTGTAGAGGAAATGCTGGGGCACTTTGCCCCCACACAGTAAAAGGTCAGGGCCACCTGCTTTTGCACATGATTGATATGAATCCCTGAGAAGATGGACAGCAACTGCAGCTGCAATTGTGACATATTTTGGTATTTACATTTTAAAATCTCTGAATTAAACACTGTATTTTCTTTCTGTACGTAAGTAGAACTTTAAAGCAGACAAGAAAGACAGCTTTAGTTTGTGTGATGAAAAATAAATAGATAAAAACAAGGAAGGAGAATTGGTTGATTTGATTTTGCTTTTGATGGCTTCCTGTGTAAAGCTGGAAAATGATCAAAGGCAGATGATGCATGAATGTGTTTCAACCTTTTCTACTCCATCTCTATTATTTGGGGATTTTTTTTTCAATTTTTTAAATGGAAAGTTGAAATGTTCCATCTTGAAAACATTTATAAAATATTGTGCCTCTTCTGAAAACCATCAAAATAAAACACATCCAAATATAACAGACTGTTGAATTTAACCACATTAAAAATTGGCAATTAAAAAAAATATTTTCTCAAAATTAGATGTTTCTTAAAATACATTAAAAAAAGAGTAGGATTTACTACTTATTCATCCATTGATATTGGATCCTTTGTGCATCTTTCTAACCCCAATATAGTTCAGTATATTTTTTTGTGAATTCTTTGGGATTAAATTCCAAGTACTCTTAAAGATCTTCAAATGTTCTGTCATGAAATGCATGTTTATAAGAATATTCAATTATAGGGCAACGTTGCACTATTCAATGAGTGTTCAGTCATTTATTTTTATCTGCATGTTGTAAGAATGCCTTCAGAGTGCTGAATCTCTTTAATACCTGCTGATTTTGGATACCACAAAGCAAGAAAGTCCCTGACAATTACAATTTGCAGGTTTGTTCCAGCTCCTACTGAAGCAAGTAATAGCCTGTATCTTTACTTAAGTGGATGATGGATCTGGCACCAAACAAAAAGAATATGCCAGACTTCTTGCTGGAGAAGTGCATAGTGACACAAGCATGTATTTTTAAATTTCTGTTCTCTTTTTTTCTTCTTCTTCTTTCTTTTTCCTTTTGACCATTTTGTTTTACCACTTTGGTATTTCTCCATAGGTGCTGCAAAATGGAAGAGAGATTAGAACTGCAGCATATCACCTTTCAAATGGCCTCTGCACAAAGGTATGACAGAAGAAATTGATTTTCACTTTTCATCAATATTTCTAAATTGTAACACATATTTTACAGTAAAAGAAGATGCATCACTCTGGATTTTTTTGTCAGCATTCCTGAAACAAAGTGCATTGAAAGCTACTAACATGGAAGTCTCAGCTTAGTAATTTACAGCCTACAAATGGATTTCCTTCTCAGAATGATAAGTCAGTCAGTGAACCATGTATTGTACATAGATGATGAGCAATTCACTCAGTGGATGCAGGGTTTTAACATTTCTCCTAAAAGTTTGAGACCTAGAACTTTGACTAAGACTTTCTAAACCTTTCCGTGTTTGCATGCATTATTTAACTGTTACCAAAATGGATCTGGTAAACAATCATTAACTGAGGATCCTCTTCATCAGCTCTTTTTTGTTATTAGTGGCAGAATTCAAAGTATTGGTTGGGTCAGTTTTGTGTATCTAATGATAGCTCATCTCCAAAATTCAGAACACAGAAAAGGTTAATTACTGTTTTTCTTGTGTTCTCATTCATCATTTTTAGCTGGCTGGCAGCAGATCTCATCAGCTGATCCATGAAGCTGCTCTGATGCCTCACACATGCACTTACAGAGTGAGGCTGGAGGAAGGAGCTTTTGGATCTCTTAGGAGGTTGTTTACTAGCAAGCACTAACCCTGTTTGACGCCTTTTCTGGATGAAGTTTTCTTGGCTATATTTGTCAAAATTTTTGCTTTGCTGTTTACATCCACGCAATTGTTATTATATATCAGATTTCCTGGAATTAGAAATGAAAATCAGCTTCTGGGAAAGACTAAAACAGCTCATAGCAGCTTAACAAGGCAGGCATACAAGACACATTTCCAATTTCATTTATCTATTAAAGTAATTTCACAGGGGCCTTGTGAATCAGAAAAACTGTGTTAAGGCTTCTAGAAGACTCTGAGTTGGGTTCTTACACTTAAATACAAAGTGCAATTACTCATGTCAATGTCATATCTCCTGAAAAATCTCTTTGCCAGGATTTCTTCACCTGGGAAGCTGAGAAGCCTCAGAGAAAAAGGAAACAATATTATCTCATTTGCTTCTCCTGTGTTTTGCTGCTTTGGAATGTGGTTGGAGATTGTTTATCCAACATGGGAATTGTTTTGACTTAATGACCAATCACAGTCAGGCTTTGTCAGACGCTGGAGAGAGTCACAAGTTTTTCACTAGTATCTTGTTAAACCTTCTGAAAGTATCCTTTCTCCATTCTTTAGTATAGCTTTAGTATAGTACAGTAACATAATATAATATAAGATAATATATTATAATATAATAATAATAAATTAGCCTTCTAAAAACATGGAGTCAGATTCATCTTTCCTCCCCACAATGGGGGACCCCAGAAAATACCACACACTCATGCTTAGAATACATTTTTGCATGAGGAGCAATGACATATAGATGTATATCTATCATACACTGAAATATTAACCCAAATAATTGGAATCAGAGGCAAGATGACAGAATGTACAGTGTGTTCCCAAAAAGATGTTTCTCTAATGGCTCTTAAGGAGATCTAATGAAAGAGAACTACCACTTATATTCTTCATTTTGTTTCCAAGGGCACTCACTCTTGAGGTACACAGTTTTTCTTTTATTTTCACTCACTAGAAAAAATATATTTACACTGATAAGCTTAGCTTAGAGGAATGATATTTTCTAATTTACAAACTAATTCTGGGCAATCTTAAGCCTAAATTTTAAGATACTTGCTTCTGTGTTTCAAGGCACAGTTTCCATGTAATCTCTCTATTTTTTGTTAGAATGCATCCCTGTCCTAAGTGTATACTTATGAATAATGATTGCCATTATAAATTCACTCATTATGGGACGTGGGTACTGAGTAAGTGTGGTCTGAAATAATTGGGTCATACAGGCCTAGAAATGAAACTAAGATGATAAAAAGGCGAAACTGAAAGACTTAATTCAGGGACATAATGACTGCAACTTGTGCCCTTCTTCTTCTCTGGTTTCAGCATCTGCAGGTTGCAAAGGCTGCACGTGGGCTAGCAGTCGTCCTCTGCCTCAGTAAGGGCATGGGGACTGCACCAATTCATTTACTTTGCAATTAGATTTAAGTAATCATGATGGGTGACAGCAATGAAAAAATACCACAAAGAATCCCCTCATTATCTTCAAATATAACACTTGATAGATAGGTACAATCCTAGTTAAAAACTGAGCACAGGAAACTATAGATCCAGCAGCCAAGTCAAATCAGAAATATTTGTTTTCCCTACTTTTTAAAGTAAAGCATTGTGAAAAATCTATACCATTTTAGGAATTTCTCAGTGTTAGGGTAAATTAAACTCTGTGGGTTAGGCTGCCCCTGGAAGCACAGGAGCACAGGCCCTGAGGAGGAAACTGTCTGGAGGAGAGGGGAGGTACCAGAGGTAGGTAGTGGTGAGTTGTTTTGCAGACCCGTGGGACTGGAGTCAGTCTGTGCTGAGATGGGAACAAAATGCTTTGGGGGAAGCTTTAAGCTGGGCAATACCCAGGTCTCATTATTGTTTCTACTAATAAAAAATGTATGCACATCTCTTGTGGGCTGTGTAAAGGAAGGTTGACTTTCCCCAAAGTAGCTGGGGACAGCCACCCTGAAGTACATAATACATTTAGTCATCCAACCCAGCAAAAAATTTTCCACTTATTTATTTATTTATTCATTTTTATTTTCTCCTTCTTTTCTCAACTACATGGATTTTGGAAAGGTTTTCATTTTACAAAAAATACAATATGTCAATTTTCTTTTTTAAATCAGAATTAAAAATAAATTTTTAGTTTTGTTGAGAATAGAAACTCTGCCTATCATCCAACCTTTTTCAAAGACCTGGGAGTAAATTCCCACATGTTCTATTAACCCCAAAACCACTTAACATCAGCTTAGGCACAGCTTCCAGCATGCTTTACCCCAGCAATCATTCCAATGCTGGCTGGTAATAACTTGCCAAATGACTGAGCAGTAATTTTGGAGCCATAATTGTTCCAGCCTTGCCTCACCTCCTTTTTTTCACTTGACATCTTCTCCCTTTTTCCTTTTGCTGCTCCTCTATGATCAATATGAGTATTAAACTGTTAAGCTGATACTGCTTTATTAACTTCTTTAGAAAAACAAGGCAGAAAACATTTGTGTGTCCCTAGTTTTACTGAAGGTTTAGTGGTATGGCCTAGTGCATGCACACATGGAAGCAGTGCACAAATATTTCCAGAAATGTGTTCCAGTGCACAAATATGATTGATACAATGCACAAATATTTCCAGACCACACATGCACCTTTACGGAGTCTGTTAAGAGTATCAATATATTTTTTGTTGTGGAGGATGTGGTGAGAAATCTCAAAGTCTCTTTTTTTAAGTGAAAGGTAGTTTCACTTTTGTACTCTTCAAACACTCCATTCCACATGCACAAAATCTGTGAAAACAAATGCATGGTTTCCATTGCTGAAACATGTTTAACTGCAGGTACATTAAAAATATAAGAAAGAAATTAATTTTCTGATATATTAAAATGGAAACAATAGTAACTTCTTTATTTTAATAAAATGTAGTTATCACTTAAGCAATAATAAGGGAGAATAGGTTTAGTAATTTGTTGTATACCATTATATTAGCTTTAAATCAGAAATGAAGTCCCTATGATATGTGATGAAATAATTGTAGGTATGTGAAAGGTGGTTTTACTTTTAAAATAATTTGGCTGAATTTGGAAGATATAAATCAACAGGGCACATTTTATTTTACAAATTTTCTATTTTTATATTTCATGTTCCTTACTTACTCCCTTGTTTGATGATAATCATGTTGAATTTTATTTGGAGAAGAATGGGGGAGGTCCTCAGTATCTAATTTAATACCTATTAATACTTATGGATACAAAGGGAGCAAACATTTTCATAAATGAACTTGCTTCTTAGAATCAAAATGCTTTTAATTTATTTTTTTGTAGCATACACTGCATCAAGCTTTCATTTTTATTTCTCTTCACTTGTTCTGACTAGTGCAGTTGTAAATTAATTCTTATCAACTTTTTGAGTAGAAATAAAAAGTAAATATACCTGAGCTTAAATGTAATTGTAGCAAGGGGAGAGTAAAACAGCAAAAGCACAGACATGCAGACATGAAAGGAGCAATGATTATAAAAACAGTGTTACCTGTAATAAAAAAAGTGTTCTCTTTCCCCGGTTTGCTCTTTATTTGTAATTTGTGTGTGGGAGCGCACAGACAAGTCTTAAACCTGCTGCACTCATTTTAGTATTCCTCTTCTCCCTTAGTGCAATTAACATCAAAACAGTTTTATGCTCTTGTCCTTATTTAAATTCTAAATACAAGTATACCCAAAGGTGATGGGGTTTTGTTGTTGTTTTGTGTCAATATTTTATTCAGCCAAAGTGTTAAGTAGGTTAGCAGGTATGACATACAACTTAACTCCAAGTATCCCCTGCCTTCTCTGTTAGAATATTCCCTTTATATTTCAAGTTTAGGAGCCATGAAATACCAGCTTCTGTCTGTGGCAAAACAAAAAATCCCACAACAACAATAAAAAAAGTGAAATAACTTTTAACTGATTTTTTTTTTCCCCTGGAATGTTAAATCATGAGGAAAAAGCCTGTTCTTGAACTCCCTATCCCTTCCAAGCACTGCAGAGTCTTGTCAGAGAAACTGCATGCTGCATAATTACCAGAGAATAAATCCACTTTCTCTTTCTTCTCAGCTTTTAACCATAATTTTGAAGTATTACAAAGAAAAAGCAGACAGAAAGGTGTTTTCGAATCCTGTATCTCCCACCCAGTACCCTAGAAATTTTTGTGAAGCTTATAACCATGTCAGAATATTTCTTATTGAATTCTTGTTGCTGAGTGAAAGCAATATGAATATAAATGTGAAAATTCTCCATGCAAATCATAGACCATTTTGGCTACAGAGAAACAGAAAACTAGTCATTAAATAAAAGTGCTATCAAATGAATGAAATTATCCTATAATATTGCTGTGTAAAAACTAACATTAATCCTTCACACCACTGGGTCAGTTTTTTGGTTTCCTGCCTTTTTTCATTAAATTGTTACTAAGGTGTGAAATTCATGGTTGAATTTCAAGATATGCCCAAACAACTATCATTAATATTGTCATATATCTCATTTAATCACTCTTTCTTCTTTCCTACGTAAATATATTTAGTCAGAAGTAAAAAAAAAGTAATTTATTTCAACCTGTGTAGTGAAATGTCAAATCAGTACTTCACTAAAGTTTTATCAGTTTTCTGTGAAATAGCTGCATATGGAAAACTGAAGGGTTGATTTTTTAGGGTTTTTTTTTTGTATTTGGGTTTTTTTTTTATTTTGCAAGGTGTGTGTTTAAAGCAAAAATATTCTAAATTATTTTTTAGAGACTTTTAGACCTTGTTTATGCCTTTTTAGGGGACTAAATTAGGTTTGATTTTTGAGTTATTTTATTGAGGTACGCAGAAAAAACTAAGTGTGCCAACCTACTCTAGTACTTGTTCTTCAACACCTGCAGCCTATCCCATATTTCAGCTAATTTGGTGAAGTTGGAAAATCAATTCTGTTTTACAAATACTAATGCTGTGATCATTATCTTTGCTCTAAGGGCTTGCATTTGAACACAACGTAATTCAGATTAATAATGCATATTTAATAAATGCTAACATAAGTACCAAGGAAGCACTTTGGTTTCCAAGTGAGTCTCAGCATATGGCTTTAATATCTAATCAATAATTAATTATAAGCTAGTTGACCCAACAGGCTCTTGCTACTTGCACATGTTAAAAAAGAAGGATTTGGTAAGCAGATTGGAAAACTAGAAAATGTAATTTATAATCTCTTTTTGGCCTTTCTCTTCACTCAGGCACAAGATTTATCTAGTGTTCAAGAGCCCTTTCACCTACATGCATAAAATTAAAAAGAGAAGGGAAATCTGAACTGTGGGATGAAGCACAAAAACACAGTGCAATGTGTGTGTGACCCATGATCCAGTCCCATGGAGTGGGGGACCTGCTGTGCCTTCAGCGGAGTCAGCTTGTGGACAGCTTCTATGAGTAATTTGGTGGCCAAAGATGCACAGGGCACCCCAGGCTAGTGTTTGCTGGTAGTGCCATGTGGCATTCACATTCTCTGAAAATACCCTTTGCCCAGGATTTTTCTCTTGGGAAGCTGAGAAGCCTCAGAGAAAAAGGAAAACAACAATTATCTCATTTGCTTCTCCTGTGTTGTGCTCACCTGTGGAATGTGTTTGGAGATTGTTTACCCACAGGTGATTGTTTCATTGGATTCTGGTGTGAGTTGTTTCTACTCTTTGGCCAACTGGGGCCAAGCTGTGTCGGGACTCTGGAGAGAGTCACAAGTTTTCATTATCAGCTTTTTTAGCATTCAGTAAGTATCCTTTCTGTATCCTTTAGTATAGTTTAGTACAGCATTCTTTAATATATTATAGTATCATAAAATAATAAATTAGCCTTCTGAGAACATGGACTCAGATGCATCATTCTTTCCTCCGTGCCATGGGGGTCCCTGCAAATACGATAGTGCCACACTTTGAACATAAAGTTTATGCCAGGACAATCCTTCCAAAGCTGTTACAGTCCTTTCTATATATTATAACTGAGGGATGAATATCTGCAAAAGTTGGTGCTGAACTGTTCCAAGTAGTTTGTGCAGGCTATGCAAAACACCAGGAATGGCAATGAGCCCTAACAAGCCACTAACCATATGAACTCTAAGACTGAAGGCCACCAACTCAAGCCATATCACAGCTGCAGAGCACCTCTTCAGGTGCCTTTTCTTGGCAAAGTGCTGACTGATAACCTGAGTGGAAGTTGAATTGCAGATCCAGAGCTATGCCCATAGCTGGGACAGTGTTTGGCTTTGGCTGTGATCAGGATTGGGGAAAGGGAGGCAGAGAAATTAGTTGGAATAATATTTTAAGCAACTGCCAGAAATTGAAACAGTTACAATATTTCAACACTGAATGTGCCACTATGCAATGGACTAACTAACTATTTGTCACTTGGGCTGCAAAATTGTTCCAGGTCAAGGCTGTGAATCACAGATTTTCTGACTTTGATGCTCTTCATATTCATTGTGTCACTATTTGCATACTAATTTTATTGTGTTTGTTATCACTCTCTCCTTTTTTGGGATGGAGAAACCACTCTGCCTTCTCTTATCTCTTGAGCTGTATCTTCACTAGCTTATGACAGAAACAGAACTACATAGACACAGGTTATGGCTTAGCTGACTTTAGCTCTATGGAGAAGCTTTTGCACATGAAGCTTGTCTCTAAAGGATCTGTATTCCTGTTAACTGTGCAGGGTTTTTTAACTTTAGAGGTTCATTGTCTTGTGAAAATGTTGCTAAAGAAAAAATGATCAATTTTCTTTTCCCTGTTTCTGCACTCTCAACATTTCATACTCAAGATATATATCTGACCAGATTCTCTGATGGAAAGAAAAAAAAAGTGTTAATTACTATTACTTTTAGATGATGCATGTATTGCAAATATATATATATATATATATCCATATACACATAAGAAAATCTATTGCTAAAGAGTACTGAAAACAGGAGGGCAAAGAAAAATTCCTCCAAGAGGGTCATATTTCAATTGATTTGACAGTCCAGCTGATGTTTAGATCCCCCTGAAGCAACCTGTGGGCCTTTTCTCTCTGAGTAATGATCAGGCATTGGTAGATCATTGCAAGGTCTCTTCCTCTTGGCAAGGATAGGAAAATTCACAGAGCTTGACCACAAAATTTGTCTCAAGCTGAGGTTAATGCTCATGCATTTCATTTCCAGCAAATACATCTATAATCATGATGGGAAAGTATATCCTCTTTCCGAAAGAACTTGACCTCATTTCCAGCATGTGAAGTTTGGAAGCCTGTTTCTCTGAGAAGCTGCAGTTCATAGCCCTTGCTTGGGCTGACACTGAGAATTTGGGCATTTCTTCCCCCTTCTGCCTAAGCCTGGACTACCTGCTGCAATGAAGATCTTGAGCTTAGAATGTTACTTTCTTATAAGGGCAAATGAGATTTTTTTTTAAGCAGTTCACTGTCACTAAATGCAGTCCCAATTTTAATACAGTTAGCTCCTATTGACTCTCTCATTAGCAGCAATAATTCATTGAGAAGAACTCAAAAAATTGCTTGTGATCTTAAGAACCTTAACAAACATTAAAGAAGACTTCTTACAGAGAAAAAACCAGATGCCTGCTGATATGGTTGATTGGAATCAGATTCATGAGCAGTACTAGCAAATGCCTTGAGTTTTACCCAACAGCTTAATTAGAAAGCACAATAATGACTCTAATTTTTATCTTAAATGGTGTTTTTTCTATGTATCCCCAGTGAAGATTTCAGCTTTGAAGACTAGCCCAAGGTGGATTCCACTATGAAGGAAACCCTTACTCTCATGCTGTGCTTGTCAGGTCTGCCTTTCAGACATGCAGAGCAGGTTTATCTCCTTTGGTTTTCTGATTGGAAAGTTTGACACTTCTTATAGGCTCCTTAGGACAGAGAGCTGAGCTTTGAAAATTAGTCTGCAGGCTTATGGTCAAGATTTAGATTAAGCCTAATATTTTTGTATTCCTAGGGATCTTTGTTTCAACATTCTAGTCTGACAGGTAGGAACAGACCTGGTTCATAGCATTCATAAGAGAGATGGTTTTAAGGTCCTAACTTTAAAAAAAAGCTGGATCTCATGTTTAGTTTTGAATTCTCCTTTCCTTGATTGTTGCAAAGCATGTACATTAAAGCAAACAAAAAAACAAAAACTACCACCTGAATTACACTGGAATATTTAGGAAATTATGATAATTTCAAAATACATCTGACAGCTATATCTTAGTGCAATACCTCATGATATTCCCTTGTTTTTTTATGTCTGTTATGGGATTATGCTACTATATTCCTGAAACCATGGATGGTTATTGTTTATTTAGTAGCTAGACACTAAGCACATGTCAGTAGATGTACTCTGGTGTGTGGAAGATGTCTTTTTCACTTATCAGCCATGTTTTGGCAACTTTCTACTCATATAATAAGAGCAGCACTATCAAAGAGTTTACTTAGTCATTGCATTAAGGATGTAGTAAAATAATTAATGTGTGATTTAACAGTTTGTTATTCTTCATTAAAAATGTATTAGAACATTAACAGAGTTTTGTTCTCAACGGCATTACAAGTAGAGAAAAAAGAGGCTAGAAGAGAAAATAAAGCTGTACAGGTTTGTATATTTTTAAAGTTGCATGAAAATCTTTATTTTCTAATCCCAAAGCATCATTATGCAGTAAAACAGAATTAACGACACAATAATCCCACTGCTCAGAAATATGAAATTTTGTCAAATCTCATCTCACCATCATTTTGGATGTATGGAAATCTGGGTTTTGGTCATTTTCTCTTTGGCTTCTAGAAAAGTCTGTCCTACACAACTTTTTAATTAATCATTCCAAAATAGCAAGCAAGTGCATCATCCTCAGTAGTGTTTCTGTCTATGTGTAAGAACTTTACTCCAAAAGTTTGGATTGTTTTCTTTTCTGCTTCTTATATCTATGGACAATGTATATTTCTCAAATAAAATAATTAATAGAATAATGCATCCATGCTATTTTTCTTTTAGAACACTGTGGGAAATAGTTTTTAACAGCTTGTAATTCAATTAGGAATCTAATAATTTTTTTTTGATGACTGAATAGAATTATTATTCTGTTAGGTGCATGAACAATCCTCATTTACATAAGAAGGCTGAAACAGTTCTGTTCTTTTTAGTCATAATTTCGTGTGCTATGAGAGAAAAAAACTGGGTTCTGACTGGAAGCACAAAATTTTTGTGATTTTTTTTCTCAGTCATAAGATTGTAATTTACAGGTATTTCCTTGAGATATTTCCTGTTCAGATAAAACGCACCTCAGAAATATGTGAAATAATGAACTTTTCAAGCTCCGGTTGTAGTAATAAGAGAGTAGAAGAAAAGACAACCATCTCCTTTTGAAGTATTTCTCACACAGTTATACAGCATGCCATCTGCAGGAAGGAAAGCATATTCTGACCCCAGATATTTCCGTCTTTCCCAGTGGATTAATTCCAGTCTCCTATGAGAGACTATAAAGCAGTTTTGCAAAGGTCAGCAAAGAAAGGATTGCATGACCTTGTGCATGTGGTACATTTGACAATGGCCATATTTGATGTGAGAGCAAGAAGGAAAAAAGGTCTCTGGCAGGTAGGATGGGGCAGACGTACATGGTTTTGCATATTTAGCACAAGTAGTTGGTCTCTAACCTTCATATTTAGGAATACCCACCCCACTACACTAGAGCAATCACTGTTGCTGAGATGTAACTTCTGTTCAAGGTTAGAAAAGGAGTCAGTCTTCTCATGGTCATGATACCTTTTAAACATACATTAATACTCAGTCAAATTCTGTGATAGGAATAACTCTCAGAAACACAAGCCTGGACGCATCACTTTAGGCAAACATGCTTTTCTTTCACACAGGTTACAAACAAAGAAATCTTCTTCAATGTTTTTTCATGTCCCTGGAAGTGCTGCTGTGCTATGGCAGGGCCTTGTTAAGACTGCAAGGGGCAAAAAAGCAGAAACATGAATTAGAGTCATTAACAGCGAATGTGTTTCTTATGGGTGTTGTCTTTTTCCTTCGTTCATCAAATTTCACTCATTTGAGTGATACATATATAAGTGTTTTCACTCCTTTTATCTTTGTCAACTAAATGCAAAAGAGAGGAATCTATAATTTTGCTCCCTGTTATCTCTAATTCGAAAATATAAGATGTTCAGGAAGTTCTGTTGAGTTTGCAACAATGTGTTGAAAATTAGCTCATTTGTATGAGCTGACTGAAGCACCAAAATGTCAGGTGTGTTCCTTTTCCCAGCATCATTGCTAATCCATACTTTTGGTAACTGGAGAGAAGTGATGGATGTATAATGAAAAATGTCTACTGTGCTGTGTATCATTAGCTATTCCTTATTACAGTCAGTCATCTATTCATCCTTTCTGGATGTACTCATGAATAAGATGCATAACAAACTGATGTTCTGGTTTTTCCTCATTAGGAATCTGATATCTTGTTCAGCAACATTGAAGAGGAAACGATTGGCATTTAGTTCTAAGCGTGCGTTTTATAACCCATAGAAAATTAAAAATAAACAACAATATCTACAGTGATTTCATATACTTTCTTCATATGAATTAGAAGCATTTACAAAAATTATGTCAGAGCTGGTGAATGTTTGATAGAAAATATCCTAGCAGCAATGTGAAGGTTTCTTTTGTAAGTGATTCACAGCGTATCTGATGAGCTAACATAGATAGTTATGTTTTGAACTTTATCCTTCAGTGTGATATAGTTTCTCAGTTTCTCCTCAAATTCCTCTCTGTTAAGGGTTGATTTTTAGCAGGCTCTCCAGTTGAAAGACTTGAAATACTTATAAATAAATATATTTTTCAGTTCATTCAGTGAAATGTAGGAATAATCAGTGACTTTGGGGAATTCATAAAATTTAACTTCCTTCCTAGCTGATCAGGAAACTCATTCACAATAGTTTAGCTGCAGGTTTTTTCATTACTTTTCTTACTCTCTTTGGAACATTAGTTCCTCAGAATAAAAGACATTTTAGTTTTGGAGGTATTTCTTGGGTTGGTTTTCTTGCTTGTTTGCTTTTGGGTTTTTTTTTTTTTGTTTTTTTTTTTTTTTTTTTTTTTTACAGTACCTAATTCCAAGGAGTTCCACAGGTACTCTGGAATACCATTAACTAACATGAAGTTTATAGAAACATAAGGTTTAGGTGCCTGAGGTTTGCTTGGAAACCACATTACTATTCAAGTAAATGTTGAAACCATATCTGGACCTGTTATCCTATTTTCAGATGCAGATTTATACTGTTAAGCAGAATATTAAAATTCACTTGCCCAAGCCAGAAGGATTTCCTACTTGAACAAAGTAGGGGAAAAAAGTTACAATGGAAATGATGTACACTGTTTTTTTAGGACTTTCTGATTGATAGTTCCTGGTGTGTTGTAGAAATGTAGAAATGTAGGTGGTGTTCATAGCACTCACCCATTCACTGTGCAGCACTTCCAGGACCACATTCTCATTCACTCCATGGTGGATCAGTAAAATAAAAAGAGAGCTCCTAGCTCATCTTTCCAATCTTCTGCTTCCACTGTGAATGAGTTAGCAAACATATCTAGTGAAAACTCTCAAGATAAATGTAATGTTTTTATTTTTATTGTTACTGCGTCATCGGATTCTTGTTCATATATACTCTGCAATGCATAGGTGACAAAACTAGGAATTATTGTGAATAATCACAGTGCAAATACATCACTCAAAAATTCTTGGTGAAACATAGCCTCCTTGGACTCAGAGAGTGTTTCTCAGTTTAAAAAAAATATGAAAAGATCTGTTATCTCATTTTACACATAAAAACCTAAGTGATAAGAGCTCTTAAAAATAACTCTGTCAATCAGTGTTATTTGTCCAGACGGAATTATGTTTTCCTTATCTGTGTGTGCCTGTATCACTGCTGGAGAAAAAGCCAGCAATGTTTTGTGTAGATGACTAACACAAGGACATGGTTTTTTAATAACTACTCGAGAAGGATCAAAGAATGCACAGTAAGTTACATAGAATTGATATTGATCAACAAGGTTTTCTTGAGGCACAACAAGACTTTCAGCTGTACCACATACACCAGGCATCAGATTCACTCTGTACGTGTGTTGAGGAAGAAGAAAAAATAAAACCAAAAGGAATACAGAAGCAAAAGCTACTGGATAAATCAAGTTCTGTTGAGGCAAACCTACAATGCAGCTGTCTATTTTTCTGGTTTTTTGGGCAATGCTTTGAAGCACAAATGCTGGACAAGGAAGGCTTGGCAGTTTTTGAAGTAAATCATACAGGATAAGGGAAAAAATATAAAATAGTCTGTGGTTTTATTGGGCTGTAAATACGTTTTAACTTTCACAATGAATATTGCTAGTTTCTATCTATTACATATATATGCACTACTGCTATATATACTTATTTATATATATATACTGCTATACGTGTATATATATAGAATACTACACAGAAACAGGAGGAGAAAGGCCCTCAACAGTGTTTTCTGTGCCTTTAATATGATCCTTGGGCCAGTCTTTCAGTATATGAAGATGAGATGTGGGAACACAGCTCCTGGGATGTTAGAGGGTAGGAGCCAAAACTTGGTGGTTCTTTCTAACAATTTTCATGCAGATTTGCTTTATTCAGAGATTAATCTCTTTGTTGAACAAATGAGACTGGCAATCCATTCACTTAATACCCTTTGATTGATTATAGCTAGACTACTTACAGTTCCTTCTTTAATTTTGGCCAGACTCCCTTCTAATCCCAGGACATGATGGAGAGTCATATTCCACTCACTTTTTCCTTCACCTTCACTAGTTCAGATATGTCCTTCTGTAGTTTGTCCACCTAAACTTGGCTTTGTTCCTTTTATCTTCTTTGCTATACTTCAGTCACATTCAGCTCCTCTTCTTGCTTAGTTTATTTCCTTAATCAAAATCTTTATCAAGGTGTCAAACATAGCTTCTAGAATCAGTTTGGCTTCTCCCTCCCCTCGGTATCTAGATGTACCTCTCTCTGTGCCAACTCCAAAGCATTTCATGACAGGTATTTATACAACAAAGGTATTTGTATAAGACATCACTGCATGTAAATCATCTAGAAAGTAGCATGGAGAAGATGTATTACAAAATCTTTTGTCTAGATGTATTTCTTTGTCACAACAAACTATTCTGATCATCACAAAGGGATGGATAGCTTGAACTATTGTAGTCAGTGAATTTTACACATAGCAGGAGGGGTAGGCAGGAAAAGAGCTCACCATCCTCATTTTTAACACATTTACTTGTAATCTGAGATAAAAATGCATGCTCCTCAGCATGTTGAAGACTTAATTTTAAAAACTGATGTTTACTTAATGCTTGTAAGTGCAGCTTCTGACGAGATTGGCAGTTTATAATATGCCAGCATTCCCAGCTGTTAAGAAGGGAAAATAAGAAATTAAGGCTGAGAAAATTACTTATCCACATGATAGCACATGGGGTATAAACTTGACTGTAAAAGAGCAGTGCTTACAACACAAACATTTTCCCCAATATGAAACACATTTTCAGATATAGCTGCTTGTTAAATTTGGCCTAGGAGGCATTCACAGTAAAAACTTTTTGTCTTACTAATACCCACTTACTAGTATTTCCACCTATTTATAATATATGTCTGTAGTTCTTTCATAGAAAATCTGAGCAGAATTGATTGGTAGTTATTAGCCTTATTTTGCCAAGGACAGAATTCACATTATATTATTCAGGTCTTCACAAATATAGAAGAACCAAAAGGTGCCATCACATTCTATTGAGGAATTAGATTATTTTTATTACAATTATTTAGAGAGATGAAGAAATGATATAGAGATGTTATTCAAGAAGGCATTCTTCAAGGCCTTTTGTGCCCCTGCTTGAGGTTTTTTGCTCTCAATGTATACATTTTGCTGTTCCCACATCCATCACCAGTTGCTTTCAAAGAAAAAGCAAATTTTAGTTACTTTATCTGTTGGATAGTTAAATAAAGGCACAAAAAATGATTCATTTTGTCTTGCACTGCAGGTCAGCTGCAAAATCACGAGCAGAACTAGGGACACATGGCTGCCAATCAGTATTTTCATCAAACACCCCTTCCTGCCACGTGTAGTGCTGGGTTATTCTTTAAGAATCTCAATAGCAACATTTAAAACAAATGAGGTTTTGGGGCAGGGGGTTTAGTTCCAGCTATGAATGTGTGAGTCTTGGTACACTGTGGAATAGCAGCTGTGCCCAAGATAGCGCGGTGCTGTTATCGACCCAAATGAGCGCTGTGCACTCACAGCTTCAATCTACAGTGTTTGATTCAGGTGCCTCTGAGTGATGGTGGCATTTGAAGCTGTCAGAGAAGGAAGACTGTGTGCCAGTCACAAAAAAAAAACAGGTCTTATTTATCCTAGGTGATGGTACAGCATTGTTTTCCAAGGCATTTGATGTGTTTGGCTATTTCTGCTTCTGCAGAGTGGTTATTGACAGTCTGAGAATGGTGGGGGGCCACCCAAGAGTTTGTGAGTCTCCACCATAGATCACAGTAATTACACCATAAATAAAGTGAAATTCAGCTCAATGTATTCAAAATATGTGCATGCTCTTATGGACAGAGGGCAGAAGTAGGGTGAGGTACACAGATGAGTGTAGCCCAGTCACTGTAAAGCAGGCAATGCCTGCCATCTGCGTTTGTTTCTTCCCTCAGGATTGCATCTCTTTTTTCCTTTTCCTTTTCCCACTCACATTGTTATATGCTATAACCTCATGGTGGTAATGAAGCAAATATGAAAGAAAATTCACATTATTCATTATGAGTTTTCCCCTCTTCTAATAGTATGAGTGTATGGATGCGGTAAGAGCAATTTGCATTAACTCTTATAAGTCAAGTTTGTTGCTGGCTTCTCATAAAAACATAAATAATGAACAATAATGAACTTTTTTTTTGTTTGTTTAGACATTTCACTGGAGCTATAACCATGAAATGAAAAATAGTTTTATACTGTCTCATTAGTTTTCTTTCCTTATTTTTCCTTTTCATAAAATAAAGTGTAAGCAATAGGCTTTTCTGTTCCAAAGTGATCATCATTTTTTGCTATTTCATTTTCTTCAGTTCCATAAAGGCATTTCTGATAGCATAGTTATCCAGGCACTTTAATTCTAGTAGTGTATTATACATAGGCTAACCTTAAATATAACTAGGTGCATTTTCAGAGTTCCAACTTGGTGTAATTTCTTTGACTTAACCCTTCCTAATTTAAAATCTTCCTTGTGGTGGTAAATTCTAACCCCTGGCTTCTGACACAATTTTCTGTAAAACCAATACTTTCTATTTGCAAATAGATATTTTATCTTCTCAATTAAGGATTCATTTTTCCAGTGGGAAAGCTCAATTCAATATGTCAACTTGAATTTTGAGCTAATAATATGTGTTTTCCTAATTTCCACATGTATTATAAAGGTGGTGAATAATTTTCTTGTCTACAAACTTCCAATCTAATCTTATTTATGTAGATTCTGAAGACACGGAAAGGAAGATAATAGGAAGCTTCTTTTAATCTGTAAATATTGGTCCATGCTCTGCAATGAAATTTATATGCCTCAGGTGATTCTGGCTCTTAAAGGAGATTATCTATCTGTTCAGCTGGGACTAATTACAGTCTGCAGCAGCAAGAGAGAGAAAGATCAGGAGACCAGATGGCTTGGAGAAGTGCAAAGGATTTTCTTCCAGCAACAGGTTACAAAAGAGTTCCTTGGTGATCTGGGAAAAATTACCATGGCACATGAGAACCAAAAACTCCTTGTGAGAGGGACTGTGTATGAAGTAGAAAATATTTCTAATGGGTCTGTCCTGGGTTTTTTATGGTGGAGTGATTTCATTCAAGCACTCCCAACAAGCAGCTTTGGAAATGGATAGGGTGGGAGAGTGCATCAAACTTGCAGAGGCTTCTGATGGTTCTTCTCAACAAATGTTTTGGTGCTGGGGAGAAGGACACAGCTGAGGCACGAGTAACTGGTGGGGCGCTAAATGTCTGCGTGCCAGTTTCCAGTCTGGATGGGAAAGAGTTGATGAGCAAAGGCTGAGCTCAGGTCACCCTCTCTGTTTATTAGCATGTGAAAATCTTTGCTAATCTCCAGAGCAAACTCATGAGCTCATTAAAACTAGGCTGGCAGTTGAGTGCATGGATGCAGGTTTTATCTTTGTGTTTAACTGGTCCTTTTGTTTGCATTTCCTTCTCATTTTGGCTCATGCAGGCATATAGCCAGGTAATTGTTTTTAAGTTTGCTGGTGCTTTGGTTGCTGTTGAGTAAATACAGGAACAGAGTGAGTTCAGCATCATAGGAATTTCAATGTGTTGCAAATGGCAGACAACACTAAAGAGTAAGTTTCACTTAGTTGGAGACTTGTATCTCTGAAATGTTAGATTTACATGTGTTGCAAAAATAGATCTGTGGTGTGATCACATTTGAATTTCATATTTCTAAGTGCAACATGCAAATGGAAAAAAGTGTTTCTGAAAAAAACCCCAGAAAAATCTGACCTTCAGTAAAATTGTTTCAGTACAACTATGGTAAACTGTCTCAGCTCCATAGAATGTAGGATCTGTTCTATGATACTACAGGGTGTGAATTGATAAGGCTAACTGAAAATAATTTTAGGAATTTGCTGACAGCTCCTATTCATCAGGCTGTCCATGGTCTATGACATCAATTCTTCATAGCAATGCCCTGCAGTTTGAAAACTGGAAGTAGCTGTTAATTTGTAGGCGTTGCTTTTTAAAAAAAAAAAAAAATATTGTGTATGTGGAGTTACAGGAAAGGCTGCAAAAAGATTTCAGAACTCCAGGGATAATCTTAGAATACTTTACTTAAAATGTTGAAAGTAAATCTGGAATATTTTAATCAGGTTTTCATTTGTTCTAATGGGAGTAGGAGGTGAGGTTTGGCTTTGTAATTTAAGGCCCATTGTATTGCAAAAATTCCAAGCAGCATTTAATTAACATTTTAAGTTTGAGAGGATTGTGCTTTTAGTTTTGCACCGTCAGTAAGATGAGGCTTAGTGGCAGAAGTGGAAAGATACATATGTTTATCTGTAGAGTCATTTAGCCAATGATCAATACGTGTCTGACGATAAATCAATATGAATGTAATCTCCAATCTGTGGACTTCGAAGAACAATCTCCTGAGCGTTCCTACCACAAAAATCTATATTCACTCCTGTCTTCATTCCAGCTGATTTATGCTCTGATGCTGTTTGCTTTCAAGGACCTCCATTTCTCTGAGTGCTGCCTGGTAGGTAAGCAACAATCCATCAGCACACTACTAATATCAAGGAGGCTTATATTTAATTACAGATAACAGGCCCAGTGGGACTGAGAACAAAGTAACCAATCACTAAGATTTGATATAGTAAAATATAAAAAGAGAGCGAAGGCATAAAATGTGAAGGACCTTTATAAAAGAAATAGGTGTTCTGATGTTATGCTCAAACCTTATGGAATATGAGAATGAATTATATGATAGATTGTGTTTGCAGTCTGACTTAATTCTTTTCACGTAAGAAGTGCCCTTGGCAACAAAGGAAAAAAATGACCAAATGTGCCTGTGATTACCTAAATTTTGTACTGTCTTCATTATGTGTGTGTAGAGAATACATATGTGTTAGTTCTGTTTCTAAACATAAATGTGCTTTTCTATTTTACTGTTAGAGAAAAATAATACAGCTAATCTTTTTTAATATATGAAATATTTTAGCATCCCTTCTTCCTGCACGTTAAAAGTTTCTTCATAAGAGGGGTAGCACACTGTATTTCCTATATATAATTTCTTTAATTTCTTCCTGTTTGCTATTAATAGTTAGAGCTATTTTTCTTCATACAGACTTGCTAGAACTTGGCCTGCCAATCCAGCTGATGTCTGTATTCAAAGCAGCACATGAGAGAACCTGTCTGGGCTGACCTCTGTGGTGAGCTACATGTGATAAATATGAGAGGCTTATGTGGTGCTTTAAACATAGTTCTGGTAGAATAAATCCAAACATTCTGAATAGCCTAGTCTTGGCTAGTTAGGAAACTAGCTTAATAGAAACACAACCAAACATGACCACATCTATTTGAAAATTCATATTATCTAAGTCTCATCTTAATCCATTAATTATTTTGAGAGTAATTTTTAGGAGAAGCCCATTTTATTAAATAAATTCCTGACTAGGTCTAGTCCCAAGTCCTTGCACATCAAAATCAGAATAGATAAAAATAAGAAATGCTTGAAATGAGCATGCACAACTGTCATAGCTGAGTCTTCTAAAATGGAGTGGGCAGACCTTCATTAGTTAGATGGAGATAAAAGAGGCACCAGATGGAAAAGGCAGGGTACAGAAATGAAAGAAAAGGCAGACAGACTGCAGTAAATATGAAGAAAAGGGAAAATGCCAATGAATATGTGGAAGCCCATGATGCAGCTAAAATGTGTAGATCTCAGCAACTGTGTAAATGAAGACAGTTCCTAATCACTGTCTTATTTTTGTTGAAGCAATATGAAATACTGGCCTTTGGCTTCTGAAAAGACAACCTCAAGCTGAGGCTCTTGAAGCATACTTTATCTGTAAAACAGAATCTGCATGCCTCTGTCAAGGAATTATTGCTAAAGTATCAGTGAAACATCCTAGAAAACACTAATCTCCAGGGAAAGACATTCTTGTGAATTTAATTCAGCTGTCACTGGATTTACACCTGTTAAGATTTTTTTGTTTGCTTGCTGTATACCAATATTTAAAAAGTTAGTCTAAGGTTTTGAGCTCTCTGAAAAGTTTTAAGGTGTGTTTCATGGGTGTGTAATTTGCTATTCACATACGGTCTAAAAGCTTTTTTAAACATGTACTGTATTTTTAAATAAAAATTAGCTTGGTGGAATGGGGCTATGAGCAACCTGGTCTAGTGGAAGCTGTCCCTGCCCATGGCATGGGAGTTGGAATGAGGTGACTTTTAAGGTCCCTTCCAACCCAAACCATTCTGTGATCCCATGCGATTGTAAAATAAGGAACTTTTGTGAATATTCACTGAATGTGAATATGCAAAAAGTTGTGTAAATCAGGTTGTATTGATATTAGGAGGGAAGAATATGGATTTTCTTGAGTCTCTTTAGATTTTCTTCCTACAACTCTGTAACTTGACATAGTACTACTGATATCTACAGTAGTACTATGTAGATAGTAGTAGTACTGGTAGTAGTAGCCACAGCTAGAAAATTACCCAGATGTCTGTAATAAAATAATGCCTTCTGTAAAGTAGTGATTGAGGGGGCCAGAAGGGAAGACCTGAAACTTTCCTTTAAAATGTTCTATGTTTTGCTGATAGGTGAGGTTCAGCCAGCATGTGAACTGTGTGTCCTGACTCTTCAAGATGGAATAGTGAGTGATTCTATCTTAGCTAAAAATGTATTATATTGGGGATTATTAAAATCTTTAAGGATGTTTAATCAACACTGCATATTTTCCAGGCTCCTTTGCCCTCCTTGGCTTCTGGCTGGGGAGAGAAAGTGATGAAAAGTTTCCTTTGTTTGCAGATAATACTATTGTTTATAGAGATTATTTTCTGTTGGATTTTTCAGTAGAGTCAGGCACATTTGATAATTTTCACTGAAAATAGTTTCTTTTATATAATTTTCAGGTCAGGTTTTCTATCAACTAAATTAAGAGAACACGTAAGCAAATCTGCTAGGTTTACTGGATCTCCATTTAGGTAAATTCCTCATTGTTTTCAGGGCTTGAATATTGATGGCATGATTGGCAGGTATCCAAAGAGAAATATTATGTACTTTGGCATTACTTTTACATGCCAGCTGGTCTGCTGGTGTTGCAGGAATCAGAAGTGCCTATAAGTGGGCAGCTGTATGCAAGAAACCTGAATGCCTGGAGTTTTGGGTAGCTCATAACAGAGAGATTAAATTATTGTTTGGAGCATGTTAGTGTTTCAGAATCCAGGGCTAGGATAATGATCTCCAAGAGAAACAGCACGTGAGGTAGAGTGGGTGGGAGGACACAGGTGAAGGGGAGCACGAGAGGCAGAGTAGCTCCTTAGCTGTCAAACATCATGTGAAGAGATCCCCTAGTTTCAACTGATAATTAGAATTTGCATTTTTAACATGTTGTATTCTTGGACATTCTGAGAGCAGGTTGTTACTTGTGCTTGGTCAGGACCCACTGAGGAACTGCACAGAGAAATATTAATGCAGTTCTGCTGTGAATGGCACTTGATGTACATGGGGCGTTTATTTTCCTTATTTCTTTACAGCACTTTTGTTAAGAAACAGTAATAGAAGTTTTTTAGCTGTTCATGTTAGCAAGAAATACAGGAGTTGGTAGCTGCATGATGTGACTAACTTCAGTAAAACCTTAATATACAGGAAAATCAGTGAAGCAGTCAAATAAGCTTAAAACAATCCCTGAAATTGCAATGCATGTGTTTTCTAGTAACATGAAATATTTTTCAAATTGACATTTCTTAAATAAGGATTTATATGTGTTTGTCAGAAAAGGCCTCCGTGCACCTACTTATTTTCCTTTATTCTATGTAGTAGCCAAGAAATCCATCACTCACTTGCCATTCATTTTTCACACGTCTTAAATAAATTGTAGATTTCCCTGTTTTCATGCAGACTGCAAATTTGTGGTGATTTTTTTTCTGATTCAACTCAATATTCTTAAAAACAAACAAACCCCCTCAGATTTAATGATATTTTGGGAGAGGGAGTTTCTGTCAAGATATCATAATATGCAAGAAATTTAATCATCTTGGTTGCTTAGAATCTGAAAGATTGAATTATGTCACCTTCTATATTGGCAGGCATACAAGCAAACAAAAATAGTTATCTAGATTTCCTATTACAGAGAGCAATAAAAACTCCATTTGGTGTACAGGCAATTAGATCTTGGATAAATTCTAAATGTTGTACTTTAATGATGTGTGCATATACACAAATTCATTTAATTTGGGCTAAAAAAAAAGCCTTGGGTATGGAGCTGCTGCCTCCGACATACAAAAGCAGAATGTACTGTTTGAGTGCAAAATAAAAGTGTGTTTTCTTAGCTCCAGGTAACCTCAAAGTTTAAGAAACCTTAGCCTCAGATACTAGGAAAAGAGTTGGGAGCAAATAGGACTAACTAGTTGACTAACAGCAGAAAGAATGATTTATGAATAATTATTTCAAATTGTCAGTTTGTTTAACCAGTGCAGATAATATTCACAAGATCTTACAAGACGTGGCTTGTCAATGTGAAAAATAACATGACAAATAGAAAGTAAGCAGGAGAGATGCCAGGTGTCACCTTTCAATCACAGGTACACATGTGATGAATGGAACTGGTAGGACTCTCATCTAATTCTCAGTATGTAGGTGATTATAAGAAGTGGTATTCTTGCAGTAAGAACTCAGCGAATATTTTAGTTTGGAGCTGGTGTTGTAACAAGCAAGGAGCATTGCTCTTGGTTGTGATAATTAAGGCAAAAACCCAGTCTGAAATCCTGTTGTATGTTCTATGTTGCATTTTCTTCTAGATCTTCCTTTTCATGATGCTGATGAGATATAGCCTCAGAGTAAATAATGACACCACATTACTATGAAAACACTAAATGTTCTATTAACTACATTATCATTACATCTTGATAAGTGTGGAGAGTTATTACCTCAGTCAGACTTATGAGCAAGTGAATGACTGAGGATTTAAAAGCTTCAGTAGAGGAGAAGTGTAGGTGTGAACATGGGAAGAGTGAGCTGTTTCAGAGAGAACTGCTCCTATCCCTGCTGTGGCCCACCTAATACCCAGAAGCTGCCTTACCTTTCGAGGTAAAGGAAAATACTCTTGGAAAGGAAGCCAATGTGATATCAGTCTATGTTTGGCACCTGAGAACAACTTCATCTGTCACAGCCTTGGGCCTGCCATCACTGCTGGTGGCTGTGAGACCAAAGCTTGGTCTGGCAGAAAATTAATCTGAGGCAGGTCCAGCCAATGAAAGAAATATTAAAGCTTAATTCAGAGTTGGTGATATTAACAAATATCCTTCCTGTACTAACAAATGTTCTTCATCTACATTTTCCTTACTGCTTTCCAAGGTTTTCTATGTTTTCTTGAGAGCTGGAGCCTGTTATCTGGCATCTGTGTTCTATTGTTACCAGAGACTGAAATACTGACTACTTCCCTTCAGCTAAATCAATAGAAAATTCTTGTGAGGAAAGAAACTCAGAAGGTTGTATTCATTTTAGTCCCATAGAATATTTTTTTTTCCACTGCAAAAAATTATCTGGGCCATCATGCTTGAATTCCTGATCTCTGGAGCCTCTCATTTTAGCTGGGGAGCAAAGGAGCATGAGGCAGAAATCAGAGCAAATTGTACAGGCACACAGCAGAGTTAGCTGGGGTCTGGGCAGGATTGTCACTATGCCTCTGCAGGAATGAAGACACAGACCTTCCTGAACTTGGGTAATTCCTAAGATGCTCAGGGATATGCAGGAAAGAAGTGCTGTTCTCATGTATTTAGGGCATTCTTGTGGTTTCTGCTCTTCACCTGCAATGTGGTTATGGGTCCAAGGGGGGAACACAAGCAGCAGCCACCCCTTCACCCTCTTTTGCTAAATGGTTAACTGGAGGATAGAATATGTGGGAAGGAAGAGGAGATGAGATTCCCTGAGATATTTCAGTTCCCATCATTCATGGCTTGATCACTCTGCCCGGTGCATTTGTCTCCTCCTTCTCTTAACCTGCATGAAGGGTGGTGTTTTCTGTCCTCTTTCTAAATGAAAATTCCACTCCTCCCATCTGAAAATTCCTCTCTACAAGACCTAAGGCAAAGCCTAGAAGGATTGCTAAAGCTGAGCTGCTCTTCAGTCCAAAAGAGGCACCTCAAAGTTCAGGCTGATGCAAATAAACAAGGTAGGGAAAGAATGCTGCTTTTGGCTTGTGCCTATTCTGTCAAAGGCATCAGCATACACTGAGGCTGTCAAATTGGCTCTTTTTTTGACTCTTTTAGTCAATAGTTTAGACTAAAAACAGGTCTGTTTCAGTTGTCTAAATTAAATAAATAAGGAAGTTGGAGCATAACATGAGGCATGCAGTGCAAGCAACTAACCAAACCTCAGTATTACAGTCTGCTTAAATCCAATGAACTTCAAAGAGAATAAGAAAACATTCCCATTTTTATTCTTTTTATTTTAGATAAGCAGGTGGGAGGTTAAATATTCTATTTCTTTAGTAGTTTGGGGGAAAAAAAGGGGAAGATTCTCATTTTTTAATTCAATAATTCATGAAAGGGGTATGCAAAGAAACAATAGCTCTTTCCCATTTATTGTATAAGGAGGCCCAGACAGAGAATGATGCTGTGACTTTACTGTTTATTGTGCCACCTCTGGGTACAGAGGTTGATATAGAAAAAGCAAATGTCTCTTTTAAAACTTGAGCCTGGAAAGCATTTGCAATCTAAAAGAGCTGTTGCTACCACGCTGGGAAGCCCTAGGGCTTCCAAACACCAGGATTATTGTTTCCATTTGATTTTGGTAGAGGTGACCTAGTTAGGCCAGGAAGCCCTGCATTTAATGTATGAGGAGAAGCTTTCCTGCTGGCTTTTCCCCATGGGATGAGCATGGCCAGCTCCTCGCATCGGTGTGTCTTGTTTGCTGCTGACTTTTATCAAGCCAGAGGACAGGGTTTCTGACAGGATTTTCTCTGCTCTCCTAAGCTGGAGGAGCTCTCAAGCCAGCCCCATGTCACATGAAGATTTGCTCATTATTCTTTCAGCTGGTGGAGAACACCCAAGTTCAAACTGCTGGTCAGCCCCTGCATTTGGGGCTTGCATAATTATGAAAGTTTTCATCATTCTTCTTCATTCCAGTCAGTTTCTTAAAAAGCAAGACAAAGGAAAACAATCCAGAAAAGAACAGCAGAAAAAGATAGCCTCTCAGTATTATTTTTTAATACACTATCTATTAAGGATCATACTAAAAATGCTTTATTCAGAAGACAAGTAAATGGAACAAATGCTGAAAAGAGAAAGGGTCTGAATGCAGCAAAGGTAAAAAATGTACATGGTCTCCCAGAGTTTCATTACACAGTCCTTTATAAATAAGCTATTAATTAACAAACAGGCTGGGGAGAAACCCTTATCTGTTGTGTTTTTTTTTTTCTTTAGAACATAGTCCTAAACTTAGTTTATTAATTAATTTTATTGAATTATATTCACTTCAAGTCTTGATGACCTGCCAAGGCATGATGGAAAATCTTTCAATTAAAAAAAACAAGAAAGTTGCTCAGTCAAAAACATTTTTTCCTGAAATGTGAGTTCTAAATATTCTTAATAGATTCTTAAATTTTTAAAATTTTATTTGTTAGTAGGCATTTATGAACTTGTTTGAATGAAAACAAAGAAAGAAAACAGGAAAACCAAACAGCACTAGATGGTTTTCCTAATGATTTCTCTCTAGAGTGGTGTGCTTTTTGTAGAAAGCAGCACATTTTCTGCTCAGGAAAAAAGAATATTTTCTGCTCTTGCATCAGTACAGTGTTCCTTTGCAGCTGTTCCTGTTTCCCTGTGGGGAATGCAATAAGCTGCAATTAAATGCAGGTGCTTGGATGTAGGAGAGCCCTTGCTCTGTTTAACAATCTGAGGCAACAAACTAAGAACCAGAGAGACAGGGATCTACCTTCTGTTTAATGGGGTGTGAACACTTTCTCATGGCACCAAGATAAGTGTCTGCCTTTTATTAGAAGCACGTTGCTGGCTTTCCCTTGGTGAGAAGACAAAGGTCTTCCTCTTGTATATTAGTTCACTGCTAGGAGAGAAAAAACTAAACAAGACCATATGCTGTGAGAGGAAAACAGCAGTTGCTAGGCAGAGGAAAATCTCCTGCCTGTGTAGTGTAACACCACTCATTTGAGTTTCCTGTAAGGAGGGGAAGGAGGGAGAAATATCTTCCCTCATTGCTGTTTATTTTTTTTTTTTTTTTTTTTTGCTCTGTGTGACACAGTTGAGGGGGTCAATACGCAGGTATCTCTTACACTAGAATTCAAGTTGATTTATCTTTATGTTGGGGAGACACCTGATTACAAATAACTGGAACAAAATATGGCCAGGAGCAGGGAACGACTCACTCTGGGGTCCTGGGCTGTGAGCACAGACTTCTGTAAGAGCTGGGAGTCCCAGCACCCCAGAGAAGTAAGAGCTGGTGTTTGGAGTGAGGTGGGTGAGGGCAGCTACACTGACAACTGGACAGAGATGAATAGGTCCTCCAAACTCAACCTCACAGACAAATGTTCCAGTGAAGTCTCAGAGCGTCTTGCCCTGACCAAATGCTTGGTTTTGTTCCTACAGGTTAGCCCCCAGCCTGCTTTTTATCCACTGCTGCTGGACTTCACTAATAGTGTGACAGAGGTGAAACATGCCGGTTTAGGTTGGAACCTTTGTGGTCTGCTCTCCCTTCAACAAACTTAATTTCTCAGCCCAAATGCTGTAGGTTTGCCCATGACCAGAAGATGCACAACCCTGCACTGCCATCCCTCTTGATTCCTCTTACCATGGCTGGTGCCAAACCAAAAAACACATCATCTGCTTCTGTATCACTCATGCCCTAGACTTCTGTCAAGCTTAGCTGCAATACATCAGCATTTGTGGGTAAGCTTGGGTGAGCTTATTTACCTTTTTTATATAATGATTAAATGTTGTATTTGCTGGGAATGCCCCAACAAAGGATGGAATGATGCAACTGACTCCATGTTCTCAGAAGGCTGATTTATTAATTTATAGTACAATATTTTATTAAAGAATACTATACTAACTATACTAAAGAATACAGAAAGGATATTTACTGAATGCTAAAAAAGATAATATTGAAAATGCGTGACTCTCTCCAGAGTCCCGACACAGCTTGGCCATGATTGGCCAAAGAGTGAAAACAACTCACACCAGAATCTAATGAAACAATCAGCTGTGGGTAAACAATCTCCAAACACATTCCACAGAGGACAACAGAGGAGAAGCAAATGAGATAAAAATTGTTTTCCTTTTCTCTGAGGCCTCTCAGCTTCTCAGGAGAAAAATCCTGGGCCAAGGGATTTTTTTCAGAGAATGTGAATGCTACAATTATATATGTTTTGATTGATTAAGAAAATATGCTTGTGGAAAAGCAGAAGGTCTGTGTAGAGCTGCCTTCTGCCTGGAGGCTCATTCCTCACCAAGTGCCAGGAATGTACCCTTCTTGGTAAAATGGTACTGAGAAGCTTGTAAAGCACTGAGGAAGCCAAGATCATGTTTGCATGCAGCTGAAAGATTGCCTGTAACGAGACATCCTGATGCAATTTTACAGGATAGAATTGCTAAGTAGGATATGAGCTATGCCTCAGTTTCAAAGGCATTTCCTTCTAGTCACTTGTGAGATTTACAGAGCAGATTTACTTTAGATCTTCAAGCAAGCGTTGAAGCAGAATTTTATTTCCTGAAAAACAAAACTGAGAATGCAGCCCTTAAGGTCTTTCAGGCTTAGTATTTTTTATCCTTGGAAGTTCAAGTTTTGGGGATGCATTCAGCCTTTGGAAAATATATGGTGATAATCTTTTAGTGTGGATGAGATTGTAAGTAATGTCTGTTGGCTCAAAATCAAATGAACATTTTAGATGTTTAGCCGATGGCTGGTGGGTTATGGGCTTGGTGCCATTTGGGGTTCAGTGCCTAAATAGACAGAGGGCTTTGAGTATTCACGCTATCACTGCAGAGCTGACAGATGAAGCAAGGCACACATTTTGGAGAAGCGGGTGAAGGCAGCTGGGATGCTATTTGGCAGTGAAAATGATGATAAGCACCTATGTTTGCACTGAATCCTACATGTGATGCCTGAGTCGCAAATCTCATTTTAAGATCCCTTATTTTATATGGACACAAAGATCGTGATGTCTGCTGCACCAAGCAGGTTTGCTGATTGCCTAAAAATTAGATGAAGACAGCATGCCAATGAATTACTGTTTGTCACAGTAAAATAAATTTGTGAGGAGTTTTTGTCTTGTCTTTAAGTCACATGTTTTGTTAAAATTTATTAAACTACATTGTTTCAGACTAGTTGGGAGAATTTCCCCTGGACAATGTAAGGCATTTCCATATTGAAATTATAATTGTAATGGTTTTGGTAGCTGAAATAATATTTAGGTTTAAAGATTTATAACATTATCCTTATTAATCTTATTATTTTGTGTTTGAAAAATAAGGATATTATGAATTTTATAAAGTTGTGTTCTGGAAATATCCTTACTGATGTTGACTGGTTCAGTTGACTATTTGCTCTTTGAAGTGCAATTCTGACTCCAAATATCTTCTCATCCCAATTCCATCTTCTCATAGCAATTTGTGTCAAAACTTAGTTCACATAATCCATATTTGAATCACAATGGGGTGATTTTGGGGGTGGTCCTGAGCAGGATCAGGAGCTGGACTTTATGATTCTTGTGGATCCCTTTTAGGCTGGGATATTCTATGGTTGTAGGTTTCCCTTTTGTCTGGAAATTTTATGGTGCATCAAAGATTTCTTTCTGCATGATGTCTTTATCTTCACAAAACTGTATTTCATAGGTAATGTGAAAAAGTAGGAAAAGTTGTTTCTGCATAAGGTAATATAAATTTACTGGAGCATTTGCAAGAATATCCAGGTTCTACATAAAATTTAGCAAATTTCATTTTGTTTTGCAGGGTAATGATGTCATTTGGTGTTTCCTCTGTCAGGATTTAGAAACAGCTCAGATATAGCAAGAAATAAATTACACTTCTAGGCATGGACTCTGGGCTTGAAAGTGAACAGGCTCTCCTAAGGGTCAGTGAATCCTTCTGCACAGTTTTCCTCATTACGAGGGAAATAAAAATCTGTCTTTGAAAAAAATGAATGTAGGAAATGGAAAGGCAGATGGGGACCTTGGGAAGATGGGGACAAGGAAGAAACTGGAACAGCTGCATCTGTGCTAGGCAAGCAGGATTCTAGACTGCTGAGAGGTGGACAGTGCTTTGAGTATCTTGTTTTGGAGAGGTGTGAGAGGGATTTCCTCTCCTCCAATACACATCTGGCCGGAATTTGCTCTCTGACCAAGAGAAGGGGTGTCAGGCGCTTTTGAATCCTATGACTCCAAGAGGAGTAAATCTCCCAATGCACTCTACATATTCTTTCTGAGAAAGGCATTTGTAGGCCTGTGAAAGTTGGAAGCTGTAATGGCTAAACATCTTTTTGTTCTTTTACAGCAGGTTTTATCCTCAGGTTATGTGTATGGGAGTGTTTTTTAACCAGCTAATTAAACAGCAGTATTTTCCTCTAATGGAGATTATCTAATTGGCTACCTATTTAATGGCCTACTTTGATATTTAAACTAATTCATACCTATGACCATACACACAGTGGAAATAAGGGCTGCTCATAATGAGAGACTTCTGAGAGGGACAGGGTAACATGAATTGTTAGGTGCCTTTTTCTCTTCTTTGTTCTGTTGCCTATGACTTCAAGTAAAACATGAAACGTGAGAATAAAAATAGAACACAGCATTAGGTTGGCAATTTGGAAGTAAAAAAGTAAAAAATTCTTTATTTGTATATAACAGCACACTTATGTTTTATTATTGGATGTATCAGGATTTTTTTGTTGGTTGACTCATTCCCCACACACCCCACCACCTCTCCACACAGCCCCACTCACCCCCTCAGCTAAAATAAGGAGGATTAAAATATGACTGCAACTGGAAAAGCTCAATTTTTTTCATAGCACTTTTGAGTTAAAACACATTTGCAATATTCAAACTGAGTATTTCAAAAAAGTTTATAACAAAGCATAATGAAACAGTTTTTCATGTAGGTCTCAAGTATGAAAAATTGATTGACTCCATGCCCCCAGCCTTCAGAGGTCAAAGTTATGAGCCAAGATAACATAACTCTTGAAGAAGATTCTGGCAGAAAGTTGAAGAGACAAGAATGGCTGAATTAAATCTAAAGGTTATGCTCAGGGTTATGAGGCATTCATTAAGCATTATCACCTTTATCATTAATGTTTCCAGGAGGAGGTCAGAGGGGACCTGTGGCCAGGAATTAAGGAACTCTCTCCTTTTGAGCACTTGGGAAAAGGTCTGCAATGGCCTCCTTCCCTTCAGATGCACCTTTAAAAATGAGCCCTGGGGGATGAGCCCCAAACTGCCTGGCTCTTCTCCTGCTTCCCAGCAGGCAAAGTTGGTTTTGCTTAATTTCAGCTGCAGGCTTTTGCTTATTTTTTGGTGGGAGCAGAATGAAGAGGATTAAAGCCAGGTCATCAACAAAAAGACTATTTCTGGGGCCTGCAGACAGTTGTTTGGATGGTGAAGCAGCCCAACAGCTGCAGATGGATATTAAGTAGCAATTGCTGTGCCAAAAAGAGGAGGAAAGGCTAAAAACTTGTGGCAATGATGACTTAGGAAGAATTGTACTCAGTACCAAGAGCTTTCAGGAAAAAATTGGGAATTTACTTTTTCATGCACAAAATTGCACAAAAGATTTTTCCTGCACAGCATCTCAATACCTCCCACATCACAGCATCTGCTCACTTGGACATTTCTGAGGTTAAGATTATGCCCTAACTTTTTCCTGAAGCTTAAATTCTTTATTCTGCTGCTCACAGTAGTTCTGGAATATCTATTTTGTTTCTCTGATGAGTAACAAGCAAGCATAAAAAAGGTCTCCAGTTGATGTTGTTAATGTTTTTTTTTTTTTCTTTGCTATGGTTTATTTTCCCTTAAAACCTCTGTGCACTCCTGATTATTCTTTTTTTTTTTTTTTTTTTTTTATATGAAGGTTGATGAAAAAATACCGTGTGAAAAAATATATATCTTTTTTTTCCCATCTCCTTTCAGTCAAAATTTTTCACAAATCACATATCACACCCAATGTGTCAGATATATTGAAAGGAAAAATAATAGTGTGATTACTTTAAAAGTGCAGATAAAATCATACAAGAAGTACTTCTGCAATCAATATACTGATTTACCTCGTGAATAAGGATGTATTTTCCAAAGCTCTAAAAGGCATTTTCAGAGGAAAAAATCATACAGAAACATACAGCCCTTGTTTTTAGGTTGCATCTAGAATGGTGATGTTCTTTTGAGTTTGGCCATTACCTTCATATGTTACAGAAAGTGCTGAAAAGACAATATAAAAATGATAGAAACTGAAATTCTCTGAACCACTCCTAGATGAATTTTCAATTTTAAATTACATCTTAGAACAGGCCAAATTCTTCCCAAGGGTATCTCCATTGAAATACACTGATTTATGCCACAGATTAATGTGACTGCAGGCATCTAACCCCTGATAGGGAATCAGTAGAACTACTTTCAAAATCATGCTGCATAATGCACTGCTTTTGCCTTTAGGTTGGTGATTAAAGCCTCAGTTCCTTTTCCCCTGCCTGATTCTAAACTGCTGTGAGATTTCCTTTTCAGTGCTATAATTAGCTAAGGAGACATATTTGGAAAGAGTGTGTTCTAATTACACACAATCAGATGAAGAGATCGTGCAAGATCAGTGTTAGGACTTTGCAAGCTGAGCTTGTGCTTCTTGCCCCTGTTACAGAAGGGGTTTATAATGGACTTTTGAAAAATTGTAGCCCACTACTGCAGGTGGCTTCATGTCAGCCTCTCCCAGCTGGATTCTGACAGGGAATCCAGAAAAAAAAGCAGAGCCTATAGAAAGTCAGGCCTGTGGCTGCAACTTTGGCCAGTGTTTCTACTTTGACCCCTGTGGAAAAGTGCTAGAAAACAACTTGTCTTGCTACTGGCTGGGTCCTGGCAGAGCTCCCCCCCACTGAAAGACAAAAGAAAAAGGCTCTTCATGGGATGCGGCAGATTCCTGGGGGTGGTTGCCTTTCTTACTTTTTGCAATTCTTCACTTTTCCCTATCTTTCCTCCTTGCTCACTTCCTTAATAGTAAATAAAAGTGAATTATCCTTTTGGTTACCAACATTTGACCACACTTGTGTCTTAATCTCCCTCTGGGTATATTGAAACTCTCCCCCAGCCTTAGGATGTGTCCCTGCACTGGGACAATCCCCTGTTTTGTTCTGGTGACTGAGACAAAGCTTTGTTCAGTCTGGTAGCTTTTGGCAAAATGATTGAGTGCTGAGAGCTTGTTGAGAAATGCACATATGGGAGGATAGAAAGCAATGAAAATCCAAAAGATAAAATTGTGTTAGGGCGTTTGTTCTCCATCATGAGGTAGTAGATGTTGAACAACAAGAAGCTGCTGTCATGGTACTGCAGAATGAAAGACTTCAAAACATTTGTGTAAAATCAGAAAACGTTGTGCTTTTTTCTCTTGCTAAATAAAAAGAACATGCCAGTTTCCAGGCCATGTTAAATTGTATCCTTTCCAAAGGGGTTCTTTAACAGAAAAAAGAATGGATTAATCTTTGCTGTAATACAAGATATTAAGAAGTTGTACCTTAAATGGCAGAGGTTAATTGTGGTGCTTATTATAACCCTGTTTTGTTTTGCTATGCTGTAATATTCTAACTGGCTTCTGTTCTTAATCCTTTGGAGTTTTGAGGCAACAAATCATACAGCCCTGCAGACCAGGGAGCATGCAATGAAAATACAGAGAGATCCATTTACACATGCAACACTGGAACAAAGAAATACTTAATTAAGTACCTTACATTTATAGTCTTGTAGTCCTTTATGCAGGCTCCAAAAGTGCAACCTGAGCTTTATACAATGACAGCAATAAAAAAGTGACATGAAAGGAGCATTTGAGATATGTAAGGTGAACTGCTGAAGCTTGCTGTAGGCCATTAGATATGTTAGCTGATGATGGATTGCAATCCAGGCAGAGGTGCCTCATTAGAAATTCTGCCTTCAAACCCTAAACACAAGGCATAAACAGCAGCCTGATGGGGCAACTTTGTCCAGTTGCCTTCAGCAGGTTGATGCTTGTGCTTCTTCATAACAATTGCATCATTTATGATCTCCAGTTGGTGTGAGTAATTTCTTCAGGCACAGGAATATATTGCTTTATCATCTTCAGTTCCAATGAGTTTGTTACTCATTGAAAAGTGGCAGTGCAGTAGTTGACTGAGTTCTCTGCTTTCTAAGAGGCACATTTTCATTATCTCAGTGCTATGGGCAGGGTGGATGTCACTGTTTTAAGCTGGTTTTGATTCACAAGGACTTTGTTACCGTGACATTAATGATACTCTGTAAAATGGAAATTCATCACCTGCCACCTCACAAGACTGTATTTGTTTCTCCCACAGTTACACTGAATTAATAGCTCAGTCAATCAGTCTGAAAAAGAAACCCAAGTCTGTCTTTCTTTGTCATATCCAAATAATTCATATCTAAAACTAGAAATTCTTGTTATTAGTGAATAAAAGATCTTGCACTTTCTCTGAGTATTATCACAATATTACTGCTCCCATTATTCCCATGAGTTACTCAGGATTACACTTAATTTTATTTGGTTATTTCTCCTGACCAACAGGGTTTACATGTCCGTTCAGTTTTTCTTTCACAAAATTGTTACTGTTAACAAATTTTTACTTCTGAGACTCATCCTTGTGGGCATATTTGAACGACTTTCAGTCCAATGCTAATTACAGGTGTTTTTTTAGTCAATAATTTACACAGTTTACAATTCTTGTACTACAACCTGTCTTTTACACCTGAACTCATCCTTTGTGTTGTAGGACAATATTGGATATAGAGTAGTTTATTTGAGCTTAGATTAAATTTATTTAAGTTTAGTAAATTGATCTTGCTTATTAAAACCATTATTGCATTACTCTGGAGCAATTTATTTTCAATAAACTTCAACACAAATATACCAAATTTCCATTAACTTTTATGTCTGCCTTTTACACACATCTTTTGAGCTATAATATTTTGCTCAACTGGGATAAATCTAATATTCTTACATTTGCTTGTTTAGTGTTGCCTTTTTCTTTTCATTCTTAAAGCAAAGTACAAGATCTACACTTTTCCTGTTGTTTTATGTGATAGTTTTCCTGCTTTTTTATGATATAGTTCTCCTCTCAATATAATTTCCTTTAAGTACTCCCTGTTCCTTCTTTGATCAACTTTAATTTGGGGATTTTTTTCTTGTCTCAGGATATAGGTTCGCTATCAGGTGTTTCACCTGGCTGTCTTACCTTTGATCATCAGCAATGTCCTTGCCTCTGTGTTAATTACAGCAAAGCAATTAGTTGGTTTGGGGATCATTTGGCCTTATCTTTATTCTCTCGTTCTTAGTGAATGCCTTATGTTTGGGTCATTTTTAAGTTTGAGTCATTTTAAAGTTGACTGATCAGGCTTCCCAATAACTCCAGTACCTTTGTAGGAAAAGTTCTGACACTTAAGCAGTTCCTACCCTGCTTCACAGTGGAGTAAGTAGAAGAACTCTTCCAGCATTTCTCTTTTACTTTTGCCAAATTATGCTGCCTGCAGAGGAACTGAGGTGTGACAGAGGGGCAAAGAGCAGCAGTGGGACCACTTGAAATAGAGACCTACAGTCATCACTGCGCTTGCTAGATGCTGTTTACTGACACTAAATTAGATGCTCCAAGGAAAATAAGTGTGTTGTGAAATTTACATATAGCAAGAAATCATTAAAGTAATAGCAAAAATATCTGAGAAAATGTTCTTATGGATGAAAACTCTCCGCAAGGGAAACGTTAAAAAATAATGTTTAAAGTCATCAGCAATAGACTTAAAATTTAAACAACTAGTTGGCAAGTAAAAAAATTATGTAGAATTTATGCAAATCCCAATATCCTAAAGGACCCTCTCAAATATATGACAGAAAGCAAGAGCTTTTCAGTCTCTGTGAAGGGTCAAAAAATGAAGATAATTTTTGAAGGTCATGTAAGATAATGAATTCTAATATTGAAGTTTTAGAATTAATCATTTAGAGACTATATTCCAGGGGTAATCTGTTTTATTAGTTTTACCAGTTTTCCTTTTTTTGTGTTTTATACAATTTACTGTTCCCTGAAATGTAATGTAAATCCCTAAGAAGAGGAATACTTTTTTGACACCTTGGCAGCTGCAATAAAATTTTTTGTGTAATGAAAATAACCCAGTGCAGCAATCACTCCATGATAAAGTAAATGAGGTGACATCATTAGTATGAAAACTACACTTTCAGTACACTTTCATATCAGCCACTGCAGGAGGATGTTTTGCACTTGTGTCCTTTTTTCATTGGCTGACTTTGGAGTGATCTTTATTTGATTTCTTTGGTGTTCAGTAAGGAAAAGCAATACTACATCTACAAAGAGTAGGAATGGCATTAAATAGCCTTAGGCATGTCAATCCATACTAAGTATATGCAAACTGAAAACCAATGTAATAATTGGAAAATATATAAAGAGAAAAGAACTTGTGTGTTCTTTTTGCATTCCCCTGTTTCTTAACTATCCAGCAAGAGCAGGCTGAACTTTATCCTTAACTGATGCAATTTCATAAATCCTTCTGCCTGCTCAAACTCTTTTGGGCTCATTTTATGCTAGACAGATGCATTTTTAAGTCTTCTGTCTCCTTACCAGGCTGGGAGCCCTGATGGCTTTAAAGGTGTAACATCATCTTCTGGCTGACAGAACCTGATCTGATCCCAGATGTCCCAGGACTCTCACTTTTCTGCTATTAAGTTCACAGAGATGCTACCACCACTGCACTTACTTTCCCTATAAATCCAGCCAGCTGTCTGTCAGTCTCAAATCCTAATGCATTTCTGTCTTTCTGGTATTTGCTGCATACTACAGAACGCGTTTTCCAAAAAGCTGCCAACAGTTCCAGTTCTGAGAGAGATGGAAAATGCAAATAACAGCAATGTAAATATATTATTCAAACATAACTTTCTTCTTCTTTGGTTGCTGCTTGCTGTCACCTGGAAAGAAATAAAATTTAAAACATTTAGAACAAAACTGCTACAATTAGATATTGTTAAGATATTAATAAAAAGAAGTTTTAAAAAGTGTTGTTTAGACACTTTTAATAACATTTGGTATGTAAATTTCTAGAAACTGTAAGAAATCTGGGAATCATAAAGTAAGAGTGTGCATTTTACCACGAATATATTAGTATTGTTTCTCCAACCCCATTTGAAAAAAAATAAAATTAGGATACTGTGTCTTAAAACAATATTATTTGCTTTCCAGGAACCTTGATAAATCCTCCAGAAGTTATTTATACAAGGGAACGGAAAGTGCAGGTCTGAGCAAATTTTGTCTTATGGGTTCAATAGTACTAACTGGACACAGTGCTTTAATTTGCCTTAAAAGAACTGCTTTTCAGCAACAATTTCTAAAATTGTTGGTTTTTGGGGTTTTTTTAACCCTCTCCTTATACAATTTTTACTTTCTTTTCCCTCTTCTCCTTTTCTCCTGTCTTCCAAAACTGAGTCATATCTTGTCTGCAGCAATGATGGAGCTCTTATAATTAAAGAAATGGATCCAAATAAACACCTTGAGCTTGGCACAGGTCTGGGGAGGTATGTCCTATGCAGACATGCCCATTTGGTGTGTGTTTGCATATATGTGAGTGAGATGGCTGGAAGAGAGCAGCACCTTCAAGCACAGGCCAGTCTGGCTAACCAGCCATGGGATGGGGTGGAGTTTTTCTCCAAATTTGGGAAAAAATTAGAAGCTAGATCTTCCTTTCCCCTTGCCAAGGTGTCTCCTGTTATGTTGAAATGGGAGAGCCCATGGATATCTTGCCAGGTCTTATATATTTCCACTAAATAGCTATCCACGGACTTTGATTGCTAATTAAATTTGCAGGCATTTATCATTTAGCTCATGTTTTGAGGTCTTCATTGCCCTTTCACTTGGCATCACAGCCAGACACCTGGGAAAAGATAAGATATAGAATTGGTTCATATTGAAAAGCTAGCCCTGTTGCTGATGTGATCTTATCACACAGTATTGACTGAGCACTTAGAAAGTAAAATTGCTGGCAGCTCCTGCACAGTTAACATACTTTTATATAGAAACTTGCTGCTGGGCTGCAATACCCAAGCTATATTTTGAAAAGGTGCTTCAGAAAACTGTAGAGCAGCATTTTACCCAAGCAAATGAGTCCTTTGACCTCAGTGATGCTGACTGACACTTTTGCTCTTGACAACTCATGAAGAAGTTGCTCTACCATAATGAATTGGGCATACTTTTTTTTTTTTTTTTGTACTGAAGTTTGAGTTCCTGTGTTGGAATAGTGTTCAGACAGTATCCAGCTCTGTAGCACTATTCTACCTTTTGATTCCTTGATATAAAAAGAGAAAGCATGATATATAATAAACTAGTTTCTTGTAAGGAAATAGTGTTACACTTTCGCTCTTAAAAGCCTCTTAAAGGTGTTTAATATCTTTTGTACTGCAACATTTTCAGCATATGGCAAAATTATTACTCTGCAGTAAAAAGCAAAACTAAATTGTGGTCAGTAACTCGTGCATTGTTTTGGTAGATGTCCTGTTTTCCATCTTCTGCCAAAAGTAAGCATCATTATACTTCAACCCGCCTTCCAAAAGCAGTATTAATAAATCAGGTCCCATATTTAGAGTTGATTATAGCCTACCTTCAAAGCAGAGGGCAGATAAAATTGTAGGGGCCAAAGCATTAGTGAGTGCAGCTATGAATGCTGAAGCATCACCCAAATGTTTGTACGTGTCTATAGGGCAGGGCCAATTGGCCCTCACAGGGCTAAATCTGTACTCCACAGTAAGAACACAGTTTTAAATACTCTGTTATGGTGGTGCCTTGTGATTTGTTGGAGTGGGGTGTGCTGGGGAAGAGGCAGGAGTTTTTTCTGCCCCCTTGTCAAGATGAAGGCTATCAAGAAACGAGGTCTCTATTGGCAATATGGAAAGCTGAGGAGAATGCACATGCCGACACGAAATATCAAAAGACTGCATGCTGTTCTCTGATCTTGACTTCACAAGACAGCTGGGAAAGCACTTTTTTCACTTTAGTTTTACTCAGTCAGAAAGTATTTGCCAGTGTGGCAGCGCAGTACAGGAAAAGGACCTTATTAATTCAGGCATCTAGTTTAAAGAGAGGTAGACTCTAATATGTCTGTGAAATAATGACCACTCGCACTGCTCCCGAAGTGTTACCCTTGAGCAACAAAAATTAAAATTCATCAATGTGGAAGAAAGTGTGTCACAATGGAAATCAGATATCTGAACGTGGTGGGATAGTGAGGCCAGTTTGGAAAAGATTTCTTTTTCATTATTTCTCTGCCTTCATAATTCTCTTACATCTTTTATGAGGGCTCATAAATGAATTCAGGAATAGATTTTGAGACAGACTGTCATCCTCCCTCCATCTCAATCTTGCAAACCACAGGCTGTCTGAGAGTTGGACTGCTTTTTACTTGAGGAGGTAGAAATTGATAAGATTTAGATCAACCAGAAGAATAAGAAGAGTATCCGGAGGGGGAACACCCAAATTCTCAAAGGGCCACTTACTGCCAGCATGAATCCAAGAAATATTTTTTTATGCTCAGAGCAGGCTGGTAATGTATTGTATTTCCATAGTGCTTGAATAAGTAGGAAAGGAATTGATTGCACAGTTTTTACTTCTCTGTTTGCTTAAAACAGAACATTTCCAAATAAATTGTTCACTGAACCATCTATTTGTGTACATCTGTGGATGCACGACTGTATTTCAGCTTCAGGAAGCACCAGAGGGGGTAAATAATGTACTGTGTAGCCAAGCTGGCAAATTTTAAGCATCCCTTTAGCTATATTATGGCTTGGCTTGTACATCTGCAGTCAGGACTGTGAAGCAACAGCTGTGCAGCTGCTTCTTTTTCTGAACAGCTACGGAAATTCTGTGCTGGGTGGAATGGGTGGCTGATCTCTTGACTCCACTGTAACAGGTAAGATAAAGAAATTCCTCTAACTGTTGTGTTTTGCTGCTTGGATCCTGCTCTCTGTCTTCCTCCATTAAAAATTTGTACTTTGTGCCTCACTGGCAGCTAAAGGTGAGAGCAGGTGAGAAGCAGCAGTGCTGTGCCACAGGGCAGAGCAGCTCCTGGGGTCATCGTGCTGCCGGGGTCAGGGCCAGCCTGTGCCCCTGGGGTGTGGTCAGGGAATGTCACAACCTGCTCCCTGAACTTCTGGGGGGGCTTGGGAGTCCACACTAGTGCCAGAGGTCAAGCTGGGCTCAAATTTGGGAAACTCCAGAAGAGGCCCTCATCCTGAGAGAATTGCAGTGTGAGCAGCAGATTGTGGCATTCACATTCTCTGAAGAAGTCTCTTCACCCAGGGTTTTTCTCCTGGGAAGCTGAGAGGCCTCAGAGAAAAAAGAAAAAAAAATTATCTTATTTGCTTCTCCTGTGTTGTGCTCATGTGGAATGTGTTTGGAGATTGTTTACCCACAGATGATTGTTCCATTGGATTCTGGTGTGAGTTTTTTTGGCTCTTTGGCCAACTGGGGCCAAGCTGTGTTGGGACTCTGGAGAGAGTCAGGAGTTTTCATTATTATCCTTTTAGCATTCTGTAAGTCCCCTTTTTGTATTCTTTAGTATAGTATAGTATTCTTTAATATAATATAGTATCATAAAGTAATAAATTAGCTTTCTGAGAACATGGAGTCAGATGCATCGTTCCTTCCTTCGTCAGGGCATTCCCAGCAAATACAACAGCAGATCACATTGCACTGTGCCTTGTATGCATCTGGAGAAAAGCACCTCCTGAAAAATACCACCTGAGAAATGTGACCATTAACACCACTGACTGCTCCTACAGAACCATATATGAGGTTGATAAAATCTTTACATGATTGTTCTTGAATTATTTTGTTCACAGTGTCACGGCTAGAAGTCAAAATATTCAGTGTTCCTTGAAAGGAAGATCTCTGTACCCAAACTTCTGTTATGGACTGGTTTGGTTAAGACTTGATATTTCAGCTTTCAAATGGGGAAGAATATATAAATGATATATTTATCATTTATATAACGGTGGTTCATTGAAAGTTCTGCCTACTTGGGAAATTTTTTACTGTGCAAGAGTTTTGATTTACAAATAGAAAGAATAATGCTTCAAGTATTTATTTTGATGCTAATTATCTAGTTTTGATATGGGCTAGCTGTTCATTTGGCAGGAGCTACCTTCATGAATCTCTCTTCCGTTTTTGGAGGTCTGTATCAGCTGTCAGCAAGGAATGGGTGCATCTTCCTTGCTCTGGCTGGGAGGCGTGCATGTGAGTCTGCATTCTCTGGTGTATTAAACAGTCTTTCCTGGGAGTGTTGAAATGTGTTGTCTATAGCTGGTAGAATTCCTATCAATAATTTCCCTAAAAGATTAATTAAATTTTATCTTGTGCTCTGCAACCATTCAGCAGGCTGCTGCTGAAAGCTCCACTGATGATGCAGAAGTCAGTATTTCCTATTCCTGTGCTAAGCAGAGATAGGAGGGAGCAGCAGACCCACACATCTGCATATGCAGGGCAGATAAGCAGTAATATTCTGTTCTAACAAGCCAGCTTTGTATCGATGATGAACGGTGTAACACGAGCTCTGTCCCTCTCTGCTCCCAAGATTTGTGAGGGAAAAAACATCGCTGATTCTTATCTGCAGTTTAAAGAAATGTGCATTCTGGAGAGGGACTGGATAACCTAATTTTATTTTATGGTGTATGTTTAGTCCTTCTACATTGTCCCTTCTTTTTAGTTATATTAAAAAAAGTTGTCATCAGTGTTTTATATGTATTCTCTGCTTCTGCAGAATGTTGGTACTGTTAGAGAAGTTTAGTGTTTGCATTCTTACAGCAGGTCAGAGATTTTAGCGCACTACTTACATTTTCATTTGGGATTGGGTTTGTTTGTAGGTTTTGAGGTTTTTTTGTTCCCCATTGCATTCCTCCCTAGGAATGCAGGTGGAAAATACTTCCTTGTGCACACACTTAAACCTGTAACCATGCCTCAATTTTGGCATCTGTTTCAGTGATGACTGCTAGGATTTGTATTTTTCTAGGTTCAGATAAAGATTCTTTTGTCAACATCAGCCACATAGTCCAATTTGATTTTGTTTATTTTAACTAAGCATAATATTCTTTCTGAATACAGTTTTTTTGGAGGGACGATTGGGAATATTGTTGCCTTTAACATTTGAAACACCTGTTCTTTTTTATGTCTAACTTTATACATGTATATATTTAAAGTTATTTATTTGAAAGGTTAAGGTGCCACTATATCTAGAATAAAATAAAGACGAAATTAAAAAAAACACTAAAAATTAGTTATAGAAATATTTCTCTATTTTTTCATTTCTGTTAAAGCATGATTAACTTATTTCAAACACAATAGACACTTTTTTGGGTTTTGGTGGGGATTTTGGTTGGTTTGTTTGTTCGGTTTGGTTTTGTTTTGTTTTTTGGGGGGGTTTGCTAATTTTATGAATTGGTTAGAAATTAAGAGTACATAATTGCATAAGTACATAAAGAAATTAGAATTACATAACTGTGTGTGTACATACATACTCTGCTTCTTAACCATTGTAATAATCTTGAGGAGTGTTAGAGTAACTGTTTAGAATTTGCAGAAGAGTAAGAGGGATATTGCAGCTTGGTAGAAAAAATGTGGGGGGATTTGCTTGTTTTCCTACTAGACCTGAATCTGTGAGTTGGAAATTAACTTTTTTTCATAGATTATGCAGTGTCATTATACGTATTATAGCAGTCAACAAAAGACTGCTTTTTTCATCATTATCTTGCACATTTCTCTAAGATACATAAGTAAATTAAAAAAAAAAAGATTTTATATCCCTTGGGAAAACATGACACAAAATCCAGTTTTTACATTTTAAAAAAAGTTCCAATTTCTGCGCACCTAAAAGGATTTTGATGCATAGATGAATGATACAGATGTAATTGAATAACCACGTCACCCTTGGATTCCTCAAGCAGCATGCAGTCTGCACAAAAGTCAACTCAATGTCATTTACTTTTTTCACAAGATATTTGGCATCTTTGAATGGATGTAAGCACACAAAAGGGGTGGGGCTTTGGGGGTTTTCTTGTTTGTTTTGGTTTGTTTTTTTTTTTCTCCTTTAACAGTTAGCTCTTTAAATAAGATTTTTTCTCTTAATTAAGCACTATTCTGCCCAGTGATATAAGCTTTGGACCACTACTTATTAAAGTTCTAGGTAATTGTTCTGAAACAGTAGATGAAAACAAATAAAAATTATAAAGGTAATATGAGTATATGAAAAGAATTTTGTGATGTATGAGTCTATCTTTGAAGTGAGTTTGCTTTTACATGGAGGTATTTTAGTGTAAAATGTTACTTTTATTAATGTTAGGCTAGACTTAAACCACAGCTCAACTACACCTGTATAGACACATTCTCTCTATTTTCATGTATCTATAAAACTTGATGTTCTCATCTTAGTAAAATAAGTGATAAACTTGTACTTTTTTTTTTTTTTTTTCAGTGGAGGAAACTTCCCCCCACAAATCTGTAACATTTCAATCCAGAACACACTAACTGAGTGGAATGAACAGTGTAGGGCATGTTCACTTATGGAAATATTGGCACTTAATACTCTGACTGTTGAAAGAAATCTCTTATTAGGAAAGCATTTAAGTGTATTCCCAAATTTGTTATGTGTTTTCCCCGTTTACTCTCTGCTGTAGTCCAAGTCAGAGCACAAATCGAGAAGTGCCCCACCAAGTGAGTTATCTCTTGCCATTCTTTATCTTTCAGAAGCAAAATCCTTATCAGGCAGAAGATCTTTAGAAGCCAGCCATAGACCATTAGCTGTAGATATATGTGTATCCTTCAACTTCACCCCATGCAGGCTTTGTAGTTAATGACATTCTAGATATGCATCTCTCAGTTCTGTGCTTTAATTAATGATCATTTTTGCCATTATCAAGTCTGTTCTTTGTGAGTTTATGTGAGGTCTTTGCCACCTATCATCAGTCAAATGCTCTGTGTGTGTTTTTGCTCACACTTGCATGGTGACAGTATTTAATGCAAGCCTTAATAACTTGCTACCTTGTCTAAATAACTAATAGACCATCACATTTAAGAGTCTGCCTTAAGACAAGGTTTTGTAGACACAGCTCTCATCTGAAATAAAAGGCCCCTGTATGTCACTCATCAAAATAGGGAAAAATGCTTACCATCTATTAAACTGATCAGCTGTTACATCAGAATTGCTGTTTAGGGCCATTTTGTGCTGAATATAGCAAGATTTGTGATGAAAGTACACAAAAGTCCCTGTATGTTTGATTTTTTTTTTGTACTTTTTCAATTTTTTACCTACCCCTTTCAACCTGACTTGCTGACACTCTTCTGGTCATAGTCACTGCTCTCAAAACATTTTGAAACCTGAAATGAGACAGAATACATACCAGTTCATTCTCTATCTTCCCTTCCTTTGGTGAGGTACTTTGGCAAAAAAAAAAAAAGTAAATGACTCTGTTATTTATTTCTTTTTGAAAACAACTTGTCAGTTTATTTTTGTGCCTCTGTGTGACTGAGGGGGGAAAAGGAATATTTTATTTGTTCTGCAACAAAATTTTCCTTTTATTGACATTGAAATTAGGTGTAGAAAGAGTGCAAGAATAACGAAGAAAAATACTTAAAAAATTGGTTGTACATGAAACAGTCTCTCAAGGAAAAATATGAATGCTCTAATTGCAAAGTGAAAATATTTTCACAAAAGGTAAAGTGAAAGCTTTCTGAAATAAAACATCTACTCACCACATGCTGAAAGAGAGAGGAGCTCGAAATTGTAGTGAAGGAAGGATAGCTTGCACTCTGAAGGAAGATGAAGATGGACTTACCTACTTCATTTAGGTAGATGAAAGCTTTTATTTACTTAAGTGAGCATGTGCTCAAGGCCTGAATACCTGTACTGTCAGGTAACAGAACTTAAAACTGCAATCAAAAAAATGAGCATATTTAGCAATGAAATAGAACCAAAGCATTGCAAACATCTATGAAACATTAGAGCAATGACAAATGTGTTATTATACACTTTAGAATGGGGTTAATCTCGCACATAAATGGACCATATGGTGCAAAGTGAGGAGTGCTGGGGGTCCTTTTGCATATAGAAATTCGATACATGTATGGAGACACACATCATAGCCAAAATATGTTCATATATAAATAAATGTTAATGTATCAATGTAATGCTTTTCATTAAAATCACGTTTTGAATAATAATATTCCCACAGGAAAGAAAGTAATAAATTCTGTTTCTGTTACCTGGATAGAAAGCATTATATGGTAAAATCTGCTGCTAAAATAAGCTTGTTAATGAACATGTGTATCAATTATGTAACTTCTGCACTCATTACAGTTTTGAAGATTCAGCCTTCAAAACAAAATGTGTTTGATTTTATGTGCATTAATAACCTTCCAAGTGACAGGTAAGCATGAATGTAAATGAAATTGAGCATTTTTTTTAACATTTATTTTTAGATCAAAAGCTACCAGAGATGATAAACATTTGCTCATCAAACGTAGCTTGGATGTCTCTGTGGTTTACACCAGCGAGTGAAACTGTAAATGAAACTGCTCTTGCAAGGAGCTAAAGGACACCATACCAGGTCCTTTGGGGTTTAGATGATGGATCTGTCTCTTTGAAAAGGTTTTAAGTTCTTAGGCAGCACATGGAGCTGGGTTTGTATCTCTCAGTAGACAGATCTTGGTTAATCCATTACAATCACTAAACAGTTCTCTCCACTCTATAGAAGTCCAATTAAAAAGAATAGCAGAAAACTTTTTAGTGCAATTTCTTCTGCAGCTTATTGGCTTAAGGATGTTTTTTTTTCTGTGTGTACTGGTCCTGAACACTTGCTTAACAATTTTCTTTCCATCCCAGTCCTACAGGCAGGACTGGAAAAAAGTGTATTTCTCTTTCTGGTACCTCTGTAATGAAGGAAATGTGTTGTTCCCAAGGCAATAATCTGCTTTGTTTTGTTTTATTGTTTTGGATAATCAAATATCGTGAAAGACATTCAATAAAGTCATTTGTGATCAGTCTTCCAGTCATAGAAAAGCACAGGGAAAGGTTTTTCTACTGAGCTTGATCTAGAAAATTCAATTTAGTGCCTGTTCCTTTGTTGCTAGTGTTATCATCATGTACATTGTTTTGCACAGGGCCAGAAAAAAACAGGGCTTGATATCCAGTTAGTGTTACCTGGGTGAGTGAGAAGCTATCATTTGTAAAAGTTGGCTCAGTTCACAACAGAGGAAGGGCCTGTAGCTTATTTCTCACACCACAAGGCAACTGAAGCTTAAGGGCTGCTTTTGGTATCTGGGAGAAAAAAAGAAAATATTATAATATTATCATTGTGACCTCTGAACCCAAGTCCTACCCTGTAATGACTGGGTTAAAAGAAAATTATTCACAAAAGGGTATTGGGGTTTGAAGCTGCAAATAGTACCATCTTTGCTGTTAATGACCAGCATAGGAATTATTTCCTTGTAATATCCAGAAGCTGCTAAAACCCAAATCCATTGAGATTCACAATTATCATTAATGGAACAGAATATTTTCAGGACGGTGGAAAATAGCTGGGCTTTAATAAAATATTAATGGGCAGAAACCATGGATTAAATATTCATCTTTGTGCCTTTGGAGGTTATATTCTATGGCTCCCCCACAGCCCATCAGTAAATAATGATCTAGTGGCAAAACCTTCTGGGACACAGTATAGCTTAGTACAGAATTGCTGTGTAAAGTTAAATCATAGCATTTACATATTTTCCATTTTGTAGAGTAATTATATTGTTTACATGGAAAAAAAAAAGTCAAGTCAGTACTGATAGTCAACTAAATTGCATCAGTAGAGGTAAATTACCAAAGTTGAGCTGGAGGCATTTTTAGCATCTGATTCCATCAATACAAATGAGATCTCTCTGTACAGCTCCTTGGCACTCTTGATGCTTGTCTTGTGGAACGTTGCTGGCCAGCACCTCTGTCAAAGGGAGCTCTGCAATTTAAAGTAGGAGAAGAAAGAGAAAGAGGCTTCCATGTGTGTCTTGTCCTCTAATCATAACAGAATTGCTTTAGCATTGCTAAATTGAGAAAGGGGAGCTGAATTTTCCCTAAAATAAAGATGCAGGAATTTCTCTGTCCTGCAGACCTGATGGAAAGTGTGGTGCTGAGATTGGTTAGTAATGTAAAGTCAGGGATTTGATAGCTCCATTTTTTTTATTAAAAATTATTGAGATTTAGAATTGTTCATTCTTTTAATAAGCAAACATTCATATTGGCATTGCAGCATCTCATGAGAGTTGCACTTGAGCCAAAGACTCTGAAACATGTGGAGAACATGAATAAGCAGCAATTTAAATAAGAATTTTAACACAAAATGTGGTCTTGGGGAAAATGTAGGCAGCTGGACCACAACTCACAACTTACTTTTCATCTGATGACTACCTAACTATTGTGTTTCAAAAAAAAAAATTACCTAAGTGAACACTGCACCATGACTTTTCTTGGTGTCAAGGATTATATCTTGGTTTCTTTGGTGTCAAAGATTGCATGATTCATTTGTGTTTAAAAGTTAAAGAGGATAATGACATGGATGACTTTAGAAATTAAAGGAGTTTGTTATTCAGCCACAAGCATGGACTATAAAACATGTGATGCTATTTAATTTGAGCAAAAGTTAAACTTCTGTCCTTCCCAATTTTTTTTCATGTATAATATTGATTGTAACTGGTTGTTAATGTGATGTGGAATAAGGAAGATTCCAGCTTCTCAAAACTAAAGGCGCTGTGTCTTTCCAAACCATAACAGCTCATGAAAGCCAAATCCTCACAAAGGCTTAAGGAATACACATGGTTTCCAGTAGGATTCTGGAACACTTGAGAAAAGAAAAGTGGGCAGATAGGAAAAAAATGCTTTTCTCCTTTGACTTGCAAACGTACTAAATCGCTATTTCATTTTCTTGCATGAATTTCAATAGCATGTAAATTGTAAATGACAAGTATCTGAGAGAGATCTGAATGGATGGATGTCTGCTGTTTGTTTTGTTTGTATTCTGGCTTGGGATTTTATGAGAGTGGAGAAATCTTTTTGTTTGAAAATTGTAAGTCTCAAGAGGCTTAACAGAGTTGGAGCTTTATTATGCTAAATGGCTGCTTCTGTATTACTGTGCTCTGCTTAATGATATTCAAGAAATATTCTTATTTCCTAGGAAATTCATTGAACATTCTCTTATGGGGTTTAGCTTATTTAACAAGTTAAGTAAGGATCTCCCTTACTTGTGTACATTAAACAAAAAAAAAAAAATCAATATAAGGAGACAACAACAGATTTTGCATTTTAAGATTTACTGGACATGACTGGCACCCACTTTGTGTGAAGCTATTTTGCCTTCTCATAGCCAGCTGTTTTCCTGGCTGGAGCCTGGTGCTGAGTGCTGTGTAATGCTGAGCTTTTTAGGTTCTGCTCTGTCTTATGTAATAGAGACACATCCCTGTCACACAGGTCTTTCTAACAAGAACTGATAGCTCTGAGATGGTTCTGTGCTAAACCTGGATGCTGCCATGGGTAGTGCATTATGAAGGCATCCAGATCTCTGGATGACTGGCACAGTTTCTTTCTTAATGGATGGCTGATGGTGATGGCAGCTATAGTAATTAGAGAAGTTTTGCATATGAGTGAGGAATCTGAGAAGTGGGAGATGTATATACATCTTCATATCTTATTTATGCTGTAAGAATTTTTTTTTATGGGTATAAGCAGGTGCTGAGGCTTTACAGCCTGTATTGTAAGTCTGGATAGTAAAAATGTGACTGCAAAGATATTTTTATTTCTGGATAGTAAATAATAGCTCTGCATTATTAACTGCATCCATGCACAATATATGAGGAATTGTAATCACAGTATTCTCACTATTCACAAGGAAGTATACTCAACAAATAGTTTTATTGATTTTCAAAATACTTGAACTAAAGTACAAAATGAGTATAAAGATAATGTTCATATAAATATGTATAGATCTATGCATGTCACTTGATTGATTAGGTTCTACACCTGTGCATGTGGAGGAAACAAACACTAAAGCTCTACAGAACTGATGCAAATGTGGAACAAAATTTATTCAACTGGTCAGACTGTGAGACTGTGGGAGCAACAGGAGGTTAATGAAGTTGCAATACTGACTTATACACAGTTCAATACCATCTGACTCAGTTAATGGAAGAAGTGTGTGCTATAATTCATACCTAAAGGTAAAGGTACCACTAGCAGATGTGCCTGGTACTTTTGTTTCTGCTTTGTCACTGCAAAATGCTTGTACAAAATCCTTGAAATTATTTCATTTCTTTCCAGGTAACTGCCCTGGTTTTAGCTTGCTGCTGGTTCTGCTCTTATTACACCACGAGGTTACACTCAGGAAAATGAGTTGTTCAGTTAAGTAACTGTGAAACAGAAATACTTGGAGTTTTCAACTGCTTCTTTTCTTTGTATCTCTATTTGTGCCCCCAGATGTGTGTATTACCATAACTTCACAGGACAGCAGAACAGACTTACTCTGACTTCTCAGAAAACTGTATCTTTACTGCTTACACAGCTTTATGTTTGTGTTTGTTTCTAAATCTCTTGATAAAAATGCAATTGTGGTTACTTTGCCAGGTGTTGAGAAGATCATCCTTGAGGAACTTGCTAGCCAGGTTTTAGGAAGTGGCAATATTGTGTTATAGTTGCTCTTGACCAAGATTTGTGTAAACAAATGGGTAGCAAGTAAATTGTGAAGAGACTTTTATTTTTCTCTTAATAAAACAGTAATCAGCATCTGGAAAATCAATTTCTTTGATTGATTTTGAATTATTTACTGCAAAAAGTAACATCATCTGGGCTGAGATATTTGTTGGTTGTTTTTCATAGTCATTTATCAATCCTGCTATCAGTTGAATTTTGACAAGCCTAAAGTTTTGTTTAGGTGGAGAAGTCCACTGACCTCAAGAACCCAAGAAAGTGTCTATTCACCTAGTGTGAACATTTTTTTGAAGCAATTGGAATTGTTTGGTGTAGTGAGAGTGCTTGGACAAAACCATCTTTACCATATTTTTTTAATGATATTGGCTGAATAGATCTACCAAGTTCCCAGACAAAGAAAAATAATCCATTCACATAATAAGTATATTTAATTTATTTATTTTTTTAGGAATTGGCATTGCATTTTTACTTTGTTCTTTCATTGAGTGCAGGAGTGAAAACATATCCAATATCTGAAATATTTGTATTTCCTGACTTTTTTTCCCATTGTACAACATTTTAATGCCAAGTAAGTGAGGGCTTCAAGTATTCAGCTTTTAAATGGCTGTAATTTCCATTTTCTACCCAGCAGAATAACCTTATCTACAGCTTTATCGCTGCTAGTTTCAGTCCAATTAATCTTCATCAATATTGCCATCCTTCACATCATCCTCTGGAAAACTTAAAAGGAAAACAGCTTAATTAGGAGCAGCAATGGCATTTCACTTTCAGAGAGCTGGAATGTTCAACACACTGCCTTGAAACAACATTCTCCCTTTAGAATAATTTACATGTAAGACACTAAATAAATATGCATTCAATGGAAGGGATTTGTGCAAGCAGTGTACACAAAGCAAGGTTTTCTTGTGCTCAGGAATTTTAAAAAATTCATTTGAAACTATTAATATTCTTCTACTGTTACACCAGCAAGTCAACATCTGGTGGCATGAACTGTAGGAGTGACAGAAATTTTAAAATATTATGAAATTTGACTAGATGCTTATACCCTCACATTTTCAGTTTTGTACTTCATATTGTGTTCCCACTTCTATCAATAACTGTTAAAAGCCAAGGCTTTTTAATTGGAAGATGAAACATTTCATGGTGATCTTGGTTCTGACCTGTGTGATTGTGAATACTTTCCTTATTTGGCATTTAGTAATCCAAAAATGGAAAAGACAATGTGTTTTGTAATGCTTAAGGAACATATAAGTTGCTTACAATAGAGAATGAATATTGCAATAATTCCATTAGCAAAGAATAAATACAAATTTTCTCAGAAGCAGGTTTATGCAGAGATGTTAGATGAGTGTTCTGAAGGATAATATGTAAAAAGGAAAAGTGATTAGTGAGCTTGACATTGTGTTTTATAAAACTGAGTATTCTGGAGATGCTCACTGCTCTAAAACTAATCCAAAAGAACAATAGAGGTTAACCAAAAAGTCTGTTTTCTTCTACAGATTTTTCCAAATGACTGTCAAGAAGTCTTCTGACCAGAAAATGACTCTCAAGTTCCTGATAATCTGATTTGCTAAACTCAGGAAACCTTTTATCAAAAGTGAAAATATTATGACCAGTCTCCTTCAATAGTCTCTGTATTCCCAGAAGTATTTCCTGTATCATCTGGATGTGTTTAAAAATACACTGTTAGTGCAAATCAGACCAAAGGAAGGTGTGCTGTAAATTGTAAATCTTTATGATCTAAATGATTTCAGCTGCTGGGTTGATGATGATTTTGGAGCTTCACATCAAGGAGTCTGTTAGCCCCATCATTTCTCCCTTACAGAAAGGGCATCACCTCTAAAACATGACCAGCTGAGAATGGAGCCTCTTTCCTCCTTTTGTCCCTGGCTGTCAGAGCTGTTTGAATTGATAATTGGTCTAATAATATGAGTTATGAAACATCCAGTCTGAAAATAAGAATCTCATAGGTAATGGTCTTTTTTTATGCAGTACTTTAGTTACATATTTTGAGGAGGAAATAAAATTTCTCATGTCAACCTGGCCTAGTGAAAGACATCCCTGCCCGTGGCAGGGCATGGGAAATAGAGGAACTTCAAGGTCCCTTCCAAGCCAAGCCATTCTGTGATCTCATTACTCAACATGGATAAGAAGAAAAGTTTTCAGGGCATTTTGTTTTCCAAGAGGAGAAGAAATGGATTGTGATAATTACTGATGTGTCCTGGCTGGTTACAGGTGTCAAAGGAATGCAGCAGTAAAAAAGAAACACCCCAGGAACTGGCCCCAGCTTGGTGGTGATTCAAATAATAACTGGTACAAGCAGTGTGATAGAAAACACCATTTTCTTTTGTTACCACTTGCAACTTCTGAAGCATTTTCTTTGTTGAACAACACCCATTATCTGAGATTACTCCTGCTACTTTCAGCACTTTTATGCTGCAAACTGCACAGCAAGTAAAGGTCAAATATAATTAGCTGGGGAAAGTTGCTGTTTGTTTTCATCCTCACCAGAGCTTTTTTAAACTTGCAATTATAAACAGAGAACAGGTAAAGTGACAGAATGTACCACAATGAAAATTTGATACATAGTGGAAACAATATTTTACTCTGTAGTAGCAAATTTAGTTTCTTATACTCTGTCAGAGTTTCATTCATAACTAGCCCAGAAATAAACCAACATCACAATGAGAGAAAAGAAAACTCAAGCTTAATTAAAACCCAAAAAAAGCAATGCTAAAACAATTGTACATTTAAGCTTTACAAGAGAAAAGAGCTCAAAAATGTATGGAAGGCTGGAGAGGAAGGGGAAGTGCTCTGTGTCATGACTAATGATACAGAAGCCTTCAAATGCCATGAACTGTCAGGAATGAAAAAAGAACTGTTGGGATTGTATGCTTATTTAATCTTCCTTCTCCATCGTCTCCACCTGGAGGTCTTGGATATTTTTTTCCTTCTTCATATTTCACTGCTGCATGGTTATTTTATTGGAAGCAGGAGTCCAAGAGACCACCAATCCAAATGTCATCATAACTTTTCAAATTACCTCTCTGGTCCACGTTCAGCTCACTAGCAAGTACAAATGTGTGGTTCTTGAATCTAATGAGAGCAAGGGAATTACAGCAATAAAATCAGGTAGGGCAAGGTAATAAATAAGTTTCCCACTTCTATTGCTTATTTCACTCATCGTGGTTAGCAGCAGTTGTGTGCATTTCACAATACACTCTGAAGAAATGGTATGTTCAAACAAAATTTGCCAGCAATGTGCATCTATAATTAAGATGATAAGATTCAAAAAAAGCAGCCTGGGTTTTAATCTCTCTGTGTTTGAATAGAGATCTGTGAGCATTCAGTATGGATGTAATAAATTGACAGCTTAATGTGCAGAATTCAAATTCCTATTTGCAACTTCAAATACTACTTTGGTGCTGGTTTGGGGGTGGGGGGTGGGCTTTTTTTCATTTTTAGAGATGTGGTGCAAGGCATCAGAAAAAAAACCAACAATATGAATTGGCAGCATCAGTAATAGGGATGTGTGTTAGGACCATGTGAGTATTTGTAGTTTAGGATAAAACCTGGAACTGCTGAAATGTAAAAAACTAATCAGTTTTACCTAACCTCACAGAAGCCAAACCCAAAAGGAACTAACTTCTCAAACTCTGAAAACTCCTTGGTTTCAGCTGAATTTGCCCAAAGAGATTTATGTTTTCTAGAAAACTGGAACATCAAAAATAAAAAGCAATTTCTTCTTGAAATTAGATTTAAATTTAAAAAAAAATATGCAAACATATTCCTCATTAGCATGTTAATTGATTTTTTTTCCAAACAAGAATATGTACCCACCTTTTTAAAAATAATGGAGCTGTCATTGATGTTTATAATAATGTTTTAATATAATAATAAGTCCAGTTTTTCACCAAGTCTTTATCATTTCATTGCCAGCAGTCGCAAGTGAATGCTGCATTCATGACAGTTGTTACAGAATATGTTAATGTGGTGAAGGTGAAATGTAATTAACAGTATGCATCACATAAATGTTTCAATCAATTTAAATTAGTCACTAGGTGGCCATGTACCACAGATGGAAGTGTATTATTTAACAAGAAGAAATCCTTATTAATAATGCAGTTCTTATTCTAATAATGGATTAATAGGCATTGTCTGGAATTTCTGCATTGTCTGACATGATTTTAGTAATTTTAATCTGAAAACATGAAACTTATTCTTAGCCATCTAATTGCCTGTTTCTACAGCACTTACTCAAAAATAAAGTTTTGGGATCACAGGGAAGGCTTTCTTGAACAAAGACAGAAATTTAGATTTGTCTAAATTTGAATTAGATTTTTTTAAATTTGAAATTTAGATTTTAGAATGCAACATTCTAGGTTGTGTGTATGTATATGAACCCACATCTGTAGGACACAGAGTGCTGGTCCTCATTCTCTGTTTCCTGCAGGTTTTGTTCAGCTTGAGGCTTGTTCAGGCTTGAGAAGTCAAGTTGAGGGGCTGTTGAGTTCTATTAACATGAATCACTCCTTTTTATTTCATTTTTCCTCGTGAGGTGCTTTCATAAGGATAAGATCACTCCCCCAGAAGTTTTTACCTGTGCTGCTGTCCTTTCAGTGCTGTTACAGGAGTTAATATTTGCCTCATTTGTTTCACTGGTCATATTTATTCAAGAGAAACCCTTCACCATGTGCAGGATGATAAATGTACTCTCCCTCTGTAAAATATTTAGTCAATGATCTTTCAGCTAAAAAATTAATAGTCAGGTATCATTCAGGAAATGATCAGCTGAAATTCTCATGCCTTTAGCAAGTTAGATGGTCTTGCATTTTTTAATTTTCAGGGAGTCATTCTTTTTCCTGCTTAAAAAAAAACCTAAAAGCACAGCATGGGATTCTCATTTGTAAATGTTATTTTCAGTCTGCCAGCCTCTGCATGTTTAGAACATTCTGAAAAGGAAATGTATCATTTTTGGATGCAATTAAATGTATATTTAGTGCTGGATAGATCAGATGGAATTCTTACAGTTATCAGAATTGAAAAAAAACCACATGTTTTCTTAGCTACAAACATGCAAAAATAAATAGACTTGGGTTTAAATAAATCCTGTCAAAACTTTGTTACCTAAGGAAAATTGTCAAGTTCTTCCATCTTAGAATAGCAAAAATAGGAAAGATACACTCAGCTGTTTTCCCACATTTATTGTATATTTCATCATTTTGATTCTAAAGCAGCTGTCCTTTTTTAAAATTTATACAAAGAAATAGAAAAAGTAAATATTTTCTTGAAGGTATTTACATTAGGCTATTTGAGAAAGTAAATAGAATTAGCTTGTACAATTTATATGATATTACAAAGAACGAAAAACAAAAGCTAACCATTTCCAGCTGAGTTAAGCTTCCTTGTTTGGTTAAATATTCCAGAAAAATGCCATCAATCAAAAAGTTTCACATTCCACATAAAACAAAATGTTACTTTTTTAAGCATTGCTAAATGCTTTGACATATTTGAAAAATTGAGTCCTAGGTCCTAAAGGTTATATGTCATAGGAGAAAGAGAAAATATGCTCTGTCTATGCCAGAATGGCAAATAAAGATGATAAATCTGGAGGTGGAAACAAAGTACTCAGATTCATAGTCCCCAGCTCCATCACACTCAGTTGTGTTTTAGTCTGGCCTTTACTGACACATGAGTGTATGCAACAGGGAAGGGATGGTCAGTAGATCATTGCCCAGGGTGAAGCCTGGTGAAGAGAAGGGTGGAGAAGGAAACCAGAGGTACAGAATAGATTTGGAATGCCCACCATGCTAAATCCTTTTTGCAATTAATTTATTTGGCACTGGGGGATTTTTTATTTGGTTCTGGGTTTTTTGTTTCTCTTTGTTTTCAAAGGCATGGTGATTAAGCTAAAGCATGCCTTGACCCTCTCCTTTCTTAAAGTATTTTAAAAAATCAAACATGTCACAAGCCTGTATAGTATTTGATTCTAAGAACAGTTGGTAAGAAAAGCAGTCAAGGAAATTTGTTATTATGATTAAAACAATTCTATTCACTAAGTCTTTGTAATAAAGTTGTATTTGGACAGCTGAGCATTTCTCATGCTGTAGGTAAATTTATTATTTTATCCTAAATAATTTTTCTAGGCTGCTGTGAACACATAAAATCTGGAAGAGCATTGTGAGAGACACAAAGGAACAGTGAGGTTTTTCTACTTGAGTACTGTGTGTCATGGTCGTAGTGACACACCTTTGGTGTAGAGAAATAACTCAGATTCTGTTGCATGACTTGGGCAAAAGATTACTAATTTTACAGTGACAGCTAGACACAGTGATGCTTGTAAACAGGCCTAGTATTTGACTGTAAGCTAATTGCAGCATTTAACTTTGTGTTTTAGATTAATTCCCCTTTGAACAACACATAGTTCTGTCGTCCTTAACATCAGCAAGTTAAGGTCTGATGTCTTTCCTAATTTTCAAGTAAAATAGCTAATATTAGTAGGCATACATGAGAAAACTCCAATATCATGATCATCAACAAGTGAACACTCTAATGAAGAAAATACAAGTGAAGGGAACAGGGACTGACTGGTGGTGGTGGTCCCTGGGCACATGGCAAAGCTAAAAAGCTTTCCCTGCCCTGCTGAATCTTACCCAAAAGAATGACACGAGCTTTCTTTCTCTGTGCTGTATCCACAAGGGAAAGGATCCTCTGCAAAAGGACAGGTGAGAGTTTTGGACGAACTAAAGTTGCCAGTCCATGCAATTAGTTGTGCAGGAACATTGGCAGAGGGTTGGAACCCTGGGTGTTGAGCATTTTCAACTTTCTGTGCTGAAAGGCACAGACCCTAAAGAGAGCACTGCATTTGACCTGAGGCCGTGGAGAAGGCTTCCAAAGTTGATCAATAGCACTGGGATGTGGGTGTGTAGTTTGATTAGAAGTGTGTAATATCATAGGGTAGAAAACTTAGAGTTTAAGGTTTTAGAATATAGTAATATATATAAAGCAAGATGGAGGTTTTAGGGTGGAGGCTGGTCCTTCTTCTTCACCTCCTTCTTCATGGATTTGGGTGGTTTTGTGTAACTGGCAAGAAAACTGCACATCACGGATTTTGTGTGATTAGTTTTTGGATTAAAAGTAAAAATAATTTAGGTGTCATTTCTTAATTGGATAGTTTAGCCTTAAAAGACCTTGTAGAGAAAGATAGTTAGCCATTTTGTTGCTTGCTAGTAGAATGCTGTAGAGCTCACAACTTTTAAGACTGTGATATAGATAAGAAAGAATAAACATTTGAGCCCGAACACCAAATATTGTCTGGAGCGCTTTCAATCCCAACCTTGACAAAGGCAGAAAAGCAGCCAAGAACCAGCAGCAGAGGACTGATTAGGTGCTCTGAATTCCCCCTTGAAGTGGAGTTTCAGCCATCCTGCCCAGCACTGGTCTTAGGTGGAAGACTAGAAACTTCTAATACAAAGCACCACCCTCTGAACTATCTGCTCAGATGCTGTGCAGTGCTTCCCTCATCTCCCACTGAGGTTCCATGGAAACACATGCTTTGTAGTGGACACAACATTTAAACATTCAGGGTTTTACTTAGGTACTTCAGCACAGTAGTAGAAAAATAAGTGGAATGAAAAATACTCTAGACTTGGATGAAAATGTAAGGTCCTGCAAGTTTCAGGTACAATACCAACAAGAAGAAATGCTTGTACAGTAACCCACTGGTAAATGGTAGCTTTTATTTGTGGTTCCCCACTATGAAAATGTCTTAAAGTTCCTTGTTTATCATACATGCATACTGTGCTGTATATGCACTATGTACGCGTATTGTTATTCAGAATCAAAAGGGTAAAATGTGCTTCATGGCAAGGTAATAGGTGTACTGCATGTCCATAAAATAGTTTGCAATTTATGGGGATAAAAACATTAATGTTTTTTACCATTCAGAAAATATCAGCTGGATTTTTTTGTAACTTTGGGTACTTACATGCTCTGTATGAATATTTTCATTGTTAAACTACCTCGTAATCTCTGTTTAGTCTCTAAATAGTCTGAGAAATATTTCCATCTTGTTGTAGCTCTTTAAAGTGAGGACAGGCACAGAGAAGCGTAAGGACAGAGACGTGTGAGCATCAGCTCTGAAGCCTGTACTTTTAAACTCTGGACAAAGAAAGCAATTTAGTTTTGAGTGGTCTCAGCTATTTCCATAAGAAAGAACATGCTGCCTTTAAAGTGAATTGTGAAACACTGCTAGCTGTTATCTTATGTCCTATTTGTAGCATACGGATTGGATGTAACACAGACCTTTCTCACCATCAGCTTTGAGCATGTTCCAAGAGCTTCAAATGAAGCAGGGCAGTCATTACTGGCACACCCAACTCCTCCAGTGAGGTTTTTAAAATTAAATTGTCCACCCTAAGGATCTTCTCCATATATTTGCTCTTTATAAAACTACTCCAAGTGTGAAGGGACAAACACTGTTATTAGTAAGTCACGGCAGAAATTATCCTGGTTTGACAGGGATATTTGTTTTTATTTACAGCTGGTCAAATTAAGCTGTTATATTTGATTTTAAATCTACTTTAATTTTTTTTTCTTTTTGCAAAATCAATGTAGTGTTTGCCAAAGATAACTAGTTTTTCTAAAGGAAATGTAGGCTTTTTCTTTTTAAGGCTGAGAAAGACAGAGCTCAATCCTAGCTTATACAGATAAGTTTAATATAAACCACATATCATAAGAAGCTGTTAATATTCAAGGATTATTAGTATAAATCCCTTTATAAAGCAGCCTTACTTTAGCTTTTGAGTGCTGTTGCAACATTGTTTTTCAGTGAGACTGTCCTTGAGAATCAACAACTCCATTTCACTAAGAGGGTTAATTAAGGTCAGGTTTATAATGACGTAGGAAGAAGCACAGGCTGAAGCAGCCATATATCAGATTGAGATTTCAAGGTCTCTGCAAGGCATTAAAACTTTGAAGCTGTCTAATGTGGACAGCATAACATGTTCTTCAGGGAGAAATTCTTGAAACAAACCTAAAAAGATTCAGTTCCTCTCCCTGAAGGTTTGACAGTGCTTTTCCAGCAGAGATCTCCCACCAGCCAGCTTTGTTTCTGAGGGAGTGTAGCAGGTCAGGGAGCAGAGTGCAGCTCAGCCAGCTTTCCTGGGCTTGTCCAAGATGAGGGAAGGTCATGCTCTCAGCATGGCTGTAGCTGCAGCAGGGAACTGAGTCACATTCTGCATCTGGGGGTGAGCTGTTCTGTCTGCAGCGCTCGGCAAGCGCTGATCCTCTGCTCTCCTGTGGGACCAGGAACACCAAGGGGGCAGCCACCCCTTCCCCCACTGGGCAGCACCCTGCCTGCAAAGGGAATGGGCAGGGCTGGAGCTGCTGCTGAAGAGGCAGAGGCAGGATCCTGATGGCAGAGCAGGAGCCTGTGTGTCCCTGGTGATGGGTAACAAACCACGTGTCAGTGAACCAGCTTGGTCCAGCTCTGGTGCTGCTTTAGTTCTTGAGAGACATGAAAAAAACACCAAGGTGGGGGAAAGTTTAAATGCTGTGAAACTGCAGAAAGAGGAGGGGGTATATTAAACCCAGAGGGAGAGGGAGGCAAAGGAAGGGTTGGGTGTGGCTTTCCTGTTTATATATGTATATTTTCACCTACTATAGTGAAATATAGGAAAGTTTTCAGGTTTTTACCTTCAAAAAAAGTCCTCACCAGTGATCAACATAACTTTCCAGCACAGCTTCCATTGCCTCATCTCTACAGTCATTTGGGTAGAAGGGAAGACTCACCAAATGTTTCTCCTATATTTTCAGAGCAGTGTTGAAAATTTAAATTCAGCAGAAATCATCAGATTCCATCTCTTCAATTTCTGGTATTTTGTATTGTGGTATTTTTGCCATTTTTACAGAGCTGCAGTAATAAGGATCAAAACATTGAAACTTCTAAATCCAAGCAAATAAGTGTAATGAAAAAATATAGCTGTCAAGGACAACTGGAGGAGTACTACTGCTGAGTGGCTTAGCTTTATAAAGCAACTCAAGCTCTCTCCCTCAAAGAAATAGTATTTACCAGAAGTTCAGGCTATGACAGCAGCTCTAAGGCAAGATGTTTAATTTCTCTTCAGGGGCACATTTATCAGAGGTTGCAATTTTTTTTGCATAGAGTAAAGGCAGCCTTTTCAGATTCCTTTCTGTCTTTATGGTACAACTTAGTGTTTCACAGAGGTAAGACACATTGTACAATTTCTTTCTTCGTTGTCTCTCACATATAGAATAAGCTACTCAAAACTTTATCACATCAAGCAGAAGACTTTCATTTAAATAATCATGTGAAACATTGCACAGATTCATGATACAGATGTCTCTTTGGAACAAAAAGAAGAAAATGCAAAAGAAGGAATTATTTTTTACCAGGCATGGAACAAACAGGAGCCTGAGATTTGGCTTGCTTTTTGTTTTCATGCTCCCATTCTTCATTCAGTTTTTGAATATTTGAATAGTAAGCAGAACGACTGTGTCTAATCAAGATCCACAGGATGTATCTCTCTGTCATTAAGGAAGAAGACTCAGGAGACAAAGAATTTGGCACCAAATTTCTCAGTTTCTATTCTGCTCTGTATAGAAATAAGAATGTTGGACTCTGACCTGGCTTCTCTTTTTTTTCTGCCTGTTCACTTTGCAGTATGAAATCACAGTATCTTGAGCCACTCCCTGGCTCTTTCTCACTTCATATTCTAATTCACAGAACCACAATCCTAGCTTTTTTTGTCAGTATTTCACCAAGCCTAGTTCCTTCTCTCATTGCTTCACAGCATGGACCCCTCCTGAATCCTGACCTTTCCCCGCACTAGGGCTCCTGAACCTGTCCAGTTCCTGCTCCTGTCTGTGTGCAAGCTTGGCTGCTTTCAGCTTCCTCCTGTGTGCCTGGCAGACAGAGAGAAGGGAAGGAAAAAGGATCCTCACTTGCAGCTCCAGTGCTTTGTGCCACAGTGGCATCTAGCTGCCGCAGCCACGGATGGAATTCCACAGAGCCCATGCAGCCCTGCTTGCAAGCAGGTCACTGCAGATGGGCTCTTCAGAGAGATCATCTGCCAAAATGCTGAGCATATGTAAAGTGTGATCAAAGCCTTAGCATGGCCTTAGCATTTGCTTTTTCCCTATCCAGCAAAAGATGAGTCCTTGTAGTGAGAGACAATCCGAAGTTTCAGGTCTGAGCTTCTCAACTAGAAATGCTAAAGCTTTTCAAGGCACTGGCTACAAAATTGTGTATTTGAAACAGTATTTCACCCTACTTTAGTCTTGGAAGTAGTTTAGGAGCTTTTTCCTAAAGCATTCCAAAATATTTTTAAAATAATCAGCACCCAGTAAATTCTCCCAGGTAAAGACTGGGGACTCGGTGGAATGAGCCTTCCCTAAAGAAATAAGAAAATGTTTGAGCAGCTTGTAGAAGAATTTAGAATTATTTGATTTTCTAATATTAAAGAGGGCTGATGAGGAATTCCTTGGAATATTTTCTATTAAACACATACCTATTTTGTTCACAATTATCTTATTCTGTATCTTTACAGCTAAATCTTCACCAAAATATGTTTTGTTAGTATGCAGTCTTTGGTAACATAGGAAATCATGACAATAAATGCAAAGCATCATTTTCAGAGGCTCAAACTTGCACAGGTTCTTAGCATGCCAAGCTTTTGCTGAAGAAAATCCATTAAAATCATTCAGGCTTCTTGTCTCCATAAAGCTGCATGTTCCAGGTATATAACTGTTTGTAGGGGATATTTTCACTGAACGTTCAGTCTTCTCTGAGTTTACTGGTATTTTGAAGTTAGGATTTTCAAATTTTCTAATGGTTTTCTTTGCCATTCTGTAAAACAATTAAAAAACCACTCTGAGTGCAAAATGTGAATCACACATGGCAGTGGAAGCATTTTAGACTTAAAATAATGTTCCAGGTTGGGTTTTATGTTAGTTCTTTTTTTTTTCTCCTATGTGTCAGATAGATAAGAATTAAAACTTGATGAGTGGTCTGTGAGGGAAAAAGATAGTGTTTCATTACTCCCATTATTCCCAGGCAGACTCTCCTGGCATTTGTCATGGTGGAGCACACTTGGGGCATTATCCTCCCCACAAAAACCAACTGCAGGGAGCCCACTGAACAGAGCACAAAGGGTAGCAGGGCTTGCTTATTTAAGTGAATTCTCTGGAGGATTCTGGAACACTTAATAGTTTCTAATAGCAATAACCTCAGCCAATTAAAAAAAAATAAATAAGAAAAAATTATGTTCATTTTTAATGCAGTGACAATTTTGTGACATTTACTTGACAAGCTCCTTTGATCATGAACTAAAGCTGGGACTGAGGAATCCTCAAACCACATTTATGTACCATGCTGCATCCACAGAGACAGGGGGACTGACATAGTACCTTGTCAGAACAATCCTTTGGTATTCTTAACACATGATATTTATGTATTTCTAATTTGTTTTGAGAGAGTTTAGTTTTAATTAAAATTTAAAGATTATGAAATCAATGATTTAGTTTCGGGGCTCTGGAGCAGAATGAGTTTTTTTTAATAAGCTTTTACATTTTTTATTGGAGAAAATTAAAGTTACAGTGTGCCATACACCAAGGCTTCTTTTTGGTTTTTTTTTATAATGAAATGACTGAATGAAGCCAACATAGAGCTCAGGTTCTGAGCCAAGGGAGGCAGCTCTGTCTCCTCACAGTACTACCCTGACTGTGACCTGTTGGGTGGTGGAAGCATAGCTGTAGGAAACAGAAGGGAATACTGATTTACAACCTTGCTGTATATATAATTTAGGTGCTTTTTTTTCTTCTCTGTGAGCCTCTCTCTCTTTGATTTTGTTTCTTTGCACAGACAAAGATGTGTGACAATTAAGTCCCACTGATCTGTCTGCATGTGAGTTATGGCTCAGGGGCAGCAGGTTGGAAAAGACTGAAGGAGTAATGGAAACCATCAAGGCTCTCTTTCCTCTAGGCTGAACTTTTCTATTACTTTTCCCAGCTTCACTGAATAAAGCATATTCTTCGACACCCATCCTGTTCCACCACTACAAGATGTGTTTTATCCAACCACTGAGCAAATTTTTTTTCAAAAATAATTTCTATTTGCTGTTTATTATTAGCCCAAAGTTAAAGAAAATAAATTACAGTGTTGCAGCAGGAAGTGTCACCAGGTGAATTAAAGCTTCATTTTCATATACAGGTTGCTTAGAGATAAGACTGTGGACCTTGTGAAGCATCTGGCATTAAGCCATCTCATGGTGGCAGAAAGATATGAATTTATATCCTGTGTCTGTGTTTGGAAGGCAAGGAGAATTCTGCAAATCATATGCAAGTAATCAGCCTTACTGAAAAAAAAGATAAAAAAAGAATTCCCTCCTAGCATCATTACCTTTAAGGAACAGAAGTGATTTTTTCTTAGCATTTTAATTTCATAGGGAGGAGCTTCTTCTAGAAATCTTTTTATGGGGCTGTCTGTCCCATAACTTTTGATAATTTATATGTAGGAGTAGGGAGTAAGGTATAAGCATTGACAGGAGGAGGATGCAGGGATGGGGGGGAAAATGGAAGCAATTCCATCTTCTATCAAAAATGTGTTGGCTCCAGGTCTTGGTTTCATCTGAAATTGCTCTTAATGAAGACAAAAAAAAAAAAACAAAAAAAAAAGAGGCAGAACCCTTTAAACTTCTTGGTTACTTATGCCTTTAGAGATAATAATGAAGAGGAGTTATTGAAAGAGAGAGCAGGGGGCAGGACCTCTTAATAATTTGAAGCAAACTTCACAAGCAGAGTCAAAGAATAATAGCTGCAGATTTGATGCCCAACACCTGATTTATCCTTTCTTTTGCTAGGTGTTTTGGTTGTGGTTTTGGAAGTCTAATACCTGTAAAATATCTATGAAAAGATCTTTATGGGCCAGGCTGATATATGAATGAATAGAGCTATGTTAGGACTGACAAGTTAGTCTTTAAATGATTAGCAGAAAGATTGGGGGCAGGGATCTCCTTTATTCCCAAAGAGTGGAATTAGAGGAGAAATAGAAGTGGAAGGAAAATTAAAAATTGCTGTATGATGAAGAGGCAGGCTAATATGTAGGAGGAAAGTCAAGAAAGAAAGTCACTGCAAAAATAACAAGCTTTCAGATAAAACTTTGATTTACGTATTTGAATAAGGCAGAAAAAATCTCACAAGAACTGAGGAACATCCTAAAGCTGAATTCTGAAGACATTGACTGTACCCAGAGTAATTTTTGATAGAATTTTATCTTTAAAAATTTACTAAAGGAATTATTGGTTTTTATTGGTTCCTGGGGAAACATTATCTGAAATTAGGAAACTGATCATGTTTGCTTTTTCCCTGCTGTTAGGAAATCTTCTGTTTCCCATCATTCTTTACTTTCAGATTATCATCCTTTTGAATTTCTCTTTTGGTTTATTACTAGCAAGTTATTAGGATCAAGATGAGAAACTGTGCAGCTTTTACACAAGGTTTTTAACTTAAGATCTTAACCTGTTTGTCTGTGTTCTAAATGTCAAAGATTTTGATGGTCTAAAAAAAAAGGAAACTGAAATGGGAATGGGTAACAATTCCTCAGTGGAATCTTCTTCTCAGTGTATTGAAAGCTTCCCCAAGGGTTTTAGAAATTTTGGGATGAATAATGTGGGTCCTCTTTTTCTCTGTTCTGAGGTCTTCAAGTCATTCTCCTAAGTCATATAAGCCCAAGAAGACTTTGATAAATTAGTAGATAAATATGTTATCAGTTTCTCCATTAGTAAGCACCCTTTGAGATGGTTTTATGCTAAAAGATATGCATGCTCTTAGATGCAAAGCTGGATATTGTATTTAAGGAGACAAAACCCTGAAATCTCCCACCATATTCAAACCTGGGGATAGTTTGTTGCTAATCAAAGTGAAAAAGAAGCGTGCAAGCGATGTATTCAGGTGCTGGCCCCGCAGTTTCCACACGGAGAAAAAAAGCTCTCCCTTGATCTCATAAGCAAACCTCTTAGAAAAGTTAATAGTTTGAGCTGTTCAGTATCTAAAATTTTTTTTTCCTTGTTCTCACCAACACAGTGCAAGCTCATTACCAACAAAACCAATCAGACCAGGTGCTAATGATGTTTCGAGGGCAGTTGGTGGATTTATTCAGAGACCAACGTTTCCTCTTTCAGTGGCCAAAGCCCTGCTATGCAGCAATTGATCAGTGCAATTGGAAAAAGGCTTGAAATAAGAAAGGATGATGATGATGATGATGATAATAATAATAATAATAATAATAGTAATAATAATAATAATAATAATAGTTAGGCAGAAGGGCCAAATGAAACAATACCTGTGTTGAAAGCCACAGTAAAACTTTCATTAACTTAGGTGAACTTCCCGTGGTAAGAATTCCTCATTTTCCTGATATACCACAGGTCCCTCTGATCAGGTCACCACCATTCCTGCTGTCAGCAAGTGCCAATAGGAGCTGCAGTTGTCTGGGGTGGTTCTGCCCTACGGGGTGCTGTGTTCTCAGCCCCAGCTCAGCAAAGCCCTGACTGCTGGGGTGAGCTCTTGGCACGTCAGGAGTCCCAGCCGTCCTCTAAGTGCTTTGCTGGACTGGTGCCAAGGTGCTCAGCTCTCTGAACAACTGGGCTACCTACAGGAAACATAAATTTCACCCTATGGTTTCAGTTTTGATGCTGCCAATTTCACCTCATGTTTCTAGGATTGTGACTCCAATGATGTTTTCAGTCTGCACTCAGAAGAAAAATCTTTAATTCTGGGACAGCCTCAGACAACAACGTGGCCAGAGATGCCCCAGTGTGTCACTGGCCTGGCCTTGTTGTGCTTCAGGTGTGCAGCATATATCCCCACCCAGGCAATGGCTGATGAGCACAAAAAATGTTTTTTCAAATAACTTTTTTAATTAATGAAACTGAGCTGTATTTTTAATTTGCTTCCAGTCTTCACAATGCAAAAGCAATGCAGCAGAAAATGTTGCCTCACACTGCTGCTCATTGCTGATTCCTGGCCAAAAGAAGTCACAAAGTACTGCATGGATGAATGGCTCTAAAACATGTATCAGCTGAATCACATTGTTAATTTCTTTTTTTTCTTGTTTTTTTTTAAAGCAGAGTCCACAATGTACTTGTGGGTTTCAGCTGGGAACCCGTTTATTAAACTAACAAAACGAGACAGGTATGTAGTGCAGAACTGTCAGGAAGAGCCAGCACTGATCCAACTCAGTGTCTTACTGATGAGGCACTGTGTTTATGGGGGCAGTACTAAAGGTTTTCAAGGTGATGAACAATACTTGTCATTTTCTGGGATAAGCACTATATTTTGCAAGTTATAAATATTTGTGTCAATCTGAATATCACAAATCAGGTATGTGTGTGAGCCTCCAAAAGACCAGTTAAAACCTCATCTTCAAAAATAATGACTTTTTTATTCTTAGTTGGTTTTGAAAGCTAACACAGAAACTGGCCAGTGAAAGGATAGAAATATTTTCATCAGTGTTGATTTGTTTAGAGCAGTGTCTCAGAGGTAAAACTGACCCAAGCACCTCTGTTTACAGTTGCTCTTCTGACTCTGAATCAACACAATGGAAAAATTCACATTTTCAAAAACACTGGCACTTTGTTTATAATTTTGTTTCTTGTGTGCTTTATAGAATCAAGGACTTCATGGAAAGGGAATAAAACAGAACTCTGAGTATCAGTAAATAACAATAAAGAATGTAAGTAGTAAACACTAGCATGAGGAAGGATTTAAAGAGCAAGATCCTCATCTTTGCAAGACCCAGCTTGAGACTGACCACAAACCAGAACTCTTGGAGAGATAATTGACTTGAAAGTAAAACCTGGAATCTCTAATTTGAATTTGTTTTGTTTCTTATATCACATGGAGGATTTATAGGTCAGTAAGATATCTCTGAAGTTTTCTTCATGTATCTCTGTATATGTATACATATTTGTTAGAACAATAATTTTAATGCCCTGTCTCTGTAACTTATATCTTTTAGTATTGTTCCTCTCCAGAAAACTTATCTATTCCCATTATAATGACAGATATTTTTGATGTGATTTCAGGTGAGTACTCTGATTAATAGTTTCTGTCCACTTTGTACCCTTCCCTTTTTAGTTTAAGCATGGGGCTGGAATAAAAAACTCCAAACATTAACTAAAGTGTTACTTGTGAAAATTATGCAAATTACAATTGTCTGCTATATTAATTAACTGTGTTCATTGTAATAGCATATGAAAAATTAAATATACTTCAGAATGTTAAATAATAGCTGGATCATTCTGAAATTAAAAAAAAATTAAACAGATACATGGTCATAGTCTGCTATTCACCCTGTGAAATTGCATTTGACCTCCAATCGGGTAATTGTATTATGCCTGCCTAAATTTCCATGCACAGTGATTTACAATTGAACATATTATTCTACTCCTCCTCTCCCACTGTAGTGCATGCTGCTGCTATTTATTGCAGTGTAGTTATATTTATTGTGGTGCAGTTATATTTATTTAAAGGATGATTGTGCTTTAATGGCTCACTCCCATGGTTCCTACACAGAATCCTTTGGCAAGTGTATTTTCCACGCAGATAATTAATGCCATGTAAATAATAGATTCTTTATATTTATGTATTATATAGATTCTGATGTACTTCTGATGAAAGAGACAGTGGGAAGAGAATTACAGCACAAACTCAAAACATTTGCCCCTGGTTTTTTGTGCCAATTTTTGGGTTTCCCTTCCTCAGGATTCCTCCCAGAAACATCCCACAAACTACTTAATCCTCTTTATCAGCAACAAGGACAGTTCTCCCTGAAGCTGGCCTGTGGCTCAAAGCAATACCTAGTGAATATAAAGATACTGCTCACTGCTTGAACAGAAGTTCAGCATTTATCTGACATCAGTCTTCAAACATAATTGCATGTTTAAACTCATGCAAGAGAGAGAGCTATTTCATCAAGGAGAAAATAGTGTATGCTCATTTTTTTTATTTTTAATCAGGCTTTAGCTCTGTAGCTTTATGGTCTAAGAAGAAATCATATCATATGGGAATAACAGGCAGAGAGGCTAATTTGGGACTAATAATTTGAAACCTAAATTTACTCCTGGTTAAGCAGGTCAGAAAATGGATTGTGTTGGAATAGCTGAAGTCCAGTGTCATAGAGTTGCTCCAAACAGACCTTTTCCCACTCTGTGGATGGAGTTTTGTATTTTGCTAAAGGGTAGGAGCTTGATGCAAGAGCGTGGTTAGCTTGGACCCACAAGCTCTGAACTGCACATAATGCCTGTTCTTGGCTGTACCTGGGCTGAACTGCAATGTGCTGAATAATGCATATTCCAAGTAAATGTTAGACCTGAGTGGCACCAGAACTTTGGAGAGCAGGGAAAACAATCAGGATCTTACTTCTGCTATTAGTAGATGTTGGGCCATCAGTGTGAGAGAGAGCAGTGCTTCTCTTATCCCAGCAGCTGTGGAACCTGCCTTCGTGTCAATCTAAGTAACCCTCCCTGGAACTATCTACTCCAAGAGCAGGCTGGCTGTAAAATTCCAGCATGAGTATGTCCTGAGTCTTGGAAATGCCAGGAATGTTTTCGATTTGTCACCATCTCTTACATTAATATTCTCTGCTGTCAGCGAGATTTGTACAAAATCCCAAATCCTGGCTTCATTTACTTAAAGGCACTTCAACCCTGGACTCAGACCCGATCCTTTTTGCAGTGCAGGAATTGCATCATTCCCCAAATTTTGAACAGTTCCCAAGAAACAGATCCAACTCTGCTTGAAGAAGAATATATCCACTATTCTTGAACACAGAGATATTGTTTTGGCTGAAGGCCAGCCTGAAAATGCCAACTTTGCTACTTCAGTATCTGAAATGTGTCCCAGAGAATTACAGAAGTGCTTAATGACATTAGATTTTGAACTAGAACTATTGTTTTAGCTAGAACATATAATGTACATCCTAAATTCCTTAATTTTCTTAATTATCTCCTAATTACAGTCTAATTAATTACTAATTTATCTTAATTTCCTGTGGTAATTTCCTTATTAGTCTCTGTTTTAATATGATACATTTTTATCCTTTCTCCTTTAATTGGGAAATAGACTTTACAGTCTTTGCTATGACAAAAGGTAGGTCCCTGCTTGCTGCACAACATATCTAAATATGGATTTCTAGTTAGCATGGTTTCATTAGAAATTGGAATGACCATGCAACCACCAGTCTGTCTCAGAACACAGGGAAAGGTGTATTTTCCTCAGGATTTAAAAGGGGAGGAACAAAATAAAAAAAGAGGTCGGTTTATTGTGAAGACCACAGTGTCCTCAGATTTCTTCACAAAATATAGTCAATCCAATGTTTAGGGCCTCAGTTTCTATTTACTTAGGTATGGTTCTTTCTGTGTGTCTCACTTTAAAAGATCTTTAGTGAGATCCTTTTTTTATTTTTTAAATTTCAGAAAGCTCTGAAATCAGAGCCTGCACATCCCCACGGATGGATATTCTCCACTTGCACTTTCCTCCAGGCATTTTTTCAGAAATTTTGGTTAACTATCTGTATTATTAAAAAACCCCAAACCACTCAAACCCTAACCAATATATATACACACATAATAAAGAAAAATCCAATTCCTCCAGAGCTTAAGTTTCCTCTCGCTTGAAAAACTGTACATTAATTAAAAGATCTTTCCCCACACCCCCCTCCCATTTCTGAAATAACTCAGGCTGGAGGTGTAACTCACAAATGCTTATATCTTGAATCCAAATGGAGGAGGAGTATTTCTTAGGGAGGAAAGTGCACAGTTCAAATGAACTTCCACAATATAACTTAGCAACATTTTAATCAAAAAGGATTCTGTTGTTAGCACAGATGGAAGCAAAGCAGTAGGAACATAAGCTGTCCAACAGTAGCAGAGCCAGGAAACGAGAGGTCCTCAATTTAACAGTGCTGGCAGAGTGCAATTCCCTGTAATTGTGCAGTGAGTCTGATCTTGCATACAGGCATAAGCTGCAATTGTTTTTTTTTTTGTGGAAATTTTTTTTAGAGTCCATACCACACAAATGTAAAAAAAGTAGACTTATTATGCTGCTCCACCAGTTGACAACACTGGGATGTTCCCTCTCCGTATGACATTTACAGCCATTACTGATTTTGTCCATACAGAGCTGAGTCTGGATAAGAAATGAAGGACAAGTTAAGAGGAGAGAGCAGGAGGAGCTGCAGACTTATTTATTATAAATATTAGTATGACATCCCCTTCTTTGCAGTTCACAGTGGTGCAATGGAAGGATGGTAACAGAGTCTCCCAGAGCTGTAGATTGCTGAGACTCTTGCCAAGGCTGCATCCATGGGGAACTGAGCTGCCAGCAGCTGCTGCTGGTCCCTGCCCAGGGTGTGATTTTCAGCGGGGTCAGGGCATTACCCTCAAGGAAAAGTGCAGACTCACCTCACATGGCCAGTGATGATGGATTCAAACTGAAGTGCTCCTGTACAGCAGCTCTGAAACATTCTCCTAAGATGAGAACCTCAGCCAGAGGGACAGCAGCAGACAAGTCAGGCTGTGGCATCCCCAACAGCCCCAGCCATTTGCTAATTAAATGTGTGTCAGACCTGTCAGCACGACCTGAGGTAAATTGGAAAGGGAACAGGAGACCTTCAGCTGGCAGCTGGTCCTCTGGCCCTGATCAGAGCCTTCTCTGGAGAGCTGGGAGAGAGCAGAGCTTCTGTAAGTATTCTCCAAAAGTTACATTTCTGTAGGCACTTCAACCCGGGGTAGATTTTCTTTCCAGAGGTATAATAGATTAAAAATCTAAATACAAGGAACCTTGCAAAAGAGGCTGTGAGTTACCCATCACTCCTGGGACTTGTTTCAATTCACTGATCCTGTGCTCTTAGTACTTGCCTACTCCTTTTGCCATTCAGTGTAATTTTATTAGAAAAATGACTGCAGAATTGCCATTTGCTTTTTATTTCTTGTTTTGTTTTGCATCAAGGGTTCAAAGTTTGGGCATTTTGTTGTTTATTTACTTCATAAAAAAGATTATCTTCTGCATCTGTTGAGATGAATAACTTCCTAAAATCTGGAACTGTGGCTGTGATCTTTATTGGCCTTTTCATCCATGCTGGATAGAAATCACAGTTGTTATTTTCTCGCCTCATAATATTTCATAATATAAATAAAGTGGTGGTGTATGACTAAGGAATGCAAACAGTGAAGAACTGCTTGAATTTATTTTATGTTATGGGTTTTTTTTTATTTTGGGTTTGTTTTGTTTTTTTTTTTGAGTGTGAGGAGTGTGGTGCTTGTCTTTAAAAAGCCAGCAGCAAGCAGCCACATGGCTGTGAAATCCTAACAAGTCCTTTTTCCTTGGTGACTTCTGCTTTTTGGGATTAATTCTTGCTCATTTACAAGTCTCAGTCCATTTCAAGGGAGAAAGAATAAAGTGGAACAAAGGTTAATAAGCCACCTCCTCGATGATGAGCAAGCATTTAAATTTACTGTCCTATTTAAAGGACAGTAAGGCTGTCCTACAGCCTCAAGACTATTTACTGATAGTCTTGAGGCTGTAGGAATTTAGCTTGTGTACACAGCCCAAGCTTAAAAAAAAAGTCTCATTCCTGAGCTCATGAACTGCTTACCTGTAGCACAGAACAGCCCACAAGAGAAAATAGGTCCTCGTTTTTTGGGCAGACACCTCAAAGGAAGCAAAAAGAAAATCTTTGTAGATGAACGTGTATGGAGGCTCTTGCTGTTTCCAATCCTATTGTACAGAGGATTAAAGAGAAGCAGAAGGTTATTTCCTTTGCTGAGACAATCATGTATATCCATATATGCATTTTTGAAAGAAGACTTCAAAAAAGGTAAAACCAACTTCTGTTCTAGAACAGAAATATTTTCTCTTTTTTTTTTGTTAATGATGGAGGGAAAGGAACAGCAAATTAGGTAAGCATTTTCCTGATTTTCAGGAATATAGTGCCTTTAAACACACTTTCTTTTTTTTTTTGTGTTTTCCCCAAAGGCAGGAGACTTTGGTGTAAATAAGGTTCTGGAGTCCTTGAATCATCCTCCTGGACTATCTTTAAATCTAATCTTAGCCAAACACTTTCTAGTTATAAGATATAGTCAGAGATTACGGGCCAAATTCTCTTTTCAGTTATTCTGCTGAAACCCATTGAAATCAATGTGAGATTGGACTCGTGTAACAGGGAAGATTTGGGCTACTGTCTGCAAGAGATAAGAACTGGGCCAATACCATAACAGCCTTTTTCAAAAAAGGAAAACTTATTCAAGCAAACTTAGAGTCACGTGCTGTCCTTGATGTGCACATACAGAACTTCAAGGGTTCATGTTTGATGACTATTTAAATTTTTTTTTTTTTTTTGCTAGCTTGAAGGTACAGAAAGAGTTTGGACAGAAAAGTATCCAAAATTTAATGATTTTACAATTAATCTTATGATGCCCTATGTTTGTTTCATAGGTGAGCAGCATTTTCTGTGGCGCAATGCAAACGACCCTCCCAAGAAACAGCTGGTGTTATAACTCCAGCTGATGAAGGGCATAGAGAAAGTGAGCTTTTCCCTAAAGTATTGCAATAGCTTGTGTGGAAATAATAGGATCACATCTCTTCTTCCTTTCTTTTCCAGACTTTGCTACAGTACTTAGGAGAAATAGTACTACTTGGTGCTGTCATGGAGTTTCAATCTCCAAATCAAAGCACTCAAACAGGTTATGTGAAAGTAAGAAAATTATTATAAGCCATTAGGATAGTTTGGTCATGAGGGCAAATAGAGAATAAGTTCTCACCATGCCAGGACCTTCTTTTAGTTGGTAGCTAGAGGGGGAAAAGCTGGTTTAGTTTCTATCTATGACAAACAGCTCACCTGCTTCTCCAGGGTTTTAATTGAAACTTGGTATATTTCTTGTTTTACTGCTTAGGCTTTTTAGATATAATCAGGAGCATCTAAGCATCTGAGGCGCTGCTGTCTTTACTCTTGAGTTCCTTTCATCTATTTTTTTGCAAGCAGTGCCTCAGACTTCCCCTTAAATCTACTTGGGTGAGTCAGCTCTGTGACCCCATTTTCTTGGTAGCAGCAACCATAGGAGCAGAAAATTGGTCCATACTGGTACTTTCTAATGTTTTCCTGCTGTGCTCCTGCACTGGGATGCTTGTGATGCAGTTTTCTGTAACTGCTGTAGTCATATAGACATGTTTAAATTCATAGAATTGTTACTGTGGAAAGGGACCTTCAAATCATCTTGTTCCAAACCCCCTGCCATGGGCAGGGACACCTCCCACCAGATCAGGCTGCTACAAGCCCCATCCTACCTTGAACACTTCCATGGATGGGGCATCCACAGCTTCCTGAGCAAAAATGGTGTGGCACTGCCTTGTACTGCTGAGTAGATATGATGTATATTAAAAGGAGCTGTTTTGGGGTTTTTTTTTTCAGTGGCAGATAGAAAAAATTGTAGAATTACATCTAGGAAAAAAACCAAAACAAACCATAAAATATTTTAAGGCTCTTGGATAAAAGGAGATTTATAGAAATGTAAGGTAGTATAATTATAGTCATTTGATTAAGTAACAGTACTTGTTCTCTCAGCATAAAATCTATATACATTGAAAAGAGTAGGTGACAGTCTGTAGTAAGATCATTGTGTGCTGAAATGCTGACAACAATGAACAGCTCTGGAGCACCAACAGGAGCCACTGTGCTGCATGTGCACAGTGCAGGATGTGAACACCCTGCAACAGCTTCCTCCAGAGCAGTAAAGACAAATAAAACCAAGCTGTAGCAGTGTAAGTAAAAATACAAGATAAAGTGTGCAGCAAACTACACCTGGGGCTCTTCTTAGAGAATAAATTGGATACATAGTAAAGCAGAACTCGTGTTGATTGGCAGCTGACACTAGCTCTTTCTTAAATTGGATATTATTTGGGATTTTACTGCAGCACTGAACATGGAAAAGAGACCCATGTGAGTTTGTCAGCATGAATCAGAGGTGGGAAACCTTTGGAAAGACCTGCCACACTGAAAGGTTTGTTTATTCCCATTTGGACAGATTTTGTTCTCTGAGATGTACCTAAAAATCCTCATGCTTTGACCCCTTTTGTTCATTTGTGCCCGTTCTCTGCTTCTTTAATTCTCCTACAAAAGCCTGGATTTCTGTAGGGAACTGCTGAGTGTGGAAATGTTGCCCTGTTTCCGGAAAGTGAAGTTAGGGTATTTCTGAAGAAACATAAAGATTTTACAAGCAATAGCAAAGCAAATGCAGACAGATTTATCTGGATACAATGAATTCCACATGTAATACAAGATTGAGTGTTCCATTTTATTTTTTTTTTAATTTTTCTTTATTGGTGACAACACTACAACACTACATTCCAAATTATGATACCCCAGAAATAGAGTCCTAATTACCTAGACTGCTGATCAAGGCAATCATCTGGGTTTTTGGGACACTTGTATGCACATTTCTTTCCAATTAGCACTTTCCAGATGAGGTCCCAGTAGCTGCCTGAAATCAGCTTTTCATAGATGCAGTAAATATTTTTCTGTGCAAAGGGAAAAACTTGAGGTATTCATGGGATAAGTAGATGACATCCTTGAATATCCTGTAGTTATTAGCCTCTTACTTAAGATGTACAGCATGAAAGTCTTTGATCTGAATCTGAGACCAAAGGCATCAATTTTCCCTTTCTATTTTTTTTTTGCACTACTTTACACTGTTGAGCCTAAAGATGGATAATTGATTGAAAAAATGCTATAATTTAAACCATTAGCATGTCATTGTATGTCTTGATAATGTTCTCTGGAATTTTTTATCTAAGTCAGGTTTTATTTGACTTCAATTTTTTGTAGTAGCTTTCCTCTGCATTAAAGATTTGACCAGAATTTTTACACTAATATGTTTGGCTCAAACCATTGACTCTCCTGGTAAATTTAGGAATAGACTTGTTTGATGCAAAATTTGTGCTATATTTACCTTTTATTTGTTTTAGAAAAGTGCATGCCAGAACATACTAGTTGCATAAATTAGAAGTTTGTCCAGATCCATAAAGTCAGAAAACTGGTACCACCACATGAAAATTTGCATTCCTGTTGTCTGATTTTTGGAATTGAAAATAACTACCTGGAAGATTGTGCCCTGGTATAGAAGAATTGAGAGAGAAAGGAGAAAAAAGAATTCATATTTAATAAGAACACTAACAGAATATAGACATTTCTCATTTATCTGGACTGGCACATTTATTGGGTAAGTCAAAGAAATGCCTTCATATTTTATTGCTGTGATTTAATTTCACTTTTTTTTAGGTTTTCATCTTGCTGCATAGGGCATATAAAGCAGCTTTTCAAGAACAAAAACAAATGAAAACTATGATTTTTCTTTTTCCAACTGCCCCAAGTGTTCTTAAGCCAAATAGAAATATGACTAGACATAATTTTTAAATACAACTCCATGTACAACTTAAAACTAAAATGAGTCATTTTTCAGACCACAAATCCTTTGTGACACTCAGGGAAATGAGTGAAGATTTTTGAAAGAAATTGTGCACGTATATAAGTGTATTTTGTAGTGACAGCCTCTGCCAGAATGAGCTCCAGTTAGATTTGTCTGTCTCACTAAAATTCTACTTTTCTCTTTTCCTGCATGCTTCCAGCCCACTGTTTCCATCAGTCCATTACTCTTTGTTCCATCGCACTAATTACACGCCCGGGCTCTTGGAGCGCGCATCCAACTCAGCGGCGCTCACGCTGCTGGTGAATTAATTAAAGCACCAAGAAATTCATGCTCAGCAAGGAGAACAATTGGCTGGATGCACTTGGATGTAGGTTTTACCCACAAAGACCTCGGGGCAGGCGACGGAAGCACTGTGAGCGCGTCCCACGTGTCGGGGCTGCCGCGGGTGCCGTGTCTCAGCGCTGCAGCCAGGCCACCACTCATCCAGCAAGTGGCTCCTTCTCCCACAGCTGCTCCCCCTGCCTCCTCAGTGCTGCAGACAGCTGTGCCCATTATGCTTCAGTGGGGTGAAGGATAGGGAGAACAAATGCCTTGTGGAGGCATTATGTGTGGGAAAGGAGGGCAGGAAGGTGTCCAGGAGCCTGGAATAGAGGTAATGCAGAAGAAGCTCCTGTCTGACAGCAGGAGCTGGAGGAGTGTTACTGCCAAGCCATCTGGGATAGAAATTCGGTAATGAGAGGACACTACTACTCCATTCCATCATCTGTGATGATTTCCTGGAAGTTTTAAGTCTTGATGTGTGAGTGGGTCCAGAATTGTAACACAGGAGAGTGAGGACTGGCTGACGGCCTTTCTAAGAATTAAGCCCAGCAAGTAAAAGCCTCTCTAATGCAATTAAACTATTACTGCCTGATTGAGTTACCAATGAAATTTCAGAGATTCCACTGTGATTATACACACTGTGTGTGCGGTTTGTGTGTGTGTGTGTGTGTGTGTGTGTGTGTGTGTGAGACAGTTCATTTATTATTTAGCCAGATATTCTGAGGATCTGGGTTTGCATTAGGTTACTGGGAGCCTGCCTGTGGCCTTGTAAAGGAGGAAGCAATCAATAGCAGGGGCCTGCTGCTGTCCTTACCAATGTCAGTGAGTTTTGCAAAAGGACTTCCAAAGAACAGGGATATCATTTAGGGCTTCTACCACATACTCAAAAATAGAACAGATTGTGTGCAAACTGATCAAATAATTCTCTGTCTCTACAGCGTCTCTTATTCCTATTCATCAGCAGGATGATCTTATCACCTGGTTCCACATGAGCTGCATTGCTTTTGATGATGTCATTTTTAGAGATCTTTTGTTTAAATTGTGCAACTTCCCATATGGACACTTTTATTAATTTAGTTCAATATTTCATTGATTTAGTTTTATATGGGAAAGAAATCACTTAAAATTGATATGAATTGGGTTTAAATTTGATTGCCCACAGATACTGTTGAGTTCACGAATTTTTGCAACCTAATAATAACTTCAAGGGCCTTTATTCCTTCTTCATTGCTCTCTTTCAAGATCTGTAATAAGTCAATTGTGTCTCACACCACTCATCTTGCAGCAAGACTTCCCACAGTTAATTAGAATTTAGTTGAACATCTTTTAATGCTTAACCTTTCAAAACCACAGACAAATACTGCTTAAGAGTCAGCACTGTACATATAATTTATAACTTTTAAAACTTATCAGTTCCACAGAGTCCTTTAGCTAGGGGGGTTTCTGATTTGTTTATATGTTGGATTTTTTTTTCCTATTTACTATTTCTTAGTAGGAAACTTGAAGGGAATTCACTTTCATAATTTCAGAGAAAGCCTTCTAATTTAGCACAAGTTTAGCACAGTGTAATGTACTGTGATGGAGTCAGCTAGCTTTGAGCTACTGCTCGAAAATTGGCCATTGGCCAGGCTGATTTGCTTCATGAATTAGAGAAAATTAAAGCCTCTTGCCCTGGTGGTGCTTACTGGCAAATAGGAGCTTCTGGAACTTAGGGATATCACAGATCTGTCCTTTTTTCCTGATTATCTGCTCTGCAGAGCAGCCCAGTAAAAGGGACGTGGCACCACACCAATATTCCTGCTCATTAGTGAAAATCCTATCCCTAGGAATACTGTGGTATTGGACTTATCCATTCATTGGCTTCAAAGCAGATAAAATGGTGCTGTTGCTCTGATATTCAGTGGATTATTGCATAGAAGTGCTACCAGTTGTGTCCAGAAAGTTTCTAAGATCTGAAGTATATTCCTTTAAAAATATGTGAAAGATGAGATGTTAGAAGAGATACCTGTTGCTTTGTAACCAGGTGGGCTGAAGCTTATTACAGCAGAAACAAGAGCAAAGATATTTTACAGGCTTTTGGGTTTGTCTTTTTGCTACCATTCTCCTGAGGGAAACAAAACCGTGTGCTAGCAAGCAGAAGCTGCCAGTTTAGCAAAAGAAAAGAAAAGTTACAGGTCTTACAAGAAATGCTGTGAAACTCGTGGTAATAACAAGACAAAACCATGTGGCATTCACATTTTTTGAAAAATCCCTTCGCCCAGGATTTTTCTCCTGGGAAGCTGAAAAGCCTCTGAGAAGAAGAAAAACAATAATGATCTGATTTGCTTCTCCTGTGTTTTGCTCCTTTTGAATGCATTTGGAGATTTGCCCACAGGTGATTGTTTCATTGGTTTCTGGTGTGAGTTGTTTTGACTCATTGCCCAATTGGGGCCAAGCTGTGTTGGGACTCTGAAAAGAGTCAGGAGTTTTCGTTATCTTTTCTTAGCCTTCTGTAGGTATCCTTTCTGTATTCTTTAGTATAGTATTGTTAAGTATTCTTTAATATAATATAGTATCATAAAATATTAAATTAGCTTTCTGAGAACATGGAGTCAGGTTCATCATTCCTTCCCTCCTTCGTCAGGGCACCCTGCAAATACAATAAAACCAGATGCAGTTGTAAAAAAAAACAAAACAAACCCCCAAACCAGCAAACCGCTCTCCTATATCTTGACTCATATCTTCCTCTTGTGGTAGTTAGACATCCCATTCCTGAAGAATGGATGAGGCTAATGTCTAAACGATGATGTAAGTGAAACAACAACAAATTTGAAAGAGACCATTTTTTCAAGGAAGCAGTTTGCCAATGGATGCACTGTGCAGTGCACAGCTAAATAATGCTGGTTTACATTGCTAAAAAATATTTTTTTACATTGGACATCAAGATGTGGTACTGTAAGACTGAGGGTCCGGAATGAGATCCATAGCTACATTGTGAACTAAATTATTCTGGTAGCACTCAAGCAGTAGAGTTACACTTTAGTTCTCTGTCAGATGCAGTGTGAAAGAAATGAAAGAAAGAATACGAAAGAATTTACAGTGTGTTTTTTTTTTTTCCCTGTCTACCCAACAGATACAGTGGGTGACAGAAAAGAAGATAAAATTACCAGAAGTTAATCTTGCAGGATTTCTATCCAAGATGAGAAATATTAATGCCAGCATCTCCTAGAAACAATATTGACTTTGAAAATTTTAGGCCCATTTGTCAGACTTAGTAATTCAAAATAGTTACTGTTTAGATTTCTGAAAGCATGTCTGCAAATAAACCGTCTGAATCACAACAAGGATCTGCATGCATATCATGCCTTGTGCTGTTACACAACAGGTCAGCTTAGATAGTCTTTGCTTGCCTCAAAAATTCTATGAATCAAATTCAATTTCTGAACTTTGGAAGCATCTCAGATTTTTTTTCATATGCAAATCAGGTCTAATTTATCCCAGAATAGTTACAACACATCTGCAATCGATGTCACTATGATAGGGTCAGGTTGAATTCTGTTCACTGAATTAAACCATTTCATTGGCTTTAGTTTCTTTGGAGACTACAGGAAGGGTTCATTTAAAATAACCACAGTATTAATTACTCTTGTAAAACAGACACCTGAACACACTGTAGGCTATATTACTATGGACAATATAAATGTGCCTCTCTCCTCTCAGAGGGGTCACAGCTGTATCTGACATGAGGTTGCCACTTGCCCCATAGAAAAATTATACTTCTCATAATATATTCTCAAATCCCATGTTCTTTATTGGAGGGGTAGAGACTATTGATTAATCTGCATTTTCCACTTCTATATTAAAAAAAAGAGGAAAAAAAAAAGTGAAATCTGGCATCAGATTTATGCTATAAAATCTTTCATTTGTCCCTAATGTATTGCTGCTGCGTTCCCTGTGGGATGGGAACACCTGTTTTGTTCTGAAAGTTGCAGCTGGAGGCAACATCACCTCAACGAAACTGCTTATGACGGGATTTCTTCTCTTTTGAGAGAGGCACTCAAATGAAGATCTTGTGATGTGCATTACTGGATACTTCAGTTATCTTCTGCACCCAACCAGTTGAGCTGCTATATCAGTATCTCTGTAATCTGAGTCTAGCACAACTGGCTGACCTAGAAAAAAATTCAGGATCATTTAGGGCTGGGCTTTAAGATTCATGCACTGCTTCCCCAGCTGCAGCCAAGGCTGCATAAAGCTTTGGCAATGGTTATTGGAGAACATAGATGGTGCATTTGCACTGTGGCACCAGTATTTATTTTCCTTCCCCAACATCTTAGCAGTCCCTTCATGAAAGGAAGAGACATTTTAATCCAGCCTGGTTTTAAATGTCTTTTCTGGCACTGCAATCTTGTCACCCAGCAAATGCAGTGAATGTGGGTGCTCACACCAGAATGACCCACCCAAATGACACTTTACTTTCACACAGACAGTTCTGGTGAAGCTCTGGAAGTGAGGAAATGAAGTCACATTCTTCTCTGATACTATTTGCAAAATGAAGAAAACATAAAAGAGGTTTAAATCCTAAGGGCAGCGTGCATGACTCAGGTGTTCTATTGAATATGAGGGAACAGAAGAGGAAGAACTGTGAGTCCTGAAGACTGTTACTTTACAATGTAATGAAGAAGCTTATTGCCCAGCACATATAAAAAGTTTACTGCAATAGTTTGGTTCTTCATTTTCATGGTGATATATCAAACATGCCATTATTTTACAGAGCTTTGAGTAGTAAACTTTATTATAATTATAAATGATAGACATTAATGGATCATTAATCCATATAATAATAGTGAATTTTCATAAAACAATTTCAAATCATTTAAAATTCTCCCTAAGAACCTTACTGACATCCTCCACTAGAAAATGACTTTATTTTATTTATCCCTAATCATTCCACGCTTCCCTACTTCCACTAATTACTGCTTCAATTCTCAATTGTTTGTTCAGATCACCTTTAACCATCATTCCCATAAATTAAAATACACCACTAGCTTGTCAGGCTTCAGATGTATTTCTGAGTTTGTATTTCTCAAAGTATATGCTATAGATTGTGCCCAGGAAGGTTCTACACATGAATCACATTATGGCATTCTATAGAATATGATTACATTGATGGCTATGCTATGTATAATTACTCAGGCAGGTTTTTTAACATCTTAATTAGCCAGCTGATTAATTCATGTCTCGAGATAGCTTGAGATTTGCAGTTAATGGTTACCTTTTTTTGCTGAATTATAGGATGATAACTATTGGCCAGGTATCACTGAAGGGGTATCAGGGACGGACAAAGGTGATACAGAGACTCCATCATCAGAAGGCAAAAAAGACACTTCATTATTAGAAATCTACAGTTCTTATAGAAACAATGGTGGACCTAAGACCTGATTGGCCTTTAGGAATCTTCTCTCACACTATTGGTGAACTATGAACAGCACACTCTGGAGAACCATATCTACAAACAATGGTTACAGAAAGAGAGATAATAATTGTTTTAATTCTTTCCTCTAAGTTTCCTAGGCTCAGCCTGGGAGAAATTATCTCAGTTCTTTCTTCTGCTGAGCTGAGAATATCCACTGCCAGGTACCACAAAAGTCAGGAAATTGAGGCCAATTAATAACTAATGCAACAAAATTCTGTGCTAGGGAATGAATAAATAAGCATAGGCAAAAATCTCATGGACCATGAAATGTGTTGCATTTGCCATAAAATAAATTGGCATGTTGAATCTACTGTGGGATAAAAAGGGCTCAAAACTATCCATGCGACTTTGGACAAAGTCTAATTGTGAAGTCTTTCAAAGCCAGGTCTTTCTTTGTGGTTGATTATAGCCTGAAATCGTGCACATGTGTGTTTTGCTTATTAAGTCAGAGTAAAGAATACAGTGGAACTAAATGATGAGCTTCTGCAGTGAGGGTTGTGAAGTTACCTCTAATAAATAAAACACTTTTTTAATTGCTCAGATTCTTCTGACCTTTCCATAAACTCATTTCTAAATGCTCCTAAGCACACACACACCATTTATGGCTGCCTCCATGACATTCCAACCTCCTGATTCAGCCACATTTCTGGGGGCCTCCTAGAGACCCAGAGCTGCATTTGGTGAAGGCTCACTCTATTATTTGCCCGTCTGTTCACATGCACTGCTAAATTCCGACTGGTGTCATGAGCAGGGTGTTCCCCTGAGTGCTGCCTCGGGCTCCTTCTGCCTTCAGGCTTCCACTCACAGAAAATTGACTGCCTGCTCAGAGACTGAGGTCCTTCATGCTCATAATAGCTAAATTCTGAACACAACGCTATGGGGAGACTTCTCCTGACCCTTTCTGTATAATTTCTGTGCACCACTGTGGTGGTCACCCATTATAACTAGACATCAACAAACTCCCAAGAATTTAACACATGCTGTACATGGAACAACACATAAGGAATTTAATGATTTCTGTAAGTCAAGCTGTCAAGAAATGGATTTTGCTTATGCTAGAGCATCAAAGACTTGTAATTCTTCTGCATGCAAAAAGTTTGTCAAATTGACATAACTTCATAGCCAGGTTAGTGGAAATATGAATTAAAACTATAAAGACTCTCATGCCTTTTATTTTAGTAGAAAAAATGCACTCTAATGAAGTGCATCTGAAGTCTTTATCTTTGAAAATTAATTAGTAAATTGACCTAATATCTCAAGGCAGACTTGCAGCTCTGGATTGAGATCAAATAGTGATGAATAGGAGTAATCTGAAAAAGTATATTCTAATCATTTGATTTTGAATCGTGATTGCCATTGTGAAAGCATCTTCGTGAGGAACCATTTGAAATTGCTTAGTTAAATGATATTTTGTCATTAAATTGAAGCTCTAATTTTAGGAGATTTTAATTGTGTTTTTTTTTCAAATATCTGTTCACTTTTAAGCCTCCTTTTTGGCTTTCTTTTATTTCAGAATTTTCCATGAATAGTCCAAACTTACTTCAACATTTTCCAGCCAGATATTCTGTATGATTCATTTTGAACCTTTTTGGTGTAAGCTGATTCTTGACAATACAAAAAGTATTTCAAATATATATGGAAATGCTCTGTATTCTCCTGCTGTTTGTCAAATTTATTTTTTGCTTTTACATGTATGTTTTCTCCTTGATCTTCATATTCTGATTGGCAACATTAAAAAAAAAAAGTCTCATTGAAAAAAAGGCAATTTGAATAATTATCATATTTCTTCATTGAATTATTGCTGCACTCTAAAAAATGCTTATCCAAAGTATATCTGTGGTGTTTTTTTTTTTTTTTTCCTGAAGAAAGATGATCATGAATCAGTTACTGGATTTCTTTAGGCTTGGGTGTCTTGGAATTAGGATGCTATATGCTTCTAAACTTTAGCCAAGATCGAAGGACAAGGTGCTTGAAAGAAATCTCCTCAAGGAATTAGTCTGATGTTCATATGAACCCAAAAGCAAAGCTGCTTTGAATTCAGCCTGTATCTTTAAGCTCCCCCCTTCCTTGGAACTGGACATGTTTAGAAGAAATAGCCATAAAGGAGTCAGTTTCTTTATTAGTCCAGTTAATGTGTGATACATTTTCACAGAAACGGGACAATTCTCATTAAAAATTTGTCATGCATATTCAGAGCAAGGCCTTTTTGCAAGCATCTGACTCACAGAGCAGGAGAAATTGGGGCATACATGCATTTATTGTACCCATTTAGACTCCATCCCTGTGAATGATCACCTGTAATAACCCAAAATTATTACTTTGTGGACTGTGTACTTAATTTTGGCTACTCTTTTGCTCCTAGTGCATAAAGAATGCATTATGAAAGGTGGGTAATGCTGTTCCATCTAAAAACAAAGATTTTAAAAAGCATTTGTAGGAATGCAGTCATTCAATAAAAAAGCTCTAATTGCAGAATTCAGTGAGTGTTTTTCAGTGATTAATTTATCTACTATATCTAATTTCTTGTTTTGTAAGCAGAACAAAAATAAATTTTCATTACTTTACATTATATACTCGAATACAACAGAAAGAAAAAAATGATAAAATTACTCTAAGACATATAAGAAAGTCTAGAAACAAGGATTTGTTTGTGGGCTTTTTTTCTTCCTTCCTTTTAAAATTCTAATATATGTGCTTTGCATGGGCACTGTAAAATAAGCTGGTTTTAGGATGGTTCTGTGTGGGAGAAAAGTAATTTGACATAATAAGAAATACCTTTGCAAGTCTTCAAGCTGTTCTATTCAGTATAGAGTGTTAGAATTCTGCCACACAGGGCAAAAAAGAAAATGATAAAAATAAAAGCTGAATTAGGTGATGCAGAGATTGCAAATAGACTATGATTTTACAATTATTTTTTTTTAATCTGATAGGAATAGAAATGATATGCAGTCTGTTTGGGATTTTTTGCAAACCTTTACATTAAAATTTTATTGTATGTTACAAAAAATAGTAAGAATACTTGGCGGAGTCTGGCAAAGAACTTTTACCAAAAGTTTATCCAAAACTGTATTTTACATTTGTATTCCTTAAAGATTTGTCTGAACATATTTCCTTTTTGTCTTATGCAGCTCCAGAAGTGATTTCAGTAGTTGTATTTTAAAACCACATATTGAAAATAGGTCTGTAAAAATCAATAAATAGCTCAATTATTGAGTACTAGGCAGAACAAAATGTTTTCTTCCACCTCTCTTATTATTAAATATTGAAATAAAGCCTCTGAGTATTTCTTAAGTAAAGGAATCTTTTGGCATCTTCATAAAAAGCTGATTCTAAATCCACCTAGAGGTGAAGGATGGTTTATTTCTTTTTTAAATACTGTTGTCTCTTCAGATTGTACAGAATTTAAATCTAAGGTGTGTCCTGTGCTAAACTTCCATGTAGTAGACAAGAAAGATGCTTGTTACTAGTTACTCCTTTGCTATTATCCAGTCTCTGCTTCCTCTGAACCACAAGATTTTTTGAGGAACTAAAAAATAGGGTTTTCATTGAAAAGAGGCTTTTTTTAAATTAAAAGAAAATCAAAGTAAGCATACTTAAAATACATTTGATTGGAGAACATTCACTCTTGCAAAGCAATTCAAAAAACATTGGCTTTCTGCCTATGATGCACTTTGTTTTTCCTCTGTAAATAACATTTTCATATAGCATTAACAATCCATTTCCTTTTCTCTATGATGATAAATATATTTTCATGTCTGTATTTGGTTTTAAAAAAAACAAACAAAAAACCCTGAAGTACTGCAGGCATATATAACTTGTACATGTTGAGTCTTTGAAGACAGATTTCACTGAAGTCTTGAAGATTTCTTGGCTCTTAATATTTTTTTGGGTTGGCTCATTTAAATTCAGACCTCTGATGTTCTTTGTCTTTGCAAAGTGCACTACAAGGTCATGAGTTTCTGGGGTACAAGAATGTTCTAGCCTTCTTAAATTCTAGCAGTTTCTGTTGTTTTAGTTAAGTCTCTCTCTCTTTTTTTTTTTTTTTTGCCATTGATACAGAGAAATGAAAAATGGAGAATTTGCAGTTTCCTGTCCATGTGATCATTGAGTGCTTTATGTGGTGTCTCATATAAAATTAACAGAATTTAGAGAGGAAAGTAGAGAACATGAATATTCCAGTGTTTGGGAGAGAGATACTGAGATAGAAAGCTGTTAATTTTTAATTTTTTTTCATAAGCCTTTAAAATATTCTGAGTCTTTCACTGTGTAATCCAGCATAGTACATCCTAGTACACTCCTCATGGTATGACCAATGGCTAGGGTAGGGACATCCCTGTGTTGTTTTCTTTTGAGTCCTTTTGAGCCAATTTAAAAGTAAAAAATCCAGACCTGGCAGATCCTCCTTCCATGGCATGCAATGAGGCTGCACTGAAGCGAGCATTAAAAGGCTAAATGTGTGACAGGCAGCATTATGGGGGGCACAACCCCAATCTTTTCCTTGCTCACAGTTCAGTCAGAGGGAGTTTAGCCTCCTCCCTCTGTTTGGGAGGAAGTTATGGCAACATTCTGTGATGTGGAGTTGACTTTGGTAAAATGAAACAGTTCTTTGTGTTGGAGGAGAGGTTGAATACAGCACCACACTTTTATTCCCTCGTCGCCTTCCCTTGCTTTTGATGCTTGTTGCATAATCTTGTGTGCTGCAAAAGATGCAGCTCAACATTTTTTAAGATGTATTTCCAGCAGCTTGCAACAAAAGCATGTTGGGTGTGCTGCTTTTCCAGTCCTTAAGACAAAGTCATTAAGTGATGACATTTTTCACATAGCCGGGACACATCTTATGTCTGAAGTAACAAACTATAATTTATTTCCATGAAGAATGATGATTTCTGAAATTTCCAGGTTTTGGTGCTTGTTCATGTGTTGGTGTTTTACCAGCCCAGAAATACAGACGTTCCTTGCACTGGAGAAAGAAGGCAATCACAGCCATTTCTACTTAAGTTTAGTGTTTGTACCACAAGATGTGGAAAGGAGACAAAGGAATACAAGTGGCTTAGACCAATTATGCAGAAGGCATTTTAAAAGATTAGCCTGAACCTTAAATACACTACACATCTGAGAACAGCAAAGGACCCTTCAACTGTCCATTGCAGCCAATAGCATTGAGAAATGTGACTTTCCCAGCATTCAAGTGTTGTTTGACTAGTTTTCCATGGCTTCGAGCCTTCTGCATGGAGGTGCAGTACTGCAGGTGTTGCTTCAAAGTTTAATACTAACTTGACACCAATATTCAACATTAAGCTATTGCAAAAGTGTCATTTCTTACCTTTATGATGCCCACTTTGTGTCTTGAGCCTTGTCAGTACATTCACAAACTTTCTCTGATTTCCTGCAATTCAGTAGGTGGGAGAAAAAAAGGACCTTTTAACGTGTAAATATCAATGAATGCAACATTTATCACACAGCAAGTTTTGACATTGTAAAGACAACTCTGGGATTTTACTAACTTCACTAAAATTTTAAGGCTTTCTTTACTGTGGTTATGGAGGTTCTGAATTTGTTTTTTTGGTGGCTTTTTTGTTTTGTTTTGTTTTGTTTAGCCTGGAAGTGTTAACTGATGTATAAAATAGGTTTATGTTGTATTATTTATTTCGAAAATCTGCTACCAGTTTCCACGGCAGTTCAGAGATTTAAAAAGGTGAATGAACTTTAAAATCTGGTGCCACCACAGATAGCATACTCTGGTAGCTCCAAAGGTGCTGAGGAGGATCATCTCATGGAAATTTGTTAAGTCTAATGCTTAGAGGAAAGGCAGAGACACTACCTCTACCTGCACAGCAGAAGGGAGTAATTCAGTTCCTCCACAGACATTCAGATCAGCACAGTGTTTATAGGCATAAAAGAGCCAAGGGAGTATATCAGCTTAATGTGAACCCTGATACAACATACCTGCCTTTTCCCATGTGAGAAAATAAATTTGCAGATGCAGCAAGTATTTCCTAAATGCCAAGCTTTTCTGGCTTGCAGATTGCAAGATGTCTGTCATTTATCACACCTTTTAGACCATTCTTGTGGCCTGTCACTATAGCAACTCTATTGGCTTCTACAGCAACACCTGGTCCTATCAGTAGCTTTAGCCCATCAAAGTTCCTTCATAAATATTCCATGTGAAAGTGAATGTAGCTGTCATGTTAATTTGTGGCTAACCTGGTTCTGGCAAGTTTATAATTATATTTATGAAGCAAATAAAGCAGATTGTTTTCTTTTTCTTCAGCGATGACTTAATATAAGCTGATGGAAACAAATAAAAGAAGCTTTACTGATCACAGAAAAAATAAAAAAAAAGAATGTAATGAGGATTTTCTAGTTACCATCTCACAAATACACTCCTAAATCTGTCTGTGTGACCTCTAGTCACTATTCATAGTTGTACTCTCCACAAAACATGGTTACTTTCCCAGTAAATACTACATAAACCTTTTGATTGCTTAATTCCCTTCCTCCTCCACTTCATGCTTCAACTCTACTGCTCTTGTCCCCTCTGCAGTCTCATCCAAATCCCTTAAAGTTAGGGATGAAAAAATAAGATTTATGCCTAAAAATTTGACCTTATATCAAGAAGGACACAGTTGAATTAAACTTCTGTTCACCACCCACTCTAAATGTGGATAAGAGTAGACCAAGGCTTTGCATCTGCCTTGACTTCCAGTTTCTCCTCTCCAAATCTGGTCCAAATTTTGTGGCAGAACTTGCTGAAAATAGGCCAAAGAACTGCTAGCTTTAGAAATCTAAAATTCTAAATTGTTTTACTGTTTTTCCATTGCTCTTGATACCTGAATATATGGGTGGGAAATAGCTGAAGCAATAGAAGTCTGCAATTCTTCCCTTCTGTTGCTTTCATAGACACATTGACCAGAAAATGCAATATTTCTGGCATAAAGTAAGAGAAAATAGTCTTAGACTGAAAATAAACTGTTTGAGAGACTGTAAGGGAAAAGTGTGCCCACAGGACATAATATCCTCCAGAATTACTCCTTATACATCACTGTTCAAGTCTGATGAAAACTTTCTGATTGCTTTCAGAGGAAGAGAGGGTTATCTCTTCAGTCAAGATAAACAGCCAGGTTCACCAAATGGCGACTGTCATCAGTGGGCACTGCAATCTGGCACTGAAAAAGATATGCACATGACATAATTATGGTTCCCATCTCTATAGCTGTTAAAAATGGCTATTTAAACTATTAGTGCATTTTGTAGGTTGTCTTTCTGTTTATACAGACATTCTGAACTACAAAACTGAAATTAACTAATTTTATCTCTTAAAGGATTCCTAAGGCATATGTTTAATGTATATGAGATTCTATTTTTACTGTCTCCTGGATTACAGGAGACTTCCATTAATTCAGAGCATTGTGGCACTTTGTAGCTCACATCACAAAGAACAATTTCTCCATTCATAATTATACCTTCCTGCCAATTTTTCTTTCTTCCAGTCTCTGAAAAGAGTCCTTTAAATACACTATATATGACATGATTTAGAAACCAAAGTAACCACATCAACTGAAATCAAAGTAAGCCTTTCTTCAGGAGTTAAATGAAGTCAGTCTGTACAAGAAAGCTACAACTTGTGCTGTAGGATCATTGCCACAGAAAATTAGCTTCTTCAGTTTGCTGCCTCTCCTTTTACAAATGCCAGTTCAGTTAAGAAGTGTCTGTGAGTTCATATCTGTGTATGTAATTCATAGAGGAATTGCATCTGGAGATGCTGCCTACTGAAATAGCTGACCTGCTTTTATCCCCTGAATGATATTCGTTCAACACATCCCCTGAAAAAAAGGATTTGCTTCCTCATCATCGTGTAATACTCGCAACAACAAAACACATGCACGAAAATCTTGTCGTACTGAATGAGGCCATTAATGCAAGAGCAGTGAGAGAGTGTAATAAAAAAAGAGACAGGGAAAAACAGCTCCTTGTCAGCTTCCTCACCATGATGTAGAGACATGTGAGAGAGGACAGTCTGCCTCTGTCACGAGGACGCAGAGTCCAGCTGGTGTCTCTGACCTTACCACTGCCAGGGTGTACAAAGAGAGGACACTCCCTATGAACTGTGTCTCGTTAGCATTTTGAAAGAACTCTGTTCTGAAAGCTGAAAGGAGTTCAGAATATGGCTAACCCAGTAAAATTGTAGTTATAGATGTACAAGGATGGGTTTGAGAATTTCTTGTCCAAGCAGCCTATTGCGTTAAAATGAAGGAATTAGACCATACCTTTGAAAGGTATATCAGATAAGATAATCTCACATGTATTTGATATCAGTTGAATAATTCACTGGTCAAAAATGTAATTACAACTGTGTATATATCAGATTATCATATGACCCTAACACAGTGTTCAAAACAGAATCCTCAAGGCAAGGCATGGAAAAGCACTGTGATCCACAGGGGAAATGGTCCTAGTAGAGACAGTGCAAAGATTTGCTTTTGGCCAAGCCAGTAGCACAGATCTTTTTCATTTCAGAAAGGATACATCATGCAATTCTCTGCTCAGTACCTGGAGGGGCACCAGAAGCAGCATGCCTGCTCTTTTGGCTGAGCACAGTTTCTGCTCGACATGTCTTGGGCTGCTCCTTCAGGAGACTGACTTGAGGAGTGAGTCATAAGTGTGGAGGTGGTAAGAATTCAGAAATCATCTGCATAAGGGAGAAATGAGGTAATTATGCCTGCACTTTAGTCTTTACAGTGTACTGTAAATCTGCAACGTTTGGCAGTGAAAGGAACTAAGTGTATCACTTAAGTCTACCATAACCAGCTGGATTATTATTCATACCTGGAATGTTTTTCAGGGCAAAAGAAGGTCAAGAAATGGATGAGGCAAGTGAGGGAATGTTGCATCTTCACAGCCTTTATTAAGAACAATTAGGTTCAGATTTTACATACCATTCCTCACAAATGTGTCTGTGCAAAAAATGGTAATGTTTCTCATCATTTTTAAGAAGACTGCAACTTTTAAAAATATTACATAAGTGTTCTGGTATGACTTTTCCCATTGTTTGTAGTAGTACTGTTCATGTGAAAATGTGAGTGAAATTGCTTGGTTATCTTTGAATTCTTGTTTAGTGCTTTCCTGTAGTCTTGCCAGTTTGTTCTTTAATGCTGCTAGAAATTTTTAGATCCACATTTGGAAAACACTATATGCAGTCCAGCTCTTCCCTGTTTTTTTTTTCTTACACAGGAAAATTATGAAACAACAACCATTTTTATGAGAAGAAAGAAATAGCTTTGAAAAGTAACAAAGCTGTTGGCTAAATATCCTTTTATGAGAAATTAACTTTGATTTGATGGTGAAATAAACTTCAATTATGTCAGATAAATTCTCTATTACAATCAGGAGCATCTCCTCCAAGTTGTATCTTAACAGGATCATATGATTATTTTCAACTTCCTTACACACAACCTTATAAGAGTTTCCTAAACAAGACTTCTAAAAAGTAACTGTAGATAATAAGTGAGCCATGATAAATAAATCTCACTATCAATTTGTGGAGTTACTTCAAATTTCTTAATTTATAATTATTTAATTGTGGTGGGAAAGAAAATTAAAATAAATATTTGCAGACTTTCAAAATTTGATACACTTGGTATTCTTGGTGGTGTCAGTGGTAATTCTACACTGATACAGAGCTGAGCTTATAATTTACTGGAACAGCAAAAATTTATCTCGATTGTTACCAACTATTTCTACCTACAGAAGTTTCACAAATTTTTCTGAGTTTGTAAAAAGATGAAGTTTCTATTTGCATCACTTGGTATTTCTAGTATGCATTGAACTTGGTTTTCTTCAAATTATTACCTCATCTAAAGTTACTATTTAATGATTATTTTTATTTTCTCCTTGCTTTAGTTTGTAGGAAAATGTTGCACAGTGACCAAGTGGCCTCCAATCTCAAAGCTTTTCCTAACAATTGATTGGAATAGATCTTAGGTGGAGAACTATTTAAAGTTGTGTAGTTGAGAAGCTGATTTTAAGTGGTAAATGCCATTCATCACTGAAACAAGGAAGCCTGTGGGACTGTAGAACTGGCTGACTTATTGTCAGCTTAGTCAGAAAGTTCAAGTGTATGTCTGAAATAATATAAAATGTTCTATCCCAGATATTCCTTAGAATAGAGCACAACATATTTTGATCAGAGAGCATCAAATGTTTGCAAACTTCATAAAATATACATCTACTTCTCATTCTGATCTTAAAACATTTAGGTTTTAAAGAAATAATTATTATGTGTTTCATGTTTGTGTGGTTTTGCTCTTTTTATTGCGTTTTGAGGTAGAGAGGAAAGGTAAGAGCAGGAACTTGTAAAGGGAGAAAGGAAATTCTTTTTTGTAAAATGAACAATAGAAAAAAATATAGATGACCCTTAAATGTTTCTATAGGAATGTTTCTATCTACAGCCCACCTCAAACTAGGTATTTTAAAGCTAGTTGTGAATAGGAATCTGATTCAGAAAGTCTATTGAACAGATTGCAGCTTCCTTGTACACATACCTGGGTTTTCTTCCCATGGAAATTGAGGAAGGTGAGCATGCTGCAGAGACATGATGCTCTAGTTCACTACCAGTAGTTGCTGGGTCCTGGGATATCCCCTTGGAGTTCTGCTTGTGGAATTAAGTCCCACTTTAACTGAGCCCACAGCCTCTGCAGGGACTCTCCCTTGGTGCCCCAGCTCTACACCACCACAGTGAAGCTGCTGAGATGTAACATAGAGATCCCTCTGAAAATCTTGGGAGGTTCTGGAAGATGACTGAAAAAGAGCAATGGGATGAAACTAAGTAACAAGTTCAGGAATGATGGGAAAACAGCATACTATTTGTTTAGGATAGGCCTCCATTTGTGCTTTAAAGTTATGGTAAAAATCAGATTTCTTGGATTCCTGGTTTTATTTATAGTTATTTTTTGTGGTCACCTGGTTTTATTTGTTCTGCAAACGTTTATTATTCTCCCAAGTATTTTTTCAACCTATTAAGCAGTTTAATTTTGAGAGAATAAAGGTTTTTCAAGCCTCCCAGAGGTTTGAATTGCTTTCAATTTTCAATAGTTGTCCTGAGGGAAGACATTTTGTCCGTAATGAAAATTTGGGGGAAAAAAAAAAAAGGAATTTGAATAGATCTGTCTGGTTGTGCTAGATGAGTTATTAAAAAAAAATGTGTCTCACATTCATCACATTCAGGGCTGTTTCTTCTTCCTTACTAGGCTTTGGGGGGAATGGGGTGGGGATGGGAGAGCAGTATGAAGATTTCAGAAGATCTGGAGGAAGGTCTTAGTATTGCAAATGCGACAAAGAAGGATACAGGAATGCATAGGAGAGAAGTAGAGAGGAACATGGAATAAAAGAATGTAAGTAATAAATCTAAAGGGAGAAGTTTGTTAGCCATACCACTTGTGAAAGAAGCAAATTAAATGCAGACATTTTCTGGGGTTTCAGATCTTTTCATTAATCTCTAGGTTAGTGCTTTAAAAGGGTTTGCTATTAATTCAGCACTTGATAGTTTTCTCCCATTGGAGAAGGGCTTCCCTGCATAGATTTGACACCTTTATTTTCATCCCTTTCAGAATTAGTACCAAGCAGCTCTATGCCACATGCACATTTTTCTATTACAGGCAAACCCCAGGAAGCTCATTAAGTTTTCTTTATGGCTCCTATGCACTGCTGGAGCCATACCTAAGTGGAGTGTCTGACTGTCAGTGATGAGATACCATGAGGGTATGTGTATTTCAGAAAACACCATGGCTGGCACACAGGAATAGACAAGTACAGCAGCACAGCAGAGGACGAGCTGTTCAGCAGGCATTTCAGCTGCATAAACTGTAACATGAAGTTCCTGACATTGGCTTCCACCTTTGAGAGTAAAATTGTTTCTGAAACAGCTTCTGTGGAACCACAGAATATTACAGAGATCCTACATTCAAGAAAAGTCTGGAGGCTGAAGATGAGTAGACTACTACTAGTTAAAAATGTTACTGTTCTCTTTAAAGTGCTTTTGTGCAAAATACTTATTTGAAAAAAAATGTCCTTGCGGGAAATGTGACATTGGTGGAATATTTGATGGGTTATTGGTGGGAAATAATATTTTTTGCTCAAGTACTCAGCTTTAACATGATGTTTATCCTAAAGATAAGTGACAGACCAGAAGAGTGCCAACAGATTGGCTACTCCTGCCAGCTCTGTAACTCTTGTTGTGAGTTTATATTAGTTCTTGTGTTGTTGATCTTGAGGAATTCATGCTCTTACCAAGGTAGTCTTGGATAGTAGTCTAGTAAAATTACTACAGAGAAATAATCTTCTCTTTCTTCCTTATAACTTTCCCTTTTCCCAAAATTTCTGATTGTCTGTTAAAATTCTCAAACTGTTTCTTACATAACCAGTCATCCTTTCTATTTTAAATCTTCCCACTGTTTTCTGTAGCCAAACTTCTGCAGTTTTATTACACAGTTTTTATTTGAGTGGGTGGGCTGATCTTTCACAATAAAAGCAATTTCCAACACTTATAAAAAAATGATCAGGCCATATGGTGCACACACACATGCACTTAAAAATGTTACCAGGCAGGGCCCACAAAGGTGTTAGTACCACCTGGGTTTGAAATGTAAACACATTGCAGCTCTCCTGTTGAATAGTACTCTAGCACTGCCATAAGTCAGTGCATGCTGCTACATGTATCAGACTGACTTAGAAATAAAAATGTACTTGAAGTATCCATCTATCTCAGGCCGGGGGTCTATATACAAATCATGAACGGGACGGGACTGCTGTGGAACATGCCTTGAGCTGTTTTATTTTTCAGCATCAGTCTCATTACATGGTTTATGACAATAGGAAGATGCCAGCAGCTCACATCCCAGGCAGCAGATGAAGAACTTAATGTTACAACTTACTTTATAACTTTTTTGACCAATCACACAAAGCAGAAGCATATTGACAGTGGTTCCATCCAACCACTATAAGCACACGTACCTTTGCCTGCTTATTTTGAATACAATGCCTGCTTGTAAGCCTTAAAACACAATGCACAGGCTCCATTATTAAGCTAAAAACTTCCTAATATCTTGCTAGATAAACTTTTCTGCAGCTTAGGGAGTTATCCTAGACAAGCGTTAATACACAGACCATTGTTCCATTTGTCCTTACTTTTCTACATTTTACATAATTTTTCTGCTGACCAAACTCATGGCTACTGCTTAGCTCTAATCACAGTTCTGTTGTCTCTGAGGCCTGTCTTTTGCTGCTTTCTCAAAACCCTCTGATTGTATGGATTTCCACATCCATCCTTCTTCTTTAAATGGTTTAGGATGGCTGAAGTTGTGCTAAGCAAATAAAAAGAAATAATTTTCTAAAGTTTTGCCACCTTCATGATTTTGGTAGGGGCTAAACCTGCCCCTGGTTGTGTTAGTGATGGGTGGGACCAGTGGGTTTCCTGCACAATCCCAGGAGTGTGGGAACCCAGGAAATTTCTCTGGCTGCCCTGGAGGGCTCGAGCCCATGCCCAGGGGGCTCAGAGACTTTGGCACAGAGCCCAAGACCCCTGTGCCTTTGATTTGGCACTAGGAAAAAAACAATTACCAACCTTTATGTGAAGAATTACAAGTCAGGAGAGTTTAAGCAGAATAATAGTTAGTTAGTTACGAGTTAAAAAATAGATTTTTGAGGGTTTTAGCATGGAGGCTCGGGGTCCCAAGATGGAGGAATCTGGGCGTGTCCAGTCTTTCTCCTTCTTCCTGGCCTCCATCTTCTGGGTGATGCTGGCACTTTTGGATTGATTTAGAGTAGAAGCTCACTGTCTAACACAGGTGATAGGTATTGGGAAGTTATGGTAAATAATGTACACACAGTTTTTAGTATAAAAGGACAACACCGCCTTTGAGGCGGGCAGACCCGACCTGCCAGACAGACCCCGGCGGGTCAGAGAAAGAATGTTATAGATAAGAAGTAATAAACAACCTTGAGAACAAGAACAGAAAAATCCTGACTCCTTCTTTGACTGCCAGGCTGGGAAAAGGAAGCTGGTACATATCTCAGAGTCACTCTGACCAGCAGAGATTCCGAGACAGGAGGACAGAGCAGGGAAGCTGTGCCATGGCCTCTCCTCCCCACCGAGCAGCAGGCATGGGCAGCACCTTTACCACTCCACAGCCCAGAGCTGGACTTGGCTTCTCCTTTAAGTCAGAATAACCAGGATCTGCTCTAATTTCTCTTGGCAGAAAGAGCTCCCTGGAGGCACTCCTCTGTTTCTGAATACTTGGTGTCAGTCGGAGATACTGCTTAGGATACTCTCTGTCCCTGTGTCAAGGACACGGAGTAGGTTGCATAAAGCACTTTGCTCAGGGGCCTGTTAAAGGCACCTTTATGTCTCTAATGGACTAGAGCAGTGCATGAGGCATTAATCAGAGGACAGGAATGGTCCCCCTCCTTCTTTCAAGAAATATTAGTATCTCACAGACCACAGTTTCATTTTCTTACAGCACTTTACAAGCCGACTTCAGTACTTGTTACTCAGGGACAGTAAAGGATAAGAGCTTCAGTGAGGCAATATATTCACTTCTAGGAAGAATATCTTCTGTCAGTTCTCATTTTCTCCCTGCTTTTGAGCTTGCCAAGGATCAGTTCTGGTGGGATCTGAAGGGAATCATCACGAGAGGTCACTGTGACAGGACTTCCTAAGAAGGTCTCCAAGGGCCTCAGATAAGAGATAGGGGAACATTTTTTACTTTCCCTGACAGCTTCTACAAAACAACAAACTCTTCTCCACCAACCCCCAATAATAACCCACATAAAAGGTATAATTTTGCAAGGTGGTATAATTTCTTCCATACCTGAAACAAAATTAGAGACAAAACACTGCTGGGTATACAGCATAGATTATGTCCATGGCAATGTATCATAACTTTAGGAAAATATTTGGTCTAAAAGAAGTACGTCAACTCTTTGGTTATTTGTTGAACTAGATTCAAAAAAGACTCCAGAATTTCTCTAATCAGCTTATTTGGTACTGTTGCTTTTGTTTGTTTTTCTCTTTTGGAAAAAAAAAAAGTGTTTTTTCTCTACCCTCTCTTTTCCACCTGTTAAATTCTTATAATATATTTTCATCCCAACTTGTATTACAATGTGGCGTTCAAATATAAGTGAAATTGCAATTCTCAGCTGCTGTATGAGACAACTCTGCTGACAGACACCAAATACCTTAGAGGTATAGAAGGTGGCAGTGCTGAGCTGCCTTTGTTTCCCTTAGGCTGTCTTTCAGGAACTCCTGTGCTGTTCTAGCTGTCCCCGGCCTGCTAATATGTGGTTAGAAACTGAGAGGATAAATGAACTCATGATGCATAAAAATTTACTGCTATTCTTGGGGTTTTATAGTCTTTATTTTGTAAAACTCTGCCAGTGTTGGTTTCCAAAAAAATTCCCAGCAAAATGTGTCACCTATTACATTTCCACTTCAAGGAAAGGGTGGAGAGCACTTTCTTGAGACACGGGTTCATCATCAAAGCACAAAGTACAAATAAAATGAAAGAAAACTTGCAAGAGAATGGTAGAGATGGTGGTTGAAAAGGAGGTCACCCTGAGGAGCACTCCTCTCAAACCCCAGCTGTCACCAGCCCTGCATTGGGCCAGCCAGGGCCTTGTTTGCTGGAGCCTGGAGAACTTCCAAGGACGAGTTTGCACTGCCTGTCAGGATAACCCCTTCCAGCCCTGCTCTCCCATCCCAACAACAATCTCTCTCCTCTCCCATCCACACAGAGAAGAGCTGGGCTGCATTTTGTTTGCAGCTGTGTAGCTGCAGACTGCACACCACCTTCCTCTCTGAGCCAAGCAAGTGCAGCTGCCTGTCTCTCCTCACTAGCCCTGGGCTGTGAGGCTGTGACTGTCTTACAGCCTTCCACTGGGTTTTCTCACAATTCTCAGCATCCCCCTCAAGCTGGAGAGTTCAGAGCCCAGTGTTTCAGGTGAACCTCCACAAGCACTGAGTTAAAGGGTATAATAAATGACCTGCTGGCTGCTCTCCTCCCAACATGTGTGTGAAGCTCTCCTTGGTGCTGCGAGAGCACGCTTTGTAGCTCTTTTCCAACCAGGCATCCGCAGTGACTGCCAGAGTGCTTCCAGCACAGCTCTTGCTCTGCAGGCTGGCTTCCAGCCTGTACTGACACACAAGGTTATTCTGCCCTAGGTGCAGAACTTCTTGCTTTTGTTTGTTGAACTTGAGCTGGCCTGATTCTGAAGCTTTTCAATGTCCTTCTGGACGGACTGGGTAAAACTCCCTGCTCAGATGCTGAGCCTCTGAAATGTGTTAAATTTCAGACTTAGCTGATTTGACCACATTTAATTAAGTTTATCAGGAGAGTGTCTCTTCATTGTTATTACAGGCACAAAGAACAGTTAATTTCTTTCACCTTTCTAAAAAGTGTGAAAAAGAATGTGCTGCTAAAATCTGTGCCTGCTCTTGACCAACATGCTCTAACTTCCCTTAGCACCTATTCTGTTTACTCCCAAAGGCCTGAGTTTTATCTTCCTTATTTGCTCTACTGAAATTAATCCAAAACAGACTAATCCAAAAAGGTTTAATCTAGTCCAGTTAAAAACAGGAATTTTGGATTCTGGCTGGCACATTCCGAGTGTTACTGGTTTTGTAGGCATAGTTAACTCACTGACTAATTTATTTCAGAATCGTCTTAAGCATCAGTATTTTTTAAAGGACAGCATCCAATTCTGCTAGCAATTATTGCATTTTATTTCATTAATCAACACAAAGCTGTTCTTCAAATTAAAAAGAAAAATCAGCAGTAAGATCAGGGGTTTTTTTACTATTTTTATTGACTTAAAAGGTCTATTTCTTGTTTTACTTCACCACTGAATCATTTCAAAATCACTGGAGGCAAAGGTGTTGCACTAGTATAAAATCAATAAGAAAGGAGTTAAAAGGCCATACTTTCCACATGCAGTGAATGAGAAATGAAAGAGAGGTTTATAATATCATAAACCTTGGAACTGTGTCTGGTAATTATCCCTGCTATGGCCTGCCAGGGAAATGACCACCATCTGTTGCTGCCCACCAGTGCCCTGAAAATACAATCAGGCTGTGAGTATTGGCTGGAACAAGCAGCAAACTAATCCTCTCCACTTCAGCTCTTCAAATTACATGTAATTACGTGTAAGATACAGGCTCAGTCCGCACGGATTTTTCAGACTTTGGAGTTGTGAAGATTGAAGCAAATGTCATTTCTCCTACACTCACTGTTCAGCTTTCCCCTCTGTATTTGTATTTCATAGCTTTTGGTTTTAAATTGCTGGGAAAAAAAAAACCAAAAAAACCCCACCAACAACAAATTGAGTCTACCTTCAGAGGTTTGAGTGTGTTTTTCTTGGTTTGTGCATTTAGAAATGGGACTTTTCCTCATAGATCAGCTTTGAGCTAAAGTTAATCTTTTTCCTTATGAAACAGAGATAAAACTGCTTTTAAAATAAAGGAAATGTTTCAAGGTTCTGAGGCAGTTTCAGTAATATATACACATCCCTGTAAAGAATATCCAGGAACTAGACCATGGTAAAACAAAGTGTGATAAAGAAATCTGCTGAAATGAAAGAAGTGAAAGTAGGAAGAAATAGCATGGAAAAGTTAGATTAGAAGAAAAAGAAGGAGGTGAAATAGAAAGGGTCAGAATCTATAAAGAATACAGGGCAACCTTAATTCTAATTTGGCTGTCTCTAGTTGCTTCTAACTTTCAATGCAATATGAAGCAGTGTCTTCACAGAATACTTTTTTTAGTAAAAAAAAGGAGAATAGAAAAATTTCTAGTTCCTAGCAAGTTCCTATTTAGTGCTTCCCAGTGCAGAAAAGAAATACCAATATGTTCAATCAACAGCTTCAAAAACCAGAGGAATTTGGAATTTAAAAAAAAATTTAAAAATGGGAAAATGAATAAGGCAGAAAGGAAAGAAGAAAGGAAGAAAGGAAGGAAGGAAGCAGCAGGGGGATTCTGCTTTATTTGCTTTCCCCCATTTCAGATGGATTAAAGAATTATTAAAAATTAAAATCCAAAATCACTCTCAGACAAACCAAGTGAGAATGGCTTCAGCTGAACTGGATAATATCTAGGTCCCAGAGGACCCAATTCTTCTTCATCTGTTTTTGGCTAGGATATAAAGGGTCTCTGAATCATTTGGAGTGGTCTGCAGCAGTAATAATGTATTCCTTAGAGCTCTGCCACTCACAGACAGAATGCAAGACAAGAGAAGCAAAGCCACTGGAGAGGCTTTTTTCTCCTGTTAGATTAAGCACTTTGGCTTCTCTGAATGAAAACAAGACTATGGAAGTATTAGATACCAATTAATGGTGAAAATAGGCTGTGTCATAAGGGGCATTTCCCCAGAGATAGCCATGACAATGTTTGGTCAGTGTTTGGAGGCAAAAGGGATGCAGGGCTCAAGGTGAACTTCACTAAATTGTGGAATGTGTTTGTAAAATCAGGGTTGTGAATATTTTAGAAGAATGCTGTAATGTATTCTTCATTTAATTGTGAAGACACCATTAGGGATTCAAGTGGAAAATGTTACATTAATATACAGTGGTTTTACAAGGAAAAATAAATCCACAGGCCATGCAGGCAATAATAGGTACTGAACACACAATTTCCAGTCCATGACACAAAATCCCCTGGTCCATATGTAAATAAGGTGGAAAATTAAGGTTTATACACAAAAACCAACACATTAGCCTCCCATGTGTAAGCTTGGAAGAGTGGAAACTTCCTTAACTCCCTTGCCTGCCTCCCTAGGTGGGTGGGTGGTAGTCAAACCTCCCTGTGCCTGCTGTGGAAATACAGCTGGTCCTGTGGAAGGAAAGAAGGAAAGAGAGCACCATGGCTGCTTCCAGCAGTGGGAAGCACAGGACACAGTACAAGGTACTCTCAATGGTATTGGTCTCCTGAGACAGCTGTTATGGCTAAGAGCTGGTTTTTCACCCTCTGAGTTTTAATTGTCTAGTCCATGTTTTCCTTGTAGTTATAAAATAATAAAGGAACCTCACAGTCATTCTGTGAGGTCATCGTGAGGTTTTGGTCCCAACTCTCATCTTGCAATATTTTTATTTCAGTTTAATTTCCATCTCTCCAGTGATATTGCTCCCCATTTACATTGAAATAGGACTTTCCAAACTATCTGTATGGATAATGCACAGATGCAAATTCAGCTAAATGCATATTAAGCAATTTACTGCAAGTGCTGCATTACATACAAGGATGAAGATGGAGCCTTTAATGGATAAAAGACATGTCACTGAAACATACTTTTGTTTCTAACTTTGCCCATAGTGAGTGAAGAATGGCGCTATCCATACTGTGAAAACAAAGGTAGATTATAGCACATTTATCTTTATCCCACTCCATTAAAAAAACTCTTAGAAAGATAAAGGTCCTAACCTCACAAGGTATGTAAACAATAAATGGGCTATAATATTTCCTTTCTCTGTATATTTTTCTCCTTTGAGAATGCTGTTAGCTCCCGATCTCTGCTGCAATATTATAGAGTATATTTTATTGGAATATAAGTTCGTGTGCTACCTTATAAATAAATACATTCAGCTTATCAATGTTAAATGAAAATGTCACCATTCTCTTAGCGTGCCTACCAAATGAACAGCATCCTGACAATGCTATTTGATGTGCTGGAGCCTAATGGTATTTCTTGTTCAGAGTCTGTAGCCATTCAACCTGAAAACAAATAATTAAAATAAATTATACCCTTTGTGTCTGCAAACTTAGGAGAAGAACAAAAATAGCTGCACAGGAGGGAGGTTAACACATGGATATCTCTTGACAGTATTAGGAAGACCTCAAAGGGATTCCCACATGTGCCTGACTGCAGTGATTTATGTGAGGAATCCCATGTCAGACTGTTAAGTTTAGCAAACAGGATTTCCAGTAGCAGATTTTCAGAAAAATCTGGTTCCTCAGGGGTATTGTGTTCCTCCCAATTATTTGAACTCTCAGAGAGGCTTTGGCCTTTTTTCTTCTCTAGTCATGGATGTATGTGTGTCTATGCATAAAACTCTTGGGTTTGCTTGTTTCTGGTGTTCTTCTGCTTACATGGGGCTGTCCTTGCTGTCATGACAGAGATTTCATTCCTTTTACCACAGCTGCCAGCCACCTTCTACAGGTGCCTGTGGAAGTGTGCTTGTTTTTCTGATGGTGATGAGTGCTCTCAGCTGGTGTCGTTTCATCTTCAAAGCTCCTTCTAGTTTTCTTCCTGCATTACCTTTTATCAGTGCACAGTGGAAGGTTCCCAGGGTCTCAAAACTTTAGGTCCCAAATATTATTAATGCTGAAGGATCTGATGTTTAAGTCCCTCTGCTGTGCTGAATAGCTAATGACAATGAAAGAAATAATTTTATGGTTGGGAAATCAACATTAAAACCCCAAAACTCTCAGTTTGTGGCAAGGCATCCTCTTTAGCTTTTTCCTTGTGTTCTGTTGGTGCTCTTCCCTTCAGAGGGAGGAGGCAACTGATGTGATGCGTGAGTTGGAATAGGGAGAGGATTTTAACAAGGAAAGCAGCACGAGCCAAGTGGCCTTCTCTGTACTTTAATATGACTTGTGGCTTTGTCATATCTAGGGATATCAGACCATAAATGGCATTGTTTTCAGCAATCTCCTGCTCTTGCAGAAGAGAGAGGGGTTTTTATTTTAGGCTGGGCTGTGCTGCCTTGGCTAAACCACCCCCATCAGGTCCCTTGGGGCAGGTCTGCAGGGCAAGCCAGATGTCAGCAGTGCTGTCCACTGAGCACCTCACCTTTGGGGTGTTTGTAGGCACACCATGCACCCCAAAAAGCTTGCATCACCCTCCTGAAGGCTTGACCCATTTGCAGTTCTGTGTAGACCATAAAAATCAGTCTCTGACAGCTAATACATAAATGGACTTAAAAGACTTAAATGACTTAAATGACTATCACCACCTGGAAAGGAGAAAACTGGAGGGACCAAGTCAATAGGGTGTGCAAGGGAGGTCCTGTTTACCCACTTGCCTCCCCTCTCCCCAAAGGATATCAGTGGCTGTGCCAGCTCCAGCAGCCAAGCCTGTCCCAAGTGTAATTGCCTGCATGCCTGAGCAGAAGATTTTGTCCCCCAGAATGCCTGGAACCCAGCCTAGCTCAAGAGCAGAAAGTTAATTTGCTGCTGGCCTGAATGCTTTAGATGATCTAGGCTTCTCTGAATAAGGCTGGTAAGAAGAAATCTCTTTTTCTACCCCGTCCTCCTTCTGTCCCAGATGCTTTCTCAAGAGATCCTAGCTCATGCATAAGAAGTAGAATAATAAAAAGCCAGGGAACTCAAGGAAAGTTTTCACTTTGGAAAAAAAGTTAATTCAGATTTAAAATATGAGAGATGCTTTTGCTGAGTCTTGATTCTTTTAAAAGTCACTTATTTTCTCTAAACTAATGGCTGAAAATGATTTTTTATTTTTGGCATTAAAAAAGGAGATAGCATTTTAGATTTAGTTCTCTGTAGTGAGAACCATTGCTAGCTTGAGCCTGTATCAAACTCTCTTTTTTTGATGCAAATTTTATAGTTTTGGGTACATCAATGAAGACTATCAACCTCAGCAGATGTATCTATCTGCCTCCAAGGACTCTAAAGAGACCAAGAATACTTCAGTGGTTCAGTTACAAGACTAGAAGTCAGAAGATTGGGGACAGATTAAAGACTTGTCTGAATTAATCTTAGCTATTTATGGCTTCAGAATAAGTAACCCAATTTACATCAGTTCAAGACCTTGTGCTTTACAGTTTCTTCTCATCTATTTCTAATTCAAAGAGGGAAAAAATCATGTAAGAAGTCCAGCAAATTACTTAACTCCTCCACCCCAGTGTTCTATTTCATAAAATAAGGTGGTGATGATGATGATAATTACAGATGTTATTTGAGTAGTGGCACTGACAATGGAATTAGAGATTTTCAGAATGTGGGAATATTTCTGTGCAGATAGGATGCTGTATGCAGGTGTCTAGAAATACCTGAGAAGGAAATAGCATAGAGTAGCAGTTTAATTTTGGAAGCAAGTCTGCTTTGTCCATGTTTTCAGCCAATCTAGATCACAACTCTTTGAGGATGGGTACCTTTGCTGCCTTGGTTTGGTTTCTGTGCAGCTGCAGACACAGTGATAATGAATTTAAATAGGAATGCTGAGCTTCTGATGCCACTAGAATGTATTTAAAGCACAGTTCACTGCCTTTGGTGATTCTTGGTCTCCATGCATCTTTGTAGAAATCAAAGGTTATTTCAGCCCTGAAAATGGTGTTTCTGTTATTTGGTTGTGTTGAGCTTTTTATGCAGTTCAGTAGCTAAAAGAGGTGAGAGAGATGTCCAGTTTGGAAAGAAGAAGCTGAGACCATCCATTTAGTGTCACTTAGGACCTATTACAGAAGAATAATTTGGTCATTTAGAATTTTAGATGAAAGTATAAATAGTCTAAAGCTCCACTGCATCCCAGAGGTGAAGAGATGGAGGCTATTTGTAGTCATACTACCAGATGTTTAGTCATTGCTTTAAGTTCAACAACAAAAACTGAAAACAAAAAGAGAGCTGCTAATTGGGGGTGTTTGGAGTCGTGTCACAGGTGAAAGATGATCTAAAATGCTGCTTCATAGCACAGTGCAATAGTGAAATTAGCACATGTCTATTATCACTGCTTGCAACTCTGCAGGAAACTAATGGAAATAGCTTAATCTTTTCAAGCTCTGCTAAAAGGAGAAATGTAGGATTTAACCTGTGTTCCTGAGTTTCCCCTCCTCTCTTATTCCTTGCCAAATTCTTGCTGCACGGCAGATTTTTATTATTTGGTGATAATAAATTGCCTGGACTGTAAATTTAATAAATAACTAGAGATTAGGGACCTGGTCATTCATTTCCAGAGGCAGTGGTTGGGATCCATTGTGCTAATGGTTAGAAAGAGAAAAGGGAGCAGTCCTAAAATTCCCTCTCTTGAACCAGATTCAGGGAGCTGTCTTTGCAAAGCAGTAAAAGCAAAGGCATTAATTATACATTTCCATTATGACAGAGCCAACATCAGCAGTGACTAAAACATAATTTGTTTAGGTGACAGTGCAGGCTGTTCTCTGATCAAGTTTTGTTTCCCAGAGGGAGGCATCAGTCTTAAATTACGCAGCAAGCAGGCAAGAGAAAGGAAGCAAACAATAAAACACTTCCCAGAGGAAGAAAAGACAAAAAATTGTCTCTCAGTGTCTTATTAAATAAATAAATCTACATTTTTTGTCAATTAAAAAAAAAAAAAAACAGCAATGGGGTACAGCTTTAATTAAAGGAAATGGTTTTTTCTTGGGGCTTCATAAGATTGCATTTTAGATTTCCAGTGATGAGTTATTTTTAATGCAAAAAAAGCTTTATCATTGTAAGGAAGGAAAAGATGAGAGAAAGAAAAACACTTGGAAAGTGCTGACCAGAGGGAAACATGGGATATTTAACTTGTCTTAATGTAATGCATAAAGTAATTTGGATTTCTTTAGTAAGGTATGCACAAAAACCAGAACTGCTGTCAATCAACATATTTAATTTTACAGAAACACTGATATATATATATTTATATTTATATTTATAGTTATAGTTATAGTTATAGTTATAGTTATAGTTATAGTTATAGTTATAGTTATACACACACATATATATACACATTAATAGTTATGTGCAATTAAAACTGGACATGCATCTTTTTGGGGAAATATATCTTTATGTTTTGATTTATAACTTAGTATAAGCTATCCAGCATAGGCCTAATTTTACTTTCTCTTAAATTTCAGTGGATTTATTATTTTGCATAAACCTTTGTACATATTTTAGGCCATTACCAAATCAAAGACCTCAAAGGGTGTTTTTTGTTATTTGCTTTTAATTTTTGGTTGCTATACAGAATCATTGCTTGTAAGTTTTTATTGTAATTTGACTTTTAATATCACATCCCCTGACTGCTTCAGCCTCTCTACATTTGGCATGAGTAAAGCAAAAAGTAAATATAAGCCTTATTTCTTATTATGTCCAGACCTTTCAGGAGAAACTACAAAAACTAGGAGTATTTTCCTGTTGAACATACAGTTCCATCTCCAGTGTTTTTTTTTTCTGCCAGCATCAGGTGAATTAACAAAACAAAAATGCAAGTAGTTTACCCCATGTGCAGCAAACAGTCCTTTGAAACACTGTGCAAAATTAGATTCTCTCTAATAAAAGCAACAAAAATCTACATGTCATGAAAATGATTACAGAGAAATTTGTGTGAGCTTAGAAGTTTTGATTTAATTGAAGTAATTAATATATCCCATCTTTAAAAAAAAAAATAAAGATGCTTCTGAACACTTGAATTGTTCAAGCAATTAGATCCTGAAGAAAACCACTGCCCAATATTACTCTGAAAGGGAATGAAAGCAGCATTGTCTCCTTACTGCAGGCTTAAACTAGAGTAGTTTGGTTTATAATTTAAACATTTAGGCATGCTTCAATTATAAAATCAACTTTACTGTACTAGTTATTTGGAACCTTCAAATGCAGTGATCTGAGTGCATGTGTCTTTATAGACCTGTCATTCCTAAAAGGCTGGGTTGCCATCATCCCCAAAAGGAGTGATGGAAACCCAGACAAAACGCTGCATAAAGACATAAAAAATGTTAAGAAAATGGTCTGGGAACAAATGATCTCAATCTTTTACATGTGTTCTCAGTTTCATCGCTCTTAACTGAAATAAGGAGCAAAGGATTAATATGAAGACTGGCTGACCTGATGTCCCACAATTACATCACCTCCAGTCAGAATTTTGTGCTCATTACTGAAGTGGCAAAGGCTGCAAAACTCACTGATCTATTATTGGAGTAGGTAATGCTGGGGGAGGGTGTCCAGGTTATGCTATACATGGACAGCCTCTTCTGGATATTCAAGAGGTAGAAACTCAGAAATAGGTCAATTGCTTAGAAAATTTTCTGCATCCCCTCTACTACACACATGCCTCTGAAGCATTAATTTAAATAATAACTGGATTTGCCAATCTGTATGGAAATTGGCTTTCTGATGGCACCTCTACAACTCCTAGAGCTGGTGACCTCTGTGCCTGCCTGCAACTTGTAATTTTCACCTGAAATGGACAGCTAAGAAAAAGCTTTTTATTCATGTCTGACCCATCCAAACCATCCGTGAAAGCCTTTTGCAAGGGCAGAAAACCATAGTCACAGAGTGCTTTGGGTTGGAAGGGACCTTAAAGACTCCCTGGGCATGGGCAGGGACACCTTCCACTAGGTCAGGTTTCTCAGGGCTCCATCCAACCTGGTCTTGAACACTTCCAGGTATGGGGCATCCACAGCTACTCTGGGTAACCTGTGCCAGTGTCTCACCACCCTCACAGCGAAGAATTTCTTCCTAATATCTAATCTAAACCCATCCTCTTTCTCAGTTATGCATTCTTACCTAAACAAACTGTGAAGAATATTCCAAAAAAAAAGGCCTGGATGGAATTTATCTCCTAATAAGATGAAAATTCAGATCCGAATTCAAATGTAGTAATTCAAGACCAACTTTAAATGTTTCTGATTTGGTACTGTTCTTGTGTCCCTTATGAAATGTTCAAGTTATTAAAAATTCTGTTAAGAATTCACTCCAAAGTGCATGAGAGTTAAACATGCACTGAATGGTCTCACTCAGATTGTCTCTTAATTTGGTTGGGCTAAAAGATTCAGAATTTTGGGAGGCAAGAAATTGTTCAAAAAAGGAAAACAAATAGGATCATGAGTACAAAATCACAACTTCAGAGATAAAGGCCAGCCTGCTGGAGTAGCTACTGAGAAGTTCCTGTGTCATCTGGACCATTTTGCTTAGTTTATTAAAAAAAAAAAAAGCCACAAACCTTCTATTCTCACTTTTCTGTATGCATAATTCTTCATAGGACTTCTTAAGCTCTGGTAGTTTAGAGTTAAACCAAAAAGAATCAGGCAACTTGAAGAAGCATGTTCAGTTTTTTTGATGCTGGAAGCTGCTGGGTTTTGAAATATTTCCCGTATATTCAGATTTTGTTTGTGAAAAGTGAATATTCCTAAAGAGAGTTTTGCATCTTTGGCTTTGCTTTCCCTCTAAATCCCATTATTTAATGATAATACTTTATGTGACATTTTACATTCTGTTTGAAAAGCCATCTTTTATTTAACAGTGTTCTGGCAATATTTTTAAGATAATTTACCTAAAGTCTTTGTCACTTATTCACTCTGTTAAAATATCATACAGGCTTCATGAATAGGGACACTAAGAAGATCTTTGAAAGTTCAAAAATGCATTTTCTGTAGTAGCAGCTGTAAAGGAGCTGCACTTGGGGAATGTTTTTTCTCCAATGCCTTGTGTTTATGCAGCTTTTATAGCCTTAAGAAAAGATCCCAAGCTAATCCACAGTAAGGTAAGATTATTTTCCTTCTCATAAATATGGTACAAAAGACCATCTATTCTGATTTACTGGAATCACTGATTTATTTTTTTTTTTTTAGTTTCTTCAGGTTTCAGATGAAAGCTGGGCAGCAGGAAAAGCCTTCCTACTGTTTTCATCATGTAGCCACCAGGGCTCCCTGGAAGATGCCAGACTGAAATGGTTTGGATGTGAAAAGAGATCTTTGGTTATTATCCAGATGTAGCCAGCCATTATCTAAACTGCTGTTTTTTGGGGGGGTAGAGTGAAGGCTGGAATCAGAAAATTCCTTTCCGAGCCCACTGAAGTGGACGAAGTTTTGGACTAAACAGTGTTGTGAGCAGATTGGAGACCCAGATAAAAGGAATTAAGAAGTGGGGTTGTTCTGGCTGTTCATCTCTGCAATGGGTGTATTTGAAATTTGGAAGTCTGCTGCTCCAGATTGTCTGCTTGTTTCCCAGGCACAGCCATTCTTAAGTCCCCTTTTAACTTGCTCTCCTCAGCAGGATTTCTTCTGGTTGCTAATTGCCAGCAGTGAATAATCTACAGCGGTAAATAGATGAGGAAGAAAAGGTTTCCAAATTGAAGTGGCTAAAAGAATTCCAGACACTGGGGGTGGCTGAAAAGAAAGGCTAAAAAAGCTTTTGGCATTTTATTTCTTTATCCTTTTGTTGCAATAAGGAAAAGATCTTTTTCTGCTAATTCTGTTGACAGCAATCTGGCACCTTGAGAAACATTTCTGCAGTCTCATAGTCCCTGCTCCATAAATAGGCAAGAGATCAATAGTTGCATAATAGCTGAAAATAATTGTTTGAAATAGTTGAAAATAGACATAGCAAATCCAGCTTCTAGCTTCATCTTAAAGACTATGTATTAGCATTTTTTCCCAGCTCTGATTCACAGTCTAACTTGAGTAAAATGGCAAACAGTCCTAATTGTTGTGGACCAGCAATGACATATGTTTTACAGCTTCATTTCATTTTCCCTTCTGACTATGCTAAATAACAGATATCTTTAATATAGATTGATAGACCTTAAAAAGTAATTGCACATAAGAAATCATCTGCTGGGAGAATTTCTAGCAGTTACTGCAGTTATCTGGTTTTGGCCCAATCCTAGGCAATACCAATATATCTATTACCTGAAGTCACAGGCCAAATTGCTACTGCTCTAAATGAAAACAGCATTTGGCTGTGGTGGCCTGGCAGGCTTAGCCTGGGCCATAGCATTTAAAAAACAAAAAACAAAAAAACCTGAATTTTACTAAGTTTCATGGAGGTAAACTGATGATACAGGCACTTTTAAAGAATTGTCTAGGTCATCACATTTTATGCATTTCCAATGTATTGTTACATGTATTTGGATCAATATTTGTCTTGAAACAAGAATACAAGCTGCACTTACTGAGGAGACTTGGAGCAACATCGGTTTAAACCAGACTCCTTGTTTAAAATTGTAAGATAGGAGTCCTGAATGAACCCCTAGGAGAATATGGAATAAAGGAAATATGTACTATTCTACTGCATGCAATGCTCATGAAAGCATTATCAATTGTTGAGTCAGGTTTCATTGTATTTTTAAAATGAATTCAAGAAGAAACTGCAGCAAAGACTTGAAGTTCAAAATATCTACTTTTCAGCAGGAAAGTAAAGAAATATGAAGAACACTCTTCTAGTACCTACTAAGGGTTTTTGCTAATTTTTCAAATAGCATGTGAACTCACAAGCAATTCTAGGAATGGAAAGTTGAATGCAGTTTCAGATGAAAAATAGGATACATTTATTGATTACTGTAACAGCTGTTGGGGATATTTCAGCTGAGGTCTTCAAATGAGCTCTCAGAGGCCTGTCTCAGCTAAACCAGACATTGTTTGCAAGGTCCACAGGAAGCCAGTTTCTGAAATTCACAACTTTCTGTGCTTTTCTCAGCAAAGTTGTGAAGGTTTTTCCGTACATTGTCCATATTCCAGTCTTCAGAGTTTTTTCCATGATTTTGTAACACAGGATTATCTCTTTCATTTTCTGAAACTTTGTATATCCAAAGACTTCATCTGGCATCTAGCTATGCCAAGCTTGTGAACTGATGTGCTTATAGCTCAAGACCCTTAAATCATGAGGAAACTCAGACTATCTCAAATAAGAAGAGTAATGCTGGTAATTTCTCCAAGATTTTGGCATAGGAATGCCAAATTTAATTGAAAATGCAATATGTGTTCCATAATCCAATTGTCCTAGACTTTTTTATTGCAAAAGAGGTTTCAATTCTTTTCTATCTAGGTTGCCAAAGACAAAGAATAACCACAGCAAGAGGTGAGATGCATTTCTACATGCTCAAAAGTGAACTACAAAGACCACCTAAGTAAAGGAATTATTTATAGAAAGGAGAATTTGAAGAGAAATGCCCAGAGATGTCAAAACTGATTGAAACATGCAGTCTTGATAGTCCTGAAATTCACAGTCTGACTGCCTGTGTGCCTGACAGAATTTGTGCACAATGCTTTATTTCCTTCAGCTGCTACCTTTGGCTATCAGTGAAGGCAGATGAGAATTTAGGAATCATTTGTTACCTCTGCTCCCCTCCCCTCATCTTGCACAATGTGCACTATTAACCAATTGAAATAAGGCAATTGAAATGATAGAATTAATGCAGCTCATGGAAATGCCATTCTCTTCATTTGGGGGGAAAAAAGGCAGTTTAAAATGGATTTCAAAAAGATTAAATTAGACAAGTGTTCTATGCAAAGATGGCTTTTAATTATGATGCTAAATAATGATTACCTTCTCTTCAATGTAGCACTTCTACAAACATACAAAATCAGTCGGAGAAGAAGCATGGGGTGGGAATGATATACAACAAGCTCTATCCTCCTGCCAGGGTGTGTGAATACAATGTCTTTGCACTGAAAGCTTTGAAGTTACACTATTATAAAAATGTATAATAAGAAGAGAAGGAGATCCAGGTAGATTTGCATTATAGCCATAGATTAATCATAGTTCTGTGACAGTGGCCACACAATTTCAGTGTAACTGAGGCATATTATATAATATAAAAGGCTTGCAAATAAAAAGCTGCTGATAATATAAATATTTTCTTAATGCATTATTAGGTTTTTTATCTCTTCTATTATTCTGATTATACAAAATGGCAAACTGATCTGTACAACAGTTAACTGACCTATTTAAAGTATCTTCAGACATACATCTGAAAGCAGATCTCTGATCATCTTACCCTGATGTCTGCACAAAGACCAATAAAATTACTTTCTTTTCTACAAAAAGAAAAATAAATAGGCTTTGCACAATGACATCTTACATAGCTCCATAGAAAGACTTTGTCAGATGTAACACAGTAGGGATTCTCTCTTACTCAGGACCCATTAAAATCCAAATCATCCCAGAGATTTACATGAAAGTAAGATACATGCCTTGTTCCTGTTGTCCTGAAAACTTCAGAGTAAACTTATCTTAAATAAGTTTAGAAATTACTCATATTCTACAGTTTTAATTTACACACAGTGCTCTTAAAGGGATACAGAAATTTAAGCAGAGAATGTATTAGGAAGTATTCATCTGAATTTCATTACCATACATTTCAAACTGGTATTTTCAAAGAATATCAGTTATCTATTCATAACCACTTGTTAGGGTGCAAAAGTACATTCTTATTATAAAAGCAAATTTAGGAGTTACATGTTAAAACTGCAAAAGAGATTTTTCTACTTATTTGGTGAAAACAGAAGAGAAACACTTCGACAGTTGAAAAATAATCAGAAATCCTTTCCAGATTCAAGACTGGGATATGTAATCAATTTTATGTTTCTTTAATTATGTTTCATAGCAGAACCTTGTGCTGACAGACTACTCAAGGCTTATGTCAATCAGAATAACAGGTCACACATGTTATTGATTTAACTATCACTTTGAGGAACTGATCTTATGGTTTTATTAGACTTTTTAACAGTTCTTTTTTGGACAAGGTAATTCTACAGATCTAAATAAATATAGATCATGTTCTCTTGAGATGTGCAATTGTTTTACCTTCCTTTTAGCCATCAATGATAATCAATTAAAATAATGGACTGTTCTAGCAGACACTCAGACATTGTGTTGGGCACATGAAAGATAGAAAGGTATGAGTTAAGAAAGATCATGTATGTATATGAGACAGTTTTACAGAGACATTTTATCCAACAAGTGATCCCTTAAAGCTTTTTTGTAGAATTTTTGACTACAAATCATGTGGATTTTGTTTTGTCAATGCAGTTTCAATACATGCTCAGGATTTAAGGAACTCAACCAAGTTCTTTATGGTAAAAACTTCATAAGACCTCACATAAAATAACCTTCTTTTTAATTTGGTGTAAACTGTCTTATTTAATGTTTAAAAGTCCTTTCTTTTATGTTCTAACAATAATTCAGTGCTCAAAAAATTAGAAATAGTAAGACTTTGCTTTAAGTGCCTTTTCTCTTTCCCCTCTGCTTTTAACCTTTTCCAGCTGTGGGCTCTCAAATGGCATTTCAATTTCTGCATTATGGATTTGTGATCCTTACCTCTGGGTTGACGTGCACACATTTCCATCCTACACCATCTCCTGTGTGCCCACAGCATCTTTCTGCCACACTGAGGTGTCCAGGAAAAACTCAGGGTTAGTGAGTGCATTTTGCTGCACCAGGGTGGGCAGAAGGCTGCTGAATTAAGTGAGCTGAAGCTGCTGCTTATGCTAAAAGCAAATCCTGCAGTCCTGGGCTGCTCAGAGCACTGAACCCCAGGAATATATCCACAGTCCTGCCAGCTCAGTTGTGCAAATGGTCAGACTCATACCTCTGCTTACATGCTAAAAGATGCAAACATGTGGCTGGCTCTGTTGGGAACCAAAGGGAACAAGAACCCAAAGGAATGACAACAAGTTTTAAAAACTCTGCTTCTGTGAATTTAGCAGTTTCTTCCAGACGGGGCAGCTTACCTGTCTTTTCTTTCTCATTTGAAACTTCCAGGGGGTTTTGATAGGTGAGGTAAAGGTGAATATTTTTCATTTCATCTCCATGTTTCTGATGATTATTTTTCTTCATGGTCTTTTTTTTTTTTCCTTCTTCTTCTTAATAGGGTGGAATAATAATGGAGTTTCTGCCTCTTAACTTTGTAGTACAAATTGGTGAATAATCAGAGATTTTTCAGTGTTACCTTTAGAGAATCAAGGAACTACCTTCAAAAATCTCCCACTATAGGTAAGTAATTTGATTTGTCTTCCCCATAAATCATTCTATTTTAGAATATAAAATTAAAGACTTTTTTTGACATTTGTCTACTTTTACCTAGAAAAAAAGAAAACAAAACTGAAAGGCACTTCTTTTATGTTTGCTGTACTAAAACTTCACATGTCTGAGTTAGATGCATACAAGCTTTACCTCAGTTTAAAATAAAAATAATAAAAAGAAGATAAAGAAAATACAAAGCTTTCCTGGGAAGCACTCTGGAACTGAATTTCCTTCTTTGTACCCAGTCTAAGAAGCTGAAATATCAAATACATCTATTGAATATAAATCTCTTGACAATCAGAATTATTTCATGTGATCGACTGTAGGATTGGTTTGCGCTACCCTTACCATTACATTCACTAAGACCTTAACCTATTTTACTTCTTGAACTCAACAGGAATCATATGGAAATGTCTGAATTGCCTTCCAACTTGGTCTTAAAAAAGCATTTTGGTGAATTCAGTCACACCAAAACTATTGAAAAAAATGTTGATGTAAAATTTGATGTGAAAAGCCCTCTAAACTTTACCTTGCACTATTTTTCCTTTATAACAACTGCTGCTCCTCTTTCACAGCAGTAGTGGTACTATGGGAAAGAGGTTGGCAAAAGTCACAGGACCAGAATTTTCCTTGCTTTTCTGTCTTGATAGCTTCTGCAGAATAACCTCAAATGTAGAGGGAATAGATGCACATTGCTCACAGATCTGCTTACTGTACTTCCATCTTGTAACTCGTTCTCTTCTATTTCTGCACAACATTATTCACATCCACCAGGATTATTCCAGAGGTAAAGGCTGCATTCAACCCACTGCAACCTGTCCTACCCCTTATAAACACCATGTAGTTCAAGAGATTATCTTATGGTTTGACCCTTGTAACAGGCTTTGTTTAAGGGATTGGCTCAGAAGAATGAAATTATTCTCTGGGTACCAGAACTACTGTGACCTATCATACAATGATATATTTATATGAATGTATTCCATCTCAGTAGCTTTATCAAAATCCATTTTTTTTTTCCTTATAGTCATATACAGGCAGACTTTCTGATATTTTGGCTCACCTATTTTAAAAAGTATGTTTTTCTTTTTTTTTTTTTTTTTTTGCCTTTCCATATGGTATTGGAAGCTTTTTAAACAGATCTGTTTTCACTGAGATTTTGTTGAAAAGAAATCAAAACAAATACTGAAAGCAGAGCACCAAAATAGGTCCATGTACTTGACAACTGAAAAGAGAGTGAAGATCTGTGAATTGTATCGGGGTAGTAATCGCTATTTAAATTTACTTCTTTCTGGTTCTCTCCTACGACTATAAAAATATTATGATAACCAGGCAAGGTAAAAGTTGGGCTAAGAATGTTCTCTTGTCTTTTTATTTAGTCATTTCATAGTGTAATACATTCTAAGGAACAGGCAGAACATTTTGTTTATACAATTATGCTTATTTTTAGAACTTGTTCTTCTATTTTATACCCGTTCAGTACAGAAGCAGACATGTAAAATACAGATTTTTAATTTTTTTTAAGGCTCAATAATAGAAGAGTTACAGCTTGCAGGATCAATGGTTTCCTGTGGAAAAAACTAAGAGATGAAAAATTGGAGAGCAAGACAGGTAAAAAAAAAAAATGAGCTAGTCAGGTAGGGACACGGTCTTGGAATATTTTAATTACTAAGAGTGTTCCAGTTCATAGAGCATCAACACAATGTAAAAATAAAATGGTTGTTCATGAGTACTTATATCTGTCATAGTTTTTTTTCCCAACTGAACATTTTTAATTAGCTCTGTAGGCTTTGCAGGATTTCTAGAGGCCCTACAATGTCCATACAATGATGCTTTCAGGATATCCAGGTCATTATTTTACATTTAGAGGCTTTTATTCACATTTTGGCAACATTCATAATAAAGTTTCAGATAACATCTTCTACAGAAGCGCTAGTCTCTAAATTTGAGAGGTTTATGGATCCCAAGCATGGCTGGAACATAAGGAGAACCACAAATCTGAAATTCTGCAAGTCACAGTGAGCTTTATGAAGAATTAAATTGATACCAATTATAAACCGACCTATATACCAGTACAAACTATTTTATTCTGCTTCAGAGATTTATAAGGAAATTTTACTTTGTCTACCTTTTGTTAAGGACACTGTAATCACAAGTAATACTAAAACTGAATATGGGGTTACAGCTGAGGATAAATGATGTCTGCAAGAATTGAGAGTGGTGTTTTAAAACTGTTTTTGGGGTCAGGTGGGCTGTCAAGTTAGTGCCTTCCTGCTTGCTTCTGTTCTTTTTAGGTACTGATTAAGTCAGAAAATAACTGCACTATACATACAGTAAAAAAAAAAAAAAATTATTTTTACTTCATGTGCATAGCAGGTGCAATAACATGTATTTTAATTTTAGATAGTGTGTCTTAGGTTAAAAAATATACAAAATAAAGAAATGTGTAACTAAAGAAATAACTGGGTATTCACATTTTTAGAAAATGATACAGTATTTCATTTGAAAACAACTAAAGACATATTGAAAATGGCAAGAGTTGACTGGTGTAGCTACATGGGGTGCAGTTACAATTCATTACTTAGAGCTGCATCTCTGGCTCACAGCAAGAAGGCAGAGTAGCTGTGTGTTTCTACAAAGCTTTAAACTACCTTCATTGGAGTCAAAAAACACTGTCAAGGAACCTTGCAGCGATGCTAAGGCACTTGCTGTGAGGGTTGCATCTCAAGTTCCTGAATACACTGTATGTGACCAATATTTGTATATATATATCCCTTTGAGAGGCAAATAAATTTCATTTACTGAGTCTCATTGTATTTCTATGTTGCTTTCTGCCCTTTGAGTGTGCCATGTTACTTCTGGGTTGATTCTGAACTTCCTATATCTTTCAAGTTTTGGTAAATCTGGCAAATTCTTCTTCACTTTTTTAAAATATTAACTTGCAGTTACAGCAGTCAATGAATAATCCCCTATGTGATGCTCTAGCTTTTGTAAATCTTTTAAAACTGGGGGATTTTTATGGAAAATACATTTATTTTTTCTCAAATATTTTTTCAACTAAACATAATTTATTTTGCTAACCAAAAGATGATGACAGTACACCTAAAATGTCAGCTCTTTGGCTTCACTGTTGCAGAGATGTGGACTAAGGCTGCCTGAAATCTCTGCTGATGCACAAACCTGCAGAACAGGTATATGGATGGCAAATTTACAGTACTTTTAATCTCTGTCCTGGACTGGTCCTTTGGCAGCCATGGAAGCAGCACACTTGGAATTAGGTGTTGTGATGCTGAGCAGTGCTCAGCTGAGATGTGGGACTGGAGAAAATGAGAGTTTACCTTTGCTCAGGTCTCTGGTGCCTGGACTCAGTGCACTTCTCATCCAGCAAACCTGCAAGCACAGGGTTTGCTTGCTTGGTGTCTTCTGCTGTTTCTGGAGGAACCTCAGGAATTACTGCTCCCAAGGGAACATCTGGGCCTGGCTGAGTCTCTTTTCTTCCTGCTTGGCACAGCCTGACGTGTCTGCCTGGTGAGGGGGTGGGAGTAGGATGGGTCCCAATGGGTGGGATCCCAGCATATCACCTTTGCTTTTGTTTGAAAATTTCAGCTCATGGCAACCCACCCTGTGTGTTCCTGACTAACAGTTCTCTTGATTTCAAATGAACCAGTGATCAAACAAAAAATGGGTCCTAATTATTTAGATCCCATTTTTTTATCTCTGATAGAGTTTAATGGGTATGAAGTGTTACTATTGATTTCCATGGGAACAGGAAAGGTCTTGTGTTATTCAATGCATACTGAAAATCCTATGACAGTTACTGGAAGGCAGAAAGACACACTAACTTTCCTTTAAATTGCAGGATGAAAACTGTATATTAGAACAATTATGCCTCAGGGTAAATGTGTAAGTATAATGATACTGAAACTTGGCTTCTTTTCAAAATACACAAGTCTCTGACAGTTTGGTATTGAAAAGCAAGTGATTCACATACATAAAAAATAGAAGCAGACCAAAAATGTCAAGGTTTGACAGAGGGCAAATCCAAAATACTTCCAATAAAGGAAATAGAGAAGTTCATTTTGAAAGCATAATTGCTGAGTATCTTCTCAGGAACATATTTATATCATTAAAATATCATTTATGTATTAGACATAATTATAAATTAGATGCAATCATTTTTAAGAAGTGTAAGTATATAAAGAAGCCTCCCACTCTGCACACTTACCATGCACAGCAGCACCTTATAGAAGGAGAGTAGGAGTTAATGGTCAGTTTTCTTACTGGAAGAAAATCACCATGGAGTCCCAGGGGGATGTATTCATCAGCGATGTGAAAAAGAGAACGAGCAGTGAAGTGACACAGTTTGCTAAGTTACTGAGGATAATGAAGGCAAGGGTAATGACAAAAAGATGCAGAAGGTGCTCGCAAGGGCTGGGTGGTAAAATAGCAGATTGAGATCCATGCTGATATATGCAGCAGGGTAAATGAAGGAAGACAAATAATTGCAATTTAACATACATGACTGTTGGTAATGAACTAACTCTTACACTGAGAATCTTACCCTTGAGAATTGTTATGAAATCCAGCTTAATTTTCCTATGTGGTCACAAGCTCCAAATATTTTTAGGGGAAAAAAAATAAAAGAGAATAAAGCAGAGAGCATTGTGAGCCATTACATGCACAGCTGCCATGACACCTCAGCACCCTCAGTATGAGCACAGGGTGCAGACCCACACTCAGAACAGCACAGATAAATGGGACAGGATGGGGACAACACAGGAAAATGGGATAGGATGGGGACAGGACAGGAAATGGCATAGGATGGAGACAGGACAGGAAAATGGGATAGTATAGGGACCGGACAGGAAAATGTGGCACAATACAGAGACAAGTGACCACGATAACGAGAGGTTGGAACAGAACTTGGTCAAATATTAGGGAAAATTCAACCATGAAAAATGGGGTAAAGAGGGTAATAGTAAAGTATATAAGGAATAAAGTGCCTGCATGACTATATTCTCACAGACCACAGCACAGTAGCTTCCTTTTCAGTTTATGTCAGTACAAAACTGGTTGAGAAATGCACAGTACATTGCTTTTCATTGCACTTGGTTTGGGCAAACTAAAATAAGCAGGGGATAAACTAGCCTAGAAGGATATACTTAGCATGTTTTGGCCATGATCGCTTTTGAAAATCTGATTTTTAAGTCCATGTAAGTATTTTGTTTTTAAACAGTGAAGACTCAGCTCAATGTATTGTATGTTTTTTTTAATTAAATGGGTTTTTTTTTACTTTTTTTTTTTATTATTATTAGAGTGTTTCTTAGGTAATGGGATGGTTTTACTTGCTTGCCAGTGATGTGCCAAAACTTGAGGAAATGAGCACTAATGGGACCCCTGAATCTGTTTCACAAGTGGTGCTACAAAGCAGCATACCTCAAGTGTTTCTACACCAACAGTACCATAAGGAAGAAGCAAGATGAGCTCAAAACTTTGGGCCAGTACCAGAGATCTGACATCACTGGCATAGTAAAACCTGGTAGGAAGGGTCCTGTGACTGGAGTGCTCTGTTGGATGGTTACAGGTTCTTTAGGAGGGATAGGGAGGCCAGAAGGGTCAGGGTTGGAATTGTATGCAATGAAAGGAATAGAATATATGGAGCTAACAGCTGGCAATGGCACAGTTAAGAGCCCCTGGATAAAAATCAAGAGATAAAAAGGAGGAGGTGGGAGTCTACTACAGACCCTCCAGCCAGGATGCCAAGGCTGATGAATTATTCTTTGAGGAACAAAGAGACACTTCCACATCAACTGCCCTTGTCCTGATGAAGGACTTCAGCTTGCCTGAAATTATCTGGGGGCATCACTCAGGCCACAAGATTCCTAAAAATCCTGGATGACAGATCCTACTCGGGAAGATGCTCTCCTTGATCTGCCAGTAGAGAGGATCTCATGAGCAAAGTGCTGGGTGGCCAGCTTGAACTGATGGAGTGTCAGCCTGGAGGAGACTGAGGGGAGACCTCATTGCAGTCACCACTTCCTCACAATGGGAAGAGGAGGGGCAGGCACTGATCTCTGCTCTGTGGTGACAGTGACAGGAGTCAAGGAAATGTCACAAAGATGAGTCAAGGGATGTTTAGGTTGTATATGGAAGCTTGGGAACCTTTCTTCACCCAGAGGGTGGTTGGGCACTGGAACAGGCTCCCCTGGGAAGTGTTCACAGCACCAACCTGACAGAGTTCATGGAGCATTTCAACAATGGTCTCAGGAACAGGGTGTGACTCCTGGGGTATCCTGTGCAGGGCCAGGAGTTAGACTCAATGATCCTGATGGGTCCCTTCCAGCTCAGCATATTTTGTGATTCTCTGAGACTAAAACATTTTAGCTGCCTGTAGCGAGGAGAGGATGTTAACATTACTGTTATACTCTGTGAATGGATGGCTGTGCTTCCTACAGCCTGAGCTGGCCAGAAATCCTGTTCTGCTCTAGCAGAAAATCAGATCTGGAGGAGTTCAATGTTCTCTGATCTTTTCCACATATGAAAGGAGTATTTAAAAGTATAATGTCTTCCATTCCATCAATTTGAGGGGAAAATAATAACATCATTAAATGAATTCCTATGTAGAAAATTGCCTAAGGACTCAGGCCCCAAATGGTTTGAATTTCAATATAAAATGAGGAATAGCTGCTTTTGCCTATCACAGCAATTTCTCCCTTCAGCTTCACAATTCTCCCTCTGCATCTTGTGTGGCTTTGAATGCACCGATATTCTGAGCATGAAAACAAGCTCTTCTGGATATTTTGAATCAAAATTTTTGTGAATACTCTTTTGAAGTTACTTATTTGCACAGTCTTTTTCCAGCTTTGTGTTCAAGTCAGCCACCCCCAATTGAACAAGTTGGAAAATCTGGTTTTATTCAGATTATATTGTTATTATGTCATTTATTCATATTGTAACTATTAGTATTGTTTTTATCCAGCTATATTGCCTGCTTAAACATACATTTATTAGCATGAAGCCTTACACTAGGATATTAATCAGCTGAGGGGGAGGGAACAATTTTGTGGATTTAGCTCATAAGTTACACGTTTACAAAACCCAAGAATTAGCAGTGTGTAAAAACTGCAGATGCTTGAGTCACTATTAATTAATAAACCCAGTTAACCCAGTCTGACTATTTCTTTTAAAAAATCAATTAATTTGAATAAAGCCTGCGACTTAGATTTAGCACAGTCACCTTTAATTTGCTGTTGAATTCACAAGCATGTTCTGCAATATCCTGAAATTAGCTTGGGGGTGCTAGAAACCTATTCCACTTCCAATGAGAAACTTCAGAACCAGCCATGTTTTTGAGCTGCAGCTCCTCAGTGGTTTTGGTTTTAAGTAAATGAATTAAGAAATAAGTCCGAATAGGGAGAAATGAGTGTTCTTCATTCTTGTAAACCACTGCATTGGGAACCTTTGCTTTATTTATGAGGATTTGCTACTCCTCTGGTTCATACTTAAATCTACATCTCTCTTTTTCATTGTTTATATCTTGAAATAGTATGAAATAGTTAAATTTTACAATTATTATTCTATGCAACTTAGTATTAAATAATTTTGTGTTAGGCCAAAAAGCACTTTGAAGCTCTCTCTCTCCCAATCACAGAACATTTCTTATTCATTTTTTTAAGCTTCTTCATGTTCAAAACGGTTGTTTCCAACTCCATATGATATTTAGCATTCATTAATTATTCCAGTTAATTCCATTCTAGCTGCAAGAAGGATCCTGGATTTATTTTCCTTTTAAGTATTCCTTCAGAAACAGACTTCATACTCTTCTGCCTTTACAGATAAGAAGAGGCTAAGTTGTTCAGAGCTGGAAGTAAATGTTCAAGACCAAGGACAAGCATAAAACACCACAAGGCAGCCCCCTCTCCTGTAAGGACATGGTCAGGTACAGCTACCACAGCTTGGAGAGATTCCAAGGATTGCCTATTACTGGAAATAAACAGCTGCCCTTATGCAGTAAAACTGACATACCCAGACAAAAATAACCTGTGCACTCCCAGAACCTGAACTACAGAAGCATCACGTGGGAGGTGAAATGGTGCTGCTTTAGTTTTGATTTTTGTGTAGTGTTAGGGGGGTTTTTGGTGCTCCTTTAAATAAGGCACAGGTTAATTTTCAGAATAGCAGGAAAAAAAGCGTGCCTACATTCAAAAAGCCTCCCAGTCTTCCCAAGCTGCTGGAAGGGAAATGAAGGTCACTGCTTATGGAAGGTGTGGTCTCTCAGAGACATCAGTAGATTATTATGTGTGAAAACCACTCTAATTTGACCAAGGTCAGGCAGAACAGCTCATTTTTTTTCAGTAGAAAAAGATTTTATTTGTTATGCTACATACCACACAGTTTAAATCTTTTCAACTTTATGCCAAGCATATTTCTTTGGCCCTATTTTCTATTGTAATACAGTTATTTGTAGAGATTTCTGTAGGAATAAAATGTCCTTGTCTTCCTTATGGAAAGAAAACTTTCTCTGAAAAAAAAAAGCCCTTGGATATATTAAAAAAAGATTTTTCCCCCTTCAGGTATTGTAAGACTATGGGTTTCCTGTTTTAACTTGTGTTAACTTATCAACAATAATTGATTAAGGAGAAAATAAAAAGAACATTATTTTGTAGTTCTTTAACTCCCAGCTGATGCTTTGTGGAGTCCCAGCTGACCTCTTCCTTTCTGTCAACAAAGTGAGCTTGTGTACATTGTGTTGGTCCATGAGCACACATAAATTGTTCTGCACTGGGGAATGACAGGAGAGAGCACTTTTTTAGGAACTCTAGCTGAAGCAACTGTGGGCCTTTAACACTTAAAGAAACTCTGTTTCTGAGTCAGCACTATGTGAAGTGGGGTTTCTTCGGCTTTACACAAGCCTTTAACTGGTGAGTTGCAGTTTAGCTCGTGGAACTGAATTGCACTAAAATAAGGTTAAACGTCATTTGCTCATCCCTACACACAGATTTGCTAAATCTGAGGACCAGGCAACACCAAATCAGTGTTGTGTCCTTGGCATGAAGTAGTAACAGTAGGAAGTGGATGTGAAATCATGTCATTTTCTGGTTCTATACTTAAGGCTGCCACCTGACTTCCCAGAGACTGCTTTGATGTGGGTGTGAAGGTTCCCCTCCATGAGCACCTTCAGAGCATCTCCCCAGAGACACTCATACATCTCCTGCTTCTGTGCATGGCAGCAGCACCAGTGCTCTTGTAGAGCTTTTGTGGTGGAAGAGAAGCCATGGGGGTCTCCTGGCTCCCTGCTCTGCTTCAAGATGACTGAAATCTCTTAATTTTAGAGGCCTGAGCACAGTTCTGCCCAATGGTGACTGTCACATTTGCATTAGGAACAAAGAGTATAGTGGTGAATTCAGCAATACAATGTTATCTTTGGGATCTTATTAAAGCCTGTGTAAGCTGGGAGTTGGCTGAAAAGAGGATCCCTAACAAATTATCCATGGGAAAAATAATTTTATTTTCTCGCATTTTTCCTGAGTGCTAGAGCACTTTCCATATCATAACTGAAACTTTGTCACCGATTCCTTTTACAAGACATTTAACAATAACATAAGCTTCAGCTGAGCCCTTTTATGGCAGATAGAAGGTGTTATACATAATCTTCTTAGGGAGCTTTGCACACACTGCCTGATACAAACAGCACAAAAATTAAAAAAAAAAAAAATAAATACTTTGACTTGCTGGCCAAGAAGGAAAAGTTACTACAGCAAATTAAATATTCTCCTAAATAAGCCTTTAATTAGCAAAAGAAGATACAGTAGTAATTGTTGGTCAATTAGAGATGTAATAATTACTCACGATTAGTTGATGAGAACAGGATAAGTAGGCAATTACCATAAAAAGCTAAAGTGCAAGTAAAATCAGCTAAAGCATATATTATGTGGAAATAAGTAAGTGGTAACTGAAATGCACCATCAAGTCTTCTGTTCATCTTTCCAAGTACATGTTAAATTAAAAAAAAGTTAAGTCTTTATGAAATTATACCACAGAGCTTTTATTATAAGACATAGATAAAGAATTTATATAATAATATAATATTATGTTCTTAGTACAGAAAAATACAGAACCTCCTTACCCCTCACTCTCTGCTTTCAGTTGTCCCAATTTTTGGAAAAACATGATAAAAAAAATTGGTTTCTAGATTGCTTCACATTCTTCTCCTTTAGGAATTCAGGCTGTAATGGGGGTATATTAAAAAAAAAAAATTAAAAATTAACATTTATTAGAACTGGGGAAACAACTTACAAAAATTAAAATATTCAAGAATGTCTGTCCTAATTCTGTTCATAAATTATTTTCAAACAGACTGAAAACATGGAATTCATTCTTATTCAAATTTACTCAAAAATAGATCGTGCAAAGATAGACTAGCTGTTCACTAGCTCTTTTTATAATGCTTACTTAAATCATATTTCATTGTTCCTTTACTTTGATTAGATCATAAAAACATTTCTAAGTCTGTAAAAAGATGGTCAACGATTTTCTAGTGTTGAGTTCTTGAGGCTATCTCAAGGACTAACAAATACATCCATTAATGAAAAATAAACTAGCAAATATTTAATCAAAAGTCATTGACAATAACTTGACCTTTCCCTTTGGACAGGAAATGGTGCAACGTAATTTTTATATTATTTCAAATAATTTGAAGGGAAACACTGACTCGGCACTGCACTGCAGTATATTTTTTGTCAGTCAGCTGCTGTACAGAGATTACAAAATAAACTCCATCTGCTTCAAGGGATAGCTTTAAAGCATGTTCAGAAGTGAGTAAGTACTTTATACATCTTCTAAGGCTTGGTTTTCAGGGATCAGATTAGGGGTGAGTGGTCACAGCCAGAGTGCTTTCACAGGCACCGGGGTCACGGTGCAGCCCATGCATGGCAGGTTTTGAGCTGCTGCCTCATTTAGATGAGGAGCATGGGCTCTTCCCAAGGAATGAATTATCCCCCTGGAAAAGGGTGCCACGTGGATATTTTTGGAGGCAATACTGGCTTAAATGTCCTTATCTCCAGCCACTGCCCCCTGCCCCTCTTGGTGCTGTGCTGGTTCCACTGTATCCACAGCTTAGCAGTGAACTGGACAAGGAAACTGATTCTTTAAAAAAAAAAAAAAACAAAAAAAACAGTCTTTTTTTTTTTTTTCCAATGGATCACTTGCCATTTTTTCACTTTCTTTATTCTCTCATATAACATCTGAAAATAATGGATGCATATATTGCTTCCTATTCTTGGATGTAATTGTATTTCCATTGTCATACAAACTTACGTTATACATACAAAAATATTTTCTAACTGTAGCCAAGTCTTCTTTCGAAATGAGGTTCTGCTCATTTTCTTATTTAATTATTCTTAGTTTAATTCAAATGTTCAGCATAATTATGTAGATCAAATAATGACTGTGAACCTGTGAAATGATGGATCCTGAATTCAAACATCAGACACATCTATTGCTTTATTATTTTCCATTCACCACATGCACCTTAAGAGAGAAGCCATTGATTATGCAGCTCTTTCAGCTCTCCAAGATGTTCATCCCTTTTCTTTGTGAAGAAGCAGCAACTTAGACCCAATATTGAATTTCTGGAGTCATTACCTCCTGCCATGGGAATAGAGAACACCGCAGGCGAGTCCTTTGTAATGATTATCGTTTTGTTGGTATAGGAGATGATGCATTATGGACATCATTGCATTAGATGCTGCCATTACTTATCACCTTCTTAAAATAATTATACCAAAGGGTTCTGGGAAAGCTAAACTAGTCAAAGGTCAGTATTGGGTGGAACTAATTTTATTTTCTTAACAGGAAATGGAAGGCTCTTTCTTTCTGATGGTGCTAGGAAAGAAAGTCATTCAATGATGCATTCATTACATGCATAGCAATCACCTTGGGTAAGTATGCACAAATTCATTTTGTTATTGTCATTTTCTTCTTTTCTCTTTTTTTTTTTTTTTTTTTTTTTACTTAAGCATCTGTCTTTCTTAAATTCATAGGAGTCCAAAGCACACACAGACTCAAACATCTACATGTCTTTGAGTGCTATTTTGCAGTATTTGATCTCCTCTTGGCAAGAAATTTTACAATAGCAGGCTATTTTCTGTTGTTTCTGTTGCTTTGTTTCTTAATCATGTCTAAACCACAAATTTGATGAAAGCAGGAATACTATGAATGATTATGAGAGTTTAGGTCCATGTTCTGCTGCACTGTAGAAATTCCTTCAATAATTGCTCAAGTTAATGACAGAAAAATCTAACCCTGTGAATCTGGAAGATCAGCAGAATAATATGATCTTCTTGTATGTTCATTGGTATGTTTTAGAAACTGAGACCTTTTGTCTTCATTCTGTATGTTTCACTCTTAATCTACTGTAGCCAGTTTCTCTCAAAATTGTAATTTGAACATGAGAACCAGTAGATTGCTGATGTTTCTAATACCTCTATTTCTTCACTGCATCTTCTCTAATAGTTTTCAAAAATTCTTGTGGTGCAGTTTTCGTTATCTCATAACCCTAGAGATATGGATTGTCTTGCCAAAAGATCAATTCAGTTTTCATTCCATAGAAACAAAAGGTATGTGTCCAAACATTTGCTAGAAGTGGTTCATTCAATGGAAATGGCTTAAAATAGAGCCCATGCTTTTAGTGCATGGATGCACTAAACTCAGAACTCAGTGGATGAAATAGTGGATTACACTAGCAGTGCTTAATGCCCCCCCCCCAAAACAAAGACACTTCCAGCTCAATAGCTCTGCAGCAAAAGCAGGCTTTTGGAGGAAGTTTGAGGACACAGAACTTTTTTAATAACTCCTAAAAAGGAAAAGCCATTTCCAGCAAGGTCTACCTGGACAATCTCAATCTGCTGTTGGCAGCTAAAATGAATTGGAATAACTTTTGTATTCCTCTGGCTTTAACCATTAGATCAGCTGGCATCCAGCATTGCCAAGATCCAAGCTCACCACGCTCTTTTATTCTGAGAAAACTTGGCTACCAAGGGTGAGAGCCTGGACCAATAAATCCTGACACAAGAAATCAATCCCTAATTCAGAAATAATACCTAATTAAACAGTGGTAATTTAAATAAAGGATGTGGGTATTAAGGAACATTTTCCTAATCAATGTACTGGCAAGAAAATTCTCTCAAGGAATGCCAGTTTTATGTATTTTGAAAGCATATTAAACATGTATGTAATTTGTTAATGTGACCCCAGAGAAATTTGACATCAGAAACTCTGGAAAAGCACTCTGCAGTGTAAAATCTTTAACCTAATGGAAGTTGGAGCACTTAAATAAAAACAGATGGAGAAAACTGTGGGGAAGCCATGAAGAAAGGTGCATTTAATTTCTATGGTTCCAGCAATTTAGAAATATTGGAACACACTTACATCTTCATAGCCTTAAAATCATATCCAAGAATTCCAATATAACTGCTTTTTGAAAGTCAGAGTTATGTTGTTTAACTTTATAGTTACTCAAATACAAAAACCCAAAGAAAACCACCCCTGACAAGTATATATGGCCATGGTTGTAGAAAGGTTCATATGTCAGGAGAGAGATACTAAGTCTAATGATCTCCTAAGTGTTATAAAGCACAGTCATTTTGCATTTTTTGATTAAGTCAATAAGTGTATTACTATGTAAGCAGTTTTCTTGACACAAATTCAATATTTCCTTGTGCAACCTGGATTTTCCATAGTGGTGTCCAAGTCATAGAGCATATCTAGTGCAAAGTTAGATAGACGAAGTTAGATAGACGAGTATTAAACTATTTGCCTTCATCATCATCCATACTATTATTCCTATTAGCAGTAGATTAAAAACCCTGTATGCTCAATTTATGCCATTATCAATAGCTTTTAAATAACATACTTAGCAGTAAGGTTCTGCTATATTTTATCTTTTTAGACATTGTCTGGTCTTTACCTGTGTATTCCTGAAAAAAGCAAAAGTATTCTAATGGCTGCAGTGCTCTGATCATTCCTATAAAACTGGGAGCAGCATTTTTCTCAAATTCAGAGTTATGACACAAAAGTAAATTCTGCTTGTGTGCTCTTGCACAGAAAGAGGGACTTTGGCTAATGTTGCTGTTATTCTGTGCTTCCCAGTGGATTTTTCTGTAGAAGAAAGGTTTGTGGAGTGATAGTCATGACAGGTACAGAGTGTTCTTGGATAACTCCGAGTTTTGTAGGAAGACCTGTCAGAAGCCAGACAGGTTGAAGTATTTCACAAGCTGTCCATGTTTAGTAGAGAACTTTGGGAAGTAGTAGCAATAAAATTTATAGCCAGGAAAGAGCAACCTGCTGTGTAGTCTCATGGCATTTCAGATCTAATCAAAGAAGAAAGACATTCTTTCCAGTTGTATTTTAAATAGATGAAAAATCAATAAAATGAGCAGACAACACCTTTCTTTTGCACTCTAAATTACCATATACTTTTTGGAGGGGAATATAAGAGGGAGGATGTGCAACTCTATTGTGTGTGTTCAGATTCCAAGAGCCACTACAGCTCTATCAGGCACAACACTGAAAGAAGCTGTGCAGAGATATGAGACATGGAATTTTTTATTTTATTTTTCCAAGAGGGGTTGTTTGGAGATGTTTCATCCAGCCCCTGACTCAAAGCAACTTCAACCTGCATTCCATCCTGGGGTCCACTGAGGTTGCTCAGGGCCTGGCCCAATCAAAATCTCCACTGCACATTCCAGCCTCTCTAGATAACCCTGTGGCTCTTCAGCAACCAGGCTGCAGAGGTGTGTGGGAATGCTGAGCCCCAAGTGCAAGGCTCTGTGCTTTCCCATATTGAGCTTCATGAGGTTTTTCCAGCTTGTCAAGCTCCCTTTGAGTGGCAGCTTCACCCTGCAGCTTTTTAGCCTTTCTCCTGATTTAAATAATTCTATATTTCACCTTTCATTTAAAGCCTTCATAGAATATTTTATGAAGAAGGGAATCGTAAGAAGAGTTCAGGAAATAGGGAAAATGTAAGACAGAAATGTGGCATGAAATGTCCAAGGCGACTGAACTGTGGTAATTGTACTGCACAGTCAAAATGGAAATGAAAAACAGGTTCCTGTGTGTCTTTTGTGGTCACAGATTGTACTAAAAATGAGGGTATAGTTTCTGAACTTATGGCTCCTAGGCAAAAACTCAATTCAAATATCACTGCTGAACAGTCAATGTCAAAATGTGCGAGTGAGGAGAAGGACAGTGAAACAGAGATCCAAAATGGAAACCTGGCGAGGAACATGACGACTTGAGTTGCTTAGAAACTGTGTATTTACTAACTTTTAGATATTTATTCTCTAAGTGGTTTATTAATATTTATCACATTCTGTCCATGTCAAACTCCACTAATAAGAACACTTTATATAACATAAAATATTTTAAAATTTAGCTACTTTTTTTTTTAGATACCCAAGTTTAAGGGTGCCTTAACTGCAGCAACTTCAAAAGAGATTATTTTCTCTGGTTGAGTGGCAGGTTTTTTAATATGTCAGACCTTTTGACATTTTCCTCTACACTGTGCAAAGCAAACATGGGGTTTTTTAATTAAAAATATAATTTTGTATGTAGCTCAGTACATTTATTTATCAGTATGCTTCTATTTCTACACAGACCTATGAGAAAGTCCTTTCTTTTTAAATTTGATTTTTAAAGCAACTGATGAGTGTTATTTTTTAGATTCTCTTTTATACAGGACTATTGGAAGGTTTACTAGTAATCCAGTTAAAAAACAATTAACAAGCAGTAATTAAAAAGCAGTAGTGCTAATAGGCTAATCAAGAATAAGCTAGTTACATTCAGGATGAAAACCTGAAAAGTAAAAAAACTGCCAGTTTGATTGCTGAATCATTTTAGGTTAAATTCTCCTGCAATCAATTTGGTAGAAATGCATTGAATACTTAAATGTAAAATTTGAGGTGAAAACCACAGCAATCAAAATAGCCATTAAGTGCAACTTTTATGGAACCTGAAGTACTCTTTTATTCTCTACAGACTTGTATGTAAGTGAATTCTGCAAATCTGTGCTGATCAGAGAAGGAAATGTGCTATATTCCACAGCTGAAGTGCTTATGCAAATAGAGGTTGCAATATTGCATCTGGGAGACCTGATGCTGCTGCAGGAGTTTTAATACATCACAGTAACACACATGGTCACACAGCACACACATTAGGGGCCAATGTGTCATTGAAACATGAAAATGCTTCTATTAATGATGCATTAATATGCTCTTGAAGCTTAAGAAAACATAGATTCATGGATATTAAAGGCAAGATATTAGCTAATTTAGTTTGAACTCTTCAGTACCAGAGGTATTTCATTTCACCTACTCCCAGTCTTTTGCTCAAAGAAACAGAGATCTTGATTTTTGTTTGTCTCGCAATTAATCTTCACTGCTTACAAAGATATACATTACAGTCTCCAAAATCCCAATCTGAAGCCATTAGGTTAAAATCACACCAGCTAGTGCCCCTCTGTGAGGCAATCATGCACTTGTTTGCATGGTGCTCAGGTGTTTGATAGACCTTCCTGCAAGAAATAAAAAAGAACTTTTCAAAACTCAATATTTTCTTGTCTTTCACATAGAAGTCTATAAACACATTTTGCCCCATGCTTTTGCTGAAAACACCAGAGACTGAGACTTTTTTTTTTCAATCTAAAAATCTGTCTAGTATTTTTGGCGTGTTATTTTCATAATTTTTCAGCTTTTCTTTTTTAGTGTGGACATGAGATCAGGATAAAATCATCAAGCATCCATATCATCAGTGCCACCTAAAGGACTATCACCACCTAACTGCTCCTGTCCATTATTTCTGAGTTTAGAAGACTGAAGAATAGCTTTAACAAATTTTTATTCCATACCTAAGTTTGTTTATCCAATATAATACCCACAACAGATGTCTGTCCTGAGGAACCATAGCTGAGTCCCCTGTACCACCGGTAGGATTCCAGCTCCTTTTTATTAAGATGAAAAGAACTGCATTTTCTTCTTTTAGAGCTGATTTTGCTGTAATGAGCCCAGAGTATCAAGGGTGAAGGGATTTTAAGGAAGACACAGATGCTTTCTACCAACACTGCAAACATAGACAGCAGCAGAACAGGGTCTGTGCAGTGAGAGCAGCAGGGATGTGAGCTCAGTGAGCTAATGAACAGTGCTGAGAGTTCAAACACCCTGGTTAGGCTGCCTGCCTTTGAACTGGAGCCTCAGAGCACAGACAGACCCAGCACAAGCCATATAAATATCAGATAAATATCACCATTGTAATCCAGAGCATCCCTTACGAATGCAAGGCACGATTATAATTATTTACCACTCAACCAGTCCTTGCCTCAGCCACACATTTTATCAGCAGTGATTTTGTGCTTACATCCAAATCATTGCACAAAATGCTGAGATGCATCTGTCCCACAGCCATCACTGTGAACCCTGCTCAATGTGTGGAGTGGATGAATACTTAAGAAATATGAGCCTATAGCTGTATAGAGGTTGCAAGTGTATTTATGGATTTATATAAGGTTGGAAGCACTCTCTGATAGGAAGAGAAGCTCTTCCTATTACAGTTATTTCTATATATAATTTGCTTAATGATAAATTCAGACAAATCACATCTAAGAACCCTGCTGAAACCTCACAAAAAAATGTGTCGCCATTTTTATCATTAAAAGACTGTGAAAACCAGCCTCCCACACATGGGACAAAGAAACACACTCCGAAATCAGGGGTAAAATTCCTGTCCTGAAAGCAAGGAGGTCTGCATACCTGGTTATTCACAACTGGCAGCCTGGGTTCTGCCATCTATTGGAGAGCCTGAAATGGGAAACATGAGACTATAAAATCCTAAAGATTGCATATTCTTCATGATTCCTCTAATTTGTAGTCTCAAGCAATGATTGGATCTTAAGAAGACTGCCAGAATAGCATGTACTTTGGTCACTCCTCCCCTCTCCCCCTGGACACTCTTTTCAATAAGATAATTAAAATACTTGTTTACCACTCAGGTCTTCAGTTATGGGGTCAGTATCCCCAGCTGGCCACTTAATCCAGTTTTGGGTTTGTTTTTACCAGTAGTACAGCATAAAAGTACCTTTTATGCAGCTGGATCCTGACTATACTTTTCAGAAAATCAATTAACTATTATTTGCTAATTTCATTACTGCTGTTTAACTGATGACTTTACAGTCTTGTTCTTTATAGTATATTAAAAATATGCACCAAAATCAAATCTCTGTCTGCATAAAGAAACCCACTGGTCTGAAATGTAGAAGGAAGAATAATATGAAACAATAGCTGATTTGTTTTTTTTTTAGTTGTAGACATTTCTGTCTTTAAGTATCTACTTAAGAACTGTATTTGTCCTTCAGATGTACCACCAATGAAGTATGGGGTAGTTTTCTCAGGGTAGCTCTTCCAACTTAACTTTTCTTGCACAGGTTTGGATTTTCAACAGCAGTGCCTATAAGACATGGAAGGATAAGAATATCATTAACTCAGTAATTCAGATCACATTAGAGTGACCTGGTTGTCCTAATTTTAAAGGTTATTTTAATTTTATGTAAATCTTTAGCTGCCAGTCACAAAAAATCTGCATAATATGCCTTGCCATTTTAGTTTTACTTGTCATCCACTTTTGTACAGGAACATGAGTTAACTCATTTTTTTGTGTCTTCTGGTGCACCAGTGGTACTTCTTGTATCTCAACTGATAATTGAAAAACTTAATTAAAACGGAAGATGCTTTAATTCCCCCTCCTTATGAAACAAAAACTTTTAGTTTTCCATTCTTATTTCTTTTTTTGTCCACCAAAAAATTTTCAAAATTATGTGCAGCTAGAAGAGAAAAAAGCTGACTGTTTCACATCTGGAAAAGAATAATTTGAACCCAAGAAAATATTCAAATGCTTAGGCTAGACTCTGACCCCAATACTCATATTAGTGAAGGGTTATTCACCTTATTAAAACTAATCCCATGTTCATGTCACTACCTGCCCCAGAAGGTACTTCTTTATTTTAATATTTTTTATATTCCATATTCTGTCTTTTTAATTAAATTTTATCTTTAATAAATCCCCTTTTGCTTTGTTTCACTCCCTTCTGTGATTCACTAGAGAAGCTGTGTGATAGGGACTCTAATTTCCTGATTGGTTAAGCCTACTGCCTACTCCCAGAACCAATCTCTAAAACTGAGTGACACCTTTTTTTACACCACCAGAATGTGAAAGAGAAAATAATCAGTATAAAAAAAATGGTCCCACCTCAACACCAGCAGATTATACCCTCTGCTGTCAGTATTTTCACGATATTTTTACTGTTTGATGTTGGCATTGGCCCTGGCTGAAAGAAATATCTGAGCACAATCTCTGAAATCATCCACTAGACTTTTCAATTTTTGGTAAAATAAAGACTTTTCATGGGGAGACATGCAAATACGCAAAAAGAAAAAAAAAAGCATATGCTTTTTTGGTTTTAAACAGAGGAGGGGAATTTAGGGAGGCCTGAATTTTCACAGGTGCCACATGACAACAGGTATGAGATTCATGGCATCCAGCCTCAGCTATGAAAGAACTATTCATCTACTCTTAATGAGCATTCTGATCAATGCATAGAGGGTAATAAAGGGTAATGAAATAAGGCTGGAAGCCTCTAAAATATAATGGGGACAATCACTGTTTGTAAAACTCTGTCCGTTTTCAGTAGTGCTAAATATCCAAAATATTTTCCTCGGTGTTAAAAAACCTGAAAAATATAATGACAATTAAATGAAGATCATTACTTTCAGTCATTAAAACAGTAAAATCAAGTATTTCCACATGTTTTCAAAAAACTGAGTTCCAAACACTCCTCTCCAGGTGAGGACATGCACCTCAGATACTCAGACGAATAAATTCACCTTTCTGTCTACACAGTTGAAATATTTCAGTTAGTTTGAAAGTATCTGAATTTTAGTTGTGCCTGGATTTTAAATGCCCTGAAGTCCATTGCAATTTTCCATAGACTGTGCTTATCTCATTTATTTTCACATCACACCCTAAATTTGTTAAACCTTCATCTCCTTTCACATCTTTGTTCTGACTAGAACATAGTGATAATGAACTCATCACAACAGCAGCATCATGTTAATCTTTTATCTGTTGCTGTTGATTCTGGACTCTACTATTTTATACTCCTTTTTAGTTTTAACTCTCACAATGACTTTGTTCATTGTTCTCATTTCATGTTCAGCAAGGCTCATCAGGAGATGAAAAAACCTTGAAGCATGAGAAACATTACAGACTGTCAATTAATATCTCATTAATAAAGAAAACAACAACAAAATGAACAAATAAACAAGGAAAATAGGCTAAGTGGAGAGGTGTTAATTGAGGAAGATCTGAAAGGCTTGAAAGATCTAAACACAAAGAATTTAGAAAAGAGTGAGTTTTTCATGAGAATTCATCTGCTTGGAGGTTTGAATTGGTCCTGCAGGGCTGTTATGTTGGGAAACAACATGAGGAATACAGACATGAACAGGAGCAGCGGGATTGGGAAGAAGTAAATGGACAGTCTGGATTCTGGGTTAGCACTGATGGAACAGGCACTTGGTCGAAAAACTTCATGTTTTCAGACATCATTAGAAAACAATATTCCAGTAATTTCTACTAGCTGAATACCAAGCCAATGGCCTGAGGTAAAGAAAAAAATATTCAGAATTCAAGACTCCTGCTCTCCTTGAGGGAATGGCTGTGAGTAATGTGTGGCACATCTTGGATCCTTGGAACTCCTAGTCTCCCATGGTGGTCACCAAGAATTTTAGGGTTCTCTTGACCTAACAAAACGTTAAACAACAAAACAAATTATCAAAATTAGTAGACATATCTAGTTGATTTTTTGGGGTTGTGGGGTTTTTGGTGGGTTTTTGTTTGTTTGGTTGGTTGGTAATAATCAGGAGAGTTGAGAATAAAGGAGGGGCAGGGAGGGAGAGACAGAATCCTTCACATGCAAGTCTCATATCAGCCAAATCTTAGTAAAATACAGTTAGGACAACCAGTGGTAAATATGAATTGCTGTGTACTAACTTTCAAGAAACAAGCTGATATCTCCATTGGAGATTACAGGCAAATAGAGTCAAACTAGACTTCTGCAAACTCTATTGTTTACCTTTTCTCAGTAGTCTAATTACCTGAAATACTTAATTTTGTTAAGAAACTTTTTTCACACTGTTGTGTAGGTCTAGCTGTGGCTAAATAGAAGAAATAAAATATGAAGATATTTTTAATGCATTATGATTAAGAGAAATTTTAGTTTCAGCCTTCTGTATGATTTCTGTTAGCATAACCATCTAGTCGTGTGGTTTTTTCCCTCTTTCTTATTGTTACTAAGACAAACAAAAAAAGCAAAGATCTTGGGATGTTAGTATTTTTAAAGCTCTTTAAGGAAGCTTTTATAAGATGCAGAAGACTAGCTGACATCGGCACAGAGATGGGGAAAAAAGCATTATTATTTTTAGAGCTGGTCTCTTGGGCTGGGTATGGGCATTTTAGCTGAAAGGAAAAAATCTTGCAGGTCCAGTGTCATTCTTTCTCTTTTTGAATATTTTAATTTCTAACACTGCCAAGTTAAACCATTTTATCAAAACTAAATCACATGAACAAAAAAAAAAAAATAAAAGCAAAACAACAGCAAAAGCTAGATCTTCTTTATTAACCACAGTGAATAAGGTGTACAGTGTATTTTCCCCAAGACCAATTTATTCTGTGAACCATGCATGCAAGCTATCAAAAGCTGTAAATTAGTGGTCACCTCAGGCATTAGAAATAAGAGCTCCTTTACAGGAGCTCCCATTGAGTCGGTCTTTTTCATCTTTGCTAATTAACACTTTTTTACCATTGCCTTGTAATAAATAATTGAAACTATCATGTAGGACATGGTTCAGGAAAGGGAGAGCAACAACTCTAAACTAGATCATTTTCAAAGGAATCTTTCTCTGATTGGCTTCTTCAGTAAAACCTGGAATAACTGGAAAATAAACTGTTTTTTGCCCTTTAAGAAGTCTTTGAAACTTTCCACTACGTGAACAGCTATAAGTCATGTGCATATCAAACATCTTACTGGTGCTGAAACCTATAGACTTCATTCCCTGAAAAATGCAGGTGAGCCATAAAATACTCCCAGCAGCACAGGACCACATCAGTGTACCCTGCAGTGTGTAGTACCATCAGATCTTCTACACTGCGGAGGAAACTTTTTGTATAAAAAAGAGGGGCTTGATCTCAAAGCTTTTGGATGGGGTGGTTTTGATCTTGAATGAACAAGCAGAGCCCTGGCCAACCACACAAGCAAGGTTTTGCTCATATTTCTCAGTAGCTTCTAAAGCATCCCAAATTCATATTAATTCCAAGCTGGCATGAGCTCAAGCAACTCCAAAGGCAGCAGTTCTTTGCATACTTTGAGCTACCCAAGGTTAGATGATCCCAAAAGAACATTTTTTCAGCACTGGCTCTCACCTGCACTTTTGTGTGTTTCAAGTAACTGTGCAACAAATAAACACACATCTGCATAGCCCTCATTTGCAAGAGAAATTTCTGCCATCCTGTGATGGTCACTATGAAGTCTGGTTTGATTAAGCTGTGTTAAGCAAACATTAAGTGTGCCTTTCTCAGGATTGGTTCACACAGCTTCACTGCAAGGAAATGCTCTATGAATAAATGTAATTACAGAAAAGGAAAACCTAAAGTTAATTTGATAACCCTCTGCAGAACTTAGCAAGGTGTCTAAAAATGAAATGTTGACATTTCTATGGTTACTTTACATATAAAAGAGATACCTTTCATGAAAAGCAAAGCACTTACTTAACATTCCTCAAAGGTGGAACTCGTATTCTTCATTAGCTAAGTTTCAATTGCCTTTGTCAAGCTTGTCTTCCCAGCAAAGGTCTCTGTCAACTGTGAAATCCACTTAAGGTAATTAGTATTCTGTTAGATGGAACAGTCTGTGAATTAGAACTGTAACAAAAGAGAACGTCTACTTGTTTCTTCATTATCAAACAAGTGGAGCTTCCAGCTCCTGTGGTGCCTGAACCTGACTCATTTTCATGACATACAGGCCACACTTAGCATAAGGATTAATAGCCCTGCTCAAAAAATTTGATTTTTCATTTTACCAGAAATTATATTTCTAGATGTTTCTATTCTAATTCATAACAAGATTAAATCTCACTCTTTCTATAGTGGGGAAACAGTTTCCTTCTCATCAGTGAAGCACTTGAAATTTTTTTGCAGATGTTCAGATTTAATTCAAGATTTTGAACACTTTCTCTGGAATTTTATTTATAATCTTTAGTCTTTTATATATATGTATATATATTGGATTATGTCACAGAAGCAGGGGGAATGTACAAATGTACAATGGTTAAAAACTTCTGAAAGTTTGACATGAGGCAACATCTGAAGTTTTCTAACATATCCTTTATTTTTGACATCTGTCACTGAGTGTTTGCCACTTATTGATAGGAATATTTTATATGTTCTAAGTCAAAAACCAGGTAAACCAGGTTATTTTATTAAAAAAAAGGGGCATGCTGAAATAAACCAGGAAGCTTTGGTAGCATCAAACTTGCACAGACTTGGAAGAATCCCAAGAAATTATAAGCAGATATAGTATCTGGACAGTCATCTAATCCAGGAAAAGACTGGGTTATTCATTGTAGGGTCAGAGAAGAGATAAGAAGGAAGAAAATGGATCTGAAAATCTCACTATTTGCATACTAGTGCCAGAAACAGGGTGATTCCTCTGTCAGGGATCTGTTACCCCAAAGAGTGGCTCCTTTTCCTTCCTTAGCAGCCCAAGGGCATGTCCCCAGCAGGTTTCCACTAGTTTACACTCATATATGCAGACTCTTCTCATTTCCCATGCTAGCTAAATTCAAACTAGAAGGGATGTCTGCACTGTCATCACACCTTCAGCACATTGTGTAGACATAGTTTGAGATTAAAGTGTTTGCTGTTTGTCTTGTAGTGACATGGTTTGACATTGAAGTACGAAATCTCTTCGTTGCAACACAAATAAGAGACATTTTTGATGCAGAAAATCTGCTTCAGTCACTAGGAAGGGTTTGTCTGCACGAAGGCACTAGTGAGAATCTGGGAAGTGTGTGACTTGAGAAGCAGCAGCTGCCGCAGACTCACTTGCTTTTTGAGAAGTCTTAGCAGCTACTTGCAGCCTCTCTGTGATTTAGCCAAAGGCATTTGGAAAATGTTTTTGATATGTAGTAACAGACACATCAGGGCTTAGAATACATCCATGACCCAAGTCACTCCAGAAAACAGAGTTTAAGGAGAAAATTCTTCTCTTGCCATGAATGAAACTGACAAGACCATGAAAACATGGCAAAGTTCTGTACTTTTAAGCTCACAACTTTTACGTGTGAGTCTGAAATTTTGAATTTTTAAATTTTGCATTTCAGGTATGATTTAATACTCGTTCAAAAAAAATCGTATTAAAATAGCAGCCAGTGCTCCTCCAGGCAGAGCTTTCACATCCCCTGTTGTCCTGTGAATGTCCTTTGTACTGCTAAGTCACGCTCCTGCAGGATACTGCTCAGGGAAGGAATTATTTTGGTCCATCTCATTTGGGTGTTCACATAGCTGCCCTGTGGCACACTTACTGCTGACAGAATTCTTCAGACAGCTTTCACATCTCTGCTGACATATGCATACAGCCTGCCTTACTATCTTATTTATGTATATGTTTTAGTTTTAATACCCCTATACTTTTTCCTAAGTTCCTGCTGCTGTTATGAATTGCTCAGGGAGCTTCCCAGAGCTGGGCTAATAGATACACATGTGGTGGGAGAGAAAGAGCAAGAGAGAAGGAGTCCAGCTTGCCATCTTATTTATGTATTTATTTTCTTTTAAACATACCTATATTTTTTCTGAAGTGCCTGGAACAATATCTGCAATAAAAAATATTAATCAATAACCATGCTCAAATCTTTCAGTTCCTTCAGTTCAGTGCTGTGAAACAAATGTGAGAAACTAAATAGACCTTGTAGAGTGCCCTGTAGTTCAATAAATCCAAGGTCTGGCTGATCATGGAGACAAGGTAATTTTCACAATTGACATCTGCAATACTCTCCCCCCTTTCCTTTTATTATCAACTGGAGAATTATGGAGCTTTTATTTTTTTACCCTATTCAGGTTTTTTTTAGCTGTTGGGACACAAAATAAGAGGAGAAATAGTTAAAAAGAAGTAAATAGAAAAGACTCAAACAGTTTTAAGACTAGTAGAGCACAAAGAGATTAATTTTTACTGAGCAAAAGAATCTTGGAGAAAGAGGAGAAGAATGAAGAAACTCTTAGCAAAAGTATCAAGAAAATACTGAGTTTCTGAAGAAAACTGGGGGAGAAGAGAGTTGTATAAAAAGAAAAGTGCTAGGCAAGATTAAGTATAGCTGCATGTCTGAAATGATGGGTTTTTTCTGTGTGTCTTCAGTTTTTCTGTACACTTTATTAAGTTAAAATCTGTATTTAATAGTAGTAACTCTCACTCCTGTAAATCTGAGAAATAATATGAAAGCAATTTCATCTTGTCAAAAACTGGGAACAAAATGCCAAATAATAATTTTTTTCAAAATAATGACTATACCAAACACCAGTTTCTATAAAAATAGATTATGCTGAGAATTTTCACTTTTTTATTTTGAAAACTTCTTAGTTGCTGAAGTTTCAGACTATTTAATGGAAAACCACAAGTGTCAAGAGATCCTTGTTGCAAGAAAATAAGGACATTTACATAGACATTGTCTGTTTAGCATCTGTGTGATCTAATAAAAGAGGCCTGTTACAATGGAGAAATTAAAATCTATGCAGCAAAAACTCTAACAAGTGACAGCTAGAAGTATTTATCAAGTTTAATTTTTATTACATTTTTAAAATAGCAACTCTGAAATCTCTTTAAAGAGTCTGAAGTTGACATTACATGGACTCAGAGCTTCTGAAACATAGTTCCTTTGACAGTAGTTTTTAATTGAGTAATGGAAAGTGAAGACAACTTCTCAAAACATTTATGTATGCCAGTAGGGTGTCTGTGAATTTATGTGAGAAGGAGAAGAGGAATGTGTATTTCTCTTGTACTTACAAATCTATTTTCACTGCAAGCACACCTATGTGTTTCCCTGTGTGTCAGCTATGGATATGAGTTGTTCAGATTGGCTTTAAGTCTATGCTAATAATTTCATATTTTCTTCGTGGGGCTGCAGTGCAATAATCCTCAGGAGTCTCACTCATGGATGTGATCTCTTTGGGTGAGAAGGTTGCACAAACCCAGAAGAAATTACTGGGGAACCATACAATCCGATTTTGTCCACACCTTCTTCTGTCCTTTGTTAAGGACATCTTTAAAAACTGCTTTCATCATTAGGTTTGGAGTTAGAGTAATGCTTTTCTTTGCTGTGGCCTGATGATTTATTCAGTTTATGAAGCCTCTGCAGTTTCAAAATATATGTATTATTATATTCTTGTTTAAACTGAAGACACTTTTGTTTGCAGAGATTTTATTAGTAATTGAGTGATTGTACCAGAGACAATATGTTGCACTGGCAAATCTATCTCCAGTATGTTTGCACACAGCTTGATATTCTTCTGCAAGGTTTGTGTTTTAAAGCACTGCAGTCTAGATGCTTAGGTTTATATCACACAAACAAAATGAAGAACAGAAAACCGAAGTGCCTTCTTATCCTCAGGGATGCCAGGACAAATTAGTGAAACAATCTGAAATTATAACAGCGTTTTCTGTTGTTATGACAGACGTTGTATTTTAATTCTTTATAAGCTTTCATTGGGCCATTACCATCAAAATTCTTTGTACTAGCTGATTTGCTTTTGAGGTAAGCCTCCCCTATTCAGCACTTCTTTTGAGTCTGTGCCAGCCTGGTCCCCTGTGGATCAGTGCATCCAGAGAACCTCTCCATTTTCTAAGAGCCTGCCTGAGCTCCCGAGGTGCTCCTTTGGCAGCAGCTGCTGATGGAGATGCTGCAGCCATCCCTGCTCCTCCCTGGCTGTGTGGCCATGCTGCAGAGAATAAAGCAACTCTTCACCACTTATGGATTAGGCAGGAAAATCATCTGAGAGCTAGTTTTTAGTGGGCTACAGCTGTTCTGGGCTTCCAGCATGAGAAGTGTCTATAGAACATTTGGAGCATGGGGTAGGGGGGATTGTGACTGGTTTTTTTCTATCTTATTCCAAGCTGTGAAGTAATGCTTCTGCTAATACTTGTCACCAACCTGAGTAGCTTCAGACTGAAAATCCAAAGGTAAAATGATATCTATCACTCCTAATCCCTGAGTCACTTCTGTTTTCAACTCTTAAAAATACTAGGAGTTGTTAAAATGGGCCCTTGGCAAGAGTTCTTCAGATTTCATTTTTTCTTTGAATTTATTAATTAAAAAAAGAAACAAAAACCAGTGAAGAGTCAATTGTGTTTGTTTTAAGATATAAAATGCCATTAATAGTATTCATGTGGTGTAGATGACACTGTCCTGTATAGACACATGCTTGATCCCCCTCCTCTAAAATAAATATGAATAAACAAATAAAGCAGCAAGACTCAATCTCACTCTGAGATCATGCACTGAGCAATTAATCTGCTCTTGCTAGACAGAGGAAGCCTCTGCAGACTGAGAAAAGGTGTCATTAGCTCATTTTCATTCCAGGACCAAAACCAAATAAAGCTAGAGCTGAAAACAAACAAAAATGTATTAAGCTGACAAGAAAGTTTCCAGTGGGAAATGAAAGACAACTAGAAACAATGATAATAACATTTTCATGTGCTTTCATTACATGAGCAATTTGGGGGTGTGCTGAACAATTCAGAAATATTTCAAATTGCTGGGTATATGCCATAATTGCTGGTTTACAAATATGTCAGATCCTTTAATATGCACGCTGCTTTTATCCACTGCAAACAATTCCAGATCAGATGTTTTCCATTCAAACTGTTAGAAGAAAATAGTGCAATACAGAAATAGCATTAATTTTCACAGCTGCACTGATGAGGATTATTGAAGCACAATATCATCCTGGCATTTATCAATACATAATCTTAACTCCCATGGTGATCTCAATTAGTCTCACTCTATACTAACTCTATAACATAGACTATACATACTTAGAAAACTAAGTATAAATCTCAGTAACTTGAGACAATAGCTAAAATGGACACTTGTAAAAATGCTAGAATTAAAAAGCAATCACCTTTCTTTTAGGTTATCCAGTTTAATGTCAACACAAAAAAATTGATTTGGAACATTTATTGGTGTTTGTATATGTTGTAGCAGTAGGGACCCAATCAGAGGATTTTGCATAATAAGAAATCTCTTTAACTGCTTATTAAAATTAGAACTATTTTTATATCATTGTGGCTTTCTAACTTTGAGGTGGTTACTTAGATAGCATAATGTCTCTGCTTTATATGGTTTTACTGGCTCTGGGAGGTGAAAGGGAAGGAGAAGGAGAGAGAAAGGGAAGGGGGTGTGATTAGCATGGTGTTTGACCTTAATTAATGTACATTCAGCAACTCTCACTGACTATTCATGAACCCTGCTTTGAACAAGTTATTTTCATGCATTCCCCATATTTTTCCAGATTCTCATCCAAATAAAAACCAAATGCTGCTTCAAGGTTTTGAGAATTCCAGTGGACTATCCACCATCTCTGAGCATCCCTGGTATGCCGTGCAGGCATTGGCCAGTGGCTTTGGGATTACGCAAAACCAATCTCCTGACCCACCTCAATTTAAGAATAAGTTGGTTCATCTGTGGAACAGCCTCAGAGATTGAGAAGGAACTTCTTTTGGGGGGAAACAAAAGTGGGAAAGTTCACACTCCAAGAGCTTGCCTGCTGCACTACACCAGTCAAAGCCTGCCCAGGGTGGGTGCGAAGTAGTCCCTGCAAAGCACAAAGCGAATGCTGGGCACCAAATATTTTTTGTTTCTTGTGTGCTTCAGGTGTTCTGCAGAATTTGCCCTGGTAGCCATTGCTTATGGCTTGTGGAATGGTACCAGAACCAAGATTATAACCAGAACATGTGGTCTTGGGATTTCTTGTGTAAAAATCAGGGAACTTTCTGATTCCCTTCACCTCAGCACAATCCTTTAAAAAAAAAAGAAAAAGTGTTAAAAAATATGTTGGTGCCCCTAACTGATGTGCTAACTAAATTGATACTTGTCTGTGAGTTGTTATTAGAAGTGAGCTTAAATAAGACTCTGGAAACTTTAATTTCTCGCAACGTTAAAGTCATGTATTGAACAAAACATGGTGCAATGTCTGAGTAAAAATTTCCTATGAAGAAAGCATAAAGAATCATATTTTAATTGGAAAGTCTTACCCAGTAAGGGCTTTAGAAATTGAGTAGATTATAAAAACAAAGATTTGTTTGGGCTGGATTGTTTGCAGAAGATTTAAAAAACAAAGATGTTAGAAAAAAATTAATATATTAATATTATTTTACTTCTCTCTTGTATTCTCTGTAAATAGCCTGCAAGCAGCATCCTGTTAACACAGACATTTGGTGTAATACAATTACAATATTAAAATTTATGTTGTTGGTTTAAGGATGTCTGCTCAAACTGCCAAAGCCTCCCATTGAACCTTCTGTCCCTTCGCGCTATTTAATGTGACATGATTATCCTAATCGATTTTGAAATTCATATCTGGATACACAATGCACATATTTCTTACACACACAATTTGCATGAGATGGCACTGATATAACTTAATTACAAGAAGAATACAAGCAAAATGCTTAACATGGCCAGAACTGTCCAGTGCTGGAGAACTGCCAACCAGAAACCCCAAAGACGCTTAGGACTCCAATTTACAGCTTAGGCTTGACTCTTGCTGTAATGACATTTTCCTGTTTACTGTATCATTTTCAAATCTTCCTGCATGGATCTGAGAGCCTCACAAGATTAACTGAATAAATTCAGAGGAGATTCTCTAGATCTGTGTCCATAAGTAATGTAGGATCACGACAAAAAGCAGTGACACTAAGCTTATCAGCATGATACATTTAGGCCCCCTAAATAATAATAAATGTTTTGTAGGCCAAAAAAATTTTTGCAGTTATTAGTTAATGCAGCAAGAATGCAGAAATAAGTTACTAAGCATCCAGGTCAGTAATCATATGACAGTATTTACCTTAATGCTAAACAAGGAGATGCCTTATGTTTGGGGAGTGAGACTCAATAAACAAACAAGGGTTCTCGTGAAGGTGCAACGGCAAGACTCACAGCCAACATCAAAGCCTGAGGTTTGTTCAAACTTTGAAGTATTTCAGACCTAGGTTCTTGCATTTCATTTAATCCAAGAGCTGCTTATGAAGAAGGACTGTTTGCATACATATATATGCATATGTATATACACACCAACATAAAAACCTTAACTAGAAAATGGTAATTATAATGTCTAAGTAAAGGAAGCATTTAATTTTGTCAATTTTTGGATTCCAGAGTCTGGGCCTCCCTATTGCATGCCATACAGTGCCATGAGCTCATGTGTCCCTAGACAATAAGGTTGCATTATCCTGTATTCATATTATGTTAATCTGCCAAATCCCAAATATTACACAATAGAAAGAATATGCCATAGTGGAAAACTACAGGGAATACAGCATTGAGCAGCAGTAACTACAATTTAAACCTCAGGTAATGTTTAGGATCCTTTTAACCATGGTCAGTCTTAAAACTGTAAATTACATATGTTCTGAGCAATAATTCCGTATTAATTGATATCAATTTGATAAAATTGTCTGCGTGGAGAAAAGAGTTTAAAAATATTTTAAATGTAGGAAATACACTGACAAACACTATGTCACTGTAACCTTCAATAACATGACCCAAACTCAGAATATTAAACAGTAGTTTTGTTTACTTTTGACATTCAGTGATGTGTTGTATACAAAACTGTATGTGTTTTATCAATGGATACATGGTGGCAATATATTAATAGTAACAATTCGCATTTTCTTATATATCTGGGACATTTGGAGAACCGTAAAATTAAAATTAATGTCAATAGATAAACTAAGACTGTGGAGTGGTTTCTTTAAAAATTGAAATTTCCTTTATCTTTTCTTTCATGAGTAAAATGCTATTCTCCTTTTAATCTCTAATTGGAAAGGTTTATTTTGTAGGCTTTCAGAAAAATGTAGAATACCTTGGCAAATTAGACACAAAGATTCAGAGTCTTCTCTATTATTTCAAACCATAGATAATGGTTTCTTAAGTAACATATGGTAAGTGTGCTGAAGTATTCACATTTAAAAAAATCAAATTGAATATTTAATGGAAATATAGTTATTAAGTGCTCAATAACAACTAATGCATTTGAGTGTCTATCAACACAGAAAAAAATGTACAGGTTTTTCAGTTTGAGTCTTTCTGTGATGTCAAGAGCATTTTCTTTGAAATCTTGGCTTTAAAATTATGGCACTTATTATGCTTACTAGAAAGTGCTGTTGTCTGGGGAGGCCACATGGACACATGCTACAGGGACCAGCCACAATCTTTTGGTTTTGGTCCTGGTGGTCATGTGGAACTATGCCAAGGGGGTGAACACCTTTTTTGTGGGTAAAACATCTTTCTTTTTTGTATACTTCTGATCTTAATGCTGCTGTTGCTACTGTGCCTTCTTATTTCATGGTTTTTTGCGTCCAGTAAATTGTTGCCTCAACCCACAGTGTCTTTTGTCTCTCCCTTACCAAAGCAGGTGGGGGAAGGGGAGTGGCTTATTTGGTGTTTATTTTCCCGCTGGTGGTAAACCCCCAAATATAATGACCTGAACTCAAGTATGGTGGAACTGTGGAGGCCAAGAAAAAGAAGCTGAATAGTTTACACACCCTGTTTTGTGAAAATTTCCATTCCAAATTCATGTTGAGCAGATGGGATCTATAAGGAAATTTGTCCATAAAAAAAAAAAGATCTTTCTATGAGAGCTTTGCTTTTCTTAGCTGGGTTAACTGCCCAGTGTTACTTTGGAAGTATTTTAGGGAATGTGATACCCAATGAGACAGCTCCAAAAACTACCATTCTTCAGCACTGACATTTACTAAGTGTGTTCTCTTCCTTACAGACAAAAGTTTTAAGCCTAACAGCAGTTAGGCTGAACTGCAGAAATGAGGCAAATTTGAAAATTTTGAGCATGTTTTCTTTGAGACTAAAAAATTTATTTAAGAAATCGGGGAAGAGCTGCTGTTTTAAGTAAAGCCCACACCCATGACAGAAAATATTTTGGAATACAGACCATGAGACACATGAGACTTATGCTGTCAGACTTAGCAGCAACAACACCAAGGCACGTTTCATGCTGTCTTTGCTTGTCCTCTGGTGAGAGGAAGTCATAAAAGTCACATAAAAGCCACAAGTGTTTTATTATTAAAGACAGAGACTCCCATAGTACTGTGGCAAGCTTGATTTCTAAGGGGAATGCTGGTATGCTTTGGTTAGAATTTTGTAAAATATTAATCCTTTGTTGTTGACACAGTTCTAGTAAACTCCTAATTTTGTTTTGGATTTGCACTACTAGTTGGATATTGTGCTGATTCATAAACTGCCCTGCCCTTACTGGGCCTGATTTGCTCCAGGTTCTTACGTTGCATTAAGACTCCATAGCCCTGACATTTTCTGCAATGCTATTTTCAGCTCCAGGGTTGAGTATTGTTGTCTCATTTGTCTCAGCCCTTCAGCACAAGCAGGAGGCAGAAAGTGATGCTAAAGCTCAGATCTGTATCCCGAAGTGCAGCTCAATATAATCAGAGAGATTGGTAGGTAGCATTTTCCCCCTAATGCTGAGGCAGGGAAAAGCCTGGGGCTGAGAAAGAACTGAAAGGGACACAGAATGGGGGTGGAAAAGGAAAAAGAGAGATTCACTGTCTGAAGAAGAATATATAGAAAAAGATTGGACTGCATGAAGATTCACAGATATGAAAAATATGCGGGTGAAGATTAAACTTTAGGGAAAAAAATAAAGCAGAATTGGGAAGAAACAGGCAAAAAAGAAGATGAGAAATCTCAAAGTGCAGAAGGTCTTTGAGGTGATGCTCTAAACCTCATCAGTTCATCAAGAAAACTAAAAAGACTTATATCCCCCAAAGAGAGAGAAGTATTGCAGAAGAATATTTATCTTTCTCCAGGAGTGCAGGTTGTCTTTTTCAAGCCAGAATAGCAGAAAAAAGCCCAGAGGAATGCCTGTTCCAAGGTACTCGCCAAATATATGTCATCCACCCCAGGAAACAGGACAAAAGGGAAAAATAGAAGAGGCCCTGTTCAGCCACAGTAGCACTCAAAATTATAAATGTTTAAATATTCCTTCAGCTTTCACAGGTTCTATATTTAAACATGCCTTTTTAATTGAACCCTGGAATAATTTCAGTTTATATATAGCATTTATAAGCCTGGGGCCTACCTGTCCGAGGCCTATTTGAAGATTTATCTGTAGAAATCTTGTATGAAGAAAAGAGGGAGGATTTAATTTACAAAGGCCTAAATCCAAAAGCCTGTTCAGAAATTTTGCTTAATTATTGATGTGCAGTTACACAGGGATTTCCCACGCGACCTCCCAGTAGCATTGCATTACCTTGAAGTTGCAGTAACCACTGTAACCTGAACAGGTCCCCTGTAGAGAGCAGAAATATAGGTCTGGATAGGAAAAAAAATCTTTAATGCATTGCACACTGTCAGTCTGTGGCCCCACTAAAACTTCTCTTAAATTATGCAGATAGTGGTCTTTGCTCCTTCTGATCCTTTTCTTCGAGGAAGAGAATCTCACAGGTTTGACGAATGTAGAAAGAATGGGATTGTCTTGGTACAGTAAAATTACTGTGTAGCAACTGGATAGCTTCAGGCTGAGATTCTAGGAAATGGAAAAGTCTTCTAAAGATAATCTGGGGTTGCATTTCCTTCTAAAGGTCCTGAGAGGATTTCCAAAAGCATGGGAGGAAGAGTCCTCTACAGTATACATACCATACATGGTTGCCTTTCTGAAGCATTTTTGGATATTCACATTTAGCCTACAGTTCTTTCAGCTCTTTGGTGGGGCCATTCTTATACCCATATGGCAAGACACCTACAATTTAAAGGCAATATCCTTGGTGGTTGTCCTTGGAAAGACTCTGAACAGAAATGGAATATGAATTGACCTGTTCTTTCCAGAGCACTCCTAACAGGACACTATGGGAAAGGTTTCTGTATCATTACCCTTAAAATGAGTGTGAACATGGGCTTTCAAAAACAACACTTACCCAACAGAAAACTTCTATTTACTAACTTTCATCCAGAAAAAAAAATTAAGTTTGTTTTATGTATTTTGTATTGTTTATAGGGATCGGTTAAGTCACCTCTGGGGCAAAATTGAGCAGCTGTTTAATAGTGGCAGCAATTCTGCAGAACTGTTTTAGGGAATAAAGAATAGAAGAATAAGTTATCTAATTGAAACTGTGAGGGCAATTTAAGTAGGCAGAATCAAATTACTCAAGCTGGAATTTGGCCATTCAAATATTGAAGCCTTTAAAGAAATGTTAATAACTATTCACAGCTTTACAAATATATCATCAAATCACAATTTTAGTCAGAATAAAAAGGGGGAAAATACTTTTAGCAGCTTAGGCTAGGGAAATATTGTATTAACTTTAGAGGACAAAAATGAAGGTAAATATTTAAATACATCTGTTATCATGGGATAAGACTTTGATGTATCAATTCCATCTTCACCAAAGCCTCCGCCTGTAAAACTCCCACAATGAAGTGCTTCTGTTTTGCTTTTGCTATGATAAATAGCTATCACAAAAAAAAAGGAAATCTGGCATAAAACATGGATAACAAAAGACGTGATTTAGGTAAATAACTGTAGGCAATGGTTTTCATTACAAAAAGGTAGAAAAGATGGAGCAGAACAGTGATTTGTTTTGCAAAAACACATTAAAAATATTTTCTTTATGATACATGACTTGTATACTTGCTATTCCATTGTGTTAGAGATTGCTAGCTGGTGTGGCTATTCCTGAAGATCAGAAGAATTGGCAGAGTTAAAAAGGTGGCTTATAATTATATCAGAAGTTAATTGCAGTGTCTGTTAGGTAGAAGTAATTTACACTGATAATTTCTAGACAACTTAGTCTTTAAAGTTTCACTGTGAAGGCTTATCTAGCCAAATTTATATACACCATCAGGTTTCCAAGAGTGATCAGAATTCTAGCAAGCATCTTGATTTATTCTATTTCATTAAAAAAAAAAAATCCAAGTAATTAAAAATGTGAGTTGCAATCTGTTCCTGTATGAATGGTTAGCTGAAATTTAGCCAGCTTACACAAGAATCTGCAAACTGATACAAAGGTCTCCACTAGCAGTGGTGGTCCTTCCTTCCTTCCTTCCTTCCTTCCTTCCTTCCTTCCTTCCTTCCTTCCTTCCTTCCTTCCTTCCTTCCTTCCTTCCTTCCTTCCTTCCTTCCTTCCTTCCTTCCTTCCTTCCTTCCTTCCTTCCTTCCTTCCTTCCTTCCTTCCTTCCTTCCTTCCTTCCTTCCTTCCTCCACTTCCTTCCGCCACTTCCTTCCGCCACTTCCTTCCTTCCGCCACTTCCTTCCGCCACTTCCTTCCTTCCGCCACTTCCTTCCTTCCGTCACTTCCTTCCGTCACTTCCTTCCGCCACTTCCTTCCTTTTCTTCCACTAAGTGGGAGCCATAGCCATTTTTACCAAACTTGTCCCTCACAGTGCCAGGCAGGTCTATGAAATCCTCCTAGAAGCACAAGGTTATGCACACTACCATGAATATCTCCACCTGGTACAGTGCAGAGCATTCCTGTGCAGCAGCTACTGGTTTGTCTTGATAGCATCACAGCTCTATTAGTGCAGTACTTTATCTCAGCTTATTGTGGTTGTGCTGATGAGTTTTATTGCCATTGGTTTGGTCACAATGGGTTTAGAGATTGCTGCCTGGTGCTCCAAAACACACTGTAGGCAGACATCAGATTAATCTTTGGCTTAGATACAATTAAAAAACAATAACCAAAAAAAAACCCACGAAAGGAAACCCACAGTGCAGAGGGACAGTTAAGCATTTGTGTTTGAAACTCAAAACAGCCAACACACTGAGCAAGGCTGACTGCAGGATACAAAACTAATATGCTTTTTACACATTAGCTGAGTAGCTAATGACCAGAGTGCTGTTCCCTCCTCATGACAAAGATTTCAAACCTCATCTTTCCAGAGCCTGCCTGGGGCTAGTCTACCTGTTCCTGTTGAGTCTGGCACTACTAACTGTGCAAGGCTTGAGGAGACCAGAGAAAAGGGCACACCTGTATTTGACATTGCAGTTTATGTGCTGAGTGTGAGTTTCTCCCTTGGGCCAAGCTGCCCTTTCCATCCTTCTGCCAGGTGAGAATCGTGTGCATTCTTCTACATAATCATGTTCACACTGTTTCTCAGTCTGAAACAAAAGTAAGAAAGGAAGCACTCAGGACAGTAAAAACAGTAGGGAAGGCTGAATGTCAGGCACTTTTTCAGCCTTGTTCCCCATTTATCATCAGATGGCAATTATGTACCTTTCTAAAGACATTTGTGTTCCTCCCACATCCCTCAATAACTTTTGATAATTTCTGCACAGTTCATTGCAGCAAGATTTGTCTTGCTGCAATAGTCTCAGTAATAATCACACGGGTCTGAGTTTTGCAGCCACGGACAACCTGCACAACCTGTCCTAAATGCAGTATTGGACACCAAAGATTCCTCCCTGAAGAGGTCTCCTGTGAACATCTTTATGTCAGGAAAATCTTAAATGGAGATTCATTTCCTATCACACTAAACTAGACAACCAAAAAAAAAACCCACCCCAAAACACGGTAAACTCAGTTTCCCTTTGCTCTACTGGTCACAGAACTGCCTTTTGTTTTTAATATGGCTTAATCATCCATAATTGTAGTAACAAGGCTCCCAAAAGGTAATAATGATATGCTGTGACAAATTTTATACATTATGATACATGTCCTTTAGGCTTTATAAAGCTCCTTCTGATGGTTTTGACAAGCTTCCCCAAGGCAACTGAGGCTTCTTTGCATAGTTCATTAGCTGAAGGCAGAAATGGGCTTCAAGGTGCTTAAAATAGATGAGTATTTTTTCAGTTCACTGTTCATGGGGAGAAGTATGTGTGGAATTATTCAGGGCCAAAGTAAGCTTTAATCAGAAAAATATGTATTTTGGGGGAAAAAATCAAAATATTTATAGCTGATTGCATAGATTGATAGATGACTGTTCATGAAACAGAATTTGGCTCAAACAAGACAACTGCTGTTCTTAGTTTTTAAACAGAAGTAGCTTGTCCTCCTCGTGCCAGAAACTCCACACTTTCTTCTCCAAGATCACTGTTTGCAACATTTATATCAGAGAACATTTATAATAAGCTAAGAGCATTTATAATAGGTTAACCTAGGACAGGATAATGAGTGTTTCTCAGTCACTCAGGGAGAGAGAAGTACAAAGACCTGACTCTCATCTTGAGCTGCACTGCCTCGTCTACAGCTCAGCCATCAGCAAAGTCCTGTGCCTTAACATATTAGCATAACCTTTCCATGCATTGTAGGTCAGAGAAAACTCCCATTTAAAATCTCCCTCATTTGTCAAGACAATTTCTCTTTTGACATCATCCAGAAGGTAGTGGCTCTTATTGCTATATCTCTACTATTTTTGCTGGAAACAGGTTATTGGAGCAGAATCCATAGTCTTCACATAATTACTTGCCTTCTACCCTGCTACTAATCTTGAGTTTTTTGAGTGTGTCATTTAAAATGAACCTCCGGCTTTTCCCTCAAGTGTAGGTCCTGCAAAGGAGTCTCCTCAGTGGCAATCATTACATAGATCAGACAGCACTAATAAAACAAACAATGGTTTTATCCCTTTCCTATCCCTCTTGCAAAGTTATGTTTATATGCATATATATACATATGTATGTATATGTCTCCTAATCAGAATTTTATTGTTAATGCTCCAGGGCTTTGGCGGTAATATGACAGCCATGTTGATTAACATCAGCTATTGCTGATATCAGTGTTCAGAGAGTTCATGGAGATTTATTCTAAGCAGGGTTTTGTGTATCTAGTAACATGCAGTAGGTAGTAACATGTATGTGACTCTGAAATGAACCAGTAGCAACCACAGAGGCAATAAAAATAGCCCATGGATCTTATGTATTGACATGACTTATGAAAATATTCTGTAGATATTACCAGATCATATCTTAATATTCCCTGTCAGGGGGAAAAAAAAAGAAATCTATGCATTAAATAACTGGCAATTTAACAACTGGTTTTTGGGGTTTTTTGTTTGTTTGTTTGTTTGTTTGTTTCTGTTTTTACATTTGTGTGACAATTAAAATGGCTTCAATAAATTATTAGACATTATTAGACATTATAAGATAAAATGTGAACCATTCCTCTTCCTTTTCTACATAATTCTTCTGTTGGGGTTTTTTAAAGGATCAAAATATTGTGTAAAAAAAAACCTTAGAAAATTTACAAGGTTAATTGATATACTGAGAAGTATCTTTTATGGCTTATTTTTTAAATTATATTAACATCATTGATGATATGCATTTGTTATCATGTGTTTGTTTGGTCGTTTCTCATAAAATCAGCACAGACAGGAAGAACAGATAGATGAGGGAAAAATCTGTAAAGCTGGTCACACAAAGGATTTTTATCTCTATCTCTACAAAATAACTAAGTCAAGCCTAGTTAAAATCTGAATTCATGCAGTTTATAGCAAAGACTGACACAGCCACAGCTTTTTGCATTCAGTGGGATCATCGTGCACCACAGACTAAAGAACACTGCATAAATAGCTGTGTCAATGATTTATAGGAGATCCTTTCAGTTATGTGTATTTGTATTTCAGCCTAGATTTCTATCAAAATAAAACTTCCAGTAGCTTGCTATAGATCAGTGCCTATAATAAAAGAGGTCCTGGTGTTCATTTTTTTCCCCAATGGCAATTTTACATGGCTTAGTTTTAAAACTGATCCAGCTAAAAATTCTTCCTTATTCAGTATTTGAAAATGTCTACATACCGTTTGTTTCAGTCCCAAATGTAACAGTCTTTTAAGCACATCTGTACTACCATCTACTGGAAAGGTGAGTAACTATATATCAGCAATCACTGCTTCTGTCTGGTACTGAAGCCAGACTAAAATAATAAAATTTTAAAAGAGGAAAAAAAAGAACCATACATTTCTCCCACAAAAATTGCATCTTAGTGTGCACATTTAGTTATACTGACACTGGAAACCTCTCATTGCTAATCTTTTGCAGAGATCAGGTTGAACCAAGGCTGGATAATTTTCACGACGAAATGTTTCAGCCAATCTGAGATATTTTTATCCTTCTCTTTTGATAAGAGACTGCACATCAATAGTTCCCTTTCAGCTTCCAAGCTAAACAGAGGGAGGAGAGTGACAGTGTCTGTGTGTACGATTACAGGGCTCAGGCAAATAAGGGAGACTGAGCACTCAGCAGGGCAGAGCAGAGGCAGGTACTGTGCATGCCATTCTCTGTGCTTCTGCACTCCAGATGCCAGCTATGTTTTCTCACAATTCTGTTGTGCCTTTCTAGGATATCCTGAAATAGCTCTGCTAACTCTGGTGAATTGTATTCTTGTTTAGCAAGGTGAAGAAACATCTTCTGGAGGGAGGTGAGATTTCTCTTCTTTATAGGCACGTAGCAGCCTGCCCCCTTCACTAACCAGATGCGAGCACACACACAAAAACACAAATGCAAACACCGTAGGAGTTTTGCAAATTGTACATCTGGATAAAACCATCCCCAGCTCCCTGGCATGTTACCAGCCTCCTAGGCTATTACTTTGCTTCTGCAACTGGCCACACACACAGGCACACACACACACATTGTTACCTACTTCTAGGCAATTCAATAATATTTGATACCGATTACAGACTCTTCCATTTTCTTCCTTTGAAAACATCCCCAGCAGATGCAGGGAGAGATGTGCAGGAGTGTAAGAAAAGTGTACATAAATGAAAAGCAGAGGATGGCAGCAGTGTTACTACTTTCTAGATATGAGGAAATGGCTGTTCTCTGTACATCTATTTAAAATTGTATTTAGAATACTGCACGGGAATTATTTTAAAGAAGGTCATTGTGTTGTTCTTAGGCACATCGAGGACAGATAAAATAGTTTCTTCACATAACATTTAGATGAGGAACTAATAACAATGAATACTGTTCTTAACAGACATTATTTCAGCATGTGTAAGGCAAAGAGAATGATTGCAGAGAAAACTTTAAAAATTTCATTTGACACATTAGAACAAGCCTGTAACTACAGGGATACAGCTTATCATTTTCCTTTTGCCTTCTACCAGAGAGTGGAAGAAGGAACCTTGCCTCTCATTAGAAGGCCATACAAGACCCATTGTGCATCATCAGAAATCAGTCTAGCAGCTCATTTTGTGTCTCTAAAAGCAGGGTTAACTTATTTCCAATAACACAGCATGCAGCCCTTCTAAAACGATGCAGACTGAATTGCTGAGTGCTTTCCACAAAGGCACCTTAACAACATCAGAACACATAGAGAATAATCTCCCTCAGTCAAAAAGAAAAAGATAAAAATGAAAAAATAAAAAAGTAATTTGAAGGGAAAAAATGAAACAAGACAAGCAAACGCACCAATGTCTTTCACATGCTTTGAGTAATCCTTGCAGGATTTTCACCTGCAAGGGCCCTATCACACAGGGAGAGCACACCACAGTGATTAACATACTTCACTGTTTCATAGCCTTCCTTTGGCTTTAAACCTCATGTTTTCATTCTTCTGTTCAGACCTCTTTGATATGAGTTCTTTCTGTCTCTAACCTGAGACTTAGGAACTTTCTCTGACGCTAAAGAAAGCACAGATGGTCATTCAGCCTCTTTACTCCTTTTACTTTCTGTGTGACATCTACCTCACCCTGTTTGGAATGTCATCCTTTCCTTTCTCCAGAATGGACTTAACTTTCCTTGCTTCACTGGCTGCTTTCTGATACAGTTGTATGTTCTCTCCTGCTTTAGTTTATTTAAAATTAACTTCTCTGTAATTTTTAGTCCTCCAAGCTATTTCAAATCATGATGGTTTCAAATCATCTTTCTTCATTGACTTTATTTCTTCCCATACTTGTCATTCATCTTAGAAAATGTTGCAATAAAATCTTTACTTGCACATGCTAAAATTCAGCTGCCTTTCACTTTCACCAGTTTTTATCATAAATATCCTGTATTCCCTAAGGTTGAAGATACCAGACTTACTGGCAACAGAATTCACAGATGTAATACTGCTCCAACTGATAAAATCTCTAATATTGTAATTTTTCTTTGGCTGTATTATCTGTGCAGGATATGACTTAAAAATGTGATTTTTTTTTCCCCTGATGTGATCTATAAAAATGATATCTCTTTCAAATACTCAAGACTCAACTCTGCCCTAAGGCCTACACAATTCTAGCTGTTAATCATGTTGAGGGAAGTGATGGGATGGAACAGTAATTGCCTTCCTTATTTCTTTTTTTAATTAAACTCTCCATTACCCTCCAAGTGGAAAAAAAAAATCCCAACAACATATAATTAATAGTTATATCAGTTCTTTCCATTATTTACTTCAACATGAGAGCTCTATTCCTTACCTATCCATCTAATGCACCTTTCAGGCCATGAGGTCGGCATGCCCTCACTGGTTTGTACAGTTTGCACAACCAATCTCTGAACCAGAGGGAGGATGTGGAATACTGATATCACATAAAGGCAACATCTTTCCACCAGCTCACTGCTGTCAATTAGGCCAAGAACTACTCTACTTATTCCCTTAATTCAATGTAATGATGGAGGAAGAGGCAAAATTAGAGAAAGGAAGGGGAAGGACCTATCATTTTTATATCATTGTGAAATTCATGTCTAGTCATACTTGGGCTTGTTGTATCTGTTTAATCTGAATCACTTGACAAGACAAATTGTTTGGCAGATCTGCACAAGGGTTTGTGGAGGAGTAAACTGAACTTCTGTCTGAGAATGGGATTAATTCCTCTGAGAAATTCCAATATATGTGTAAATTTCAACATGCTCATTTCTACCATGTGAGTAGAAACATGTACAGTAATGTGCAGTTTTCCAATTTCTGACTGCAGTTTGGGGCTATCCTTTAAACTGTACACAGATCCTAACTTCCAGACCCATGCCCACACACACAAACATATATATAAAAGATATATATACATGTATACATATCTCAGATTACTTATAATCTAATATGGGAAAGTATTAATGTAGCAATGAATGAACCAGCAAAACCCTACCAATGTTCAGAACATTTCTTTCTTCAGGCATAAGTATAAAGTACACCACCACCACAACAACCAGCATGTTCCACCCACACAAAAAAAAAAGCACCCTCCAACAGCAACCCTCCCCACCTTAAAGACTGCTAAATTCTAAAATGTGATTGTACTCTCTGGTTGAGCAGGCGACCCAGCAGGAGAAGCAGTAGCAAAACAACACCCGGCACCCACTCCAGAGCTGCTGCTGAATTCATGAATTTTGCAGAAACATTTTAGCTTGATGAAAAGGAGAGTGAAAAAATCAAATAAAAGCACAGAGCAGGAAAAACAGTTCTCTGAGCCATTCACAGTGGGAGGAGAAAAATGCAGTGAAAGTGACGAAAGGTCCTTTTAGACTAGAGAACATTTGAGATTGGAATAACATGATTCCACTCTCTCTCACTGTTAAAATCCATTGTTTTTAAAAATAGCAGATTTATACAGTTGTTTTTTGAAGCACGCATGTAAAAACTGGGGAGAGCTTTTCTTTAGATTACCTATTTCTGAGCACTAAATCCATCTTATTAATTGTTCTTTATGTGGCAGGTGTGAGTGGATCCAAGAGCGAAGAGTGCCACCATCAGGGCAGCTGCCAAATGGAAGCAGTTTTTCATGAAGTTTGGTTATCACCCCCCGTTCCCAACTTAAAGTTTAGCTGTGAAAACTGTCAAAATTCTCTTAGCTTATCTTAACTGAGCAGTCAAACAAAGCTGCCTAAGTGGGTTACTTACAGAAGGTGGAGAGTCCTCTGAAACCATGTGGGTTTTTTTAGGTTTCACATTTTTCTTCTTGTGGTCTGTAATGTCTTTTGACTCTTTGAAACAATGGCAAGTCAATCCCAGTCTTTTTTTTTCTTTTATTTTTAGTCTTTGGACAAAATTTTCTTTGGTTTCTTTTATTGATACTCAAGCAAATATTAATAGTTTATTTAGTCTTAGACACACATGGCAAAAGCCACCTTAATCTCTGAATTAACAACACATGGCAGGCTTATTCTTCACCTCTCATATTAGGACTTCTTGACTCAGAGGCATAATAAACATGTTTTTGTTCTTTCATGAGATAAAAAAGACCAAAAAAAAAGTGGATGTAATTTAAAAGTTCATTAAAAGTGATGCATACTGCAACAAGCTGAGTAACAAAGAAAATTTTGCCTTGGGCAACAAGAAGAATTTATTTACTTTTCCCCCTTTATCTTCCAACCCCCTTAAGTCAGACTGTGATGGAAGTTAAAAGAGTTTCCTTGCCAAAATCTGAATTCTCAGCAAATTGATGACAGCTGGTATCATTCCAAATTAGAGATAGGGTATTACAAGAGATCTGTTTATGGCATGATTTTGGTTTTTTTGACTGCTCACAAATGATTTGAGAATTGTTTTTGCCTTTTCATGTGCATTTGTTTGCAACTGATTTTTGTTTGAGATACTGTTAGTGAGGAGAAATGTTAATCGTATGGGAGACTTGTTCATGCCTGTGAGAGCTTCATAGTATTTTTTAGATACCTTCTCTTACTTTTTTCATTCTAAATAAGAGGTTGTTTTATGCTTAGCATTCCGTCTCTAATGTAATTTCTGAGAATTTTTGGTGCAAGATGCAAATGATAAAAGAGATGTGCAGTGTGAGCCATTCAACAAGGTAGTTTTTTGTGCAAGTGTGCTCAGCTCTGCTCCTGTAAAAATATTTCTGCAAAAGAAACTTATCTATCAAATGCTTTATGACTGGACAGTGGTAAAAAGTAACTGGTCACATCAAGCACAGTAAAAAGACATTTTCTTTGCAAGAATATGATGTAATTCTAATTCAGTTATCTCTTTTGCTTTATCAGTTTCTTTCAGATTTGTCAGCTCACTAGACACTACCTGACAGTATCAATAAAAGAGAGAAATTAGTAGACAGGTAAAAAACAAAAGAGCACACCTGTATCTTCTTTGTATCATTCCTTCCTGATGGGACGTAGACTGTCTTTCACTTTATTTTTCCAACAGAGATAATTTGAAGAAGTACCTAAGCAGTAAAAATCTTCATGGTATCTTTTTAAACCTTGCATATTATTCACTCCCTTTGTCCTCTTGGCTCATTTTCTAAGGAGCAGGAAGTCCAGACATTTGATCTAATATTCTAAATCTCATGCTTCTCATTTCTGACAAAAAAAAAAAAAAAAAAAAAAAAGGAATGGAAAGGAAAGCTGAACCAAACTGTGTTGTTCTGTGCTGTTGACATGATTAAATAGACAAACGGAGCCTTGCTGCAGTGATGGGAAAAATGAACTTGATCATCTGGAAATTTTTGATACAGAGGAGAGACCTGTCTGCATGTTGCTTGAACCACTTGAGATCTTTCTGCATGTTGCTTGAACCACTCCTTTTTCTCATTTATTTTAGGATATTTTGTTCAATGGGGTCTTTAAGTGCTTGTGTGCCATCTTTATATTATATATTTCCCACAGCACAGACTTCATATACATCATTCCTGATCATGTTAATTAGGAGAAATAATCCCAGAATAAGTCTTATCATGAACTAAAATTTTTCTTTCTTTCTTCTCCCCCTTGAGTCTTGATTGAGAATCAAAGATCTGTTCCCTATCTAGTTCACCAGAGGCAAAAGATGCCAGAAATCTCAGGAGATATTTGTCTCACAAGAAGACAGGTCTGTGTCAAAAGTGAATTTTATTTAAAATGGGCTTTAGTTTGTGGAGATTCACAAGCACATTCTAATCAAAATGGTGTAACTGCTGCACCAAGGCACTGTTCATACAGAATATACATTTCAGTTTAGCTGAGTGGAGAGGGAAGATTAAAATGATTTTAGGAAGGGATATGCATGATTCAACACTGGGTAAAGGAATAATCTTTAGAGAGCATGGAAAAGTGACTCTTCTCAGAAATATAATTTCAGCTGCATGCAAAATGCATTAACACAAGTAAAGAATGTTGTGATAAATAATACTGAAAGCTGCAGTTGTTTGCTCTGATGCTCTCTGTGTGACATCAGTATTTATTATGTGCCAATATGTATGCCTCATTCTGGGCCTTCCCTGAATCCCATTGCTCCTTTCACTTCTCAGGTGCCACAGTGCTAGCTGGACTTGGTCTGCCCCCATCCAAGGCTGATAAACTCAGCCATGAGAAGTCACCCTCTCTTCTCATTATAAATCCAAAAGGCCTTTCCTAATTAAAATTTAACTATGATTATAAAGGTATTTAGGACAATGATGTAGTTTTCCTCCCCATGGAAACTGCACCCCTTACAACACCCCACTGATAGAGAAATACTATTCTTATTTTCATTTTGAAGACACAGGATAGCAAGAGACAAAATGACTTCTTCAAGGTTATACAGTAAGTCTACAGAAAAGCATAGATTTATCTGAGATTTCTGACCTTCAGACTAGCATTATAACTATTGGACAAAAAATTTGTCTTCTTTTCAGTAACGTGCTATATCCTAAATAGAGGAGTGAAAAAATCCTTAGAGGAAAGAAAATTAATCCTAAAGCAGACATTTCAAATCTGTATATAACAGTATATCTACCATACATTTCTGAAAATTTGTGTATCAAGTATCAGACAAGCTTAGATTCAGGTTCTGGTATTTTCGTTTTTTCTCTCCCAAATAAAAAAAAAAAAGAAAAGAAAACAAAACCACAACAGGTCTTCAGCAAACTAGAGAACTACCTGAATTTTCAAGACTTGAGACTGGCATTTCAGATATTCATCTCCTTTTTGAGAACTTTCAGCACCCTGAACAGAGAAGTGATAATAAGCTATTGCAAATATAAATATGAAAGAAAGAAGGTCTTTTGCTTGAATACTTCACTGCATAGAACAGAGAAACATTAAAGCATGACATGTTCATATACTTAAGCAGTGGTTGATCAGAGTTCAATCTAGACATCAGAAAGAAAACAGTAAACAGTATTGTGTGATGCTTTTCTTAATTCTCTGGTTTGTTTTTTATTTTTAATTTCTGCTTTAAGGGGAAAGAAGACTGAACTTATTTCAGTTTGACCAAGAAGAGTGGTTCTTAAAAATGTGGTTGAAATCTCTTTCCATCAATTTTACAAAATACTTTTTCATGACAGTTATGTGAATGGAAAGAGAAGAGGACAAGAAAGAGGTGACCTGTGCTTTAAAGCAGGTTGGATACTGCGTGCAAAGGTCATCTAAAACACCCTCTAAGAGGCCAGTTTTACTTCTTCTTCACTTTTGTAGGAGCACTTGTGTCCTTCCTTTTAGCATGGTGGTCTTGTTGAAATAATGAAAGATTTGTAAACTGTAAACAAGAAAAGAGTGGCTAAAACACACTTTTTCATACTCTAGGGTGGTTGTAACATAAGGGGCAGAAAATAAGAAATAATAAAAAAAAAACAAACAAAAAGAGAGAGAAATCATTATGATACCGATATTTACAGACCAGTTCCAGAGACAGTCTAGTTTTGGGTCTCCTTTCTCAGATCTTTGACAGTCACATTTTTTAAATGTGACAGTCACATTTGCACATCAAGGTAAAACGTTTGTTTTACACATAGAGTTCACTACTACATTTTTTTGATGTTGATGTTTTAGTGAAATCCTTAACATTATGGTAATGTAAATCTATCTAAGACTCTACCCTTTGGAAGACAGAAGTGAAGAGACATTTGAGGGTATTTTTCTAGGCTATTTATATTCCCTGTTTCTGGCAACATAATAAAAACCTGGTAGAAATAATCAAACACCTGGTGTTATTAGGAAGCAGAAATGTTGCCTTTAAAAAAATGAGTGATTTGGCAACGATATTTGACTCTAGCCTTCCTTTGTTCCTGGACTTGATTTAACTCTTGGTTTCTCTGCCTCTTTCCCTCCAGCAGCACCAGGGGACAGGGAATGGGGGTTGTGGTCAACCTGCCATACATTGGTGGGCTGACTACACATTCAACCACACATTGTCTCTTATTCCTTCCTCCTTGGGGAGAAGACTCCTCACCCCTCCCTCCTATAGGAAACAGCCTTCCACAAAGGTTCTGTTTCCCTTTTTAAGTACATTATCCAGGAGACACCACCACTGCTGTTGACGTCTCAGCCTTGGCCAGACTCGGAGCCGGCTGGCGCTGTCTCTGTCGGACTCAGGGGAAGCTCCTGGCAGCTTCCCATGGAAGCCAACCCTGTGGCCCCCCACTACCAAACCCTTGCTACAAAACCCATGCTGCAGGAAGTATTTTCACCACTGTTTTTTTGAGTGCATTTGAGTGCATTCCTGTCTGCACAAGGAAAGTGATATCCATGGGGAGAATGAGCTGCTGACAGCCGTGTGCAGGAGACAGCTCTCTGTCCACTAGTGCTGCCTGTGTTCAGACTCATTGTAGCCTAATTGCTCAAGTGCCATGGGAAGCATCACGATCTTTTCTTGTTTACTTTCTGCCTTAAAAGGTTCTTTCTATGGTCTTTTCATTTGCATTGAGTAGAAGCTAAACTTTGGAATACTGAACTGGAAAGCATCCAGAAGCTACATGCTGGAACAGTGAAAAATCCTGGGTTTTATCCTTTCTTGCAGGACTGCCACCAAGAAGATTAAAATACACCCTTTTTTTCTTTTCCCTCATCCCCTCCATTTACTTCTAAGTAGATAATTGCAGCTAAGTGATATGGATAACTGCATTTGTACAAAACATCTTCTATGAATATTTTTTTTTGCTAAAAAACTTCAGGTTACCAGACATAAAATGTGTGGATCTCAAAGTTAACAATTGCCTGAGCAAACAACAGCAAATTTAACATTTTCGTCTCTGTTGCTGTAATATTAATAAAATAAGAAAACAATCAAGGCTATTGTTCAAGTGTGACTTTGTTTTTCAGTTTCAGAAAGCCATCCATAAAGAAATTTGCGAGGGGTATCAATATTACAGTTAAGGCCAGACCTTTGGTTTAGGTGTTCCATCACTTTGGTTTAGGTATTCCATGAATTAAAACCAAAGCATGAGGTTCAGGCTGTAGCAGCAGCAGCATTCCACAAAGATCTGGACTAGTTTTTTCTGATATTCCAGGTGAATGTTTCAGCCCCATGGCAGTTAGTGAAAGCCTTGATCATTGCTCAGGTGAGATGATACCTTCAGCAAGTTCTGTTCCTAAGCCTATTATAATGCACTGGATATCTCCAGAGCCTCTTATTGAAAAGCTACTTTCACTGAGGTAAAATAGTTTTTGCTAATAGCAAACTTTGCAAAACTGCATTTACCTGGGTTATGGTACAGATAATTGAAACTATTCAGTTTTCCTTAGGGCAGCAGAGACATATCTCATCACTGTAATTAAGTCATTATAAATATACATTGATTATTCTGAAACCTGTGGTCTGATATAAAATCCCAGTATTACCGTGCTTGAAAACATCACTTTGACATATTACTTACTACTGAAGTATTGTACTCCAGCAAGACAGTAAACTAGTCAACACAGTACTCTCAAGGGAGTGGGGGAGGGAAGGAACATAAAACCAAAACCTTGCTGCTGTATACTCTAGTATCGATTTTAGTAAAATGGTTTAGTGCTTTCTATGAAGGGCTAAAATATTGCCCTGCTTTGTTTTGGCTGTGAGAGTCAGACTTTTTATCTAAACTGCTGAGGTTAAATCTAAAATACATTTTAAATAGCATTTGCAACCCAGCCCTTTTTAAAACACTTCTGTGGATTGTCAGAAGCTGAGATGTGAAAGGCAGAGATGTGAATAGCTGGCAACAAAATTAATAGTATAGGTGACGTTATATTGTATGTCATTGAATTGTATATCACAATTTGTATGTATCATCCAAGAATTTTGGCAGGCTTTTACTATCTGAACATAAACTCTGTGAGAGAAACTTTTTGCTTTCTGATAACCAGAGAACAAATCAATTCTACTCCTTTTTATTTCCTTAATTCCACCTTACTGATTTTGCAGCATTGTGTTTTCAATTTTGTTGGCAACAAGAGAAATTTCTGTACTTTAAAATTCCTCTCTGGTAAGAAGAGGCCTAGAGCCTTAATGCTGAACAACACTTCAGAGACAGAGTTTTAGGATTAAGGTTGTTCTTGTAGTGCTTTTTCTATTTAGATCCTGACTCACCTTCAGAGTCCTTGGCTCATTATGAAGTTGGTGATTTAGCTACTTCTTAGTGCTGTCTGTATTAGCATACAACTGCTCTGCAACTTTACAGCCTCACCCATCAGTGACTCAGTTATCTTGAACAACACAGTCCATTAAAAATGCTAAACTTAAAAGTCACATTCATTTGCTTTCTAAGTGCATAATATAGGAAAGAAAACATGGTGTATAAATTATCACAGTACCACTGTACTATGCAGTCACCACTACATATTAGTAGCTCTTGTCAATAGTGCTTTTGTTTATCATCTGGACTTGAAAAAGAGTTAATTTTACTCTTTTTCAGATGTGTGAAAACTTCTGTAACCTACAAGCAGAGTGTAAATTTTCCTCAGGAGGATGCACTTGATCACCTGCTGGGAAATCAGTAATGTGTGATTCTGAGAGTGGCGAGATCTCTTAGTGCTGCTCGAAGCCATCCTGTCATTATCCAGAGAAGAAAGCAGTCTGGCTGGTTGCTTTGCTTCAGCTCTGTGAAATAACAAGGCAAAGAGGCACAGAGAAGAAAATTTTAAATCTTTTAGACCTGCACTCACTGCAACAGTAGCTTGAATTATTTCTTTTCCTTCTCTTCTCTGTCTTGTGCTGAAACCAGTAATTGCTTGGTGATAAGAATTCCTTCTACAGTCCTGTATCATTTGAAGAGTTGGCCATTTGATAAGCAGAAGCACATCTAAGGATCACAGGAAGGATGTGGTCCACAAAATCAGAAATCTTAGGGTGTTCTGTCCTATTTGAGAGAAGCATAGATGTGTAGGGATAGCTGTAGCATTGTTCAGCTGTCTTGGAAAACTGCAGGGATAGGAAGCCCCAGCTGTCTGGGACAATGTGGTCTGCACTGATTTTTAGGGGAGAAGTTTTATCACTCTCCCAGTAAGAAAGTTTCCCAAACATCCAGCCTAAATTTTCCAAACTATCCTCTGTTGCCATTATGCCTCATTTTACAGTTAGTCTTGATGATCTTAAAGGTGTTTTCCAATCTATGTTTTTCTGTGATATTACCTTCCATCATTACTAGGAAGTATTTACCCTCTACAGCTTCTGTGAGTTAAGTATTTGAGACCAATCCATGCAGATTTTTTTTTTTTTTCATCTTTGTCAGTGATTTCACTGGCCTATATACAAATTTAACTGTCTCTGTTTTGGCAACTTGGACTCAGCAAAATTGAACAACAGCATTAAATGTAATTAATTTAAGCAAGCCTAGTTTTAACACTGGGTTTAGTTTGCAGCAAAGGAGGAGTTTGAATGTTTCAAACCATACATTTTGCAAATCAGTAGAGGATGACTGATCTTCTTTAGAGGTATAAGTATTTTCATTTTTTCACCTGTCATATGCAATTCTATGGTGAGGGTTTAAAAAAAAAAACAAAACTTAGCTTAATGGCTAACTACGTAATCCTACTAAAGGATTTTAATTCTGTGCTTTTGAAGCTGTGTATTGTACCTAAATGCTAGGACTGAAATTGCTTAAAATGGTCTTTATAAAAAAATAGCTTTATTTTCTGGTTTTAGCTGAGGAACAGCCAAAGACACACTTAAAGCACCAAAAGATGAGTCTAATGTAGTAAACAGTTAAATGTGACCTTAATTCTAAAGATGAATTGAATTCATAGTAATATCCAAAGGGTATTTAGTCTTTCCATCCAAAGTACTGCTTTTATTTTCAGGGGGGCTTTGTGGCTTGATGTCTATTTAATAATGCTGTTCTCACATTAACTTCAAATTTCTGACCTTTTCACCCACAGGTCTCACTACTTAGTATTCATTTATTATCTGCAGCAATAATATCATAAGAGTAATGCAAACTTAAAAGCTGATCTACATATGACAATTCTATTACTTACAGCTGCTTTTTAAATTGGGATATAGCATCCTAAGCCAGGTCACTTACAGTTTTAGTACTACTCCACAGGACTGAAGATGGTGACAATAAAAATAGAAAAACCACGAGTCACCAGAGAAATAAGCAGCAAGCCTAAAAGAACTGGATGGGGAAGATTTTAGGAATGATACTGACAGTGTTCTTACATTAGTATGGATATTGAGAGAAGATAATTTAATACAGTAGAATTGCATTTATACAGCGGAATACTGCATCTTATCTCCAGACTTTCTGGAACTTCGGATCCTCATTTGAACAAACCTGACTGTCACATTCATCCTTCAAAGGTAAATTAATTGAATACTGTATAAACAAGTTGGAGTTCTTACGGGAAGAAATAATAAACTTGTTTCTTTAACATGCAGAGGAAAACTTTTGGTTCATCCTTGTAGTACTGGAGTGAAAAATAAGTAGAAATTTGTAAAAAAATATTTCATCCAAGTAAGCCAATACTACCATACCTGTCACCATCACATTTTCTGAAAAATCCCTTTGCCAGGAATTCTTCTCCTGGGAAGCTGAGAAGCCTCAGAGAAAAACGAAAACAATAAATATCTCATTTGCTTCTCCTGTATTTTGCTGCTTTGGAATGTGTTTTGGTCCTTGCTTATCCAACAGGTGCATTCATGTGATTGGTTTCATGTGAATTGTTTTTACTTAATGACCAATCACCATGCAGCTGTGCTGGGCTCTGTAGAGAGTCACGAGTTTTTCATTATTATCTTTTAGCCTTCTGTCTGTATCATTTCTCTATTCTTTAGTATAGTTTAGTAGAGCATTCTTTATTGTAATATAGTATCATAAAATTATAAATTACCCTTCTGAGAACATGGAGTCAGATTCACCATTTCCTCCCAGTGATGGGGGACTAAGAAAATCCCACACATCCCAACCTGTCAGTAAGAGCTTTGCATGCTCCTGAGCTGTTCCAACCCATCCAAGTGATAAGTCATATTTTAACTTTGCTAGAGGCCTGCAGTTTCTGAACATTATTGAAACTCTTTAGGTTAGAGGGTGCTATATAAACCTTGTATGCTTCAAAATATTTTTTCCTGTCACTGCATGCACACTTTTTCAGACATGAAGCAAAGATTGCACTGGGAATTTTGCAATACAAGTGGGATAATGTCACTAGCATCACAGTGGTTATTGAGTAGTATGCATACTGAGGAAGAAAACTGAGACCAGAGGTGATGTCAAGGTGAAATTCCAATCAGTTCATTGCAGCTCTTTCTGGGAAAAGGAGGTATCCAAATTTTTTTGATCTGTACTGTCCCCTGCAATAAAAGCATACCCTCTACTGAATCTTTCTAAAGCTGTTTATATTTACACATTAAGATTCCCAGTCCAGTTTCCTTTGCAGCCCATTAAGGGAGCATCAGCTGTGTGTGCAAATCTTTATGCTTTTTCTTGGACTGTATGCATTTCCCCTTCTTTTTATCTTCTTTTTACTTTGGATAAACTAATTTTTTAATTTTTTTTTTTAATAGGAGCTCCTTGAAGTTGAAGAAACAGACACTTTCTTTGTTAAGTTCTGACACAGAAGAATGAAGAGAAAATGAATGATGGAAAAAGGTATTCCTAGACATTTTCTAATCATTTCTATGCTTTATGAAAATTTCACAGATCTTGAAACCCAAAGAAATGTCAATATAGTCATTCCTGTATTTATGTTTGTGGAGAAAATGGTAAACTTAACAAATCTATTTTCTTTCTCTTCTTTCCCCCATGAAAATAAAATACATTGTCAATTCACCTTAAACAATATGTCTGTTCCCCTAGAAAGATGCCTAAGGAAATGTTCTGTTCCTAATCTAACTTTTCCTTTTGTTCCACAGCAGATAGGCATCTTCAAAAGTTATAAGAAAGTGCTTTAAACTTCAAAAGATACATATTTATCTATTGTGGTGGACTGTGCAGGGAGCTACAAGATTTTTCTTCCTGTAGACTTTTCATTGCAGCCAGACCTTGCAGAATTATATTTTTTAGCAGAAATAAAGTAGTTGATGTTATAAAAATCTCAGTTTACCAGGAGATTTCAGACCAAAACTACAACTGGTATCCTTCTGTTAGGTCATCACTGAGTGGAGGTGCTTTTCATGCAGCATCTTAATGCTGAAATCATCACCACGAGCTGGATTCACATCATTCCTCTGTCTGAGACCTCTTAATCCCATTTATCCCATCTGTCCAGAGAACTCTAATGATGCTGGTCTATAGCACAGAGGGAGCTCTCCTGCCTTTATTTTGCTGAAGTTTTTCTACTTTATTTAAAAGAATTCAAGATCTGTCAGGCAAAGATTACCAGCATTAACTGGATTGTGTAACCAGCAAAAGCTGTCTTGATGCTCAGCACTTATCTATTCACATCATGTCTATTTCATATAAAAATACATGAAATTATTGAACTTGAGTTTCTCTCAAATGAAAACTTGATCACAAGGCAGGAGTTACATCTGAAAGCAGCCATGTCTAAGTCATGCAGATTTCACAGGTGGTGTTTAGGCATTCACCCTGGAATTCAGGATTACAGCATCAGTTATCCTCTCCTTGAAGTATTAATTCACTGACATTATCTTTCTAGCTATCCTTGATTCATGATTTCCCCGTTAAGCCTGTGATGTTTTATGAAGATAAAAAGGAGAAAAATCTTGACGTAATCCTGTAGTAAGCCTTAAGAGGAACAGCATGGGACTTTTTTTATCATACTCTAAATTCTTGGGAGTCAGACTAGCTGCTTTTTTTTTTGGTGGTGGTGGTAGTTTTTCTATCACTGAAATTGCCATTATTCTAGCTCACGGTAGGAGGTCCCTTGTGGTTATGAATTAAGAGGTAAAATCTATACTCACACACTGACAGTGCATATTTTCAGACAGGAATGGGAAAACAACCAAACCAAACTGGTTTATATATTATCCTCTAAATTTATTTCACACAAAATAAGCTTTTACAGCTTTAAGCACACAGACTACTCTTTAATTTGATTTAATGCTTTATATTTCATTTGATAGTCACGGAAATGTATTGCATTGTCTCAAAGTGGTGCTAAATTCTGAGCTTACAGAACAGGACAGTCTTAATTTTTCCATCTGTATTATGAGAAGAGGGGGAAACTTAAAAATGAAGGAAGAATATTGTGGCAAGTGAAGGCTTCAAGAAGATAATTAGGTTTCTACTGTCACTACTCAGTCTGCAATTTGCAACCTGGAGGAGTGAGAATTCAGTCATTGAATAGTGTGTCAACACATGTATCTCATCTTTCACTGTGGCATTATCCTGCTGCTTTTACAATCCCAGAAGTGGACTTACTACTGAAACTTGGCATTATCTGAAAATCAGGATTATTTAATAACAGCATTGTGATTCAAAGGTTTTTGCCATGTAATTGTTTTTTCCTATAAATCTTTGTCTGATGACAATAGGCAGTGCTCAGTATTCACTTGTAGCATGAGGGGCTTGTTTTGGTTTGTTGGTTGTTTTTTTTTGGTTTATTTGAAATGGTGGGGGATTTTTGGGGCTTTTTTTCTTTGGGATTTTTTTTATGCTCTTTTTTTTTCTGGATTAGAAGGTTCTCTGAACACAGATAACAGATCCTTCCCACATACTGAGGAGATAAATTATGGATTATTTTAAACTTTTCTTTCTTTTTTAAACTTTATCCCAATTAGTAACAGCATGGAAGATAATTGAGTTCCTAGTTCTCTCTTTGAAGTCTATGAGAGTGTTTGTAGGTACTTGTGGGCAAGGTGCCCTCTCCTAAAATTCACCTTGGAGTGAGAGGCCAGTGAGAGCTGAGCTGTAAGCTTCCCCACTGAGGCTAAAGCATGGCACCTTTATCCTATCCCCAGATGCATTCTCAGGGAAAAAATATTTTGACCATTGAAAGAACTGGGCCTTCAGGCACAGTGACAGCAGTGACACTGTGGTCACAGCAGTGACAGTGTAGTCACTGGCATGGAAGATGAATGCAATGAATTCAAGTGAGGGCTCAAACTTTAAAGCAAATGGGTATAAAAATTTCACAGAGATACAAATCTCTCACCAAGTTTGCTATTTTTGTAGAATTCAGACTCAACAGAGCATTTTCCCTCTTCTTAAGGCAGGTGGGCTCAGTGCACAGGCAGCACTGACAGTCAGCAACTCCCAGGTTTTTATCCCAATTTACATGCAAATTCATCACAGGTGATTCATGTTGCGCACTGTACTTAAATTCTCATTTCCTAAAATGGGCATGTCAGAAAGTTATTTAGTGAAGGGAGTTTTACATCTGAATCAATTGTCTCTGGAACAACATCTTGAGAGAATACTATTGAGAGATTATCGACACACAGCAACAGTGCACGTTTTAAACTCATTGGAGGCCCAGGCACTGCCAGGTGGCCCCTGGCTCCCCACAGTTCCCAAGACAGTTTTGAACATCCCCTGCTTCCCTGTGAACTCTGGTTTCTTCCTAACCTTGGGACAGCCCAATCAGTCCATGTGACAGAAGGGAGGGAGGGAGAGCAGAGGCAGCACACCTGCAGAATGCAAGTGGCTTTAGCCCACACCCACGTTTGTCCCTGATAATATTGCCCCTTCTGTGAGGGATTAGCTGCCTCAGAGTTCTGTCAGGGCTGCAAGTTTCTGGGCTTGAAAAAGCTGCCCAAATGGAGTGTTTGGCCTTGACTGAACTCAGACTATTGTTTTGTAATAAAAGTTATAAATTGAACTCCAGCAAACAGTCCTGGTGAATAAATGGTGGGGCTGATGCAGCAGCCTGAGTAGAGGCGTTATAATTTCTGTCTCAAGAATGTCAGCTAACACATAACCAGAGGCATGCACCATTGACATCTTGCCCCTTTATTCCTAATTTGCCAGGTCTTTTCATCTGCTGACTGCTGTTCCTGTTGGCCTATGCCTGGGAGAGTATTTTCATTACTGAATACGGGAGGCATGGGAATTCAGACACCTCCTTCAGAACATAACAAGATTATAAGAGGAGTCATGAGACTGTTACCTCTGTTCATTGTTTGCATTAATTTAGACTTAGTAACGATGAAAATCCCTTTTCCCTGTTCAGTTACTGGCTTCTTAAAGCTGTCAGCTTGCCCTGGTTGGAAACAGAATTTCAATAAAACCCTCCTCGAAAGACTGCAATAAATATTCCTAAGCCAACTTATTGTCATTAAACATTTAGTAAGAAGATTCAGTTTAAAACATTGTGAGGTGGCCAACACTTCATTTAATTAACACTGATTCTGAAAGCACAATATAAATTTTAGTGCTTTTTTTAATCACTCTATATTCCAGTTGTGCTGATTCTAAAGCTTATATGATTATAATCATCATGCTCAAAGTAAAAGGATTTTTTCCCATGTCTTCCATTCCTTAAATTGTTTTTAGATTTCCCAAGGGGCACATATCATATAAGATTATGATGATAAAGATTTTAAGGCAATTATGTTTCTTTATTTGGAAGCTGAAGTTAATGTTTTTGAAGACTGCATTCCCAAGAGCCCTGGTAAAAAAAAAGAAGCCATGATGCCCTTCCCTTTACATTTTAGTCGACCAACTGGCACAAAAACAGAAGAAAGGGTAGCCTATCTTTGTGAACCACAAGTCAATTTTTCACTTAATATATCTGCTTTTGGTCGACTAGAAGATGTCTGTAACAGAACATTAACAAACACTGTAATTTGCTGGGGTCAGCTAGGTCTGCAGCTCTGCAACTCTGAGCCCTCTTAAATTATGCTATCAGCTTTCAAAACCTTATTAGGTTTAACCCATTTCGGCGCCACTGGCTTCTCGGAATCACCAATGCACCTCTAATCAGAAAACCTCAGAGAAACCAATCTGCTGCTATCAGAAACCTCAGTACAATTTGTGTATTAATATTTCAGAAAGCATGTAGGAACACATGCTCCCTGCTGAGCATTACAACCAAGGAGGCTACAATAACAGCAGAGACTGATCGCCAGTAAACCTGGCCGGAGAAACTGCTGTCTCTTGTCTGGCTGTGGACATGGTAACCAAAGAAAGGAAAATGAAATGGGTTATTTGGCTGGCGATTAATAAATTCCCATAACTGTCAAGCGAGACAACACACAGAAGTTGCATCTCTTACAGGAATAGAAAATACTCAAAATGGTGTCTAAAGACTAGAGCTTTTGCGCCATTAACCCATGGCTGACGTTATTGATCTGTTCTTTCTTTCTCATCCTGTCTCTGGTGGAAAGACATGTAGCATATCCTCAGACAGGAGCAGTTGTGCATCCCCAGCACAGACCAGGCTGTGTCTGGGCTGGAGGTACAAATCCCTGGAAAGGTATAGAGTGAACGGGTTACCAAGGATGAGAAACCCAATATCTTGCTTTCAAAGCTGGCCCTGCTGGACTCATGTGGAGCAAGGCCGTTCCTCAATCTAGTACTGCTAAACTTTCAGCTGCCCCCATTTTAAGCAAAATGAGATCTACTGAGCACATTGACTATCATGGCAGAACTTAAGTTTTGCTTATATTTAAAACAACCCCCTAAAATTCTTACAAAATCGGTGTGGTGCTGACTCCTGTGATGTCAGGTGAGGTGTTAATTGTGTGGAGCAAGTGATAGAAATAAAGCATAAGCATTAGGTCTGGCTTTAATTCATTTACAGGTTATCTCTGAGACCTTCCAAAGTAAGAAGCAGATTTATAAACTACAAAAAAAGTCTTTCATTGGGAAAAAATATATCTGTACATACCTAGTACTTTAGAGTTCAGCTGTCTTTTGTCATGCATGCTTTTTTTTTTTGTGCCAAAGTGTAGAAGTTAACAATAATTTTATATTCTGTTACGAGATCAGCTTAAGGGGCCCTTCAGGACTGTCTCATCTCTTCCGGCTTTATTTTATTCTTTTAAACTTTCTACAGGCTAGTGCACAGAAAAGCTAGTTCACACTGCTTTTGTTCTTTGAGACCTTTGTACGTAAGCTATGACAATAACTGAGTTTCAAATAGAGACTTACCTCTTGGGCTCTGTAGGTTATGGAGACCTACAGAAAAAACAAAAATAGTAAATCCACAATTTACATTATAATCTCTAAGCATTCCAAGGGTTATCTTGACTCCAGGGAATCCAGATTTGAGATGACATCAGAAGTCACTAAAGCTTATAAAGAAAACAAAATTGTACTTTTTTTCCCTGCCCTCACACTCCTCCTGTTTTGATGTTCATGATATTTTAAAGAGCAAATTTTGGCAGTTCTCTGTACTTTATGCTTGAGTAGTTGATTCTCTACCTAATCAAAGCCTAGATTTTTTTTTTCTTTATTATTATTCTAGATATGTAGGGTTTCTTAGCCATTCTTGTCACCAACAATGCTCCCTGCTTTCATATCCTGTTCTACCATCAAGGTAGTGTGGTGTGTTCAGTCTTTGACTTAAATCTCTTCTGCATTGTGTGATATATTATTACTGTTAGCAGGAGTGACAGACTGACCCTGATCTAGTAAGATAGCTGGGAATTTGAACAGTTTATGCAGGATGTGAGAGATCTCTAGTTCTCAGTCATACCCCTAACACATTTTAGTATATGCACGTTGCCTCTAAAAAAGAGTGACTAGAAAAATTGAGGGAACTCAACAGAAAAAACAAACCAACCTTTCAGAGCTACACTCAGTAGTATAGATGGATGGATTTTTAGACCCCTTTTTACCTTCTGATCAGCATTTGCATCAGTAGAGCTATTTGATTTCATGAGTTAGCATAAGCAGTGTCTTTGCCCTTGCCCAGCCAGTCATCTGATAGGTCATGCATGTTCTGTGTGCTCTCAAAGCACTGCCAGCAGCTCTGACTTTGAGTCAGCCAATTCCTTGCATATCCTAGAATGACATCCAAGATCAGATTATTTCAAAATTTATTCTTGCTGTCTAATTTCCTTTGTAGTTTCCAAACTGATTGACTGTTCTGATGACCCTGGAAAATCACTAGTGGCTAAGCAGGTCATTGAGAGGAAGAAAAGGAAGGAAAGTTGGGACATTGTGCAGGAGGAACCAACACAGAAGAAGCTTAAGGAAATGTTGAACATTGCAGGCCAGAATTTTGTGAGGTTTTATCATGTGTCCTTCTTCTGTAGCATAATTATACCAAGTTTTGTGCTGTTCTTGCTTGAGACATTTTATAGCACTTCTGCTTTTGAGAAAAGGAAATTATTAAGACTTAAACATTTTGCAAATAATTTTGATGACCGCTCAAGATTTAATATTTATTATGGATTTATTGATTCATTTAGCACTTTGTTTGGTAGTGACTAAAGGAAGAAGCTTTTAGGCACTAGTTTATAATCTCAAAATGCAAAACTAATGCAAAACTTCTCCTGAAGAGAAGGAAAAAGCAACTATGTCAGTCAGCAGCTATGACTACATGACATTGGTACCATTTTGTTAGTTACAAGGAAAATGTTACATATAAACATTAAAAAGGAACTTATCCAAAGAGATCTCCTAATTTTATGGTAGCGATACGTTTCTAGCAATATATTTTTGTGGGTAGGACTGGGGGAGACAATACATCTAACATTTTTCTAGAAACTTTTGCTAAACAAAGAAATTAACCTATAGGACTGTATTTAGTGTTTAGGAATTTTTTTTTTTTTCTTACTGCTAATATCACATTTAAAAGGTAAAGTTGTAGCTACTAGTGCCATCCTCCTGGTGAATTGGAAAGGTAGGATTGTGTAGAGGAAAAGAGAAAGTTAATCTTTAATTCCACAGTTATTCCACAGCATTATGAAGATAGCCATCTTAATGCCAATCTGACAAGAGAAAGAGGTAAAGCTGTCTTAAGTTATTATGATTTTATTTGTTAGAAGGATGCTGGGAGGGGGTACTGGCTACAGCGCCTTACTGATCAAAGCTAAGCCATCTCTAATCTTTTATGCATAGATTTTTATGACAAGATTATGGAAATCCCTAGCTCATCCAGTTGTCCAAGGCTGGATCATAGAAATTCTCAAGCACATGAGGAATGTTACTAGCTATGATTATAATCATGGAACTCATTTCTTGAATGAGTAATCCTAATACAAGCAAGTAAATTATTTTTTAATATTTTTTTCTACCCACCTAAGCACTCTGATCCCATTTTCTTTAATGGGACTGTTGGCATGAATATGGATTAAAATATCAGAAAAAATGATGAAATGTATGAAGTCTCTCATACGTGTTTTCTAGACAAGGCTTAACATGTCAAATTAATGTTTTTAGGAGAAATCCATGTCTATTTCCAATCTGATCAGTGTAGCTAAAATAATTTTCCTTCCATGTAGACTGCCTTGGAGGTCTTCCAAGAAAGGTCTAACACAACCCCACCTCCCTTCTTTTTTGCAACTTAAAAGTCTTTGAAGTAGCAAATATATAGTTAAGAAGTAAAAATTTTAAATATAAGAAAGATCAGTACCACATGTGTGCACTTGATTACAGAAAGAATGAGGAAATATGTTCTTCAGGGCAGGGGGGTGAGATGAGGGATGTACAAATGTCACTGGTGCTTGAAGTAATTTCATATTTTCATACACAAAAATTATCTTGATTTTATAGCAAGTTAGAAATTAAACCACTTCCTAAAATAGTCTTGAGGCAGAAATCTTCATGCCATGTAATAAAATATATTTTTCTCAATTAAGGAAAACATTTGCATTGCTTTTTTCCTAACCAAAAAAAGTTGGTTGGAGAGAAGCACAATTTTATTACAATTCCATGAGGATTCAGGAAACTTTTTTTTCTGCTGAATTAAAAACCTAGGCAAGCTTCCCTTTGCCAAAAAGAGGTAAAGGCCTTCTTCCAGGTCTTGGTGGATCCTGGACATCAGCATATCTAGATGATGTGACCTGTATGGGGGCCTTAGGATTTTGCTTTGCCAGTGGTGTCCCATCCAGGAATCCTGGTTCACTTCTAACAGGTTTTTCTTGATGCTCCTTGGGTTTGTCTTCATAGAACCAGAGTCAGCAATATTGTGTCTTCCATCTAAGTCATGATTTTAATGCACATTTAAACAAATTACATTGTTGGGTTTTTTCTCCCTCCTAAGTTGTGTTTTAACTCCATTTGCTTCCCCAAATACCCCCTGACAGAGATGACAGAGATTCCTTTCCCTACTGATTGGGTACTGTCTCACTACCTTGCTTCCAGCAATGCAAACCTGATGAAAATCAATAATGGCCTGGCACAGATTTACACATTGTTTTCCTGTCACCTTGGTGTAAGCCATATCTTACCTTTACAATTTCATGATAATGTACAGCAGGTTCAGAATGCCTCTTTACTTGACTGGGAGAATGTGGAGAAACTCCTGTCAGTGAAATAATGTTTTGCTGCGTCTTTGTGTAATGCAGTCATTACTTAAAAACATAAAAGCTTGTGTGGTGGTTGCACTTACTTCCTTCTGAGTTATAAGCACTTTTTACAAGCTGAGCTGTAATTCATGGGAAAAAACCTGATATACTGAGGAGCACTCCACATGTGTGGGGCACCACAGGTGTACACACGTGCACTGTGCTCATGAAATATGTGCTTTCTCTCTGTGCATCACTTTTCAAGGGTTTTTTTTTTGACAAGTGTCAGCATAAATAAGCACTTCTTGCAAAACTGCTTTAATGTCATCAGTATGACTGCTAGTTTCTGGGCCTCTAGCTGGCTTTTCTGCACCTTGTTCACACATCTCAACTAATCACAGGTCTGTAAAGTTAACTCTTGTTTACAGAATTTCTTGCCAACTGTTTTTCACAAATTAGTTCTGTTAACCTGTAGTGAAGTAAACATCCTGATGAAAGTGCATTTTTTATCAAGCTTCAGATACACTTGACTGTTGTTAACTCTGCTTGAGTTACTTTTATTTGGATGTCAAAATTATGTGGTGTTTAGCTATTGGGACAAAATGAGGGAGATTAAAGGAGCAGTTTGCTGTAAACCTGCCTTTTTGGATTTACTAGAATTAAAAAGCTGAGAAATAGTGAGGTGGTAGTGGAGAGGTTTTGATCCTTGCAAACTTTAACAGCTGGTAACCTGATGGTGCATTGCTGGGGTCTTACTCTTGGTGCCAACAGGTGATCAACAGTCCCTGTAGATTTGGGAACAAAGAAACATTTATGCGTGCATATGAATTAGTACACACTCCCCAGTTTAATGGGTTGCAAAGGGGTAGTGTGCAATGAAAAGAAATTATGCATTTCCTTTCATGAGACTAAAAAGATTTGTGGGATGTACCAGTTCTTTTGTTAAACCCATTTCTGGAGAAGAACTGTTTGTTCTCTTTCTTTAAAATAAAGCAATTGTTTTGAGGTAATGCATTCAGACTGCAGATAGGCATGATGTTATTATTTGTTGTTTGTATGGACAGGTACTCCTCAAAAATTGTCTTTTTCAAGATCTGGAAGTCAGGAGTACTCCATAAAGCTTATGGAGCTTATATTTATGTTAATTTCTATAAAAATGGGGTATTTCTGTATGACTGGTAAGTAAAAGCAATTTCAGGTGATTTCATTTTTTTTTCCCCTTAAATCATCAAGTTGTCAAGAAAATTATTTTAGATGTTAAGAGATTAGACTTGACAAAATTGTCAAAGCCTTTTTTTAAACTGTGTACCTCAGTGCCTCACACACTTTCCTTATTGTTTTTTTGATATAGCATCTTACTTCTAAACTATAAAAATTTTCAGTTCTTTAAAAAACATGTCAATACTTAGAGGCATATTGGGCCTTTTGAATGTCGTTGTATTTAAATATGTATGTAGGTGTTTACAGTCTGCTGGTATTGTTACAATGTAACCATAGGAAAAAAAGTAAAAAAGACCATTCTCCTTTCTTTTTTTTTTTTTTTTTTCTTTCTCCTTAGTGTCTCCTACCCTTTTTCTTCTGTAACTGCAAAGCCTTCTGACAGAGTGGAGGTTAAAGTTCTTGCTTTGTAATTTAACTTTGTGAAATAGTTGCTTTGTGATGTAAGACAATATTTAGGATAATATAACTTGCAGTGCATATGTGACAAGAGCACTGTGTCTGGTAGGATATTTTTGCTTTGTTGATTACATGACCAAATTTTTTTTTTTTCTGATTGTTGCACATTTTCAGCTGGATATGATCAACAAAAGAATACTTCCCCTAATCAACAAAAGAATATATAGATATCTCTATTAGTGTAGATTCTGTTAATTACATAGTTAGTTGTATTAGTTAATAACACAGGCAGCTGTTAATTATTATTTTAATGGATTTTTCCTCGTTAATATTCTTACAGAATAAAGCAGAACAAGGGCTTTATGTCTTGTCGAGGCTTCTTGCACATTGTTGAATTGCACTCACATCAGAGGAAATTGAGTTGCATGTAATACTCAAACAAAATTGTTCAGCATTATTCAGTATTACCTTAAAAGATAATATAACAAAATTTAGTATCCAGCCAAAGCCTGAATAACTGCTAATGGTATCCTGTCAGAGTGAATCAGAAACTCAATACTGGACAGAGCACTAAGTGTTACTCATTTTCAACATTGCCAGCAGAAATAACAGAACAAATGGGCCGATACAGCGCTGTGAGTTTTCTGTGTAATTGGCACCACCTAAAGCTGACCTTTAGGTTTCCAAAGCATAATGTATGTCCTGGGTACACAGCAAGAAGAGAAATAATGAAATTGACAGGCTGGACCCATCATTGAAAAAATTTTACACTGTCACATAATTCTTTGAGATTCTGGAAGCCATCCAGAATCCATTTTAGTATTTTCAGACAAATGGCTGACACTTTAATGATCAGCTATTTAAGGTCAACAATTTAAAACAGAGTAGTGTACTTGTTCCAAATGAAATTTAATGTTTGAAAAGGAGTTTAACATTCAGCTATATATGGAGCATCTGAAAACATAAATTGACACCCTTAAAGGAAAATATCTGCCTATGTATCCATTTACACACACATCTTATAATGTTAATAATGTCATAAAAGTTGATCAGTTTGATTAAACACATTTATCATTCTCTAGTAGTGTACACAGGGGCATGTACATTGGTTATAAAATGTTCTGTCTGCTGTGACATATTGAAAGACACATGGCATATATACCCAAATCACATATAAGACCTTGTTTTTCTAATTAATAAACATTGTGGCAAAATTTTGCTCTAGGCATGTTTTGACTTTTACTGCATATGTTTTTAAAAGATTGTTCCAAATGCTGGTCTGTCATGTTGCATCATTCTTTATTTCACAATTTAGTCATTACAAGACACTTTTGTAGGTGTACTGCCTGCTGAAAACCAGCCTCTCGGTCAATACAGCTTATTTAAATGAAAAGAAAATATTAACTGTGTTAATATCATTTTCAGTATTACACAGAACTGAAACATTGCTTTATTATGTTCCAGCAGTGATATACAAAATAATACCTACAGCAGGATGAGGTATAGTTCAAAGAATTACCAAGTGCTTTTAACATGAATAAGGCTAAAGATTAAGAGAATTAATGGCAACATTGGATGTAGAGCACTTTGGATTATCTTTCTTGATCATTTGATTGAAAAAAACACTTCCTACACATGCTTTCTCAATACAAGATTAGAATAATTACATCTGAGTAAATGCCTCAAAAAAACCCTCATGTGTTTATACTGAGTAAAACAATATGCTAAATTGCCCATGATTGAGCTTATACTTTCCCCTGCTTGCCCCAGCTGTTTTAATCAATGTCTTAATATGAAAAATGTGTGCACAAAAAGCTGCTATCTCTAAGGCTTTTCAGTAATTGTTTTTGCAGATATCAGTCTTAAAAGACAGTTTTAATTGCTCAAGAAATATAAAAAACTCTTTGGACCAGTCATACTATAAAACACATTGCATGTGTCCATTGCTAATTAAAGGGCATGGATACAAGCTGAAATGATGGCTCTGGTTTCAAGGTGTGGCTGGAGGGTGTATATTCTGTTGCCATCTGTTAAAGGTGGGGCAGTTACTTTCTCTTAATTGGGGCCACCTGTTGGAACCAGGTGGGGCAGTTTGCTTTATCTCTTCCACAACCCATCCTCCCTCCAGGAGATATCTGCTGTTAATGGGCCATGGAGTGTCACTGCATGACTGATAAAATTCCATCAGCCATTGGGAGATGCTCTGCCCAGGGGGAGGAACCAAGCATTCCTACCTGGAGATAATCTGAGATTTGGAACACCACAGGCAGCCTTTTCCCACTGCATTCCCAGAGGAAGACAAGGCCCATCTACAGCACCACTGGACCTCCCTAGGAAGACTACTCCCTTCTACAGTGTCACTGCAGGAGGGCTGCAGCCACCATTTATCAGAGTCCTACCAACACCCTGTTGGGTCATATTCTGACTCTGTCAGTGATTTATTTCCTTTTTTTGTACTATTGCATTTGTGTTTGTATTTTTTTTTTTCCCCAGTAAAGAACTGTTATTCCTATTCCTGTATCTTTGCCTGAGAGACCCTTAATTTCAAATTTATAATTTGGAGGGAAGGGGTTTACATTTTCCTTTTCAAGGGAGGCTCCTGCCTTCCTTAGCAGACACCTGTCTTTTCAAACTGAGACAGATGATTTGGCAAATATTACCTAAGTGTGATAGATAAAACTAGCACCACAGTCTTGGCCAATACAATGTGAGGTAAAGGTGAACAGTTCTTCCATCTGCTTCTTGAGAGATGGTCAGATGGTGCCAGGGTTTCATTCAGAGCCTGAAAAAAGCATGGGCCTGTGATTGGTATCTCCATGGTGTATCCCTGTAATGCTCACTCCAGATGAAGTGACTGTGCTCTGAGCAGAGGGCCAAAGCAGGGGACATATAAATGTAATTTCTAAACTAGATAATTATCTGATTTTGTCAGGATCAGCTTCCCCCCGCTCCAAGGCAAAATCACACTGGTGAATTTGCTTCATATTTCTGAATCTTTTTTGCTCAGTTGCTGTCCAATTGACTCAGAAATAAATACTCCTGCCCAGCTGTGCTACTGGTGGGACCTTCAAAGGCAGTTTAGCTTGGTTTGCCTTTGTGGAAGCCACTTGCTTGAGCTACACTGATTATTAGCTTTTTTGTTTTCAGATGTTGAATAGCACATTAAGTTTCTTAGTATTACATACTTTCTCCAGCTGCTTTTAAAAATCTGGAATTTTCTTGTGGTATCTCTTCAGCATTTCATAATCATCCATGCTTCATTGAGTTTCAAAGTCTCCTTCATTCCTCTGGCTTTACTGGCAAATGAGAATATTCTCTCATGGGCAATAATTTAAAACTGAACATCTCAAAACACTTATTCTGTCCCACGTTTCCTGACAGAATTAAAGGGACCCCAGCTGACCAAAGGGATATTCCGTACCGTATGATGTTGGAATGCATGAGATAGAAGCCCCTCTGAATCCCTCAGAGAGAGAAAGAAATGTAGGGATTGATTTGGAACCTCTAGAGAAGCTGAACTATATTAAGCCACACAGATATGAAATAGAAGTGTAAATCTTAGTTTTAAAGTAGAAATTATCTTAAGTGCCTTAAGAGACTGTGTTAGCTAGTAAAGGTCCTAAAGCCTAAAGTTCAGTAGTACTAGCTCCAGACATAACAAAAACATAGCAGAACACTGCTTGCATTTCTAGATAGACTAGAGAGAACTATTCACATAAACAGATGAAATTATATACGTAAATTTTGAGTAAGAAAATAGATAATACCATTTGCATAAATAGATAAAATTACATGCTTTGGTTTGTGTAGGAACTGACACTACTGTCATACATTGAAAATTAAGCTTAGATTTGGGTAGAAAGAATGTTTTAGAATTGTTTTTTTAGTTGATTGGATTATTTATGAACAAAATGCCCCTATAACAGGGTGCAAGGAGGATGAATGAAAAAAAGAAGGAAGAGGAAGAAAGGAGGGAGCTGCTTCTGCTCAGGACTTTAGGCCAGAAAGTTTTTAGCATGGACTTTAATACTTTAGCACAAACTTTAATACTCCGAACTCCTTGCCTTTGAGACTGATGTATTTATGCAATAAACAACTTTACTACAAACAACAATTGCTCCTGTCTCTTTGAAGACCCAAGACCCATGAAAAGCTCAACATTATGATAGCATGTTCTTTGTATAGAATATGAGAAACAAGGAGGAAGGGGGAGGAATTTGTCTTCCCAAGTAACTGGTGTATGTGATGGGGCCCTGGTCTCCTGGAGATGTCTGAACACTTGCCTGCCCATGGGAAGTAGTGAAAGAATTCCTTGTTTTCCTGTGCTTGTGTGTGCTACTTTTACTTTACCTGTTAGTTGTCTCTATCTCAGTCCACAAGTTTTCTCACTTTTACCCTTTTGATTCTCTCCCAGGTCCCGCTGGTGGGGGAGTGAGCCAGCAGCTGCCTGGGGCTTGGCTGCTGGCTAGGGTTAAACTATAACACATGGTCAGAAGGCAAATAAAATGCTTCAGTAGACAAACCCATCTGATTAGGCCTAGTTCTGCATGACCCCCTGCTTTACAGGGAGTCATTCTCAAAGACCTTGTCTGTGTTGGAAGGGTACTGCTCTCCAATGGTCCTGTACTCCTGCCCATTTAATTCCTTAATTGCTCAGCTGGTGTGAGGTGGTAAACAGCTGTGCATGGAAGTGTGAAGGGGAAGGACCTGCAGCGCAAGGCAGAGGCACAGCCTTCCCTGGGAATGCTTCACTGCCATAAGGACAACAGGCCACATCTTCAGAGCTCTTTAAATAAAGGGGGCGTCTGTGGGAGGGTGAAGAGTGCTAACAAAGGCTTAACAATAAACTATTCAAAACTTCCTGCCCCTGGATCAAATAAGGAAATGAACAGGAGACTCTTAAGGGGTCTCTGCCCATTGCACAGGGCTGGAACTCGATGATCTTTAAGATCCCTTCCGACATCGACCATTAAGATTTCTCTTTGTGATGTAGAATGAATGAGTCAGCAGGCAAAAAAAATTGCAAAAAGTTACAACATTGAAGTTCAATTGAGAGATGTTACTATCATCATTCTTCTTAGAGTATTATTAATGAAACAAATAAAATCCCTATTAGTAAATATACAAAGATGATTATAATATGAATAAAGGAAAATGTTCCTTTAGAATTTTTACAGTACATCTTTATCTTAAATATTATATTTTTGCTTTGATGACGTACAGTTTGTTTAACTTCTCAATACATTGAACTACAAGACTCATGGAAAAAAAAATGTTATTTACTATATTTGCCGTAAGCTCATATCTTCTTCAGTTATTTACACCTATTCACAGTGGATGCAAACCAGTGTTAGATTGTAATTATCTCCTTGTGTGAAACAGTGCTAGAGGTTTATCATTTACACTTTGCCTGGCTGTAAATTACACAGTCAGCCCCAGAACATTCTCCCTAGAGTGGATTGCATGGAGAAAACTTGAGAATGAGGTCATCAAAGTAGTAAACTCTCAGTGTGTCTTGCTTGTGAAGAAAACAGTGTTTATAGTTTTTTAAACAGGTTTTGAGGTAAAATTTGAAAATTAGGCCCTTTATTTGAACTGCTGAAGGAAATTACAAGGAAAGAATGAAATAATGTTTTTCAATTTCTTGGTTTGTATCAGCTACAGATAGTTGGCTCTGCAGTTATGTTCCAGTCATGCTTTACAATTAATATTGTTTCACTTTGTGCATATGGAGCTACCTGAGTGCTCTACTGTCAACATGACTGGAAGTTGTAGTGAGATCCTGGATGTCACAGGAGGTAATGTGTTAGTCTCACTGAATACATCAAGCACATCACAGGCTGAAGAGCAAGATGGTGCTTAATTACTTAATTATCACCTTTTTTTTGTTCACCCAGACCCTGTTAGCAGTTCCGCATTGCTAAGGGGTTGCCTAGGGACAGACTGTACTAAGAAAAGGGCAGATGCTGTCCTATGTCAGTGCTGTAATTCCTGTTTTCACTTCTCACCTTATGTTGTGAGAATTAATAATCTTTATAACTTGAGGCAATTTTGGTTTTTACTTTTATGTCACATCTTGGATTTTGCATTGAACACTTCTGGTTTTCAGAAAAGGGACTTTGCCACTCAACAGGTATTGATATAGAATTTTGAAATGTGTTCAATGGTAACAAAAAAGGACTTCAGTGACAGAGAGTTAAGTAACATGCCTATAGAGAATGTGAGCAGTTCTGCTTTTGGGAATAACACTGAGGATGAAGTAATGTTAAGACTTACTTCTTGAGGAGCTAGCTACAATTAAACATTTTAGTAGTTAGGGTGGAAGTGGTTGTGAGAGCCAAGATAACATATCTAGAAAAATAAAAGCTTTAGAGTAATAAAGATTCAGATTAAAAAAAAAAAATCTATGAAGTTAGTATTATTAGTTGAAGTTAGGATCTGTTACTTGGTGTATGAAGAATTCTGTGAGGAAAACTTACTTGGAACAAAAGAACACAGGATCATAGGGCAGTTTTGGAAAGAGACCATCCTAAAAGCAAACTAATGGCCTGTTTGGTGTTGAAAAAGAACAGAAATATATCCCACTTAATTTACCAGGGCATTTTGATGAACTAAAAGTCAAAATGTAATTGGAGAGGAACATGGAAGTAGGTATTGTTGGGAATGCATATAAAATAGTAACATTAAATTTTTTAGATAAGGAATATTCAGATTCATGAAAATATTATGAAATCACAGTTAAAGGCAGGGAAAGCTAAAGGAAACTATGGTTCCAGCACAATGCAAGTGAATAAAGAAATAGTGGGTAAAAAATATGAGGCTGAAATATTCTATGTTTTTCCTTTCTAATTTTTAAATTATTGTTTACCATGCAGTCCCTGGTATGATCACAGAGCAGTGTCAGGGCAATGAAAGTAATAAGTCTTGAATATTTAAATAAACTACACATCTAGATCAAGATATTGTGATGAAAATCATAGTGGGCTGAGGAACTAGATGAAAAAAAATATCTCTGAATTCTAAGTATTTGAAAATGGTCATGGGTCCATAGCACTCTACATGAATGGACGTCATCTGGCACACTTAGAAAGAAGGCTGAAATTCAGAAAAAGTTAGGCTAATGTTGATAACAAGGAAAACTTTTAAATAACTTCTGTGAGTGAAAATATTATTTATATTGGAATCTTGCCAGCACAGAATACACTTTTTATCCATAAATGGGGAATTTCCTTCTGCTATAAGAATACATGAGTTTCCTGTAGTGCTTTTGATAAAAAAGAAACAAATATTTTTCTTTGTGCTTCTTTATCTGTAATGCAGGACAGTAGAGCAATCTGCTCTGTCAATGAAGTTGCCACTCACTGGTGTTAGGACTGGTATCTCACTCAAGGTGAGACATTGCATCAGGTGGTAGAGAACAAGAAGTGTAGAAAGGAAATCCTATTTTTCTTCATCCCTGTACTGCAATAGTTCCACTTCTTCCTTTATTTTCTTTGAAGTCCAGCTGTCCAACTATCCTTTCTCAGCCTCTTTCAAGGCTTGTCCTTGTGGTCCTTAATTAAGGGTACATCCTTTGCCTTGTTGGCAAGGATGTATGTTGTCATTGGGAACCCAGAAGACACAACTGACTGTCGAAGTCACATTTGTCTTTTCATGCTGTAAACATTTAATATCTGGGTATTTTCCCTATATCAGTTTTCCAGGCTCCTACTGATTTTTCAGCAAGCATATAGAAAGTTGGTCTTTTTGATATCTCTGTTCTTTTCTCAAACTGGGTTAAAATGGACCAGTAAATCACAGCATCCTAGGGAAAATAAGTAGAGAATGCAATTCCAGAAAAGTTTTGGGAAACTGGCTTTAAAACTATAATAAGCATCGATCCTGCACTTCTGTTTTAAAAGTGGTGGCAGAAAATCCGGAGAAGTTGCATAATTTCACTTTACTGGATGGGAGTTGATAGATGAAAACATTTTGCAATCCTGCACCTAAAAATCTAAGTCAAAGCTGAGACCTGAAACTATGTGAAGATGTGTGATTGATAAATAGAGTGTACAAAGAGGTATAGCAGATAAACACCTGGTTTTCCTGTAGGAGATTGATTGTGCTTGAGAAGCAGATGAATCAGTTCTTTGAAACAAAATCTGATTCCATTTGTGTGAGCTTAAAAAAAACATGTTTTATTAGTTGTTCAAATCAGGAAGGCTAAAGCAGTACATGCAAAGCAAAAAGAGAGTATTTTACCCATCCCCCCTTTCCGTAGGGCTTGTCTCAGTCTCAGCCATGTGAAGAACAGAAGGGGCAAAAGGTTCAAGGACAAAAATTCACATATCCTGTCATAGGATGGGATAGAATCCCTTGAAATACTGCAAAGATGAAAAGTAATGATAAAAGCAGAAGGGAAAAAAAATGAGAAAGAAAAAGACACTTCTGTTATTTTAAAGAGGACTTAAGAGGGTACTCAGAAAGTGAAGTGGAGCTGGGGAAGTGTGATCAGTGCAGTAAAGATGGAGAGGTATCATAGAAGAGATGTGCAGGAGGAAGGTACTCGTGCTCTGAGTAGGTAAAACATGGGAAAAAGTTTTTCCCTTCCTCAAAAATAGCATTTTTTTCTCCACATCCATTTTCATGGATATGTACAACACAAATGAGAAAAAATACTGGGTTTTGCCCCTGTCATTCTATAGCTTGTTGGCCTAAATATCTCACGCTCATGCCTCAGACATAAAGCTGTTTAGTTAAAATTTCTTTGGCAAAACCCCAAAGCATTAATGAAATTTTAATTTGTTTTGGCAAGTTGTGCATGGAAAAATTATTTTCACTGGGGTTTATAGATTAATTTACGTAAGCATTGTAAATTAGTATAAACGGCTTGCTAATTTTATATTTTTTTCTCCTTAAGTCTTCTGTATCTTGGGTAACTTATATAATTTTTCCATTGGAATAATATTTGTTTTTTGCTATTTGCACCTCCAGTTTGTCTTTTCTTCTTCTGCCAAAATAATTGCCACTTGTGACTTCCAAGTTTTGCTGAATTGTAGGATTTCATACCTTTGCACATAATCAGCTTGTTTAATGCTCAGTCAGGGCATGGTTTAGTGGTGAACATTGCAGTGCTGGGCTAATGGTTGGACTCCATAATCCTGGACTGCTTTTTCAACCTTAATGATTCTGTGATTCTATTTATTGCTCACATAAACTGCTTTCCTAATCAGACACGTGAGCTGACATTCTATATTCTCCAGCTTCTGCCACTGCTGAACTAAGTGCAGACACAAATATTATTTTATTAATTATATATATATATATATATATATATATATATATATATATATATGTTATTATATATATATATTTACACTTTTTCACTGTTACCAGTGCCCCAGGAGGAAATGGGAACAATGTGCAAAGGAATGTGCTCCTCATACGTGTATTATCTATAAAACATTAAGGTGTATACCATGAAGTGTTTCTGTGACATTGCACTCTCACAAAGATTTGCCTGGGTATTTCATCATTAAAGAAGATAGTTACTCATTGGCTTTTTCATTTCTTGGCTAACATGGAAGGCAAAGATCTTGCACTTCCTCCTGCCCCTCCACACATAATGTCTTACTGGACTGGGACATGACTTGCGGAATGCCTGCTAGGCACTGGCTGTGCTTAGAATAGGAAATATTACTGGTGACAAGAGAGGTTTATTTTAATATAGGCAAAGTAGCTCAGTGTCCTTTCCAATACTTTGTATAGTCTATTTTCATGCCACCTCTGTCAAGTATGAGAAAGAAATATTTTCTTACAGTGGAGCTGTACTGAACCTGTCATCAGAGATATTAGTGGACAAACACTTTAGATTTATCTCTGAATATTGTTTGAACTCATCATCTCTTCTGACATAAATGAAGAAAAGGATGTGAATCCTTTAAAAAAATTAATAAGTTTATAGTCTGGAAATTTAAATTTTCACTACAGCTATTCCAACCTTTATACATAAGTAGAGTAAGTTAATTTGAAGAATAGAAAAAACCCTATCTTCAAAAAAAAGTAATCATATGGGTTTTTCTTCTTACCTCTTCCTTTGTCTTCATTTTTGGTTACATAAGCTCAGAGTTTTAAAATGATTCTTTACTAGAGAATCAAAACTTAAGCCAAATTGCCAGTTTAAATATTTGACATGAACTCTTACTTGCTGTAATATTAAATTGTGATGAAGAATGGGTTACTTTTTGCAAGTGGAAGTGCCTCATGTTGATGAACAATATATTAAGGCAGATTAATAGCAGTAGTAATATTACAGTGAATCAGGTAAAACACCCAGTTTTCTGAAGAAGACTTGAATTTGAAGTCAATGTTTGAAAGGCAGTATAAAGTAAAGGAAATATTAAGTCTTTCCAAGCTATGTTACTATGCTGACCAGCTGTGCTTCTTCTCAGGTTATGGGAGCAAATAGTTTTTGTGCTTATGTTTGAATAACACGATAGCTTTGTAAAATGAAATACTGAGATTACTTAGGATAATTTTGTTCCCAGCAAGTGGATTTTGGCTTAAAAATATTAAAGATATATAGGTTTCCATCTTTAAAAAAATCTGGGATTAATTATTATAAATAATTCTGATTTTAATGTTCTAGGAGGTCTTTTAATTATTTTATGGAAGGCAGACATTCCCATTAGATGCTATAGGCTTTGCTCATATGAGAAACTGAAAGTTTTGTTAATACCAAGTGGTATGAAGACTCATCTACTGCAGCTTTTGGATTTTTTGGGTTATTTGAAAAGGCAAAAAAAACGCCTCCTATGTCAAACTTCTGAGTTACCAGGTTATGCAGAGAGGGTCTTAAAGAGCTTCCAAATAATGTAAAAATGTGTTTTTTAATGAAGTTGTGTTTTAATGAAGTTGTGTTGTGTTGTGTTTTGACACAACTATAAGCTTTACCACAGTGCCTTATCACTCCAAAGTTCAAATCCTCACAGGGATTTCCATATGTCTACAAATGCACTAATCATTCAGGATCAGGATCAGGGACTCCCCAGTGTTGAGGTGTGGCATTTCTGGTCACTGCAGCATGTTTCACTTCCCGGACTGTCCCTGACAGCCAAACACAGTGCTGCACCACAAACAGTATTTGTATGTATGTGATGTGTAAATGTTCTGGTGTCTGTGCAAAGCAGTTCTGAACTCAAGTGTCCTCAGCCACTGAGTTCAGGAACAGACTGTAATGAAGTTAGATGTTTACTTTAATTCAGGCTTGTTTAACATAAAGTAACTAAAATAATTATTTTTTTTTTTTATATGGTTGGTTGTTTTTTTCCCTATTTCTAGATTGCAGAATAAAAGGATTTGAAAATCTTTATATAGGTACAAATAGAGAACAATGAAAAACCAAAATGTATTTAAATAAATATCTAGAATAACTCATTTTTTCCATCTCACTTTCCGTTGTTTTTTCCAGTCTTGTAATATCAGGTCTCCCTTCTGAAAAGGAGTTGCAGTTTGGAGAATCCACACTTTTCAATGTACCCTTTGCATATCTTTCATTTAGGGGGTTTGCTTCCTCTCTTCTCTTCTAAGAATGGCTGTCTTTAAAATGACAAGAAATCAGTTTCAACCATTCCTTGAACTTAGCAGTGGAAGCATTAATATCCATTGGGCATTTGCAGATGCAGCTGTCATCTATCCAAGTGGGTTAACAACTAAGCAAGCCAAAAATGTGTCATGATTTTTAATAGGCCTGGACAATGTTCAGTAGCAGAGTAAAACAGCTCTGTGTGTTCTGCCAATTCAGTTACACATAAAGATGGACACAGTCACACCCAGTACAGCCCTATAAATGGAATAAAGACCAGCACTCCATTCCTGGCTGTCTTCAGGATGTGATGCTTGGTCACCAGTCATTTTGGGGTAGTACCAGGACTGATTTCTGACTGATTTCTTGAGTGATATGGCACTACATTTACTGCAGCTTTTCATTTTAAAACCACTTTCCTTAAATTATATTACTGGCAGGTTTGGGCTTAAAAGTTGTAACTTTTGCTGTTCCTAAATGAAATGCTAATATGTTCAAAGTGTGTACTTAGAAGTATCTTCCATATATATTTAGTCTATAGTATAATTGCCAATATGATTTTAATGTAAATGCCCTGTGATATTGGGAAGTTTAAGCCACTCAGGTAATACTGGTTTTTAAAAATGGTAAATGTTTCACTAGCTAAAGTATCTAATTCATACACTCTTGGACATATAAATTCACTGACCAGAAGTCTTTAGCCCTCTTTGTACTAATCAGAATGCAAAAAAAAAACCCCAAAACCCAAACAACATAAATTATGATGCTTCTTTATTGCTGGAGTCGTTGTTTATGCATTAAAGACTTTTAGAGAGGAAAACACAAAATACCCCATTCACAGAAAGCACTAAAAGTTATTAAATCTGTTCATACTCAGAACTGCTACCTTACTGCTCATTCTGGTTTATCCATGCTGTAAAAAATAACATCAAGCCAATTTTTCTTTTTTGGCCTCTTTATACATTATCTCATTTTTCTGTTACTTGGATAAGGCAAGTATAATTTAAAACAGCACTGAGTCCTTTCTGAGCAAAGGGTGACTTTCTGAGATGAAGCCCCTGTTGAAAACTTTCCTTTGACAGAGACAGATTTCTGTGAGAAAGTGAGAACTAGAAACAAAGTTAAAACTGCAATTATAACCCTCAAAGTCTTAGTTAAAATATAACTATTATTTTTGACTGTAATATTAATTAAGAATTAAATACTCTCAGTATAGGCATATATATATATATAAAATGTTCCATTTAATAGAATAAATAATGAACAATATCTGAAGGCCTCATTTTCACCTGGCTTTTCCTTGGTTTCTGGTTTTAGTTTTGCCACTCCTGTAGCAGCAACATCTGCTTCTGTGTGCAAGCAGGAGACTCTGTGGCCTTGTCTGCCTTCAAAGAGGGCTCGAGTTTCCTTTGCATTTGGTCGTGAATGTGAGTGCTTTAAACAAAGAATTACATCAACTTCTGTGATAAATACTGTAATTGAGTCAACTTCATGTTGCTAGGTATTGAAAATCTATTTGAAATATGGATATTTTGTGATTTTTCTATGTAATTGTGTTGTAGATAAGACTTTTGAACGTCAGGTTTGCAGCAGTGGAAAATTTGACAGTGTATTCTTAGGAAAACTGGGTTTTCACTCTGCAGTATTCAACTCTTTTACTAGGAATGAAAAGATTGAATATTAATAGTTGGATTGAAACTTGAAGTTTTTAGAAGAAAAATAAAGGTCTTTTAATTCTTAATAGTCTTTAATTAGAATTCTTAAATAATTTATTTACGCAGTACATGTCTAACTAATGCAGAACATTTCTAACTAAAACTAATATTATCCAAGCTATCACTATGATTTGCTGGTTTTCTCATGTTTGTTATAGTCAGTGAGTTAGAAACTTTCCTTGATTTCTTCATGAAGGTTTTGAAGTTCCATTATTTGGTTTCTTAAGATAACTGTAAATGCTTAAAATATCCTGCTATCAAATATGTAGGTGGGAGTATAAGTTTTTTTTCATTAAAACATGTTGAACTGAGGTTGCATCTCAACAGTTAACTGCTTTCAAAGTTATAGCTGATAAATTTTCACCTTATGACTTCTATTGGATATTTTATACTATTTCATCAATGTAGCATCAAAATATTTTAGTGACTTTTTCAATAATAAATTGCTGCAGAAAACTGAAGCTTTCTGTGCAGACATAGGGTAATGGAATTCTCTGAAGGAGCAATAAACTTGTGTCTAAATTAATGAGCTTTCAAATGAGTAAGTTATTCTTTCATGTAAAGACATACATAGAAATATAAGCCATAAATAGAAATAAAGTGGAAAATATGAAATTTGGGGTGGGAGGAGAAGAAAGGTGTACTTGTCTTTAAAAATTAAAAAAAAAAAAAAAAGATAAGACCTTTTAAAACTGTGAACTTAGGAACAGGTTTTATATTAAAAAAAAAAAAGATAGTCAAGGGTAATTTTTTTTCATATATTTGGAATGTGTTTTAGAAAGAAGTCTTGAAATGGATTTAAATTGCAGAAGCAGAGACTTGAGACAGTCAGCTTTAACTCAGCCCAGCAGTGACACCAGGAGGAAAAAGGAAATCTTTATCTTCTAAAATCATTTATTCTCCAAGCCAGTACCTTGGTCACTAAAAAGCTTTTATCATGTCTTCATGATTAATGCATAAAATCAGTAACAGGAGCTGATGCCTCTCATGTCTGTTCTTCCATGTCTGGAAATCTTTTACATTAATCTTACCTAGTTTTCCATATTCATGTACACTTTTTTTGACTCATTTCTTTATATTGTCCTAATAGCTTACCTTTTAAATTATTGGTAATTGTATTGAAACCTTAAGTCTAGAAATACCTTTATATAGTGTGCAAGAAACAGATAAGCTCCCTGGTATGCCTTATGTATGGTAGACACCTATTTGTGTATGGGCAATTTTTTGCAGGAAAATAGAATATATTTTATATATTGATAATAATCTTGCTTTACTTTCAGGAGGAAGAGCAAACTACATACTGTAGTTCAGTATGGCCACAAACAAACATGAAAATATTGGGTTGAGGAAGAATAATTGGGTTGAGGAAGACTAATGATTTTGTTTTATATAGCAGGTCTATGTCAAATCCAATAGAATAAGCCATATATGTGCTTGAATTCCACTTTGTGCTTGCAGTGCTGCTTCCAAACATGAATACCTCCAGCAATCTGAAGTCAAATGTATGAAAAAAAATGCTCAAATGGTTCAGAAGGACATAATGTTGCTCAGATACCATTAGTGCTTAATTTCCCAAGACACAGGAATGGCCAGATGGTATTTGTCTGGTCAACTTTGTCAGTATTGTTCAAGGAACTCTAAAAATTTTTTCCTCCTATAGACTGTGAGCTTCATATCCTTATCTTTTGGGTTTTTGCCATATAAAATTGATCAGAGAAGAACAGAGAAGCACACGTCTGTCACTTGTCTGAGCAGGTAGAAGTTTTCAGCCACCAAGAGTTTCCTAGACTTTTGTTCCTCAGATCTCACAAGAGGAACTAAGACTTTTGGGGGGCTTTTTTAGTCGTTGCTAGAAATACTTGAATTAGAGAAGATTAAAACCTCACAGCAGGAGCACACAGTAAAGAGGCTGGGTGCTTTCCATTCTGTTCTGCCCAGAACCCTTTGTTGTGTTTTACCTTCTCCCACATCATCCTGAGGGCTCTGCTCTTCCCTTCTGCAGGATCCTTTGACACTTCATAGCCACTGATACCTTAGGCCTGCTGCAACAAAGCACAGGGCAGGAGAGGCTTTGGAGGAGAAATAAGAACATTGATTCAAATAGAATAATGTATAAATGTATGGAAGATAGTGTATGGGTAAAATAACAAACAGACAAATGTCTGGTCTTGGGTACCAGCAGTCTAAAAAGTTGCTTCTAAATGTATTCTTTTTAAGGTAATGGTTGTTTTGGGGCATGCTATCTGCTGATCTGCAGTGTGCTTGCCTATTGTTTTTAAAATAGTTTGCTCTGTAGATTGTATTTATGTAAAGTTGTGCTTCTGGGTAAAGCTCTGCTTCTGGGTGCACATTTCAATAAGAAATTTCAGTAAATGTTGAGGCTGTTAGGTTTAAACACTGCTGAGCTCCTAAGGTGATATGTGTAGAACAGTTCTCCAGCAGAAATGGCAAATTTCATTGGAAAGCCGTGAGCTGACAAACATAATACAGCTCAGAGATTGCTGCTCCCCCTGTGCTTTATGAGGTGATGCAAAGTTATTTCCAAGATCTGTGAAGGAAGTCTAACAGATTGATAACAGTAATAGCTTTATTTCAGCAGAGAGGTCAGTGAAAAAACTAGGTGTATTCTTTGATTCAGCAGTGAACTATTGATAATCTAACTTAAAATAATTGAATAATTGCCCAAACTTCTCATAAATAATTAGTATCCTTTTTATTAGCAAATAATCACTGGCAGTTTTACTTCTCCAACAGTGTCTACTGCTTTGTTTAATACTTCATAAGTAGCTTCAAGTATGAAACTCCTGGTTTGCAAACTCAAGAAATGTGTATATTAACAAAAAAAGCCAACATTTACTACTACTTTGATCCTAATATAGTACATGTATTTTAGAATTTTATTAAAAAGATCTGGTAATAGGGTAAATAGCTAAATTAATATTTTCAGGATTAAAGTAGTCCTTGTGGAGTAAGACATTGTTTTACTTTCTCTTCATTTCCAACAGTGTAATTAGTGGCTCTCCTGCTCTTTTGTGAGAGGCCTTTCTGTATTACTGAGCCAAAAAATTCTTTTGAACTTTAGACCTACAGCTGTGACTTAACAGATTTCAAGCCAAGTCTCACCTTTTTCTTTCTCCCACTCATTAACATCTTTCTTAAAAATAAATGAAAGTAGAATTTAAATCAGTGAAAGCAGAATTTAAACCAGTCTGCCTGCCCCTATCTGCAAACTCCTTGAGCACTGGCAGATGAGTCAACTTGACCATCTGCACCAGATGAAAAAGCACAATGAACAGAGGTAAATGTTGTGTGTGCTTTGATGAAATGACAGGCTCAAATGGTCTTGTTCTGTCCCTGAGAAGCTTCATGTAAACATTGAACAAGAAAGGCAACAGAGTGGAATGATGAAAAACCTGGTGGTGAGAGCCCTTTGGGCAGAGGAGCAATTGTTGGGTATTGCCCTCTGAGACCTCCTGGAGAGGAGAGGTCACTGCAGTGATTTCTGGCCATCCTTGCCAGGGTCTGCAGATGAGTCAGCAAAACTCACTGGTCCGTGTTAACAGAGGTCTCTGACAAATCTATAATAATCAGCCTGGAAAGTTGACCTCTGTATTTTGCCAGGAGTAGATCATAGCCCAATTAAGGCAGTGTGGTCTTTGTACCTTACCTAGGCTGAGAGCCAGATTGAAAAGGGTCATGGAAGTCAAAGATGCCAGATGGCATAACAGCTGTTTAACATAAACTTCTCAGTCACCTTCTTCTCTACAGGCAGTTCAGACAGGGGATGACAATTGATAAAATTACCAATACTGAGCTGGCACCTCAAAGGCAGGTGTGCTGCTGATTAATAGAAGAATGCTTTTAGCATTTTGGCTTTTCATGTTCTGATAAGAAAAGTAGACTTGATAACACTTCTGAAAATTTGATTTTGTGTCTGAAAAAATAGTTAATCCTACCTCATTTTACCATGCCTATCAGGATATGGTTAATATGTCCAGAATGCTTGGAATGGATCCATGTACTTCTTAGCAGTACAAATGCCTTTTTTTCCCTATTATCATTTCCTGTTTACAGTCTCATCTTGAATCAGAATCAGGCTTCCTTTAAGGCCTGAATAATTTTATTAATCTGAAGGATATCTGCTCTAACTTTTGCAGTTTGTCTGGAGGGAACAAATCCATCTTTTTCTTCCTGAAAAAGCTGAAAACCAACTGATAGGTCACATCAATGATATATATGTTAGCATTCTGACAAATTAATTAGTCCACTAAATTATGGAGAAATTATTAGTAAAATTGTATTTGAGAATTTTTTTTTTTTTTTAAGATTTCCCATCACCAGTTTTCAAACACAGAGATGTTTGCATTTTAAGAAAGAGAGCATAATTTACTCTTCTGTTACCAGGGAAAGTAAACTTCCTACAAGTAGTTGGAAGAGTATTTGTTCTGATGGCCTTTTTGATAAATAATGAAAAATTATTTGAGTTTAAAAGGACTCAGTTCAGTTCAGCCTACTGTAGTCTAAGGTATTCTCATCTGGGACTGTCTGTATAGTTTATAAATAAATCTATAGTGCAGCACATGTTCCACAAATTTAGAGCTCTAGTTGATGTGCAAGGTCATATAAGAATCAGACACTTGAACTGTAATTTCTGAAGTTTAAACCTCTTTAAATCTGCTGAAAGTGCAAATCCATTAGGCCTTGTGATCCTTGTGAAGCCCAAATGAACCCTTGTAAATGGCACTAAGTTTGACCCAAAATGTAGCCAGGGCAGAGGGAGGTTTTCCCAACTCTTATAAAATGGTCTATTGATTGGAAAACTTGCCCAAGAAGTGGAAATCTGGGCTATAGAAATTCCCCAATGGGAGGGAGAAGGCGTCCTAGCAAACCTTGGTAGCTATAAAGGTGTCCCAGCTGCACAGCCTGTGGGGTCACATTTTGGACCACCCCACCTCCTGCTTCTCATAACAGGCCACTGAGTAGAAAGGAATTCAAACTGAGGTTTGAGGACTAAGAATAAACCAGAGCAAATCTGGATCTATAGGCATCAGCTCACTGAAGGCAGTTACAGTTTCAGGGATTTCTTGTGAATTTAATGGTTAAATGATATCTAAAATGCACAATAGTGCAGACCTAAGGCAGGAAGTGGCTCTAGCCCAATCTGAAGGCAGGCTAAACTGGATTTCCTTACAATTTACTACAGTGAGGGGATGCTTTTTAGAAAGTGTCCCATGTAATCTAAAGTTTTATGCTGACCAGCATGCACAAAAATGGAGACACTGGCAGATGATTTGTGTATCCTTCACTGTTCATGTGAGACTGAATGTAGAGATCTAGTTTTTATTAAAGAAAGCTCTACCCACTCAGTAACTAATATCTCTTTTTCGTAGGTATTCTGTTTACATGTGTAGATGTGAATTTACAGAGATTGTCATCATCAAGAACCAAAGATATTTCTAGGTAGGAAAATGAAGGAGAAGCCTGAAAGACATTTGCCTTCCTCTCCAGAGTAGTACAGAAAGGCAGGAAAAAGCAGGACTTGTGCCTACCAGTAAGTGGAATTTTTTTCCCCTTTAAACATCATTCTAGACTTTGCATTAAACTGTAAGAATTTCAAGAACGACAGGTACATTCTTCTTTTTCTCCGTCTACCAGTGGCATCCTTGCAATACTAAAAGTGAAAAGAATCATTCAATCTGATGATGCAGGGAGCTTTAATATGCTCTTTTCCCTTACTTTCCTGTGGAGCTAATGGGTATCAGAAAGGAGCCAGAGATGAGAGCTTTTGCACATGTGCATTTATGTTTTCAGCATTGCCTGTGTGCTCAAAAGAAAAATGACTGTGGGACTCTTTTTTTGTATGATATTCTTTTGTTGCATCAATTGAGAAAGGAAGTAATCACTAGGGAATAGCTACTTTATACAAGTTCAAAGGACTCCCAGAAGAGAAGAAAGTCTTGCTTCTCTGTACAATACAGCAAATGCCAAAAAAGGTGGGTCATTCTCACAGCAAGCCATGGGACACATGAGGCCAAATTTGACCCTTGTTTAAATTCTACTTGAAGTAACTGCAATTATCAGAGGATGAAGCTAGACAATTATTGATGGACCAAAAAAGAAGCATATTTGAAGGGCTCTTTAGAATATGTGGGAGTTTCATGATAGAATGCACAAAGGCTATCAGAAGCTTGAGGCTTGCCAAGAAATACTTCCTGACTTTTTTCCTCAACCAAGTGCTGATTAGGTATGTGTTTCCTTTCTGTTCTTTCAAACAAATGGCTTCCTAGCAGTCTGGAGGGTGTCTCCAGTCCCAGCCTACTTGACCAGGTCTGTTGGTGGAAAGGTGTAGTGCAGCGTGGATCTCAAACATGACAGATCTCTAGACCTTACTCTGCTGGGAAGAATAGATAATCTTACTAATAAGATTTCATGGCATGCATCTGTACTGAAGCTTTGTTTCTCCCTCATTAGCTCACTTCTGGGTTTATACAAGGCCTACATAAAGGCTGACCCAAACCAAAGAGAAAATCTAGATAAAAAGTAAAAGATTTGCATATATTGATCAGAGTACAAATACAGGGACTGTTAGGGGAGGAGAGTACTGATATGAATCAATCCCAATGCTGTGTTCCCAGGACTGCATAGTAAATGTGGCCTGTGTCTTTTGTTACCGACCTTGTTATGAGGGGATTTTCAGAGCATGTAGCAGTTGTTTAATTCATAGTTTTTTTGGAAGCACCATTATTTTTATTACTGATTTCAAAGTAAACAGAGGTTGCATGGCACAAAGGACAAGGAAGCATACCAACACAATATTGAGAAAGCATATTTTTAAATACAGAAAGTGTTTTAAACAGAACACCTGTGTGTGCACTCCTGACTGTGCTCAGTCAAAGCATTTTTCTGCTGTGAAGTCTTTGATTAAAAGTGATTGAAACCACAAGTACAATTGCTCAGTAATTGCTTACAGCATCTTCTCACTGGTCTTGTATGTGATCTCAAAAAATGCTACACTTCACAAAGTCTTATTCCTGGAGGTCCCCAGCCCCTCTCTGTATTGGCAGAATGAAAAAGATAAGAATGGATTTAACAGCAAGACTCAGGAGTCTGCCTTCAGCCCTGTCAGATATCTGTGTTTGTATGTCTGTAGTTTCTGATAGCACCTTTCCCTTCTTGCTTCAACTTTGGCATCCAAAAGTACTCATAACTGCTACAAAACCCACACTGGTTAAAGGATTCCAGGGAAGGATAATTTGTATTGAGTTTTCACCCTGCTTTGTGTGGAGGAAAAATACATTTTCTCATTATTTTTTTTTTTTCAGTTTGGGCTTTTTCCTGCAAAAAGAGAACAGCCTATTTACAATGCCTTTCATACAGTGAACAATGGCTAGTTTATAAAACAAGTCAGTCAAAATGCTGGAACTTTTTGCTAAGAATATTTTTCTATCTCAGAAGTTTGTAGCATTCAGCTTCACTGTACAAGCTCTTGAAGAAATTTGCCTGTATTCCCATATGTAGTTCTGAATCTTGTCTCAACTAATTAGTTTTAATTTACTCTATCACTTTAAATGCCTTGTTTGTTAAATCTACCTGCTGCAGCTGCTTTAATGCACAGTGTTAGCAGTCATAACTGATGCTGCTGAACGAGCATTACTTGTAATGGATCTTATTATTTTTTATTAGAGTTTTTAAAAGGCTTTCCAAATTTATGTTTGACTCTGTTTTAACAATGTTTGCGTTAGTTACCATTTATTTCTGTTTAGTTTATTCTTTTGAAGAAATGAACCTCTTCAGGGAAAAAATATAAGCAAGGAAAGTTTACTCAAGCAAAATATTTTTAAGTATTGAATTTAAATAATAGAGACAAGATTCTGTTGCCTGGTTTTATTTGTTTAGTTCTCTTGTAATCTTTTTTCAGATTGCTTTATTAATTTCTTAATGTAAAGATACAAAGTTTATTGTACCATCCTCTCACTGTGTACTAATTAGCAGCTTTGCAATAAATTTGGCAAATTAATTTGATAAAAACTGCAATTATTTTGATTTTTGCTATTGTTTCTCTGCAGTTTTTTGTCAGCTACAGAAATGTTAACATATTCCCCAGGGCTTCCAGAAAACCATTAGCCCTAGGCTTCTGCATGTGTATCCTGGCAAAGGGTCTCCAACACTAATTTTGAGTGTTAGCAATTTTCAACCCAGCTGGTTGCACAGCATCCACAGTGAGAGGAATGAAGCCAGTTCTACAATTTGCAGTAAGAACATTCTCTACTCCTTGAAGATTAAACATAGTCTTCCTTAATCCCTTATTTTTTTTACTCTGAAATATTCAATATGGATTTCATTAGGCAAATGCACTATAAATGCATCCCAAAAAGTGGTGTAATGATGGATGATTTTATTTTGTTTCTTCAGCAGCTTGTTCTTTACATACTGTCTTCACTCTTAAAATGAAGGCATCATATTTCTTGTATGAGATTTAAAAATTTCTGTCTGGTTTAGGACAAACTTATTGTAATCACTATTTTATGACTTGTGGCTCTGTGGTTATCTGTAACACAAACCAGTGTCAACTGTGTCCTAGTGGTCAGACAGTAAACTTGCAGATTGCTAATCTTTTATTTGTACTTTATTTCCTCCTACCCGGTGACCTTCCCTAACTCAATAACTACCATTTAAAGAACTAAATTATTTCTCAGTACCACAGTGCTAATTGGATTAGCTGTGTGGGGTTTTCTTCCCCTTTTTACATGGGGGAAAATCAACAACAAATAATTTACTTTAAGACCATAAACTGCATTTGCTAGGTACAATATTGGAAAGTTTCTATTGCATGTGTGTGTAGAATTCATTGAAATTGTTACCCTGTGCATGCATGTACTGTACAGGCCAGTTCCTGTGTGCTCAGAGACATTCATTTAGAAGGAACTTGGTCATATGATCACAGTGAGTCACTGGGGATAATTCTGTGCCTCTCTGGGGCTGAGGTTGTTTACAGTGAGCAATGGGCAAGCTCTAATCCTCCCTCAGAGCTCTCCATCTGCAGAAGCAGATGACTGTTCATTTCAGAAATTTGTCCTGATATAGGGCAAAGAGCACATCTGCTTAATCACCCAAATGGCCCATTTTTATAAATGGGTGCTTTCTTGTATAACTATCTTGCATACATACAAATACAGACAGAAACTCCACTGTAGTTGTGGTGATTGATTTCATTATTTTAATGGGTGATAATCCACATTGTGGAAATAACATGGCTCTTTCAGGGTAAAGCTCTTACAAACCACTTTGTTAGAATATGCCACTTGGAATAGGGAGAGAAAAAAAACAGAGCAGCTACCACTTAACATACATATGTATTTGTGTCTTCTGAATACCTCAACTGAGAGAAACCTGTTTATTGCAAAACATATGCAAAGAAAGAATTATAAAATTAGTAGATGCTATCCCTGATCCAAACAAGAGAATACTAGAGATAGAACACTGTTTGAAAGACTGCTGCCAGAAGCACTAGCTCAGTACCCTGCACACTTTTAATGCTTCATGCTCTGAAGCCGCTCTTTTTATCAGCAGGAACAGTGGAACAATTTTATGCATATAGAGTGAGACTATGCAGTTTTCTTGTTCAGCCAGCACAGTTTTTAACAGTGAGAAGCCACCAGGAAAATATACTAAATTAACACAGAAGGGATTTCTGATATAATTCTAGAAGATTTTCCATACATTGGACAAATATTACAGTTCTGTGCAGTTTTTTTTTATTTTGGAAATTGTGACAATATTTCTCTGTTGACAAGACAGATCTCAGCCCTAAGCAGTGACAGTGCCTCTTTAACTATAGCAGTGAGAGAGGCTTCATGGAAAACAGCTTTCTATACTGTGAAACTTCCCTGCTTTTCAAGTTCTCCCCAATCTTTCTTAAGAACTGGGAAAAAAGGTTTAATAAATGTGTGTGTGTGTGTGTGTGTGTGTGTGTGTGTGTGTGCGCGCATAGAAGTTGATTTTCATAGGCAGAGAAGAAGGATGTAGAAGAGAAATAAGACGAGACAAGCGTTAAAAAAGCCCCTCAGACACACACCCATGTGTGATAGTCAAGTACCTGTTCTGACATCCCAAGTCAAGCTCTTAAATTATTAATACAGTTTGTCTTCTTTCCCAGTGGATGTTGTGCCAAAGTTGACTTACTTTGACGGAAATGTTTCATTTTTGAAAACCTGGCTGCTTCCCAACAGCCACAGTTCATTAAAGCTTTCTCATTAGGAAAAGCAATCGTTCAGTGACGTGTTTGTAAGTGTGGACTCTGCACTACCTGTCCTACAGCATTGTGAGGAATGAACAGCAGCTCCACAGGGCTCCTGGAATATAGCATACACATCAGCACTCTGCATTGTATGTGGCACACATGAATGTAGAAAACCCATACTGTGATAAATATTTTATACCCTTCCTCATATAAATTATTAATTTGGTATTCATCCACCTTTAATGAGCTAAATTAGAATCACATTTGAAAGATTGTTTAAAACATTATCCATTTTTACTTGTCTTATAACATAGGCACATGCTAAAGATTCCATATATCAAGCTGTAGATATATTTTCTTTAGATTTCCCTCCCCGAGTCCTGTTGCCTCTAGTGATATTTGCATCTTATATTTTACTTATTTGTATGAAAAACTGTAAGTAGAAGGAAGAGCTGTATAGATGTGCCACTGAGTTTGTGAATGAACAAGAAAGAACAAGCTGTCATTTCTACTCCTACAATTTCAGCCTGGAAGAGGTGCACAGAACTTCCCCTTTATCTGCTTCTTGTGGTGACAGCATGGGAATACCTGCTACAGCCACTCCCAATGACAAGGGGGCCTGGCTTCTTTCAGTAGATGCCACCACAATTTAGAATCAGGTGATAATGCAGAATAAAAGCACTCCTTTCCATGGAGCGTGCTCTGAGGAATGTGTAAAGCACAGGATGAAATTTTCAGAACAAAATGAAGCAAAGTGAGGAAAAACATAGTGGGGAATGGAAGAATAATCAGAAAGAATGAGTGTATTGCAGGTAATTGGCCAGGCAAATGGCATCAGAATGCAAAAGGGCATGAAAAAGAAACAGCAAACAGTATCCAAAAAGATGAAGGAAGCATATGTTAAGACATAAGACATCAAGCACAAGTGTTTAAACATTACCTGTGCACTCTGTCAGATATATCTGAAGGGGAATGTTTTTTAACTTTATGCAGTCATGTTTTCAACTTTATGAGTTTTTAATTATGTAGCCTGACTGCCTCAGAAAAGTGAATTAAAATACAGTATTTAAGCTCCTATGAGCTGCTATCTCATCTGCCAGGTGTTAGGTATTTCAGAGTGGCTTGAGGACTCTATTTATATGTATTATATGGCTTTAAATATTGTACATGTGTGAATACAATCACATAATTTTGAGGGTGCACATTCAATAAGGCATCTGTGTTTTCACAACTATAACTGCATAAAAAAGGGAATTCCGAATGAATCCTTGGATCTGTGATTTTAACATAAATATGTGGTAAATATTGTTAGCTCTCTATTACAAGGGACAAGGGCTAAATACAATCAGTATTGAGAAGAGTTATAATTTCCAAGTGTAAAATATCTCAATGACATGGAAGATTCCAGCTAAATCTCAGCAATATAAAATGAATTACTTTCATTTTAGTTTTTTATGATATTTTTCAAAGAAAAGTGCAATTCTACTAAAAGAATCTCCCCCACCTTCGAATTCCTGATCCTTTTTTGCCGAAAAATGGCTTTCAAAGTTATATTTTTATTACAAGGATTGAGCTGAATGCAATTCTCGTTTGATAGTTTTTAAGGTTTCATTTCTACAATGTCATGTGTTTGGTGAAGAGAAATAGCCACTATTTATAAACTTTATAAAAAACTTTCTAAAAGGCTTGTATTTTTCAGGAGTGATTCATATTGCATTGCTATTATGTGGCAGGCTCTGGCAGGCATGGTTGAAATGAAGTAGCTAGCTGCTGCCAGCCACATGAAAGAAAACCCAGACTGCATCCACAGCTCCTTCTCAAGAGCTTCTTTATGCTGGTGTGGAGTAGAGGGCCTTGGCCATGAAGTTAGGCTCTTGTTTCACCTGGAGGGTGCTCTCTCCCTCCTAAAAAATGGTGTATGTCGGCACAATCCCTTTCCTTTGCTCTGTCTTCTGTTGCTTATTCACTCCTGGTTTGTGCTGGAATGGAACAGGCAGAAGTACATGATCAGCTGGTCACAGGTGGGTAATTTCTCTGCTCTATCATTTGCTAAATTAGGGAAGAACAAGTGTTTATTCAGACCATCACCCATGGTTTTAAGTCTAACTCTACAACCCTTTTTTTTCTGAAAGAGACCAGATGTGTTCACAATGTCAGATACAGCAGAAAATCAGGTTAAGGTGGTTTTCCTTGCCTTTTCCAACATATAGCTGTGATCCTTCAGGTAAGACTGTACGTCAGTGTGACTGCAAGTGTAACTGGTGTGCAAATACTGTGTTCTTTAAATATGAACACAACATGACAGAGTTTATATTCAAGAGCTTGACTTCACAGTGCCACAGATGTGCCTCTTGTGCTGGGTCATGCTATTCAAACAGAAGATGTTTGCTGCAGAACTGAACTCTGATGACCAATACACCTGTGTTTATTGTGGGCAGAGAAGCTTGGACTAAGCTACATGGAAGTGTAATTTTATCTGGTTTAAAATATCCCATTGAGTAGGAACATTTTCTTATGATATTATGGTACATTTATACTGGAAAAGCCATCTTCATTGAGATCAGATTTTTCAAGTTTACTTTATGTTGCAAGCAATGTTTATCAAAATACACAGTTTTAAGAGTCTAAAAACATTAATAAATTATGTATCTCAGTTTTTCCATAATTTGCATTCAGGACTGAATGTTGTCAAGACATGTTTTTGAAAACTTGATCTCAAGTGCTATAAATTTCTAACAAAATAAACACAATTTTTTTTTTTTTTAATCCTAGCAGCAGAATATGAGACAATTTTTATGACTGACATCAGCAATGCTCCAAGGCTAGAGCTATGGGTCAAATCCTGAGAATTTTGTACCTAAAACATGTACCACTACCAGTTCATGGTTATAATATTCATACATCTATTTGGTTATTTTCAGCAGTAAATTCCCAAACATCTATGCTACTTTTATTGTAAGAGGTTTAATTGTTTTTTTTTTTTTTTTTAAGAAATCCAGCACATCCTTCTGAGGAGAGAGTTATTATTACTACTGTAAAATCAATTAGAATGCATTTGCATGGCTTAATTGACCTTGAATAATGCAAACTCTTCCACTCCAGCTGACATGAGATGGAAGGAAAAGGCAGTGAGACTTGCATAATCTTCCTATTAAATTCAAAGTGCTAAAATGAAAGGAAAACTGACTTGGAATTTGTCTTAAATCGCTTTTCTCTTTCCCCAGTGATGCAGATACAGCAGGAATCTGAAAAGAATTTGGTTAGCCCTCAGGAAGGAACAATTACATTTAATTTCAAGACGTTTAATTATGGCTGACATTTGCTATGGTCTGTGGAGTTCTTCTTTATAAAGATTGAGGTTTCAGAAATGGTAGTCAGGTTATTTTAAGTCTATAGAAAATTTAAAATTATTTTTTTCTGTTAGTGATTGCTACTCACCATGCTATTTCTCCATGCACTGTAGAGCAATGCTGAGTTTTACTGAGATGCCTAAGCAGCTTTATTTGTTGATTTGCTCATCCATGCATCCATCCACAATGTGTAAGTCCTTTCCAAAGCTCTCTTAGATGCTTTTGTTTCTCTCTAACCTATGATGACAACTCTGGTCTTCAATAAAATTCTTATATTTTTTATACATTTACCTCCAGTATTTTCCTTTGGTGCTGGTGGAAGAAGAGCTTCTGGCTGGTAATTTCTTGACTGTCTTTCCTCAAATTTTATTAATATTAAAATAATATAAATATAATGCTGAATGGTAGTGTAGAATTAACATCAGCCCATTACAGGATGAGGATGGTCACCTCACAGACAGGGAGAGGTATTTAACACATTCTTTACCTCTGCTTTCAACATGGGTAATGGACCTAGGAGGTCTCAGTGCCCTGAGCTGGAGGGCCATGAATATGAGAATGATCAACTTCCAGTTAACCCTGAGCTTGTGTGGCATCTGCTGCTTCAGCTGCATCCCTACAAATCTACAGGGCTTGATGGGTTTCATCCAAGAATCCTCAAAGGGCTGCTGATCTCATTTTAAATCCCCTTTCAATGATTTATCAGTGATCTTGGCAATCTGGAGAGGTCCCAGCTGATTGGAAGCTTGAGAATGTCGTCTCAATTTTCAAGAAGGACAGGAAGGAGGACCTTAGAAACTGGAGGCCTGTCAGTCTCTCTTCAGTGCCCAGTAAAATCATGGCAAAGATTATTCTGGGAAGCATTGAAAAACAGTGTCATCAGTCACAACCATCACAGCTTCATGAGGGAGATGTCCTGCTTGTTGAACCCAATTTCTTTCTGCACAGGGTAACCACCTAGGTGATCTAGGAAAAGCAGTAGGTGTAATATCATTGGACTTCAGCAAAGTTATGCACACTGTCTGTCATGGGACCCTCTGGGCAAGATTTTCAGCCCACAACTGGATAATCATGGGGCTATCCACGGTTAAAGCCATAACTAACCACTTTATGGGGTGGGTGGGCAACCAGCTCATGGGTTTAGGCACAAAGACCAGACTGAGGGGAGACCTCATTGAGGTCTTCAGCACCTTATAGGGGGAAAGTGGAGGGGCAGCCAGTGATGTCTTCTTTCTAACCAGTGACAGGACTCAAGGAAATCGGTTGAAATTATGTCAGGAAGGGTTTAGGTTGGGTATCAAAAAGAGGTTATTCACCCAAAAGGAGGTTGGGCACTGGAACAGGCTCCCCAGGACAGTGGTCACAGCACTAAAGCTGACAGAGTTCAAGAAGGTTTTGGACAATATTCTCAGGCACATGGTGTGACTCTAAGGGGGTCCTGTGCAGGGTCAGGAGTTGGACTCCATAATATAACTTATGAGTCCCTTCCAATGCAGCATATTCTGTGATTCCATGAAATGCTGTCACCATGTTGTGGGTTGTTTTTTTTGAAGGCACTTATTTTCCTTTTTAATTCTACAGTCATATTTCAGTAAAAAGGCACATATTTTTAACCTATGTTTGATTATCTTTTTTTTCTTTTTTTTGTAGGCTTTAGTGAGTTCTATTGGTGACTTTTCTTATTCTGATGTTGTGATTGCCTTGAAGCTACATTGCTTATGGTGATTTGAACCACACTGGTATAGCTGTACAACAATAATCTAAATATGAGTTACTGGAGTGCACATTACTAACCTTTCTGTTGCACAGCTGCAGTATTTGTGGAGAGAATTGGGCTTTATTTTGTATTAGTGTCTCCCTCTTCAGTTCATCAAAGGTCTTCTGCTTGACTAAATCTGAACATTTATTTCCCATATCAATCATTTCCTGATTTCTTCTCATTTCTTCTCATTTCTCCTCAAGTTAGCAATATTTCTTTCATTGCTGTCTTCTGTGGTCCTGTTGATGAATGCTATGATTTATTGTATTTGTGGGAAAAATCTTAAACAGTTGATGGGAGTTGTCTGCAAAGTTACAAAGGTTCTTCAAATACTGTTGCTGTTTTACAAAGAAGCTTCTTTTTTATTGTTCTCTAGCCTTATTAGAAACTCAGTTTTGTGTAAGGGCTTCAGAGTGTCTGTAGTGATTCACATCATTATCCTTGTACCACATTTTTCCTTTTGGGAGGCTTTTTGGGACTCTGGAACAGCGGAAATCTAGTGGCCTTCTTATTTCTGGCAGAAAAACATAGAAGTATATTATGCCTTAGGAGGTCTAGTTATTTTTTGTTTTCTTTTACTATATTTCTAATTATTTTGAGTATTCCATCATCCTTTTGCTGACATTTCAGTAAATGTATGAGACCAAACATTAAAGTGCAGTCAATGCAAGTGAGACTTTAATTAAACTATTGACTCAGGATATTTCATTCTGAATATTATTGAACTTGCATTCTCTCACATTTCATTGATTAACTGCATTTAAATGTAAGTTTGGATTTCACATAGCCTATATTATTTTTAATCAAGATAATCTTGTCTTTGACCATGGCAATTTATTTCTCAATCAATGTTAGTGACAATATAGTCTTCACTCTGGATTATTTATTTTAGGAAACTGCTTGGAACAAGGAAAAGTATACTTTGAACTATTCACATGTTTTTTCCTTCTACAGGCAATTTAAGTCCTTTTGACAACATCTGGATTTTTAAGCAAATACAATGAATCTGAGTAAAATGTATCTGTGAAGGACAAGTAAGCATTGAACAGAACAGGAGCTTGAAATCATTGCAAGTTCAAGTACCTCGAACTTCCAAATTTTAGCTCATAAAAGGAAAACATTTTTAAATACATTTAAATAAACGGTTTGTAGTAGAAATGGTGACCATTTTTATTTCAGTATAAGCAAAGCAAAACATTATGACCTCTCTTTTTTGTAAAAGCAGATTTTGTTTGAAAATAGATATAGCCTAAGAATTATTTGAACTTCCAAAGTGATAAGCCAACATTTTTAAAATGAAATTACATTTTTGACACTTATTTAAAAATTTTTCTTTTTCTTTTTTTTTGAATTTTACTTCATTAATAAACAACAACTTTGAAATATTTAAATTTTAAGCTGATTCCTTCTTCTGTTTTCTTTACCATACTTAGGGTTTCAAGTGTACCATTTTGTATGGGTCTGTGCTTAGTCCCCTACTGTGTCTGAATCCTTAGCCTGGTGCACTAGGCTGTGATACCAAGGTCAGATATGAAGTAGGCCTGCTCTAGGATAGTCACAACCTTGCTGGATTTATTTACATATTTACAGGTTACATCCCACCACACTGTACACATTGCTTTTGCTTAAACTAGTAGCTTATTATCATAATTTTTGCATCAAAAGAAGAATAGTAAGCACCTTCAAAATACAGCTCATCTCATCCTGAGGCAGATGTCTGCAACAGACCGCTTACATCACACACAGTGTCTGTTTATCCTCAGCAATTTTAGAGAGAGCTCAGGCTGGTTAGCTCAAAAATTAATATCTCTGGTGCAACAGTCTGAAACCAGGTGAGATGAATCTTAACATCCATGGCAGCTATAGTCTCCTTTAAAGGCTTTAAATAAATCGGCTCTCTTAGCAAATGTGTAATCACTTCCAAAATATTTATCACCTTACTAAGAACTTTGAGTCGAATGGAATACATTTTCTCTGCTTTGAATGTTTATCTTCTAGTTTTACAGTAATAACTGCACTGGGATGACATCTTTAAGTATCATGTTGTTTTATGTAAGATTCAAGCATTCTAGTAAGCCAATTTTTAAAATAAACCCTATCTGCTTTTAAGGTAAGTCATTTCTTAATAATAATCTTGTCCCATCAGCAATAATTATGTGAAGATATCTAAAAATTGAAGGATTTTTTCTTCTGTTCAAGAGCTGTTCTTTCATACATGTGAAATGATGAATAAAATTCTCTCTTAAATCTAGGGATTTGGGTAACTCAATATTATAAATTCAGATCCTTGCTAACTCTCAATGGAAAGAATCAAAATAAGTTCAGAGTTATTCCTGCTGAGAAGTATCTCTAGTGTCAGTGATGAAAGGATTGTTTTCAGGGAACTGCAGAGGAATTGTCTTGCAGCATTTGTTTAAATTAAGCCTATTTTATTGGTCTTTTTGCACCTCTCAGATTAAGGGGAGTTGAGTTCTTGTCATACAGTGACAAATTCATATGGTTTCAGTTTTGCAAGCACTGAACAGGTGCTGCTCATGTTGAAATCGATGAGTTCTGTGTGAAACAGTGCTTCTAAAAATTCAGGCCAAAAAGGTTGTAGTGCAAGTTGTTATTATACCTATACAAGGTTGTGGGATTTGAATTTTTCTCTTAAATGTCTTTAGGCTAAACCTCCTCAGATTAATGTGAATGTTTAAGGGTGTTTGAGCACAATTTTACACATGCTCACACAAAAGATGCATAGTCTGAGGAGCCCATCTGAGCATTCACAGTGGCAGTGAGCATACATACTCATATTGTGATGGAAGATTTGGCCTCCACAGCTCAAGGAAAACTTGGTCAGTGCATAAATATCACAGAATCACAGAATTAACTAAACAGGAAAAGACATTTGAGATCATCGAGTCCAACCTATGAATAAAAACTCTTCCTGGCAGTTTCATATGGGAAAATATATCAATGATGGGGGAAAAAATATTACAAATTTTTGTATAATATAGAAATGTTCATACATGTATAAACATACAATAAATATAAAGCAAAGGCTTGGCGATCAGTAATGTCAAGCTGTTAGTACAGTAGCTACTGCTGAAATTACTAGCCAGCAAAGTCACATTCCATTTTGTCTTGTCTTGGAATGTCTTCAGAAGATCCAATGCTCATTACCTTTTTGTTGTTAATATTATTACCACCTCTTAATGATAGCTTACACCAGGTGTCTGCCTCTATATTTATATACAGCTGTGTGATTGCAGCATTGGATTGCTGGGAGCTATGCAATATAAAACATTTCATTAACAACATTGTAAAATATTCAGAATTACATGTAGTCTAGCTCCTTCTTTCTCCATCTTTCACTGCTTTCCAGGACCTGTATGAGGAATAAAGTGGGTGAAAAAGAAATTGAAGGATTTTTGCGGATTTTTGCGGGGGGGGGGGGGGGGGGGGGGGCATTTGATAATTTTTGTCTTGTTTCCAAGAAGTGCTTAAAAGAAATTTCAATTTCTTTGTAAATTACAAACTGACATAGATTGTCTTGTAAAATCTTTGCAAACAACACAAAGGTAATGTATATGGCACTTTATGTGGTTTGAGGAAAGCAGTACATCTGGGAGGAAAAGTGTTTGTTTCCATCGAGAAGGATGTGCTGTGATGTATTATAAAGATTTTCTAGAAGAATGGACTTCTCTGTTGTACTTGCAAGCAGAAAAGCATTATTTTGTTTTTGTTTGCTCTATTAATCTTACATACTGTACTTAGCCAGTCAAGATCTCCTTTTAGAGTTCTCTCCATGACCTGTGAAACATGACACATGAACCATGAAAATCAGACTCGTGTGTACCGAGTTACTTTGTGGTTCTGGTGGTTCTTTTGTGAGTTCAGCTAATACAGCTTCACAGGTCAGCTGTGGGTTATAATTGAGTTAGATCATGTCCTTGTGGCTTCGAAACAGCAGATCATGCAGCAAAACCTTAACAGCTCTAACACTTGTAACATACTAAAACCAGTCACAAGTAACCATAGCTTGAACTATTTCAAGTAGTGTCTTACCTCTGGGGATGCTACAAGTTGTTACTTTAAATGTAGGTATAGGTTTGTTCAGAAATATATATATTTATAGAAATCATTTTTATAGACAGATAGATGCCATTACATTTGCAGTTGCCTCATATGGTGTGGTTTAATCAATGTAATGCAAAACTTTGCTTATTTTGAATAAAGATGGAAGAATTTATGGCAGGTTTAGAAAAGAAAAGTATCATATTTTGGCAAAAAATGGATTATATTTAATTTAATACAAGCTTGGAAATTATTAGAAAGTTTTAACTAATTCAATATGAGGTCTAGGACAGGTTCCACATATTCTGCAAAAGCAGCTCTGCCTGTTGCAATGCTCCTTTTAAAAATGATGTTTCTGGCAGAAGTAAGCTGTGGTCCTTGTTAAACTCCTTCCCTCCAGTTAAGTTAAGTTTACATGATCAGTCTTATGGATTTTTTATGGATTAGTTTCACCTTTTCTCCCAGATGAGTCTCACTGTTTCTAGAGAAGCAACCCAACACTGACTCTAAATTTCCCTCCCAGTTCTGTAGTGTGCCTGCAGTGCCAATCTCTTAGCAGTGTGAGCTGTGCCTTGAGAAGCAGAAATTACAGTGCTAGTGATCCAGAGTGGGAATTCTCATGATGTGAAACACATCTATTCCCAGAGCAGTATCTGCCCTGCAGACAGTGGACCTGCCAAGTGTCATTTGCCAGTGTGCTTCCAAACTGGGATTGCAACTTCTCCAAGGAGCTGACGCTGAGAACACAGCTGGATTGCCATGTCCCAGAAGAAGAGAGGCAGTGCAGGCAGTCCTGCTGTGGGGCTTAGAGCTCCTCCAGGCCACCAGCTGGTGTGTGTCGTGTTCCACTGCACAGAACAGCAAGGAATTCTTTTAAAAATAGATAGGAACAAAAATAAGCCAAACAAGGCAAACACTGCATCTGCGAATAGTTTATTGGTTAACCAAAAAACTAAATAAAAAGGAGTTACCCTACTAGAGAGGCAGAGCAACAGGAAGAAAAACAGGAGAGGAATGTGGGGGATGGAGAGAAGGAGAGAAAGGAGACAGAGAGAAAAAGACGGTGCTACCACCAGAGCTAGGGGTGCCCTCGATGTCCAGGAGGCGAGGGCTGTGCACACTGCCTGCCTGGGCATGGCTTCCATGGCCACAGTCAGGGGTGCTCGGGCAGGGATGCAGAACTGTGGACAGGGTCACTGAGAGGATTGCAGCAGCGGGCGTGATCAGAGGAGAGCAGGGTCAGAGACAGGGGGCTCAGGCAGGGACCCAGGGGCAAAGCAGGAAGGGCCTCGGTCAGGGGCACAGGGAGGCAAGAGAGATGTGAGGGCAAGCAAGAGCCAGCCAGGGCAGGAGGGCCAAAAGGCAGGCTGGGGCCAGGACAAAAGGCATAAGACTCAAAAAGCCCTGATTCAAAAGCAAGTTTTGAGAAAACAAGTCTCAAAGAGACAACACCATGAGCTCCAAAAGCCCTCTGAGGCCTGTGACTCAGTTACTTTTTAGGCCTCTCCCAAAGCCTGCCTGCTGGCAGGAGGCCATTGGCCTGGTCCCACCTTCCTCCATCTGACTGGAGAGTCCTCTGTGGGCAGTTCAGTGTCTCCAAGTGCCATGTGAGGTGTTGGCAGGCAAATTCTGCCAGGGAAATGGCTTCTTTTAGTTGCCTCCTGCATGTAGCACAGGTGTGACCCCTTTCCCATGCGCCTCTGACAGCTGTTGTTAAGGCATGACAAAGTGAATTGGTTCCTCATAGCCTGTCTGCCAGGAGGGGTCATCAGCTTGAAAACTGGTCTTCCAATTCAGCCAAAGCTCTACATACCCAGCTGAGATGGAAAAAGAAGTTAAGCCATTGCAACAAATAAAAGGGTGGCCAGAGCTCCTACCTGGAGGCACAGTATGGACTGGGTTTGCTGCTGCAGCCAGAGCTGTGTCACTCCAGGCTGTAGGTTTTGCTGGGCTTTGGATGCTCAGCTGTGGAGCTGACATGAAAAAAATACCTGCTGTAAAGATAGAAGCCTGCCCTGGAGGCAGAATTGTCTGCTAGCGGAGATGAAAGTGGCTCTGCTCTTGACTTGCCCTGAGGGTAGAGGCACACAGTGTCACTCCCAGCTCCACAGCAGCTCTGCACTGCATGGCTGCCGCGCTACTCTTGCAATGCAAACTGCCTCCACAGTAGGGATTCTCCTGTAGTACAGCAGGAAATATCCAGCAAAGGAATACATTCTGGGCTCTGATGAGTTGTGCAGACCTGCCTCCATGCACATGCTTCCAATTTTCAAAAAGTCTGGAGAGTAAAAAAGGCTTGTTTTCTCCATTCCATCTCCAAAGTATTTCTTGTCTCATGTTTATCAGGGCACTGTATGTTTGCAGCCTCAACCTGTCTTGTATGATATGAACTTTGCTTTGATATACATAACTCAACTCAAAAAAGACAAGCTTGAAAGCTTGAAGTAGAGATATGCATTTATGAGTAAAAAGGACTTTTATTTCTTACTGTATGAAAAAGGGCCTCACTGTGTTCTTCATTTGGTTTTATAACCTCTGGGGTCCTGCTGTATGTCAGACATTCCTGGATGCAGATTTGTGGGGCTGAGGAGAATTAATTTATCTTTATGTCACGACTGTGTTGTACAAGAAAACGCTTGTGATGACACCACTCTTCTGCTTTTAAGGTAGGAGAGTGAATTAGCTTTCCTCACCTCTCTAGGCATCTGTACCAAAAATCCCAGTGCTCCAGATTGCTTTTATTGGCATGCCATATTTGTGGGCAGAAGTGCTTAGATTAACTGATTCACTGCTACTGTGCTTTTGTCCACTAAAGAAATGAAGCATGAGTTATTTTTTTTTTTTTTCAGTTTTAATATTCTAAATTGATTCACTCAAATGGATAAAGACTAGATTTTAAAAAAGCAAAACCTGGTTGGTTTATTGTAGTTTTGGCTGCTCTATTTACATTATTTCAATTAAGTTTTAATTAATTTGTTAAGAAGTAACAGTAACCTGGATCAAAATATTTGGCTTGAGTGAATATTTTTAACTTGGATACTGTATGATTTTTTTTTAATCATGACAATACAGGATTGAGTCCTGTAGTTGGGAATTAGTCAGTAACTTTATGATTGGAGTTAGAGAGTCTTTTGGGCCATTTACTTGCTGAACTCATAGAAAAATTGTAATAAATAATTTGGTTTATTAAGTAAAGAAAGCAGTTAATAATAGGGGAAATTGTGCTTTGTACAGTGCTGCATGCATGCACATTATAGGATTGATTTTGAACCATAAATATCATCATTACAGATGATATTTATAGTTGTAAATATTTTTCAGTATTTTTCTTTGGGTGCTAAAACAAAAGCAAATCTCTTGCAGCAGAGGGAATTATTAATGCTTGAAAAAGGTTTATATAACTTCAAAAATTTTCTCAATGTTTCAAAGACTTGACTTTGAAGAACGACTAAGTAAGCTATCATATAACTGATGGTTCACTAATTGCCAGCCAAATTATTAATTCCAGCAGCAGATCAGTCAAGAGACACAGAAAATAACTATGTGTCCAAAGAGTAAAGTCATTTTAGTGACAACAAAGAGCAGCAGGAGGCTTCAAATACATTGATTAAGGCATTGTATCATATACTTTGTATGTTGGCACTCTTGAGGCAGTTTGTCCTGTCCAGCAAGAGGACTTTCTGCAGTGCTCTGAGTCCCAATTGCTATAGGACTGAGTCAGAATTTAGCTAAACTACTGAGTACTAGATCCATGTAGGGGATTTTCCTTCACTGTGAAACACAGTTTGTTGGTGGGTGTGGGATTTTTGTTCGTCTGTGGGTTTATTTTTTTGGGTTTTGTTTGGGTTTTTTTGGTTTTTTGTTTTGGGTTTTTTGTTTTTAGTTTTGGTATGTTTTTTTTCCAGGTAATAATATAAATTGTAAGTAAAACTGTTTCAGAGACAAAAGGAAAACATTGCATGACCATTTAAATAGTTGCTGTCCTACTGGGCAGAACTGAGTTCTCATGAAAAAAAAGTATTTCCTAGGTGTTTTACAGATTTTATATAACTTACTAAAACCGTGGTAAATTATTCTTTAGATTTTGTTCATGATTTTAGCAAGAGCTGACATAGCTTTTTGAAAAGAGATCACCCCCAAAATTGCCTGCTTTGTGTACAAGCAAGCATAGGGGTTTTTTACACTCTCTACTTCCACCTGCTGAAAATATTTCAGCCTCCAATCTAATCAGCTCTTTACTCCTCTTCAAACCAGCTGTAGGAAATCAAAAGGAGATAACAGTGTAAGTGAAGTTCAGGAAGTTTCAAATCTGATCAGAATATCTGTTTGACTGCATCCTACGTCAGTGCCTGCAGTAGTAAGTTTCTAAAATACAGGAAATTACATTCTTGAGAATTAAGTGCTCAAGAGATGTATCTCCATTAAAAAAACATGGTTTGGGTTTGTTTGGTTTGGTTTTTGGTTTTTTTTTCTGTTTGTTTGTTTGTTTGTTTTTTAACTATTGATATGGTGCTGCTCTTTTTCTTGGGTATGTTACCACATTCTCTCCATGAATGCTAAAATTATAAACGATTGTTGCCTTGTCAATAAGGAAGCATGAAATTTGGTTAGCATGTAGAAAAATATAGTCTTTGCATTTTATGTTGGATATAATACTTCTGGCTTATGAAATTCATGTCTTTGCTTTAACTGAAATTAACTGAATTATCATGTGAATTCAAAACACCAGTATCACAAGTTATTGAGAAAGAAAAAGGCTGAATAGTGTGATCTGTGATAAAGTTGCAGTGCTTGTGACTATAAGCTGAATTTATAAAGGAATATTTCTATATAAATGTTGATACTATATATATATATAAAAATATATACTAAATAGATTTCATTATTTAGATCACTAACTTATATAAAAGGGCTTTAAGAGTTTTTGTGAGATTGGTTTTGGCATGAGAGTGAATATTAATACCAAAGGAGTGTTTCAGTATTTAACTGTTGTTTATGAAGCTGTTATTTAGATTTGTTGTTTTTCAGGACTAAGAGGTAGATGAAACTTTCAGTTTCCTGTATAAGAATGTACATTTCATTAAACCACTCATTTCACCAGTGGTTTTCAGCATATATAACTGAAATAGGATGTCAGATATGGGATACATTTACAACTTGATTTATCTCATGAAGTAGCTTTTATTCTTTAGCCTTTCCTGGTAGGGAATTGGTGCAGTGTTTGATATGAGGTATCACCTAAGTGCTACAAGTTGCCAAGATATCATTTTTTGCTGCTGTGTTATTATAGGATACTGCCTATCCAGTAGCACTGGCTTTGCTCTGGTTTTCCAGGAGAGAATACTACATGTAGTATATAAGGACATACATTCAAATTCACTGAAAAAGATGTCTGGGTTTCTATTTCTGTGTGTTTGTAAAGCACTGTAAATGAAAAGCCTATTGAAATGATGTAACAGGGTTATGATAATTTATGATCAATAATGCCAAATGAACCAAATGATTAAGAAACCTATTTTTGTTCAAGGGGCTAATCCAAACCACACAAATGGGCAAAAATGACAGGTTTTGTAATCTGTTCAAGGTAATCATCAGATTTCCTGATGATTCCTAATAAGAAGCCAAGGACCATGCCACTCTGATGCTTTCCTGGCTTCCTTGTTTATTTGTGGTGATATCCCTATCACGGCTCCTATGCTTACCTTGTGTTTGCTCTGAATCCCTGTGCTGATTACTCCTCTGCTGTTCCTCTTTGTTGGAGTTGAAACTGATTTTTTTGGCACTGAAGCCTCTTCTTTTACCTATGGCAGCATGGAATGCTGTTTCCATAGCACAGGGGCTATTCTTTGAAATGCCTTCAGTATGCTTTTAAATTTAGTGGGGGGAATTTTTGTGGTGTATAAATCCAGTGAGAGGTTTTACAGCTAAATGGCTCTGATGCTGATCTAGAAAATCATTATGAGTTTCTACCCATTTCTATATGTTCTGAAGCAGTGAAAAAAAATAATCTGAACTCTGCACGTTCCATTCCTACTGCCAACGGCAACATTAATAAGGGTCATGGCTTGTGGATTTTTAACCTTTGTGGTGCCCTGCCTTGCACCAGAAAGATGTGAAGCATCAGAAATTTATCTGTTAAGCAATGTAAATATGCATGTTGTTGGCTTGTTTCAAAATGTTACAAGACCCATAAAAGTCCTTGAAATGTATTTATTGGTTTGGAGAAGTGGAGTTGCAAAGCTTTTGAAGTAGATATTAGTAAAACCTATTCAAGCACAGAAAAATCATAAGGCAGAGTAGAAACCAGTACCTGGGAATTGACTGCAGACTTCCTCAGCTGTTCATAAAATTCAGTTGGTCGTTGAAAAAAAAAAAAAAAAAGATAAATTTTACACAGTGCAACATATGAATTGTCTCCTGACACTTAATATATATTCTGCAAAGCATTACTGGCATATTCTTGCAGGATATTATTGACTGTGGTTTAGAAATCCCAGGTATTAAAAACAAACTGCTCTGTCATCCTGTCAATGTATCCTTCTTCAATTACTTCTCAGTACAGAGTTTTTCTTTTAACTTTTTCTCCAGCTCATTGCCTAATTTAAATAGCTTAAAAAAAGGAAATTCCATAATTTTTCCTCAAATAACATTTTTGATTGGGTATCACTATAGGTTATATTGTTGCTTCATCTGAATTTACATTATTTTAAGTTCATCAGATGTTGCAGAATTTTACACTGCTAGCACTATCCTAGTATTAACAACTTAGAATCTTGGGGGAGTTTGCATGCATCCATAACTTTGGCTGATTTTTATAGTCCTTTTCATCCTGTGTTCAGTATTTATTCTTTTAAAATCACAAGAAGCACTTGTGATTTAGGTTCTACCCAGGCTGTATGCTTTCTTTTACTCACCATTATTGCTTTGTCTGCATAGTGTAAAACAATAGCCTGTAATTCTAACATCTATGCAAAATCCTGTGGATCTCATTGTTTGAAGACAATAAATGAGGTTTACTAGAAAAGATAATTCAACAATCTGGGTTTTTTCATGAGAAATACATAGCAATTAAAAAAAAAAAAAAGAATGAAACGCAAGGAGCAGGTAAGTCCCATTCCATAACAGTTTGAATAGTGATGTTTTAGCTACCTTTTTCTAACTGTTTTGAAAGACATACTCTTCAGCTAAAACTGTACTTTCTATAGTTCAGCTTTTATTTAATATTGTTTTAAGGTAAAAGAAGGCAGAGATTTGATGCTGTTGATGCAACTGAGATACAAATGGGGTGTTGTAACTGCCAGAAACTCTTCAGATCTTTCAAGGCGTAAACCAGAAAAAGCTTTGGTCCCAGTTCTTGGTTATCAATTCTTAGTTGCATGTGGCTCATCCACATTACTCATTCTCTTCTACAGATTTCAGTCACATATTTGGAACATATTACTTTTAAAGTTAATAAATTATGAACTCATGTTGTACAATATGCTTTGTATTTAATTAAAAACAATAAACCATGTATCTGCATTCCTAGCTGCTACATTAGATTGAAAATGAAGAGCTGTGCTAAGGTTTTATGTGAGACAGAAGTGATGTCATAGAGAAGCCTGCATATATTATTTCCAATTTGATTTGTAATTTGGAAAAGGTATTATTAATTTCTGCAAGAGGAAGCAAAGAGATTTATATTTTATGCCCTAAATCTTTCCTCTTCATCCTCTTATCATCAGTGTTCGCATTCACAAGGAAAAGACTTTCCATCACCTGGTGATCACAGTGTATTGCTTTTGAAAAAATTATCCTATCTGGATAAAAATATTTTCGCCATTAGTGTGTTGCACTACCAACAAGTTGTCATTGCTGGCCTAACACACAGCTGAATCCATAGAAAGGAGAACAAAGGCATCAGCTTTATTCAGTTCTCTTTAAATTACTGTCTCATGTAAGTGCAGTATGAATAGCTGAAACATTGTATTATATAGCCCTTAATGCCTGTGGAAAAAAAAGAAAACTTGAATAAAGTTTGAAAAAAAATTGCTTTTTTTTTTTTTTTTTAATTTGAGAAATTAGCTAAGGAAATGCATCAGTTGTTTACACATCTATATGTTGTATTTTGCTGGAAGTAATTTACTCCTTTCTATACCATCCTACTGTTCTAATTACTTTGGGTAAAATTTTTCCTATTTGTCTGTGATTAAACCCTACACCTTTAAAAAGGATAAAAACAGAAGCCAATAACACAGAAAGAATCAGACCTTGTCTCTGTGTGTTTGCTTTGTGAAAATGTTCCTGATGATTATAAGCAACTGAATTACAGGAATATGAATGCAAAGTTATTTTATGAAACTACTAACCTGCCATAGCAAATAAACAAAGAAACACCAGAATAAGCAAATTTACCAGAATTATCTCAGTGGTTTGATGGCAGTGGCACACGAAGCCTTGAGAACAGTGCCTCCTTTGCCTTTTGGTAATGCTGCCACACATGTTATTACTCTGACAAGTAGCTTATTCTGATGGATCCAAAGAAATGGTTTGTATGGTACTTCTGCATGTCCTAATGGAGTCTAGAATATTTTTGGCTAAATAATGAATGATCAAGGACTTTAAAAATGTCTGTTGTCATTGTAGTTCCTCCTACAGCAAAGCAGCAATCACTTTAGGTCTCTTGGAGTGATGGGACATATTTTGTACAGCTGGGCAGTAACTATCCCACTGTCTCCCAGTATTTTTCTTTTGTTTAAAGATAATGTTAATAATCCACAAAGAGGTTTTCAAATGAGGTTGATTTCTGTCTTCCAATTGCCAGAGTACTTTAATAATATTCTGGAAACTCTTAAAGGTATTAATTTTTCAAAACCTGTTCCTATTCTAGCAGAAACACAAAATCCCAGTACTGACTTTCAAATTAGAAAAAGTTCTAAATACTCATGCTATTTTACAGTTTTAAAAATAGTGCATTAAAATTTAGCAAACAGTCAGTGAGTGTTCATCAATTTAAAATGCTAAACTTCTATAATCAGCCATTCAAAGAATATTATATAAGCAAGATGGTAGCCCCTTATGGCATTTAGCTAATGGGCTGTAGCTCTTAAAACTCTAATCATTAGTTTGGGGATTTAGGTATACAGAGTATGGGCACAAAATCCTTCTTTAATCTTCTTTCTTCCACTAAAATTGTGACCACTGTAGGATATTAAGGTAGCACAGTGATCTTTCTAATGGTTTTGTGAAAGTCTGTTTTAGTGATATGAGCTAGGCAAATCTGCTTTCCAGTCTTAGGATAGTAAATTAGATATTTACAATTGATGAATGAAAAACTTCATAGTAATTTTTTAATACAGTAGCTTGGCTTTATGCATACTTTATAAATAAAGTAGATTCTTTCACATTAAAAACAATGTTCTTCTCCAATATGTAATATAATTCTTGTATCTCTGACATGAATGTAAAAAATAGCTTTGAGCTTTCAGAATTTCTGGCTGCTAAACTCTGGTGATTCTTAAGATTTTTTATCTGTTTTTAACCAATTTAATACTTACATGTAGGCCCTTCATCTGTTAAATGACAGCACAACCCAGATAATAGTCTCAGTTATGACAAATCTAAATATTTCAGTGTACTGTAAGAGAAAAATATGGTTGTAATTTGTGTAATTTTAGCTTTGATCCTGGTAAAGATTGACTTTGTCTTATTTCACATAGTTACTAAAGTAGATATGTTAATCTTTATGCATCAGAACCAAATAAGTTTAACAGGTTTAATTTCATTTTATTTTACCTTGTTTTAAAATTTATTAAATTTAATAAATTCTATTTAATAAATTCTATTTATTCTGTTTTAAATTTCTATTTTAATTCTACTGGTTTTTCCTGTTCTTTACTAGTATTTAAGCAGTTTTATTTCAGTCATTGTGATGCCTGAAGGCAGAGGTAAACCCTGCTAGTCACTACTGGGGTTCTGCTGGGCTCTATTTCAGGGACTTGGTTTTCTTCAACACCTTCATCAATGTCTTGGCCACACTCTTCAAGGAATATTCAGGAAGTTGGCAATGATACTAAATTGGGAGGAGCTTTTGACTCCTTCAGAGGCAGAGGGACCCTGCAGAGAGACCTTGATAAATTAGAGATAAGTTTAAGAAACACAGTGCTGGATTTTACAACTAGGGTGGGCCAACCTTGTATGTACGGAAAGACTGGGGAATGAGAGGCTGGAGAGCAGCGCTGTGCAAAGGGCCCTGGGGCTCCTGGTCAATGGAAAGTTAAATGTGAGTCAGCAGTGCCCTGGCAGCCAAGAGGGCAGCTGTGTCCTGGGGGGCCTCAGGCACAGCATTGCCAGCTGGGCAAGGGAGGGGATTGTCCTGCTCTGCTCTGCACTGGGGCAGCCTCACCTCGAGTGCTGGGGGCAGTTGGGGTGCCACAATATAAAAAAGACATGAAGCCATTAGAGAGTGTCCAAAGGAGGGCCACGAGGATGGTGAAGGGTCTGGAGAGGGAGCCTCATCAGAAGTGGCCTGGTGTTTTGTCAGGGGAGGTTTACGTTGGATATCAGGAAAAGGTTCTTCACCCAAAGGGTGGCTTGGCACTGGAACAGACTCCCCAGGGCAGTGGTCACAGCACTAAGCCTGACAGAGTGCAAGAAGCTTTTGAACAATGCTCTCAGGAACTTGATGTGATTTTTGGGGCCAGAAGTTTGCCATTGATGATTCTTGCAGTTCCCTTCCAACTCAGAATATTCTATGATACTCTGATACTGTGGTGTATTTTACATGAATATAGCTACCCTATAACGTGTTTCCTTTAAACTTGATGATGTAATCTTAATTTCTGTCACTAAAGCAAAAATAAATTTTAAATTTCTTATTTTGAATCAGAAAGCACAGAGTAAATAAATTTAACAAAGTTAATCTTGAAGAAAAAAATTTTTTCACCATTAATATGAATGTGATGAGGAAAAGGTAGGAGTTTCATCAAATCAAGAGGCACAATTTGCTCATTTTATTCAGCACATTTCAGTCATTACAGAGGTCATCATACAACAATACCAGTAGTAACAGAAGTATCAAATATGAAGGCATTAGACATGTGTCTCAGAAGCAAGCTGGTTAGCTTTGTGTAGATTGTGGGCAGAGAAACTTTTTGTTTTGAGGAGCAAGAACTTCCAAGTCACCTGCAGAGGGGCTTAGTTCATTATGATAATACAGAGTAAAACCTCACTGGCTCACCAGCCATCTTCTCTCTACTGAAGCTCACACAGCACATGCAGAATTCCTCATTAGCATAGAAATATTTGTGTTATTTTGTCAGTTGTCAAATCTGTCCTGTGAGGACCAGGAGCTCAACTCAATGATCCTGGTGGGTTCCTTCCAGCCCAGTGTGTTCTATGATTCCTATTCCTGGTACTTCTACTGTGATTTGCTGTCATTTTGCTCCACCACTAATCTTTTTGGCTTCACGAGACCACTCATAATGCACTGTATTTCATGAGAGTGGGGGCACAAAAATCTCTGGTTGAAGTTAAATATTTTTGCTGTTTGTGATCAAGTATTTGATAAATTTAAGCTTACACAGTATTTTTTCAATAAAAATTGCACCATGCTTCTCCAAATAGTTTATCTCCATGCTGAATAAGTGGAAACATATGGATAGCACAAAAGCAAGCAAGGCAAACTTTGTGGTTAAGTTGTTTAATTAACGTGCTGATGCAGACTGACACTCAAAAATTCTACCACTTGCTCTCTAAGGCTGCTAACAAGCCTGGATGCCTTTATTAATATCCGAGGCATGGTGAACAAAGAACAGTTCAATAACACTATTTTGGACAATGATGTAATTCAGTCAAAATTAGACTTTTCTATTGGTTTGGCAGAGACTGAAACACATTTCAATCAGTAGTTCTCAGGTATGTGATGTGCATGTGGCTGTGCTGGCAGACTATAGCAGCACTGCCTGGAAAGCAGTTGAAGGAAGGTGGTTGACTAAACAGAAGTGTGACTGAGCTTTTATTGTTCATATTCCATGGTGTCAGCATGAAATATGAATGTATTGTTTGAGATCCTTTTTAAAAAATAATAATAAACTAATTGAAGTTCCAACCAATCTAAAGGTGTTAAGCTTTCAAAGAAAGAGATCAAGCTTTTTTATAGTAAATGAGAAATTCAGATGGTCCACATCAGCAGTGTGCCAAATTTAGCATTGTGCACGAGAACGGTCTACAAGAACTTTATGCATTCACATTTAAGAAAAGAAGTGTGGGTAAAAGGGAAAATTGTTGCCTTGTTCAGACTCATAGTATTGTAACAATCCCAAGGAGTTTTTGAGCACAATACATTTGGTACTGAGAAAGAAATACCAAAGAAGTTAGATTGGTTTGTAATAGAGCTGAAAATATTCACACATTTTGTAGCGTATGTATTTTACACATCATATAATTGGAAACAGAATTATATGGTGAACTGAAAGTCGTGGAAAAAGAATTATAGTGATTTGAACATGCTGTAGCTCTTTCTGAGGGTGGAAAGTAATAGAACTATCAAACCAAACAACAAAAAACTGAATTTCTTACATTGCAGTTAAAAAGAAACATTCAAGTTTTATTCTTGACCTCAAATAAGAAATTTACAGAATGCATATTTAAAGGAAGAAAAAAACAATCCTAGGTAAATTGAGTTGAAGTGTAAAACAGTTATGTATAACTTTCAGGCTGTTAATGGTAAGAAATAGTACAGCAGAACCTTAGAAAGAACATAAATATCACTGTAGGAGGGGTCTCTGTAAATGTTTCCCAGAGGAAAAATTGGTATGATTAAAAAACATTCAGTGCCGAAGGAAATGAAACAAAGGAACTGTGGTTAGTGTTACATACATAGTCCCTGAAACTAGGTCTATAAAATATTATACTAAGCTTGACCAATGCCTGTGTCTTTTGATCTTGTGTGTACTGCAAACATTATTTTCACCAGTGTATTCAGGCACTGCATAGAATAGCTTGTCCTTGACTGAAGTGTATTTTTTAGATAGAGGTCTAGTTTTCATTTGAAGACATTGAGAGGTAGAAAATGAATTACTTTTCTTGGTAGGTTTTTCCTAATAGTTACTTTGAATTTTTCTGGCTTTGGCTTCCAGCTATGGAGTTGTATTAGGCCTTTTTGTGCTAGAGACCTGTAGAAGCCCGTATTTTTTCTCTTTGGAAGTGATCGTATTCTGCTGTCAAGTCACCTTTCAAATTTTCTTTGATGAACTGAGCAGACTGACACCTCTGAACATTTTTACAAGCAGCAGTGAAATACATTTTTTACCTCCCTCTGAATAGTTTGAGATCATTCTTTAAAAATCCAGCCCTCAATATCACTTACCATCCTACCATTTTTTAGCTCATCACCCATAATTTTCTAATTTCTTAATGATTGATATGTTGTATAATCCCTAAATATAACTTCCAAGGAATCATAGTTACATTTATATTTGGCTAATGACTTTTGCTTGAAAGCTGCTTTGGGCATATATCTCCTAATCCATTCTAAATTCAAATTAGTCTAAGCTTTGGTGATACTGCATAGACCTAATAAAATCATCACAGAATCATAGAATGGCTTGGATTGGAAGGCACCTTAAAGATCATCCAGTTCCAACTCCCCTGTCGTGGGCAGGGATGCCTTCCACTACACCAGACTGTTCAGAGCTCCATCCAACCTGGCCTTAAATCCTTCCAGGAATGGGACACTCACAGATTTCTCTAAGCAACTTGTCCCAGTGCCTCATCACCCTTACAGAGAAGAATTTTTTTTCTAATAATCCATCTAAACCTACTTTAGAACTTGAGCTCCATTATAGGAAGGTGTCTGCATTTTTTATGGGCATAAAATACCACTATAGGTAGGTGTCCAATTTTTTTTCATTTTTTGTTTTTGTTTGAATCTAAGGATTTCAAGTATCATTCTTTTCTTTAGCAGGGCTTAAAGAGTCAAACACTTGCTAATTGTATTTCCACATCACCTTACCTTCACCTCCATTTTTTATCAGTATCCTAGATGTACCAGGAAATTTAATGATTGTGATGCATCTCAGGATCACATATTGAGCTTTAAGAACAAAGCAAGCACTATATTTAGACTGTAGGCTCGTCTCTCCTAATATCTTAACCTCTTCAACAACTTCTTATAAACAAATATTGAAGGAGTGAAGCAGAACAGAAGGATCCTTTCCTTACATGTGCACTCAATGGCATTAGCAATTTCCTGAGGAATTGCATTCCAGATCATTGTGCTTAATAGGCACTAATGGATTTATCATGTCTTTCCTACGGACCTTAAATATCTGGCTTTTGTTGTGCTCACTAAGATGTTCCAACAGGTCACAATAAAGACTGTATTACTTTTTTCAGATTTTTAAAAAGTGATATTAATGCTTTATAAAGCTGTTAATAAAAACCTTACTCAACAAGACATATTCTGTCTTTATGTTGATGTTTTTGTTTTGAGGGTTTTTTTTTTTTGTTACTGCGATGAGTGGTCAGAAGTCTTCCCCATTATGAATTTTGTTGTAGCTTTTAGGATCTGTAAAATCTTAGAGCCACTAAAGGGAAATGGAACTCCTGTACCCACAAAAAGAAGCGTATAAAATTGTCTTTGTGGCCTAGAAAGTCAAAACAAAGATAGTTTATCCTGTCAGTCTCCTCACTCACTGTATCCTGCCAATCCCTTTGCTGTTGTCGGGAAGAATTACTGACAGAGCAAACAAAAATGGGTGCTTGAGGAGGGGAGAGGGCAAATGGCACTCACAGAAAAATCTCTTGTTGCAAATCCAGCCTTAAACTTAGTCCACTCTGATGCATGGAATGACAATCAATAAAAAGAGACAATTGAGGATCCTACCCAGAGGCATCTTCCAGCAGTTTTATATTTTGACCAGTTGTTTCACAATGATGGGAACAGTCCTACTTGAGGTAAACTAAAATTATCCCCAGATCACCGAAAACATAATCAGAACAGCTGTAGTGATGGTAGTAAATCTTCCCAGGCTGCCCAGCTTAGTTTGTACAGTCCTTTTGGGCCATTTAACAATCATGAGGGATGAGGAGAGTTGGAGGGAATTTGAAAGACAGTGAAAGCAGCTCTCTCTGTGCCTTTTGATACAGCTCTCCCAGATGCTGATGCTCCACAGTGCCCTACAATTGTTTCACGCATGTCAGTAGTTGATTCCTGTGGGCTTGTCAAATTGAAGTTTTGGCACCCTTGCCTTCATGAAGTGTCTTCAATTTCAATTTGAAGAGCAACCATGAGCCCAGGCTTGAAATGAGACCTATGCTCCTAAATTAAGGTTTTTGAGCCTCTTGATGGTAGCAATCTGTTTATCATTGCAGACCTGGAAAAATTAATCAATAACATTTTCTTCAGCTGTATTGCTTTTCAGACTCATTCCAATTCTACTGGTAAACCTCACCCAAGATCAGGAATCTGTTGAAGCCTAGAAATGAAAAATTGGGTACTCAGAGCTGCTTGCAGTTATCTTCTATAACTTTTGCTAACTACAGCACTAATTTCATCCCCTGCTTTCTCAGATTTCAATTCCAAGCCCAGCCTTCAGTGAGGTGGCAGAGTAAGAACTAAACTAAAAATTAAAACTAAGGGACTTTTATCTCTTGATGTCAGCTGTCAGCTTTGCTCATCAGCCTGATAGGATTTAGCAATGGTTCAGGGCTGCACAGCTCCAGTCTCTCTAAACCTGAACATTAACCTCAGTTCTATCTCTTATCTTTTAATACAGACTTGACATCCACTTTTGCCTTTTCTAAAACTGAAAATAAGATATTCAAGTCATCTACTGGTTAATAAGCCAGTCTCTGAAGCTCTTACTTTCTTTGGATTTTTCATTCTTCCTTTACAGTGACAATACCTGCTGAGACTCTGGTGTGTCCAAGTTATATTTTAGAAGTTAGCAGTCTTGTTTGGTTTCATTTTGAAAAGTCATTACTAATGTCTAGAACCAATACTAATAATTGTTTGCCTCCCATTAATATCCTTAATGGATTTTACAGTGGTTTAATCTCCCTTGTTTCATCCTTCAAGCTGAACCTTTTTTTGATAATGAATGGCTTTCCCCGGTTAAGGAATTACTATGTTTACTGCTTGCATATTGCATTGAAAAGATGGCATTTTACAAACTTCTGTCAGCTTATTATTCACATGTCCTACTGTGCCATCTGTGTTTTGAGCTGATTTTCATTTCAGAAATTGTTTTTCTAAGAAGTTTGAGTGAGTAGCTGGATTTTTCTTTGTTCTACACTAAACCCCATAAAACCCACGGTGCCGTTCACTGACTTGCAAACTCGTGGCTTTTGCTGCCAGTGCAGGGTTGTTACAGGAGCTCACAGATCAGCCATATCCAGCTCCATCCATGGGGGTAGCTCCTGCCCTGCATGTACCAAACAGTCTGATGGGTGTTAGGGACCTCTCTGAGCCACCAGGCTGGTAGGAAATGCAAAGCACTGCATATGTGGACACCCACAGCTGTTCCCCAAAGCTAGTTACAATACTTGCTCAAATGATAAGGACAGTGCAACTTTCTGTGGTCAAGTAAATGGCAATATGGAGGTAAAAATAAATCAAAATAAATTATAAAACATATGCTTACGTTTTCTGAATCCATGAGAACAGCAAAGTCTGCATATAACAGATATTAGCCAATAATAAAATTATATTTTGAAGAATGCTGTGCCTTTAATCTGTTTAAACATACAATTTGTACATGAAAAAACCAAAAGATCAGATAATGCCAATGAAAATAGACTCCATTTTTTGGAAAAACCTCCTAGATGTATGAATATCTGTTTTTATGCTTTATATAATGTCATTTTCATTAGTATTAAACAGAGTGGGGATATTTTTCTGAGACAAAAAAGGAAAGTCATTTTATCTGCAAACCGGTTTAAGAAAATACCTGAAATACTGGTAATTTGGAAGGGTCATCAGTGTATGCTTTGAAATGTCAATGCCAAATTACAATGAAGAAATATTATTTTAGCAAAATGCAGTAATATTACGTGATCTAATGAGAGTTTCCCCATGAAGAAATGTCAGTTTTGCATAATTATCACTTCTATTGATAGGACTAGAAAGCAACTTGAAATCTTACTTTTATGAGAAAAAAACAAGTGATTTTTCTCCAAAGGATTTTTCAGCTTGCATTTTATAAAAGGTATGAAGGAAGGTATTTGCAGTGCCAATAATATGTAAAATCATGCCTTTTTTTTTTTTTTCAACTGAAAATATATGTAATCTGAAGTTTTTGGGGTTTTTTTGCACAGAAGTTTGTTTTATTCAATTGGGATATTTTCTTCTTGAAAACTTGATTTTAAAACTAACGTTTAATTTCTGTTTGGAATGAATTTTTTTTTTATCATTGTGTGATTAATTTCTCACATGCTTTAATTCTTTCCTTCAACGTTAGTATAGATGAAGAGAAAATGAAACATTCCTTGGAAATAATAAGTTGTCAGATTTTGCTTTTGTTTCCCGTGTGGCATATGGACATGTATAAAACATAAACTAATACTGCTGGAGAATGCTTTTAGAATATAGATAGGTCAGACAAAAGCATTTTCAAAACTAATTGAGTCCAAAGTGCACGAAGATAAATGGTTCATTCTCAGATTTTATCTCCTGGAGATTCATAAATTCCACTGGAAAACACAAAGCTGTATTGCAAAGGATTGGGGGTTTTTTAGCAGTATCTGTCAAGCCAAGAGATAGGAGTCTGATAACGAGACCAGTTACTCCAGTGCTGAAATAGAATGTAGGAAGCTAATTGTAGGTTAGCTTATTTTCTAAAAGTCTTGACTCTTACATTAAACTTGCTCTGTATACATCTGCCTACACAATAAAGAACTCTTCAGATAAATACCAGGAATGTTGAACTTACAGAAAAATTCCCTTGTTAATTAATCTGTTATCATTTAGTATTGCTGATGCTAAAACTATCAAACACATATTTTTTTAAGGGGGTAGGCAGAAAACCCCACAAATTTCTTGAAATACAGAAGGAAATATATGAGCAGGCCACTATTAATCCAGTAATAATGACCTAAGGAGGTATTTTCATTTCCTACATGCTACAGTATGTTAACGAAAAAAGGAAGGTCAAAAAGGCGTATCCCTCTGATAAAAAATGCTAGAAAAATATAAATAATTCATGAGGAGGAGACTGAAATAACAACTTTGTGCCTCAGTCTTCACCGGCAACCTTTTTTCCCATACTTCTCAAGTGGATAGATAGCAGAATGGGGTCTAGGGGCACAAAGTCCCTCTCACTGTGCGATAAGATCAGGTTTATGACCATGTGAGGAACCTGAATACACATAAATCCTGGTAAAAATGCATCCCAGAGTCCTGAAGGAATTGGCAAATATAGTTTTCTAGCCAGTCTCCCTGATATTTGAAACGTCATGGCAGTCAGGTGAAGTCACAGGTTAGTGGAAAAAGGGAAGATGGTACCTATTTTAAAGGGGTAGAAAGAAGGACCCTGGAATGACCTGACCTCTATACCTGGGAAGATCATGGAATACACCCTCCTAGAACCTGTGCAATGACATGTAGAGAACAGGGAGGTGACTTGAAACAGCCAACACGGCTTCACTGAGCACAAGTCCTGCCTGACCAACCCAGTGGCCTTCTGTGATGGGCTGACTCCAGCAGTGGACAAGAGGAGGGCTTGCTGTAGGCAAATGTCAATGCCTACAGATGTCATTTATCTGGAGTTCTGTAAAGTCTTTGACATGGTCCCCCACAACATTTCCCTCTAAATTAGAGAGAAGTAGGTTTGATGAGTTGATGATTATATGGATAAGATATCCTTAACTATATCCTCAATTCAGCCCAGGAAAGTTTCCTTCCTAGTTGAAAAACCAGGAAAAAAAAATTATTCTGAAAATCAAAGCACATACAGTTTTTGCTTTAAGTACATAAGCTTTGTATCAACTACAACATGATAGCCAAAACTATTGAAGGTCTCACAATGTTCCAATTCACACAGGTCTGAAAGTATCCTATTTTGCAATTAACCTAACATATATATTCCCAGGCTACTACTGAATACAGTAATGAAAGTTGCTGGTAGACAGTGGTATACAACAGTTTCTTTCCAAACAGGAGCAGAGAATGATCTTTCCTTTCTATATATTTCCAATATTAGTCAAAAGAATAGGAACTCTACTCAATATATATATATATATATTCAAGAGGCTGATTTTTGCCAGCAGAAAAATTTTATCTAAATCACTAAAAAAGAAAGTTTAAAGAGATATGAGAAGTTCTGCGTGGTGAATTCAAAACCACTGAGGATTATTGTCTTTTGTGGTTGCTTGTTTTAACTTTTGATTAGTTGTTTTTTAAATATTACTTATTTTATGTATTTCTTAATTAACAATATTAAATTTATATTTTAATATTATTTTACTACTAATTGAACAGTTTGGGTTGGAAGGGACCTTAAAAGTCATCTTGTTCTAGCCCTCCTAGCACGAGCAGGGACACCTTCCACTAGATCACGTTGCTCAAGTCAGGCCTCATTGTGTCCGTAATTGGCACAGACAGCTCATACTGCTCTTATCTGTAGGTTTGATGAAGGCAGCAGTAATTAGGACAAATGAAACAACAAGGAATACGTAATTCTCTTCTTGGAAGTGCCTCAATTTGCTTTGATAAATAGGATACAGACAAAAGCCTGACTCATCTGGAAATAAGTGTGGCAAAAAATGCTAGATAAAGCTCTGTAAAAGAAATATAGTTTTATGCCACTTAGGTTGGGTTAAAATGACAATGGAATATCAGCTATCTGTTCTTCACATGCTGAAAGGCACTGTGTTTCTTACTGTTGTGGGTAAATATCCTGAAAGATATGAAGGAGAAGTTATGGGAGAACTAAGAATAAAAGCATGTCAGGTCCAGGACTAATAAAACCTGGCATACAATTTAAAATACTCTTTCTTAGTGCGATATTGATTCATAAAGTGGACTTGGAGCTAGCCAAGTTCTGATAAAATATGGAGATAAAGGCAGAAAAAACATCTGATAGTTTGGTTTAGATGTGTAATGTTAGGGCCCATGACAACGGAGTCAAGAGTGGACTTGGAGGCTTACTGGAACAGCCTTGTGCAAACAGAGCAGAGAAACCCTGCCCTCACACCTGTACAGTCACTGTGTGAGCAGGGACCACAGGGCAACGTCAGGTGGGAAGAGACCTCAGGGGCTGCAGCCCCATCCTGCTGTGAGCAGTAGAATCATCTCTGAGGTCAGACCAGGTTCCTGAGGGTTTTATCTTGTTGGGCTGTCAAAATCCCCAGGATGAAGTGCACAGCCTCTCCTGGTAATCTGCTCCACTCCATGCCCATCCCATAGGGATCATACTGGGAAGTACACTAGCAGGCTGTATTGGAAGGGAAAGGAAACAGGTAAAGATTCTATATGGAACTGTTAGATACAGTGTTGCAAGTAGAAATGTAAACCCAAAAGATGTGTTTGAAATACTGGCACACACCTGCAGATTCTGAGCAACATAGAAGTGATGAGAATGCCTGCCCTTGCTAGGATTTACCATCCACTATTTGCAAATGTCTCCATCTGGTTTAATACCAGGAGAGTGTCAAGAAAATAAAGGTTTATTCACCATCTGTCACTCCCACGTGTGTGCTTTTGAAGGTGCTTTTGAATTTGATGACTTTGATTCACATCTCAGTCCAGTACATGAAACTGGGGACCTGAAACATAAATAGCAAAATACAATACTTAGTTTTTATCTTGTGGACTTTCAAGTGCTGAGGCCACAGTTTTCCTGATAAGGAAAACTCCAGTTTGTGTGATACTTAGGATTAGTAAATAGTAGCATTATGACTGAATTTTATTCATTTAGATGTGCTGAATGCAAAGCAAGACAAAATAAGTAGCTTGGCATAGAAAATCTCATCTTCAGAACCTGATCAGAATATTAACTGGGGGGATCTTGTGTTTTGTGAAACATCTGCACACACTGCAATCTTAAATTTAAATATTAAAAATTAACCCAGAGTGAAGCTGCAGAACTTGCAAGTTCTGCTCAGGTACAGAAGGGTGTAGTACAAGGAAGAGCTTTTGTGCTAGATTTCAACAGTTCCTGTTAGAATCAGAACCTTAATTCATCCTGGATATCACCACATATAAGTTTTTCTGAGAGTCCATCCTCATCATCTTATCACTTAGGAAGTATTGGGAAGACCTTGTTCATAAGGCTTTTAGCAGCCTACTACTCATTGTAGATCCCATTTGTTGAGCTGTGACTGCATCCATTATTTCAGCACAGTTAATAAGCCTCTCTGATTGGGGCTTTGATTCTCATGTGATGTGTTCAAATTTAATAGAAGAACCTCAAGAATACAAGTATATAAAGAATATCCCAAAGAAGAATTATTCATTTACATGGACTAGGTTGTTGATGGTGTTTAGTGGACTTTCAGACAATTGCAGCTTCAGTAAATCATTTTGATTCTCCCAACAGTTGTAATATTTTTTTCTAATCATTAGGGGAATAAGTTCAGCCATCATCAAACTTCAAATAAGCTGAGCTAAAATCTGCAGTGATTACATGAAGGACTACTGGTTCTTTCTAGGGAATTAAATAGGGATGGGCATGGGGGAGGTTTCTATTTGGCTGTCTAACTGCTGCATCCTAGTCTTTGCTCTTAAAAGCTTGATAACTCCATCTCGGATAAGGAATCCTTGTAGATTCATGAGACTGCAAGACTGGTAGCTTCCTCTCACAGTCAAGCAATGATGAGAAGGTATCTGTGCCTTACACACTGTCTGGGTAATCTCTTAGTCTTTTACTCTTTTGCAGTAAGAGTGTGAAAGTTCAGCATCTGTAGTACATTGCAGACCCATTCATGTTCTGGGATGATTCTAGAGGTAAGTGGAGCTTCTCAGCAAAAGTCCCAGGAGATGGTCAACCACTCTATTCTCAGGAAGGAATGCAAACATATGGATGCAAGTGGTAGCCTGCAGAACCTTAGTTAGAGACAATTGTGCAGCAGTGGACACTGAGATCATTCTCATTTGACTTTATGAATAGGTAATGGTCACCTTCACCTCTGCCTAGACCCACACACTTTTTCACAGCACCAAAATGACCCAAAATTGAAGCAATTGTCTTTGACTGGAGAGTTGGAGGACCATAAATATTCACAGGACTTGTGTGTGTGTATAAATTTGTGTGTACACAAACACATGCGTGGTTATAATCCAAAGACACAACCTGCTTTTTGAATTCTACTTTTCCTGCCTTAGTCCTAGGATAGGAAAGTCTAGGTGAAGTAGTTCCCAGCAGCCACAAGTATCTGTGGGTGAAAATGGAATTTAAATAAAAGAGGAGCTGATGCTTAAGGCACTGTATTTTAACTAGAAGTCTCAAAATGCCACCTTTGTTAATAATTTCATATGACCTTGAGCAAACTGTACTTATCCTAAGTGAACAGTGCTTAATTTTACACACATTCCTCCTTGTGAAGTTTAACTGGACCATTTTAATGATCAGTGTGAAGAGAATTGTCGTTGAACAGAGATGGGATTAAACAGTTAATCACAGTCTAAAGAAAAAAAGGAAAGGTTAATATTTGTTAATATTCTCCTAATGTCACATATCTGTGGCTTCCCATCTGCCAAGTGTGGATAAAGGGCTTTTTTATTTAATTTGTTTTGCCCAGTCAGACTCCAGTCCTGCTACTTGTATCAGCCAAATATATCAATTCATGGTTTAAAGAGCTACTGATCTTGACTGATCAGTCAAGAAGTCCATACAGGGGCAGGTACTAATATATGAGCCCTTAGAAAATGTATTTGGGGTAGCAATTACTTAATATGAATGCAAGGCTAGACACTCCAGCAATGGAGCCACAACGTCTGTATTTCTAATTATAATCCAAGTAATGCTTCCCCTCTCACCTGTACAATATAATGAAATTCCAAAGCACAAGTTTTGTTAAAAGAACAAGCCAACACAAAAGTTAGAGCAAAATGAACCCCAGGTTGTTGTTCTAACTAGATTAGATGTTGTAACCTGCTGGAGGCATATTTTCATCCCCCAAAGAAACAGGTGATTCACATGGGTCTGCAGAAGTCATGCCTTGAAGAAAATTGCCTGTCAAAAGAATAAGAGTGTGTATTTTACTGTATGGAATCTGATTTACATTCTATAGAAGTTTCCCAGGATGTTCCCTTTGTAATTTTTAGACCTGAGTTAATAAAAAAATCTTTTAAAATTTGCATCTCAATTGAAGCCCTTAAATAAATGTTTAGACTTTACAGGAGGAAAGACCAGGTTCTTGCAAAAATCCTTTATGGTTCTTTTGATGAATAGAAATGTGTATTTTCTTGACACTCTGGAACTTTCACAGAAAAATGCCCACAAACGTTTGGGAAAACAGTTTCTTAAAGGGATGTTTGGTGATTTTTTTGAGTCCAGAGCAGTAGTTAATTTTGTTATTTCCCTGAGGAGGACGATTTGATGAAGTAGTTCTCAGAGGCAGTTGTAAACCTATTTTGTTTATGACATTACTCATTCTTCCCAAGTTTCCTAAAGCATGCCTTTTTGACCTATACACTTGTTCTTCCCTTCCTGTGGTTCTTGGAGGGATTTGTAATGCACAGTGTACATTTCAGTGGTAGGAAAAGTTGTCAGTTTCCAGATGAGGAAACATAATAACACTTCATCATATTATGTTTGGTAAGCACAAAGCTCCTGGGGAGATACAGCTAGCCCCATGAAGTACAAATGAAATATTTGGAATCGTACTAACCTGCAACTCCACAAAATACAGCCACTGAGTAAGAAATAATACTTTCTGTGTAAATGTTTGAGCCTGCTTATTTCATCAAGTGAGAATAAAGGGAAAAAAAAATATTTCAGAACCCCTTCAGCTTAGAGGATCACTAGAAGATGTGGGTACAAAACCAGATTGTTGCTGAGTTACTGGAAGTAATTACTATCTTAAGAAAGATGTAATTGTTAAAATCTCAGTAAAAACACATGTTACTATAATATAAACAGCAAGAAATAAAGGTCACCAATAAGATCTAGACAGTTCAGTTCATCTTGGTGGAGTAAGTCATCACTGAATTATTTGTTTTAAATTTGGCAAATATAAAAATTTACTATTGTTGTGCACAACATTAAACAATCCAGTAAATTAAATACTCAGGTGTAACATTGAAACCCCTGATACTGTTGAAGCACTGGAAAATGAGAAAGGGATATAAAGAGAGCAAAAGATTAGATATGTGCTACAAAATAATAGAAGTGTGTTAATGAAGACAAATTGTATAGTACAAGATTTTCAATTCCATAATGCCCTTATGATGTTTTTCACTACTTAGCAGGATGTGCTACAGGCTTAGAACAAGTAATTAGATTTTTTTTAGATTTATTTCCAGGCCTTTGTTTTCCCAGGGCTGTGCCTTGCTTTATAATGCATTGCTTTATAATGTATTGCTTTGGCCTATAACTCTTACTGGGGAAAAGTGTAATTATTTTAGTCTGGTCTCACACTGGGGTACCAGCATTCTCTGTCTTGCATCTCTTCTGCTACTACTTAATGTACCAGTGCATTACAGACTTTTCATGGAAATGGGTTCTGGTAGTTTCTGTCAGCCTTCAAGCTTCATGTCCCAACAAGCCCCATCATCATATCTGAGATTTTTTTCCTGCAAAGTGTTTGAATCCATTATTTCATCAACTATGTCTGTTGCTACTTTGGTGATATTGTTGATGCCTTTTAGAAGCTGCATTAAAACCCAAATCTTAACGTTCACAAGAATATCAGAAGCAACCTGAACAGCCTGGGAAGTATCTGCAAAACATTGTGTACTGCCTCAAAAATTGTAGGTATTTGCATGTCCAAAGGTCAGTTTGAGATTCCTAAGGGAACCCCTAAGTGAGAAGAAAGAGAAATTCAAAACTGATTCGTTGTGAAATAAATCAGCTTTGCGATTTTTCCAAACGTTGTACTCAATTCATGCAATTGTGATCTTTACTGCTGCCTGTAAAAGAAAATTTCTTGAGGCTTCATGGGACATAAATAATTAAATGCTGCTTTTATTGACTGAGCCAAAGGCAGGGTTAAGTAGTCTTAAGTGTGTGCCCTGGTAATAGGGGAAAAACAGTTTCTGTGTGGAAAAATGTAATTATTATTCTTACTGATAAGGCAAATATGCATGTAAAAAGAATTTAATCTCACCTTTACTGCTGCTAATGGTATTTCTAAATTCATTTGTAGCTATCTGTATGGGTCAAACTGTTTCTAATTTATAATCTTTTAGAGAACTTTTTTTTTAACAATTTGTTGACTTTTCAGCACACTCTGACTCATTAAATACAATGAGATATTATATTGTCCTGTTTCCTCACCTCCCCATAGAAGAATATTTGTAGCACAAGATGAATGCTCCCTAAAGTGGGTCTCTATACCTCCACATTTCAGTAGGTAAACCCCAGTGTTATTCAGTCTGACTGTGCAGTTCCTATCATGTCAGCTTTGCAGGGTCTTCACCCTGGGTGACTGTTAAAGGGAAGACTGAATTCAGGATTAACATATTGACTTGCAAGGTGCTTTGCTTTGTGTCCTGAATACATTTCTGACTTACCAACCCGTATCTGCCATGGCAGACTTCCAAAATCTTTGCTGGGAATATACTTCTTTTCAGTAAGACTTTTAAAAAACCTTTGAGATTTCTTTTTTTCACCTGAATTCATTAAAGGCTTTAATGTCATCATATTTAGCATTTTTGTGTGTGCGTCTTTGCCTTTGAATCTCCCAGAAAGCCAATATGAATTAATCAGAATCATACCATGTACTACTTTTCTTAATCTTTTTTTTTTTTCCCTTAGCTATCACACAGGAGCACATCAGTTCTAATGTTATGTGACAGTGCTTTGGGGAATCTGCATTCAAGCACTGTTTTCTTACAGTTATTCTTTTATTTCATCCACATTTCCCAAAATCTACTGTATGCCTTCAAGAAACCACAGTAGGCCTGTGCTATTAGATATATACACAAGACTCCAATCTGGCTTTCCTTCCAGGGAACAGAGGAAGAAATTTACTCTATGGAGTTTAAAGAGAAAATAAATCCTTACAGTTTGGAAGCATTGCTATAAAATGAAGATTAAATTATTTCTGTGATTTCAGAGGTTGCATTAATTCCTTGTGCTGTGCTGTAGGACGAGTAGTTTTTTGAAGCAGTGTGAGAATTATTTAGAATCAAACAGAAGTTCACACACTGTTGAAAAATGTGTTGAAACCCCCTGGTTCTTTTCAGAAGGGGCTGAAAGTAAACATTTTTTTCAGTAATTTTTGGTTTGCATATTATCTTCTTATCTCTTTTATGTTTTCTTTTCAACCAGAGACAATACTTTTTTTCATCACCATTGCCAAATCACATTCTTGCTGACTGCTTCTTTGCCGGTGTCAGATTCCTTCTTGGCTTGCTTCAAGAGAAGATGAAGAAATAACTGTTCTTAAAAAGGTTTGGGGTGATTTAGAAAATGACACCAAGTTCAAATCCTGTGATGTTTTTGTCAGAATATGTTTAACACCAAATAAATAGTGTAACACCTAATCAATAAATTAAACCAAACAGCATCAGCTATAGATTGTATTTAACAATCTACATGCAGAGAGTGTATTTTGGTGTGCATTTTATGTCAAGTCAGTGCTTTGTAGACAATGAACCTGGTCAGTTTAACATTTCATAGGATGAGTTGTATTCTCATAGCTTACATCTTGCTGACAAGTTCAACCAGAAGAGGTACTTAAGTCAGTAGTGTTCACTACTCTGGAAGTAACATGTTAAAGGTTATATTCATTACTATGTCAAAAGGCTGGAAGTCACAAAATGTCAGCTAACTCTGTGCAAGATTGTGACAAAATTAATTAGGGCAAAGTTTACTGGTTATGGCCCGCTGCAAATGGCATTGTTGGGTAAGTTTAAATAATCACAGAGATAAAGATGACAAAGTGTAAACCTATCAAATAATACTCTGTCATCCTTAAATTATTTCTGCTTATTCTTGGTCTGAACAGGGATAGTGTTTGTCCTGCACTTCTCCTTCAAGGAAAGTTCATCTAGTAAAATAACTTGAATGAAAGTTAATTTATAGGCTTTTTCTGATGCCTTTTAAAGATAATAAGGTGCTCTGAAGTTAGACCATGTAGAGAAGATTCCAAGTTATATAATGCATATTATTTGACAAGAGCCATCATCATTACAGTGTTTAAAGTAGAAACAGAGTTTGGAAAGCAAAGATTGTTTTTAAAGTTTAATGAGTGGTGCATAACTGCAGTTAAAAAAAATAATGTGTTTCTATGATTTGGAATAGGTGGTAATTTTTCTTTGTGAGGAATTTTTGATTTACAGTATGGGAGGGTTTCAAGGAAAAACTCAATCTCTCTCATTAGCAGGTATGATTTTCAGTGCTCTCAGAAGTCTTCTCAATTTAGAACTCAGGTATGGGGAAGCAAAGATTAATATAAACCAGATATGCCTAAACCGTAGTGCCACTTTTCTCTCCTCTCTTCCCTGCTGGAATGTAGACTGGCTTAGGACTCTAAAATGTACCTCTGTTGCCAAGAGTCATTGATGCACAGGCTGTGTCTCAAATGCCCTCTCTATGGGTAAGCACAGCCAGTGTCCCAAGGTGATCACTCAGAGTATTTCCTGCAAACAAGAAGGCATTTGAATGTTCCTAACCCAGGCTCTTGATACCTATCTGCCTCTGTTCAAATTCTTTTCTTCAAGTTTGATTTTAATGTTGAAAGGCAAAATGCTTTATGTAACACTGTGTAAAATTATCAGCTCTGCAGGTTTTATCCCCCCTCTGATTTTGTGTTGATTTTAAAGACAGCTACTGAGAAAAGTAATGCTTGAGCTTTTTGGTTTCATCAAGAAACATAAATCTGACTTTCATCTGAAATCTGAGAGTGTATTTTTGGCACCAAAAATTACGGGAAGATAAATTTCAGGTACCAATGCAAGTCTTTGCCTAACACTAGTGCAACTAAATCCAGGTTTGACAGCTACTGCTGAGAACACAATATTTAGAACAGTGGTTTGAGTAGTTCAGTCTGATGAGGCTATTAAGCACAAAAGATTAAAGCACATGAACAAGATGTTCTAGCAGAAATGCTGCAAGTTACTTCATATCATATGTGCCTTTTTATTAATGAAACGAAAAATGAGCTCAGAAAAACATCCTAACCAAAATATAATTTAGAAGAAAATGGAATGCGTGAATAATGCACAGAATTCTTAAGTAGTCCACCCCTGATGTTAGAAAAAAATGTTAAGTGACTGGTACTTAGATTTTCAGGAAAGGCAAAAAAATCTGTCAATAGATTGCATTAGAATGGGGATGTTTATACAGAGCAATGTTGAAAATTGAAGTAAAAAAAAATGTGTAATTTTATTAACATCCTTTTAATGTTTACAGCCTGCCACATAGTATTGTAATGAGCAAATAAATCATTAATGTTTCAAGTAGGCTTGAAGTATACCTCATTCCAAGCTCAAGCATTACATGGATCATGAAAGATCATTTGTTAATCTCATCTTTGTTACTCTTTCAAAAGTCTACATTTATACCAGAACTTCATTTGAAAATGTATATATGCACCTAATCATTGATACTGCAGGAGCAAGTGTTTAATTCTGTCACTTTGATTAGTCCAAATGAGATGAAGTGCATAAGTATTAGGACTCTGATTTTAATTATTACTGCTTTAATATTCTTGTGTCCTTAATCAGGCACAAGGTTCATTGTCTTTGGTTTGGCTGTGCCCTTTAAGCTCTGCTATAGTAAGGGAGATGTGTAAAAGAAAGTTGTAACTGGAGTGTAACTTCCAGAAGATAGTTTCCAAAACCCTGTCTGTAATCCTCCTATCCTTTTTTCTACCATATCTGAAGGTTTTCAAAACATTTTTTTTATTTTCTGCTTGTTTGCCTTTTCCTTCTGCTGTATCACTAGACAATTTTAGTGTGGCAAATTACTGTGGCAAGTATTTAAGTTTTAGTCATAATTTCAAGCAGAGCTGTCTTGTTGTTAGAAACTGTAAATATACATTGTATTCTGTTTAAAAATATTCAGTATGTTGAAGCTCACAGAAAGAAGTTATTTTATCCTCTTTGTTTAACAATAAGGAATGTTTTATTTGCTGTCTTCGAGGCAGTTCCAAAGAAAATAAAACCAGTTGCATGTAGTTTATCTTACTTAGGAATAGATTATTTTGAAGTAGGAGCTGAGTGGAATTTATCTCCAATGGGATATTACCTTGTATTTATTAAACTCTTGAAACACAGGGAAGTGGAAGTGCATGTTGACTGCAAGAGTCCAGGTTGTGTTGATCCTGAGCCCAAGGCACCATTAGAAACAGGCATGTAATAGGCTATAGATAGTAATCCATCATGCCATTAAATCTATTTTTTTCCCATTAAATCTCTTCTATTAGAAAACTGAAATCTCATTTTAAAGTTAGAATTTGTTTGGCTTTTTTATTTCTCTGTTCATCATCTAAATTGAATCTTAACTTCATCAGTTTCTTGAACCACTCACCATAGTCACTGAAAACATAATATATTCCTTTCCTTTGTGGATTTTGTATATGTTTGGGTATCAGTATCTTCACTATTTGTCTTTCATCTTGTTAAGAATAACTCCAGTTTCTGCAATCTATAAGATACATCTTGTTTTCTAGACCTGGGGTTATTTCCAGTGCTTTACTTGGACTGTCTCCAATTTGTTTGTATCAGTCTTTAAATGCAATGTCCAAACCTGAATGCAGTATTGAGCTGGGAAAAGCATAAAGAAATAACTTCATATCTTCTAAAGACTCTTTAACTGTAGATAAAGAAAACCTTTTGCTGTTTTCCCTGCAGCATGTCTCACATGTAATCCATTATAGCCCACAGGTAATTTCCTGGAAAGAAATTGTTTCTTAGGTCCTTGTTTTTCACTGTGTATCTATGCATTCTGACCCACATAGCCTGATACTGCTGGAAAAAATTGTGTCGCTGAACTTCTCTTTAGTCCTTGCATCTCATTTTTTTTTCAGGTAGTTTCTCTGACTTGGAGTAGTGTTGAAACACATTTTCTGAAAGTCTTTAAGAAGGTTTCCAAGGACGAATTAGTGTAGAAATGGATTTCTCTATATGCAGAGATATTCACTGAGGGATTGCCTATTCCACCCAGTTCAGGATGGGATGTCAACCTTCTTTGACCCAGTTCTGCAGAGGTACTGCAGTTGCACTGATAGATTACTTTGCTTAGCTGTGTATCTCTGAAAAATCTACTTTACTCTGCCCTCTGTAAATACTTTCTTAGCACTTAGATTGTATTTATGCCCTTAGAAAAGATGGGCATGTAGTGTGAAAACAGCTCCAAGCCGCTGCAAAATCAATCTCAGTTGACCTATTTCTACAAGAATTTCACTGGAGGGGAGGAAAATTGGAGTATGTTAATAATCTCTAATTATCCTTCCTTATTGTCAAAGACCCCAAATTTTCCTATCTTTTCCTTTCCTGTCCTTTATGCTGAAACAGTCTTATAGCTTTAACTTATTTCTAGTGATTAATATGAAGGTTTTATTACTATTAGTGGTGATTAATATAAAGTGTGACAGGAAATATATGTTGTTCTTGCAAGTATATTTGCATTTTAAGACATATTCAGAAAGGCAAATGGCACCAAAATGATTATGTGTTAAACTAGTAATTATAGGTTAAGCCAGTGTTGTGAACATCCAGTACAAAAAATACATCTGGATAAAAAATTCCAGAAACTTCATTTCATGTGATCTTCTTTTTGCTTCAATGATGTGCAAATTTTAGAATTATGTGTAGACACCGTGGAATTTCCAAGATCATTCATTAAGGAATAAATGTGCATCTCTATGTAAAGTTTTTCTGGCTCTTGTAAAATCTGAATTCATAACAAAATATAGCTTGCTGCTCATCAAACATCTGTTGGTTTCATCAGTATGTGGTAAAATTGTGAATACCCCACACAAGAAATCAAATACAGAAATAGTCCTGGAATGAATTCAGTCATCATCTGAATTTATTAGTGGTTTGTTCAACAGATTGTTCCTAAAGCCTTAGTTCTTGTATTGCATATGTAGTGTGTATACTCAAATCTTTTTATAATATTTTCAATATTCAAAATTAGAATGTGTTTTGTGATTCAGGGTAAGTATATGACCTTCCAAAATTTGGATTGCAGCTCTTGAGGGGTAAAGATAGTTTTAACCATGAAAATGTAGTTTTAGGTTATTTTTAGTGGGCTAAAAATTATGGTAATGGAAGAACTTCTAAACATAGATAACACAGCTGTGAGAACTCATTCTCCTTTACTTCTCATAGAGGGTAAATCTTGGTTAGTGATTTTTTTTCTGCCCAGCCTGCTCAGTATTTACTCTTTATTTTTCTGGTGAGCAGAATAACCTGACTCAGTTAATGCTTTTTCCACCCTAGCTAATTTGGGAAGTTAGAGGAGCTTCAGAATGTGAAATCAGGCGTGTTAACTGGCATAGCCCATCAAGCATAAGGGAGAGCAATAGAATATCCTCACTACTACTGTTGATAATATATTCAGAGTGTGTCACTTCCTGATCAGAAAATATGTTCATTGAGATACTGTGCAATTCCATCCATTTAAATTAGCTGCAGGTTTCATACTTGGCTGCATGAGTGCAGGAGTCATGAAGGCTTTCACAGAGCTGAAGCCCTTCCTGCCTGCTGCCTTGTCCATCCAGTTACACCGCACTAGGTTGTATTAAAGTTACTGAATTGTGATATAAATATAGAACTGCTGGAAAGTACACTGCATTAAAAAAATAAGCACTCCTAAGGAGTTGTAACAAGTTGAAACTCAGGTAGCTGCTTTCAATATAAAGTTATTTCCTGCGACTAATTTCATAATATAAGAATTTGAGGCTAACTTCACTATGGTTAGAAGAAATAATTCAGTGTTTGGAAACTATTTGTTTCTGAATCTGTGCTGTTCATTTACAGCATCAACAATGGAAATATAACAAATAAATTTCTACTGAAATTTTTGTTGTCTAACTTAAACCCAGTTACAGTTGATAGTCTTAAATATGTCTAAGAATCTATGCAGACATCTCAAAATGATAAAGTCTGAAATTCAGTAATAAAAATATTTTGTGAAACATATAAAGCAAGATTTCCCATTAGTTATTTCCTTATGCATACTTACAGAAGTTTTTATTTTAAGAAGGTCTGATTGAGTTTCAAATTTTCATTGGGTGTAAGAATTCCTCATTTTATATTGTTTGGAAGTTAATATAAGCCCCCTGATGTTTTGTAGTTCAAACTACAAAAAAATGTATTTTATACAGCAGACTGGGGGAAAATTGTTGCAAAGTTGTATTTGAATCACATCATTTTAATCTGTATAATGAAAATCACCTTTTAGATGTGTAGTTTTAACAGTATAGCTTGTGGAGTATGGTGTATTTTTTCCATTATATACTGTATATAGGGGGAAAGGAGCAGTGTTGAATATTCTCACATTTAAGTAAATGAAATAGTACCTCATTTGTGAGGTTTGGCTGAAGCATAAAATTGCTACTTTTTTTTGCTAGCTGAAACAAAATAGCTTCTCAATCGTTATTGCTTCTTTTTTTCAAAAGCAATTTATGTCCATGAAGGTATTTCTTTTAAATTAAGATTTTGGCAACATGCTGTATTTCCATAAAATCACCTAAACCTGAAATTAAATGTATGTATAGCCAAAATTTGTTTTCTACAGGGGGAAAAAAACCCCACCTGCATCAAATTTCAAATTGCAAATAGCAAAAGCTCAGCATAACAAGAAATGATTAATTAATTAATTATTAACAACTATGCAAATGCTTGCTGCAACGTTCATATTTGCAAGTTCCTTCAGATACCCACATCCCAGATCAAAAGACATTCAAAGCAGAGAGGGGATGTGATGTGCTTGTCTCATTAAAATACAATACCTAACAAGCATTCAAAACTATGCTCATTTTTAAAATCTGATTTAACAGCTGTTGAGAATTTTAGAACGCCTTCCATACCACTGGATCGTCTTGCAGGTGACTCCATGCACATTATGTGGCTACCCAGATGAGAACAGTTTTTAAATAAATAAAACCATCAACAGAAAGAAAAGGTTTCTTCAAGGTTGCTAAATACGTTGCTGCTGACACAGAACCCTAAGGAATTTGTAATGGAATATTGAAACCAGGTAGCTTTATGTCACTGTATTCAGCTACAGTAGCAGAGAATAAAATTACTATTCATAATGCAAGCACTTTATCACTGTTCTTGCAAAAAAACCTGCCGTGAACTTTGAGACCTTGAAAACTAATATGCCAGAAACAATAGTGGAGGGATGGGAATTTAGAAAAGGTAATTATTGAGCTGTTGTTAAATAAAAACCCTTTTGGGTTTCTGTATCTGGAAACATAAAAAAAGCAGAAAGCTTGCTAGCCAGAGAGCTACTAGAAAAATGCATTTTAAGTCAAACCATTTTAGACTAGGGGGAATATAATTCAGGGTTTCACAGAACCTGTGGAGTTTAAATAAACAGTATTGAGAGTTTTGTTAAAATAAATAAAAATGTAAAGCTATTTCAGCTAAACACTTCACATTTCCCAGGGGAAATTAGTTGGTATTCACTGAAGCAGGGAGTGAGAGATGGTAGAGGGTTAAGGAAAAGATGGGATCAACATCCAACACACCATTTTTTATTGACTCACAGTGATCTGATCCACACTCTGGTCATAAAACTCCTGAAAGTGAAGTTATGCAACTAAAAGTGTAGGGAACAGTTTTGAATAGTTTTAGTCTGTAGTGGACCTCCTTTATTTAAAGGACTTTTTTTTCATTTTTGTTGCCCATTTTCTTCCGGGTAGTTTTGCAGCTGTTCCCTGGTTTCTCAATTCTTTGCCCTCCTCTGTACCATCAGGCAGTATTTTCCTTTTTCTTGTTTTTCTTGAGGAGGGCAATACCAGAGACAAGGCAGGTCTGTGAAATGGAGCAAAGTTCAGAGGCAGATTTGAATGGAGAAGGGAAAAGTATTGGGTTTGCCAGTGAAAGAAGATTGGCTCTATGTACATGTTTCACTTTGTTTTTCCTTGGCCCAGGAAACCCAGGAGAGGCTTCTCTGTGTTTCCAGTACAGGGCTTGTTTGTTTATTTTTTGTCTGACCTGAGCTCTTGTCTAACAGCAGTTTGGGGTAGGAGTGAAAAATCTGATTTCTGTGCTTAAACACATGTTAACAGGCCAAATTTCAGATGGGTATACATGCCTGGGAGACATAGTAAGAGATGTTATCAGGAAACTTAAGTCTTCAGAAGGCATATTTTGGTATTTTAAATCTATAGTGGTTTTATATTTGTTTTTTGCAACCAGGGGAAGAATATCAGGTTTCCACTGTTACCAACAGAGATATCTGAGGTAAATGTGAATATTTTCTTGCCTATTATCACCTTTTGCTAATTTGAAATCTCCTTTGTTCTATCAAGAAGTAGTATCTTGGTGCATTCAATTTTTACCTCTGTGAATACTGAAATTTGTAAAATTTTATTTGAGAAATACATACAATCACATCTGTAAAATTGCTTAGATGTGATTAAAGTCTGCCTTGCAATCCTGTGGTCTTAGTGACCTTAGTGTGGATGGAAATCTAGACAAATGGAAATATAGATGACCCTTCAGTCAAAAATTAGAAGAGGAGAAGAATTTTTTTGGAAGAGAACATGTGCATCCTACTGTGAATACTGCCTTTCAGCCAGGGCTTTAGAAAGCATTTCAGCTTCTGCTATTGCACATCAGCAGTCTGGATAGGGAAAGAGTAAGTGCATGAGTTCAGGTAGGATCACGTTCTTTGGATATCTTAATTTATTACTCTTCCTGGTTTAAACTGTACACAGGAAGAACAAGGCATCCTCAGTTTAGCTCAGAATACAGACCATTGTATTCTTTTTCAAGTACAAAGCATGCAAGCACATTGGCAGACTAAAATTATCTGCTGTTTGTGTTCAGAGCAAGAAAAAAAATAACCACTTTAATCAATTTGCTGCCTTGAAATGCCCTATAATTTACCCATTACAGAATTTTATTTGATAGTGGCTCCACCAAATGAGATACTTTAGAAATGAGAAATGTCTTTGTCAATTAACACTCCTGTCGCTTGTGCATCATTTGTCTACATAAAAATGTAAGCACTGAATTTCAGCAGACTACAGAGCACGCTATTATACTAATATTTGTATTCTTTTTAGTTCACTTGTATTTGGGAAATGTGTGTCCGTGTCTGAAGGCTGACAATATCTTCATAACCTCTTCAAAACAAGCCTTAGATTAGAACTACTGGAATGCAATCAATGTTTTACTGAAGGGACTGATGCTTTGGTGAGATCAGTAGAAAAGTGTGAGGGCTTTGTTATTGATAGTTGTCTTAAATCCATGCTACAGCAACTGTCAAGCCAATTAACAAATACTTATTAAGTTGGAGTTTAGGGATTTTTCTCAGTTGTTCTTTAGTAAATAGATGTGCTCTCAGATATTTTCAGAAGGAAACTCTTGTCTTAAACATATACACACACATTTTTAACTTGTTTGCTTTGCTTGAAACTATTTCTAACCTATGTCCAATTATCACAGCTTTTGATGGACGAGGTCCAAAAGTGGAATGGGCTTGTGTGTGCTGATGCTTATCCAGTGGATTAATAACAGTTGGTAGCAGAGCACAATCCTGGTGTGCTCACCCCTCATCCCCTTCCCTCCGTGCTCCATCGTGTGCTGTCTTGTCTAATCTGCTGTGAGTTACAGAGCTAAGACAGTAACAAAGCATGTTGTCTTGGCAAATCTTCTTAACCACTAGAGGATAGGAGCTTTGCTCTTGCTCTGTGCAGCAGTGTCACTTCTTTTCCCTCTCTCACCCCTGTAAACAATGTTTGTATCACCTGTAAAGAACAAGAATTAAGTGTGTATCCTGGCTGATTAGTTTGGAAAATGCCCCACTACACCTGACATATCCCAATGTCTTCCTTTCCTCCTATAACTTGTTTTATGTTTGAATGCACCCAAGGTAGGCTGCTCTCACACAATCTTAGCCATGCAATTGTCCAAGCAGTTCTAGCCTTCCTGCCCTACACACTGGGATACTCAGTTGTCCTAAAATATCCTTAAATTAGAGGACTGACTGCTCTGATGAGACTTTGCACGTAACTTTCACCTGAAAAAATGTGAGCTACATCCCATTGTGCAGATTCCTCTGGAAAACACCACATGGCTGCTCTTAGGTAACTTCTTCCCATGGATGAGCTTTGTGTTTATTCACAGGGAGAACATTTGTGTGTGTTTGTATTGTGCCCCTTGTGATATTGCAAAATATTTTTTTTTCATGAAATATCTTTTTTTTTTTTTTTTTTTCTTTTGTTTGTGCTTCAGAAGTTGACTTCATTTGTTACAGGAAACTGGCTGTTGTGTTTGCTTTGCATGGATTGGGAGAATTAGCTAGTGATTGTGATCACTTGTGATTCTTATTGGTTCTCTACCCAATATTTGCTCACTGAAGGCTTGCACTGATGACAATATTCTGTCAGTGCTGTGTAATTCAGCTTGTAAGAGGGAAAAGATGGCATCCAGCAAATTGATGGGGTGTGCTTTATTTCCACTTGAATGACAAGGATTTTTTTTTTTTTTTAAGTTTTAAAACAAAAGATAGTAATGAATTTTGGGCCTGTTAAAAAAAGAAGCAGAAGAAGGAAAAAAAAAAAAAAGTTAATCAAAAGAAAATGAGGTAAACTCAAAATTAAACTCTAAAAGTATAGAAGAGGAAAAAACCACTTTTTTTGGCAGAGACAGGATCATGCTGTTTTTGTTCTCTGTTTCAATGAGTCCATTTTGTACTGGGCACACTTTCTTCCTGATCTATAGTTGTCGGGGAGATAACTGAGGTGCCTTTTTGGATAATACGTAGGCTTGAGGCTGCAGTTGCTAAGTAAGTTGCATTTCAGGCTATGTAGCAGTCGAACGATGGTGGACGTTTTTCATGCTTTTTAGATTTCCTCCAGTTTAATAAATATAAAATAGTATTTGTTTAAATATTTAGGTATACATATGTGTTTGTTTTCATACCTGATTCCCTGCTTGAGTGTATAGTTCCTCTGCTTTAGACCCAGAAGGAATGAAATTGAGCAAATAAAAACTACCTGTAAACCTTTTCTTCTGTATGTCCAATCTTGTAACCTGCCCTGTCATAGATTAGGTACTTTCCACTGAAACTTTCCCTTTTCAGAGGAATACAGGTAATAGTTTGAGAAGGGTCAATCTTAAGAAATGGGATTTAATTTGGTACGACAAGCTGAGGCTTTACCAAAAAAGAGCCCTCCAAATTTACCATATACTTTGTAAAATATATCATTCTTGGATTTTGCCACCTGAAAGCTATTGCTAAATGATATACATATGAGTAGTTACTTTTTATAGAAAAAAAAATTGCCCTATCAGCCTGCATCAGATAACATGGAAGAAATGCAGTCATATTAGTTTATGTGCATGATTATTATATCTGTGTTATGAGAGCTTTAAATAGAAATCAGATGTACTCAAAAGAGAAAATGGAGCTGTTTTCAAATGGTCTGCATTCTGCTGGTGTTCCTGAACCTGCTGTTTCCTAATTGTATCTTGATGGCTCCCATTTTATCTCAGCTGTTTATTTAGAGTGTCTAGATTGCTTTTTAGAGGCTCTCAGGATGTGTTGACCTTTATTGACCAGATACATGACTTTACTGCAGCATTTCCCAGGGTGAAAACCCAGGAATACTCCATTCAGCTGTGTATACATTTTACAGATTGTCTTGAGTTTTGTGTCCTTCGGACTGAAACTGATAAGTGATGCAGACAAGCTTGATTTAATTAAGAGACCCAACCTTTGTAAGGTGCTAGGGTTATTTAATTCTGTTACTAATGGCTGAAATACATCTGCATTCAAACTCTTTCAGAATGTCCTTTAATCATCAGCCATAACTTTGTATATTTTGTGCATGTCTGTAAAACTGCATGGGATTAAGTGATTCCTCAGGAGGATTCTGCAGAAAAGTAACGGGTAGAAAATCATTGTTTAAAGAGTGAGATCAGATTAGCAATAGCTAAAGTCATAGTAAGATACAATTCCATTCTATTTGTTTAGCTTATTATTTTTATTTTTGGTTAGTATTATGACAATCTAGTTTTTTACCATGATTTAAGAAACTTCTTGCTGCTAGTGTTTTAGATTTTGATTTGTTACAGTGATCTATTATTATGCTTTCTCAAGTATTAAGGTGAGTATTAAAACACTAGATCCCTTGATTCTGAGTATCTGTTCCTAAGTTAATTCTTTGAGCCTTTCTAGCTCATCAGTACCTTTCCTGCCAATGCACACATACCAGCACAACATCTGGTGTTTATGAACACTTTCATAATTTGGAGTTTTAGCCTGTATTATGTACAGTCTTTTGTTTAAATATGTAACTAAACCACTTTCAGCAATTTTTTCACCCTTCCTTTTGCATGTGTAGGCACATGAACTTTCTGGATTTAAACTGAATAGTGGAAGAACAAAACCTGTACTAGCTGTGCTTGCTTCTCTAGAATCTGCTTAAATTTCCTGCATGTTGGACAAATGAATGCAAGTGTACTCTTTACATAAATAATTATCATAGTAACTGGGGTTGGTATTAAATGATCAGAGTATGTAGCTATGTAACTATTTTCATAAACTTTGAGTTTCTTTTACATGCAAGTATCAAATATGAATGATCTCATTTAAAAATTTGAAAGCTCTTTTCTTGTCCAACATGCTCATGCAGTAGAAAAAACAAAACATTTCTCTCTATGTAGAAGTTGAAAGGAAGAGTATTACGATTTTGGATCACAGTCAGAAAAAGAAAATCCCATCCACCAATTTTTATGTTTAAGAACCTTGAAATATGTCAGGATATTCCTTGAAGGATGCTAACCTATTGGCTAAGCAAGCCTTATCATTATCATCTACAATACTCGGAGCTACAAAGGAGAATGCACTTTACAAAAGGCAGTTGGTGATACCTCATGAAGATACAGTGCTTTAGCAACATTTTAGTCAATCATATGAAAGAAAATAGTAATAATTGGAAATTATATGGTCTACAATGAGGAGAGAGCATTCTTGAAGTTTTTCAAAACTGCTGATTTCTTAAAAAACACTGAATTCTAGGAATTACCTAAATTATCCAAGATTATTTCCAACTAAAAAAAACTGGCCAATGAAGTGTTTTTGTTTTCTTTTCTTCAAAATTCACACCTGTAAATATATTTAAATGTTTGAAAATGTATTAAAAACTCAGAATAATTTTAACTACCTAATGTGACTTAGTATTTATTATTTTTAACACAGTTTGTATATAAAAAATGATTTGTCAAAATGAGAGATATTTTTGTGGAAAGAGGTGAAGGGTTCAAAATTTTTCAAGAAAACATTTTAGAATAAATAAATATTAAATATGCATAAAGCAACAGCAATATCTGCATGAGAGTTAATCACCACACATTATGTTCTCATGTTTCTCCAAATGGCAAAATCAAAACACTGACTTGGAATGAATCATACTGTCCAGATGAGTGTTGCATTGGTTATGTTTTCAATGCAGAGGGGAAGCAGGATGCTTCTGTTCATTATCTGATGTCTAAATCCAAAAAAAAGACAGACAACTGAAAGTGTTCTTCATGAAAGCTGCTTTTTAATAAAAATGTGCTATCCTGCTTTCTCTTGTTAAACATACTTCAGTAACATTTTAATGGCATGGAATTCCTACACCTGAGAAAGGCTCTTTTGTTTTGAATACCTTGGAACTCCACTTGAAATCACATTTCCTTTGATAAATCAGTGTTATTCTGAACTTGCACATGGCATGCATTGCCATTTTGGGAAATAATGTGACAATGTTATTGATGGTATTTGTACCTAGAAATCAATTTATATTAAACTGGTTTTAAAAAAAATGTATTGATAGAGAATGCAAAAAAAGCATGGTTTTTTTTTTTTTTCATTCTAAGAGCTTGTTCAAAAATATTTTTAACAATGGCATGGCACCTTAGGCAGAAATACCTTAAGCAATATTCTCTGTTATTTTGATGAATTTCAGATTTCTTTTCTTAAATTCCTTCAATTTCAAGCTTGATTTTGTTTTGGAAGCATTGTCAAAGTGAATGAGTGGTATTTGATAAGAAAAATCTCCAGAAAAAGCCTTCTTTAGGGTGAGTTTCTCATTGCATTTATAGATTTGCTTCTATTTATGTACTTTTGTATCATCTTTGAAAGCCTCTATGGTATTTTGCCTGATTTTCACCTTAGAAGTCTAACACAAATTTGTGGATTCAAACACCATAATAATTTGTAAAAACACGTGTTTAGGGGTAGAATGAGGGAAAATAGTGAGATTCAACTTCAGAGAAGTTTGTGAGAGTGTTTGTGCAAGATAGGAGATCTAATCTTAGGAAAGTGCAAAGGCCTGCTCTGAGGCAAAAAGAGTAAGGACTGGTAAAGGGATCTGTTTAGGAAATATGGATTACATACTTAAAGAGTAGAGAGAAAGAGGACAGGGACTTTGATCAGAACATGGGGTTGAATCCAGAAATATGATTGTCTAACTGTATGCTTTGATGTTATTGTAATGTGAGGGGAACACAACAACAGTTCTCTGCTTGATTCACTGATGTTACAGGCAGTATTGCTATCTAAATTCTATATTTTTTTTTCAAGTAGTCCAAGTCTGTGTTTTTACATTGTAGGTCTACATAACTCTAAGAATATATGGATTACTGGAAGTACATTTCCTTTGCAAATCCGATGTTATTGGAAAATTCACTAACCACAAGACAAATATTCAGTTCTGTACCTTACCTTCTCCCCAATAACATGGTTAAGTTAATTTTTAAAGCTCAGATATTTAGATTGCTTACCAAGAGCAAATTTGGAAAGTTAATTCATGAGTTGAAAATAATATTTTTCTATTAATTATAAACAGTATTGTAAAGTTCAGAACTATTTTGGAAATGTAAATGTATGGATAAAAAATTTTTTGTTTACTTAATAAAATGGGATTTGGCAGATACTACACTCAGTGCTATTAAAAAATTGAATTTATATGTAATATAAGTACCAGGTTACCATGACATTATAGATACTTCAGAGAAGCTTTTGGTACCAAAACTGCTGCTGTTAAGAATGTGCACTCTAAAAAGGCATTGTATTACTGCTTTCCAGATGACAAAAATGAATTTTCATAACATTTTAAAGTAGCTTTTTTAACCCTTTCTAAAGTGAAATATCAAATAGAATTAAACTAAATATAACAAAATAAGTTATAAACATGTGTGTGCACACCAGCACTAATAAGAAAGAGCAAGGTTATAAGGAACTATGACTAGGATTTACAAGGAATTAAAGGACAGATTCATAAATTGTCTTATTAAAAGATTTTTTCCTATCCTTTTTATGGAGTAAAAACTCAGATTGATCAGCTATACTTCTTGGAAAAGAGTAACTGCAGAGGCTCCCTGCAGGCCTAAAACAGAAGTACCAAAGCTTTATAGTTTTACCTTTGTATACCTTTTGTTTAGAAGACAAATCATTTAGAATTCCTTTAATGTCAAGTTATAAAAGACTAAATGAAAATGATACAAGAGATTTTTGTTGTTGTTGTTTCTTAATGCAAACCAAATCTTTTTCCAAAGCCAATTTCAAATGGCATCATTTTACACTGTACAGGAGGCAGTTTCAGTCTGAAGGTCACACCAGTGATGAGAGGTTGCTCTTCTCCAATGTACTTTCACGTACAGCACTTTCCAAACAAAACACCAGAGCAGGGCTCCCTGCATGTTTTGTGCCTGTGTAGCTTAAGATACACTTCATTTCTCTGATGAACCTGTAACATGTGTGGCCTTTGGAACATTAGGAATGATCCAAGGATGGCTCTTTGCTTTTGTTCACCTCAAGGATGTTTTCCCATAGCAAACACCTTAAACTTCTTTGTTGCTACACAATAGGACAAAAGAAAATGACCTCAAGTTGCAGCAGGGGAGGTTTAGGTTGGATGATAGTAAAAAATTCTTCACCAGAAGGGTTGTCAGGCATTGGAACAGGCTTTCCAAAGAAGTGGAAGATACCAAACAGATATTGAAAACTGCCTGTGGAAGAGGTGATGCACCTAAACATGTTATAAAGGCCTAATACTTCAACATTGGTGGCAGCAGAGCAAATTTTAGAGAAATATTTTGCAGGAGGGGATTAGAATTCCTTTCAAAAACAAAACAGGTGTGACTCATTCATCTCTGCCCACATATTCACAAGCACTAGGACATACCTTCACATGATCTGGGCTGAAAGTCAGCTGCCCACATGCTCATCATACCCAGGCAGCTCCTCCAACCTTGCTCTGTTTGCTGGATGCTGTGGAGCGTGGTGGTCCTGGGCCAAACCCTGCCCACTGTTTTGGGTTTTCTCAGGCTGGCCATGCCCACAAATCTGGGAGATCCTCTCTGTCCTCTGCTGAAGCCCGCTGGAATGACTCTCAGGGTTTCTTTGCTGCCTCTCTTCTGGATGTCTAGAGAAGCAGCCTGTGAGATGTGTGCAATGCTCAGGTTTTACAGGATGGTGTTGGGGCTGTTGGCTCCTGCCACTCACACTTCTCCAGGGTCTGCTTTTCCTGTGCCTTCCACACCCATCTGGCCCCATCATTCCTTTCTTAGTGCTCCTGCTGGTGCTCTCTGTAAGATAAAAACTCTTCCTGTTGCTGAATGCCATACTGATGGCTTCCAAATTAGCAGCTGTATTATGCTGCTGTATTGGCTGTCCATAGCTGGATAATTTTTAGGGCAGTTATATATCAGCTCAGCTGGAAAAGGCAGGGAATGACCTGGGGAAAGAACACCTGTGGTCATGATTCAGGTGGGCTGGGCAGGTCTCTCCCTCAAAAAGCTCTCTGTTCTTCTTTCAGTGTCTTATTATTGGCAGATAACATGGGGTCTGATTCTTTGTGGAAAGAAATGTTTTGCCTATTGTGGGAGTAATAGCTGCTAGGATCCTCTGTGGTCCAATTTCAGCTGTAATTTGAGTGGGAAGGACGTACACAAGCATGAGACTTTTCTGGGACAGATCAGCTGAGGTGAGCACTGGTGAAGTGCAAAACTTTATTGTACCTGTGGTTAAGTTTGTCTCCTCCTTCAAAGTCTGTTATTGTCTGGATAATTGTTTGCTGGTTTTGCTTCTGCACCCTAAAACCTTGTTTTGTCTTACTGTTAACTAAGTAGCCTGGAAGACTCTTAGAAGGATCCTTAAATAAAGCTGAATTCCTTTGCAGTTTGTAAAGATGATAGCAGATGATCTCTCCTTTAACAAGTCTTTGGCATTTTTATAGAAGTTTCTAGCAGCCTCGACCTTCAGCATTTTTCTCTAACTTCCTCAGGTTGGGTCGAAAAATAAAAGCTTCTTCCTCTGAAGGCTCTTTCTTTTAGTGGCAGCTTAATAGGAACTTTTGACACAGCCTGCTCTTATGAGTACATCTCCATGGAGAGGCTCATTTTGGACCAACAAATCACAACAGCTATGGCTGAATCCTTTGTGCTCTGACTAATAGCTAATCTAAAAGAAGGCTTTTAATTTTTTAAGTTTTTTTTTTTTTTTTTTAAAGAACTATCCCTAAAAGACCTGTGCTTATTCATTGTCCTAGACACACAGCAACACAATCAAGATGCATGGGATAGGATTTAATTAGGCTTCAGCAGTATTTATGAACTCATCTGGGAGTTATCCAAAACTAATTCAAATAGGGCAGGTCATGATTTTTCTCAGGAGAAGCCTGGATTGCTTCCTGATTAACATTATTGTCCACAAGATGAAGAAGTGGCCTGGTACCAAAAGCCTTGTGTACCACCTGGGTGCTGGCACCTGTAATTACCGATGTCACCACTCTCTGTGTCAGGGTAGAGAGAGAAAGGGAAGAGTATTATGATGATACTGTGAGGATTTGGTTTGCTATCTTGTCTTGAAAAGTAAAAAAAAAAAAAAAAAAAGCAGACTAATATTATTTTTTTGAAAAACAGTTACTTGTCACTGCTCTGTTAGAATGCTTAGCAATATTTCCCAACATCTGAAAATAAAAGCCAGTATATACAAACTTTGCTGTAGGGAGTTTAAACCATAGCTGAATCTAACACCAAGGTCCTGATCATATTTCTTTGGCAGCCTGGAGCCTGTAAGCAGAAAGCAGACATCTCCTTACACGTCTACTTCTTCCCTCAACTCAGCACAGCAAGTAACTGCTAGGTATTTGTTTCCCCAAAAGAAATAATTATTCTGTTTCTGTGGTTTCTGCGCTCCCACAGCTGTTTCTGTCTGAACATTTCTCTTCAATGAAGTAACAGCACTTTGTGTGCTTGGCTTGTAGACTGAGAATGTATACAAAATACATAAAAGTTTTAAATTTGGGGAAGGATAGGAAGGAACTGGGGCAGATAGTGACTGTGAAAGAGATCTGCTAAACCTTACAGTAGTTTTGTGAAATGAATTAAAAATTTCTGAGAGAACTGAGTCTCACTAAACTTCATAGTATTTAGAAATTTTGTATTGGTCTGAATTAAACAGCTGCTTTTTATATATTTATGAAGTAAATTTTTTTTTTTCACAAATTAACAAAGATGGTGTTGCCTTACATGAAACATTCAAAGAGACTAGCAGCATTTTTTATTGAAACTAAGTTTGAGCTTAAAAAAATAAATAAAAAGACTAATGATTCATTAGGTTCATGGAACTAACTCACTAGAATTCCCATAATGAGAATGTTTGCTTTCTACAGAAGTTTAGGAAATATTTTGGTTCATTAGAGATAACATCTGGTCAGCTGTAAGAAGTTTTCCTTACTTCAAAAATGTTTTTATAGGAGACTCCACTAATGCAGATATTTCCACTGGCAGCTGGTTTTAAACTGAGGATAATGGATTCATCTATCAAGGGAAACAGTATACATATTCAATCTCTTGCCACCAAAGTTATAAGGATTTCATGTAAATGTGAAAAGAAAGGAGTATAACAGATGACTTCAGGCTTGCTTAATGCTCTTTCTCTGATTTTTCAACTCTAGGCATATAAAAGTGTTGTGCATTTATCTTCTAATGTTGATACATATTTTAGCAACTCAGTACACAATTGGTTCTGCTAAAAATCCTCAGTCCTTCTGCTACACATAATATTTTCTTGAGAAGGTTTTTTTTCATTTATTTCACAGCTTTCAGCTAAATGTCCAGGGTAACATTAGCAGTCTCAGAATTTTGTCACATATCTGTTTATGCCCATTGTTGGTACACTTTGCTTGGTAATTCATACAGATTCAATTTTCAATCTTTTGCATCCACTGAGATTTAGCTTGCCATTAAGTGATCCTATCCGTGACTTTAAAGACATCTCACCTTGAGAATATCAAATTATCTGTCAATTAGATAGTTTCAGGGATCCTAAAGACCAGTGTGCTATTGAAAACTGTGAATTTTGATGTATCTCATCCTATGGTCTTTTTGCTGGACACTCATTTTGGCAGTGGTTTCATTCTGTAGTGCTGCAGCTTTTTCTTCTTTTCTTTTTCTATGGATCCTTTAGCCCAACACAATTGCAATCCAATTTTTTGCTAGTTTCCATTGCTTCCCTAGATTTTTTCACTTGCTGTTTGTGAATTGGTACTAGAGCAAAAAAGATTATTTTATATCTAATACCAGAGTCTTTTTATTAAGTAGAATAATTTGTATATACTCATGTAATATAGAGAGATACATATTCAGGGAAAAATAATACAGGAATATTATTAATAAGCAAAGTAACTAATTTAAGATGTAGGAAATACCTTAATGAAGATTTTTTTCATGCAAGCTTAATTGGCCTTTCCTTCTTTAATTAGATGATCACTCTCTCCTTCCCCTCTCAGAGCCCATGCACAGGGTGCCCTGTGTTAGTGCGTGTGCAGATATTCTCAGTATCCTTGTTACCATCCCACTGACATAAAAGGGGATGCTTGTTCAAAACTCAGGAGCCACAGCTCTGTATGGATGATGGATCCCACCCTCTGGGGGGCTGGGGGTTGTGTTTGGAAGGGAGGAAGGCTGTGGGGAGGCTGACACGTTGTCCATGGAGGCTCAGCTGCGGGGCTGGGTGCACACACAGGTACTCCTGTCTGGAGGAATGGCATCTCTGGCTCCTGCCTCGGCATGTTTCAAGGTGGATGAAATGACATTTGCCACTAGGGAACAGCAAGCAGGCAGCTCCAGTGAAGAATTCCTAAGCAAGTTAATGTTGCCCTCATTTTAGAGGTGTAGAAGGGAAATGCTGAGAATTTAGATTGAAAATGTTGTGTAGGAAAGGAGGTAGGTCAGACTTGTCTGGAGTAGGTGATTTTGTGTGCTCAAAGAACTCTTCTCCTTGTTTTCCAGTGCAGCTCTGAACAGTTTGACCAAATCTCTGCCTCTCAGAGTAAGCAGCCTGAAAACTGGATCAGTGCATACTTACTTTAACTTCAGTTCTTATCCTGTATTAAGTGGCAAATTTGTGAGATAAAGTCCAGGTTTCTAATCCAGCACATGGCTGCACTAATGTTCCTAACAGCTAACATCAACACACAAGTCTGTGTTTAAGACAAAATGGTGTCAGTATTTTATTCTTCTTCGTGTACTCTGCTTTATATCACAGGAACAAGAAGCACGCTTTTCCACTGGGATCAAAAATTATTTTCTGGGTAACAGAGGGATGGTGTGACTCAGGAAACCCTGCAAAATTCCAAAATCTGAAATAGACATTTGTTGTCTACAGCAAATATCATTTATCATCTCTTGCCTGGTGATATTCTTGACCTACTCCTGCCTCTACTTTCTACTCCCTTTCCATGTTCTTGTCAGCTTTTCCTTTTGATTCCAGTCCCACCCTTTCCCTACACTACCTGTTCCTCAAATTTATGTTAATGTGTTTTTTAAATATGTACTCTCCTGGTTTTGCAACAAAATAGAATCATTAAAATTCAGTATAAAAGGATAAAATTTTTCATTGTCATTTTGTGCTTTACTAATAATTTCTCAAAGCTAAATTCAGATCTGTCTTTCAGTTCTAATGCATATTTATCAAATTTCATACTAGAACTATTGCTTTGTGGGCTTTACAGTCTAAGCACATTGATATTCAACATGCCTCTTCCTACTCTTCCAGAAACTAACTTGGCAAAAAATTCAATTGTGGATAAACACAAGAAAAAATATGCTAGTATAATTTAGAAGAGTACCTTACTTGACTTGTTCTTTTAAATAAAGACTAAAAAGTCTTGTATAATTCTGAAGTTTACTAAAATATACCTGGTGAGTAAGGTTGCCTGGAAAATGTGATTCATTGTTAAGTCTGTAATGAAACAAAAAATCTGTAATTTTGCTTTGCGGGTTTCAAAGATCTCTCCTTCATGGCACATGCTGCATTATAAGATAGTGTTTTGTAGGTATCTCTTTCCACACTTTCTGTTTCAGAACACCCAACCTTCCTCTGAAGTAAAACAACAAAAGGCCCTTTCTGATTCAATTTAGTAGAGGGCAAAAGGCAAGCCTTCTTTTATTTTTTTTTTGACTTCTTTTTCCAGAATGGTTTTGATATCACACACAGTGGACTCACTATTCAACTGAGAAGCATGAATAGAAAAATCAACCTGACATATTTTGGAACTGTATTTAGGTATGTGAAAGGACTGATATTTTCCTGCTTCTACTATTCTTAAGTAACCATGAAAATGGAAAGTGTTTCTAGTGTGTGCAAGTTCATATTTGTGAAATATATGTTCATTTCAAATAGCATGCATTACAAGGTAGTTAAAAGAAAGAGTTCTCTCTGTAAACAAGTAATTGAAATGAGGATGAAGTATATCTGACTTTCTGCTGTTAAAAATTATGCATTGCCATTTTCCCCTAGTAAGTATTAAGTGATCATATGAAAATCAAGAAGTTTGTGTAAGATTCTGTGTTTAGTTTTCCCATACAATGTGTAAGAAGGAGAATACTATATAGTCCTGACTGAAAACATTGCCATTGAAGATTGTTTAATAATATGATGAGGGAAATGAGGATCAGTTATGTGCTTTGTATTTTCTTTATTTTGCTAAGACTTAGGGAAGAACCTAGAATTAGCAGAAATTCTTGCCTTCACTCAGACTGCCAGTGCTTTAAGTCTCTCGTTAAGTGAGCCACGTTCATCTGCATCACACATAGATGTGGCACCTGGGACCATGGCTTAGTCATGGGTTTGGCAGTGCTGGGTCATTGACTCTATGACCTTGGAGGTCTTTTCCAACCTAAACAATTTTATCATTCTATGAACTTTTTCATGTCCTTTTCCTAACCTTTCCTACCCCAAAAGAAATTAACAAAGCAGTTGTTTCTGGAGGAGGCACATCATTTCATTCTGCTCCCTGCTTTGGGTGTGCAGGTTCTTTCCTGCAGCTGTTCTTCCATCCCCCAGCAGATCAGCTGTTTACTGCTTGTGGTTGCACAACATATCCATTGCTTCTACAAGGGAGGATTAGTAAAGGCAGTTGATGCTACTTTTTGTTTGTTCAGGTTTTTTGGTCTTCATTATTCCTCTATCTACTTTGAACTTGTGCCAGTAATTTACAATAGGTTGTTACATGCTTGTCAAGCAAGTTGCTTTACTAATTTGTGAAACAGTTCTAAGAGGATTATCAGCATGGGACTATTCCCCCCCACCCCCCATTCCCAAACTATATTTTTACTATAATTACTGGTTTTTTTCACATTAGCCAGAAAAAATAAGGAATGATGTGCTAAGAGTTTAGATTCAGTCTTGGTGAGATGAATCCTAATGTCTGCTTCAGATGTTCATTGTTTGTTTTTTTTTTTTTTTTATAAGTAGCCTTTTGAATTTGAAGTATTTAAAGTAATTTCTTTTCCTTTAGAAATACATTATGCTCCTGAATTGTGTTATACAGAAGTGAGTCAATTTATTTAAATTACTATCCTGCATGTTGGAGATAAAAATAAATATATAAATAAATTAGCAGTTTCAGACATCTGTGACAGAATTTCTGAATGGAACAATGAGAACAGTTAAACTGAAAAAAATTGAGAAAATAATACATACTGACCTTTTAATTCTTTAAGTTTAAATGTGAAATGCTACCTCAAAAGGCAAGAGTGAATCTCACACCTTCAGCATTTTAAGTCACTGTTTTTCTTTCAAGAATGTCTGTTAGAGTTAATTAATTTAATGTCCTGATTTCTATTTAAGTAAACATAAATGAACAACAGAATATTATTCCTAAGCAGTCCATGCTGATAAAACTACCTTACCATAAGAACATTTTGTTGAAAGGCTGACACCTCAAACAAAACCAGAGGATTTTCTTTAAGTAAAACGTTCCATGTTTTTCCTCCTGCATTCAGTTCTGCAGAACTTTCTTCAAAGGCGACTTGAAGGCTTCCAAAAAGGGAGAAGTGCCCAATCTGAGACATTAGAGAAAGTCTGAATTTAAGAGAAAGTGCCTAAATTGTCCAGGTTTTATGTAATGGAGAAAAGCACTTAGCTCTGTGTTTTCATGAATTTTTTTCACTATTTAGAGTGTGTTTGAATGGGGACTTCCAGAGACACTCGAGCTGTCTAGAAAATTCACAGATCTTGTCCAGAACATGTCTGACAATGTTCCTAACATATTTGTTTTTTCTTCTTCTCCTCCTTATTTACCCTTAGACACAAAATCAAATCTCAAGAGGAGCTTTCTTCCCACAGAATATCTTTTTCAGCAAATTACTCTATGCCTTTCATTCCTCAATGTATAATTGAAAACTAAATATGTGATCAGTAAGTTCTCAGCAGGTTCAGATAAATAAAGAAGGATTACTTTCCTTCTTTCCCTTCTGGATTTGATTGCAATAGCTTGGACATCTTGCCTCTGAAAGGAAAATAACTTTTGGAATAGTTAAGTTCCAAGGTTGATATTTTATAAAAGTAAAAACATATGAAGAAAACTGGTGTAACCACAAACCTGTAACTGAAGATCTCTCACTGTTGTCTCTCAAGTGTAGATAAGCAGCACCAATGTCAGTGTTGATTCTGGCTGACAATCTATGTAATCTTTGTTACTTCAATGTGAGGGTTGTTTTTTTTCTTTTTAAATTCAAGTCAGGAACAAGATTTGACTTCCATTCCCATCTCTGCTATCCATTGCTTCTTGGTCATTGTCTTTTCCTTCTGTAACATGTATTAATGTCATAAAATGGATAAGGAATATGCAGCATCCCTAATACACACTTTTTACTTATTTCCGTTGCTTTCTGTCTCTTTCATTACACACAAACTCATTTTCCCTCTCATAATTTTAGGTGCATTTTTTAATTAAAAAAAATAGTTTGCATAAATGTGAAGTGCAAGTAAGAACACAGTAGAGTTGATTTTTAATCAAATTATTTTGTTATATTAGATTGTTATTTTATTGTTTTATTTTCTAGCAATTCTTTGTGAAGATTTTTTTCAGTTAATTGTGAGGAAGAAAATTTTTATTTATTTTTGTTAAATGGAATTTTACTTTTATGAATACAAGAGGATTATTTTTTGGAAGCTCTTAATCAGCTTTTTAAGTCTACGAAAGAATAACTTGAAGTTAGGTTTTAATAGAATTTATTGCCATTGTTATCCTAAACCACATTTTGTCTAAACCACAATTACAAAAGTCTGCAAGAGAGGCCATTAAATATGCCTCTCGTCAGATAACCCATCCTCAAAATCATATATTATTCCCACATAAACATTCAGAAGATGAAAAACAATAGAATCAGTCTTTAAATCCTTTGGCCACCTCAAAAAATATCAGAAAAATAATAATATAATTTTCAAAATTAAAAAAAATAAAAATCCTGGTAAATAGGTGAGTAGAGTTGGCATGAAAAGCTTCTGTCATTCCATCTGGAAATATGAAGGAGAATTTATTAATAATTTTTACATCTGATGTGTTACTCTGTCTGAATATAATGACAGTGCTGTTCAGACAACATAGATGAGTTAAGATTTCACATACACATGAAAAAAAGGAAGGTTGAGCAGATTCAACTCAGCTTGTGGGATCTGACAGTTTTAATTCAGATAAAGTAAACACCTGCCTGTGAAGCATGGGAAAGGGAAGTATTAAAAAAAAAAAAAAAAAAAAAGAACTAAGAGTCCATTTGTCCATTTCACAACTGTTGTTTGGGAGGTTTTCTCTTCACAGTTAATGAGAATTTTCTTTCATTCTTGCTATATCTGTTTTGCTAAGATAATATTAGATATAAGTATTGGAAAGTATTGTTGAGCATGTGAGATGCTGTCATGATGAAGCTGTCTTTACCATTACATTTAGGATCCAAATTAAGTCAGGTGGTTTTCCCTGGGTGAAAGCAAGCATGCTTTTAGATATTTGGTTTTTTTTTCTTTCATGTTAACTGTTGTTTTCTTTCCTCCACTTCAGCTGTGAGTGTCATCAAGAAATAATGGCAAATGCAAGTTTTCTGCCATCCTGTTCCTATGCATCATTTACTGCATCAACAGGGGTTCTTTTTCCTTATAAAACGACCACACAACCCCACAAACCCACAGTATATTTTTTTCCCCAAGAGAGATCTTTGTCTAACTCTTCTCCAAAAGCTTGTATTGACTAGCAGTGATGCAGAATGTCATGCAAATCCTTGCTACTACTTAGGAGCTGTGCTTACTTAGCCTCGGTTCTATTAATAATGGTGTGAAAATACAGTGCTATAATAAGCAAAGCTGTAAATGCAGGTCTAATAATTTTATGCTGCCATCTAGTTTATAGGCTTTATGGAGACTCCAGTTAGAATGTTATGAAGAGTTATACAGATCTTTAACTGCACAAACATTTAAATTATGCAGTCCATGAAAGCAGTTTTTTCCCAGTGCCTCATACTGAAGCAGTTAATTTTATATCCTCATAGTTCCAGATATCAAAGAGTTCCTTTGTCTGTGTTTTTTCAATATCAGCCGAGTTCTGAGGTTTTCTGATTCTCTTTTTTCTTGAATGTTTCTTTCATAGCTGTGTTCTGAAAATGCCTATGTGCAAAACTGCCCTCTAGTTTTAATTTTCAAAGTCTAAAGTTTTACTAGAAAACAATGACTTACATTTTCTTAGTGGAGAGAGGGAGTGAGTGGTAATTCAGCACGTGCCAGCATATGATCCATAATGACCCCCACAAAAAAACCAAAGAGATCTTTTTCTCCTCACGCCATTGATACTTAGCAAGTAGTTGTAGCTAAATGTTAACTAAATGTGGTCTTTGATTAAAAAAAATAAATAAACAAATTTATCAATTCTGACACCTGTTTTCAGGCATGAAATGTAGGTCCTAATATGTATAAGAAGGTATTTGCCTGCCCTTCTGAAAACATTATCTGTGCTTGATTTGGTATGGATTTCACAGCTAGTCAGCTCTGCAGAGCCAATTCCCAGAGAGGACTAGGGGTCAGTCTAGGGCTGAGCTCATGAACCTTCTGGGAAAGAAAATGACCTTTAACAAGCAAAATTTGCATTACATTAAAACTATATCCTACTGTGAAAACTGGGTAAATTTTTAATGTATGTTGGAATGTATTTTTGAATACAGAAGAAGTATTTTTCACATCCAGAGAAACATTGTGTTTCCAGTGTGAGTCAGTGGGAAGTGAAAGGGGAGTGACACAAGGACTGGAGACAGCTTATTTATATATTTTTATGAAACTTCCCACAAAAATGTGATTAGATTTCATGAATACTCTTAAGAATCTATTCCTCTCTCTCTCCCACCTCATCAATTATGCATGCAAGTGCCTGCAGTATACATACTTGGTGTACTGAGAAAATGACCCAGAGGAGATCTACATTTTCCTTGGGAAAACAAGCTAAAAGCAAACAAATATAGTTTACCTCAAGATATTTTATACTTTGCTGAGATTGGGTGATGATGTACTCAGTTGTAATTGGTGAGGAAGTAAAGTCACTGAAAACAAACTCAAGATTGAAGGAAGCAATGACAAGCAGAAAAAAAAATAAAATAAAAAGAATAATAATGCCTAAATTGACTGTCCTCTGCTTTAACAGCTATGGCCAGCCTTTCTCCAACACATATTTTCAATCACAATCTACAGAGGTAGATGAAAAATCCTATAATTATGTTTGAAATCTTTGAACTGTAACCTCAAAATAATATATTCACAACTCAGTCTTTGGGTTTATGGGGTAAAATAATCTTCTACAGAATATCATTTCTGTATTGCTTCGTCACTGTAGAAAGATGGATTTTTAAAAGATGGAAGAAGGATTTTTAAAAATCTGAGTTCAGAAATGCGCCTTTGAGTGAAAAACAGCAACAGATGTTGATTATTCCATGGAAACCTTATTGTCATTCATTCTAAATCTCCCCTTGATATAATTTAACATAAATAACTCAGAATAAGTAAAATAGAGTATGAAAAATGTCATTTGACAGAGATAAAGTTATAAAGTAGTTTAAAGTGGTTTCATGATTTTACTAGCTGAATTAAATGTTTACTGCAGGTATATGGATGTTTCATTTGGAGAGAAAGGCACATTGAAGCTTTTATCATTTATATGTATTGGCATAAACACACATTTCACCTTCCCAATCGTAAACAGAAATATATATCAATTCTATTCTAAGATGTTGAGACAATACAGTGTTGTATATGAAAGAACAAGTCTTACTGCCTTCAAGAAATCCTAATTCATTTATGAGAATTTTTGTAGGCAGTGATGCACCGTGCACCGGAGCATTGGAGCAAATTTTTAATAGAAACCAAGCAAATTACAGTATTTTTCCTAATTAATATTGGGGGATATTGAAAGTGCTAGAAATAAGCACAGATTTTATTAGAAACTAAGAAAATTACCAGTATTCTTCCAAATTAATATTAAGGGATATTGAAAGTGCTAGAAATAAGGGTAGACTGTAAGAAAAAAGGAGCGAAAAGTAGTAATCTTCTAGAGAAATAGCTTATTTTACATTATTAGTTAAAAGAAAATTAAATTATTCACGAATAGTTAAGGGTTAGACTTCAATTAAAGTTTCATTTCTTCAAGCCTTTAAGAATTATAATAAATGGCTGATGCCTAACAATTCTCAAAAGTACAGTAGTAACTAATGATGCAACTCATAAACATAAAAATTTTAGGTGAATCTTACAAGACAATTCAGCATCTATCATCTCCCATTTTTATCTGAATTCTTTAAAGGCAAATGCTACATAGTTGCATACAGTGAAAAATTTTATCAGTTGCATTTTAAAATAATGAAAAACATTTTTTTATTAGAATGGAAACATCAGGGCTGGGTTACAAAACACTGAGATTTGTATTAGGGGATAGGCTAGAGTTCAATTATACTTTCTGACTTTCTTAATAATAGCTACTGTTCTTTATCTTGGTTGTTAAAGTGTTTACATTGATTTCTATATTTCACATATTTTATAAAAACCTTTTTTATGCATTTTTTTTTCCCTTTTTATTATTTCATTGGTGAGATACTGGAATACTTCTTGAAGAGTTGGAAATCACTTTTCTTTTTCCGGTTTATCTTCCTCTACAAAAGATAGTAATTTAAATCCAAGTATGAAGAATTCTGCTATTAATTTTAGGGACTTTTTTCCTCCTTAGTCTGCTAGACTGTTTGCTACAGAATAGGACACTGTGTTTCCTAAATAAGTCTTTCATGTCTAGATCCACTTGGATCTAAGGAAGATGTAGGTGAATGGTTGAGTATAGACTTGAGGGGCCAGCTCCAGGTCTTTGGACTTATTCTGCCTTGGTTTAGTTACCCAAAGTTTTCATGAGCCTTTCTGTTTCTGCACCTCTTGTTTGGGAAAGAGAAATATCATTGTTTCCATGGATGAGGTATGAAACTGCTATCAAACTATTTTAGATATAATTCAGCTCCTGACAATGCCATATTAAGTTTTCCTTCATGATATTTCAACACACATATACCTTATATTAATTTTGATTTTTTTTTCTAAATGAATAGTTAGAATATCATTCTAACAATACTGTACAGTTTTAGCTCTCAAAAGGGTGAAACAATCCACTTGCGTTAGGAAAATATGTTTCTGCAATGAAATAGACGACAAGATGAAAAACCTTCAAAGAAAACAAAAAAAAATTCCATATAACACCTTAAAATAAGCCTTAATGCAAGGTTCCTTTTTTCCTCGTTCGCAAAAAAAGGAGTAAATTGCAATAGAACTCTTCAACACACTTTTCAGCTTAATGGATCGAGTTGAATAGGTCTCTTTTTACCTGGATTATCACTGCATGAGTATTGAAAAAATGTTCCTTGTGAGCTGAAATTTCATCCTCAGTAATAAAGGGAACTGACAGAGCTTTTTAGAAGTTAGCAGCATTATCATGAAGCCTCTCCCTATCTCAGCATAAAACTATAAGAGACAATAATGCCATGTCATTGTTTTTGACAATTAATGCTTCAAACAAATATGTTAAAATAACTGTAAGTTAAAAATATGGTAGCTTTTGATTTGTATTTTATACTTCCTTTTAGTCATACCCTAAAACTGAATCCATAAGGACATAATAAGGTGCTTATTTTGTATTGCTTTTATTGTATCAGAAAAGTTCCTGCCCCTACTCCAAAAAATGGAACAGCTTTTTATAAATTCCAAAAGTCTAGTTCCAACCATTGCCAGCTCCTGTGCCACCAGACTGGAGCGTCCTACAAATTCTGGGTATGAGTGGCTAAAATTGTGCAAGTGTCACAGATGTATGCACATAGCTCTTAATTACAAGGATACAATTCCCAAACTGAATAGGAGTGGAAAAGGACATGGCAAAAACTAGTAAAAGGGAAAATCCAAAAGCTGAAAACTAACAAAGGAAATGGAACTTGAATTTCTTTACTGATTCAGATTAGTTTACCATATGTACTGTTGGAGTACTGAACAAGTGAACATTTGTGAGTTGTATCTTTTATTAAAACAGCATCAGCTATAGAAATGAAACAGTTATTATTAAATGTGTTTTATGTTTAGATTTGTACTAGACCAATGTTGTGTATCTAAAATTTCCAGTCTAGTTTATATTTCCTGACACCAATGCTTTATTCATTTGATGCTAAATCAGGTTTGTACCATAAGAAGATGAGGAAGGAGGAAATTCAGTCAAAGTAAAACACCTGAGGTATTAGGCATGTACAAAATTTTGCACATTGAAAATATGATTTTTTTCAGCAAGTGGGAGAATACCAGGAGGAAATAAGATCTGCCAGGCTGCTCCTGGGGGCACAGCCCTTTCCTTTTTCAGTATTTGATCTGTAAGTTTTCACAGTTCAAATTGCAGTGATAAGCATGAAATGAGAATTAGATGTGACAGAATATGGCTGCAGCCTTTAAGAAGGTTTGCTCATTTGCGAGCATTTGGTGAACACGAGGTCAGCGTGGTGTCCCAGAAAATGACATTATATCCCATAAAATACAGCCACACTTATTGCTTAACTACCTGTAAAGTTCTCTGACAGAATCAAAGCTTAAAGATCAAACTTGCTTAATCTGCATGTGGCAGCTAGTAGAGCCAAAGTGCTAAACACATTATTCCATCTCTTCATCAGTGAGGCTACACACAGGTTTTACAGAACTGATTGAAAATCTTCAGCTAGGATCGTGTGAAAATATGAAGTGGAACATTGATTAAATAGTTATATTTTAAGTAAGTTACTTGAATATCCTCATTTTTTTGCTCTCCAGTCTTCTTTCCAGTGAAGTTCAGCACTTTTACCGTCTGACTATTGAAGCTCTTCAGAGAAAGCCACACTTCTTTGGCAGTAATCAGAGCCCTGAACGGCATGGGATCGTTTCCCTGGTTTGGTAGGTTCTCAGATTAAAAGATGCTTGATTTTTTTTTTTTTTTCCTGAGTTGTCTTCAATTAAAATATGTCTGAAAAGTAGTTTAGAATAAAGTCTTCAAACAGAGGTCCAGGCTACAGTCAGCAAAATTATTTGAAGGGTAACAGTGTGACTTGAAGGACAGGCACATACAGAGGAGATTTCAAAAGACTGGAAAAGGTCACAGTAAGGGAGAAGGGGCTTAGAGGTAAAAAAGACAGAATAGAAGGATGAACTGAGGAGGTGAAAAGGACAATAGGTCTGCAGAATATAATACATGGTGAAAATTGAATCCATAAAAGATGGAAAGCAACACAGGAATAATAAAGATATACTACCTGTGCACTACAAAGTCTGATGAAAAATTAAAGGGGAGATTCTTTCAAACAAGGCTATTTGAAGATGAAGTGAGGCTATAGAAAAAATTTTGCAGCTCATGATCAGAAAGCTTAGAAAATACGGGAGGAAAAATAAAAGGGAAGTCTCTGAAGTAATATAATTGACAAGGTTGACAGCCTCCTAACAAAACTGATGAAGATAATGAGCACGTGGAGTTACACATTTTTTAATCTGTTGAACAAATGTAATACTTGAGAATGCAAAATGCATTAATGAGCTTATTTGCAATGCCGCTGACCATAGTGAATTTTAGAAGGGAAGCTAAGCTTTTCTGAGAAACATTGCAGGAAAACTAAACCAAAAGATTTTTGTTTTTTTAAGAGAACAACTCTTACAAAGAAGTTAGGTGAATGATTTTTTCAATATGTCAGTGTTGATTAAGTAGATTTAAATGCTACATGGAACCCAGATATTGGAAAATAGCCATTCCAAGTACTTGCCTTGAGTTTCCACATACAAATGTGGAATTAGGCACATAGCTATATAGACACTAAAAAAAAAGTGATGATTGTAAATTGTGTTTTATAATACAGCTTTTTAAAGCCGAAGAAGAATTACCAGTAAGAATTTTTTGGTTTTTTTTCTGTTACTTTGCCTCTGGTCTTGAGAAATATGAAGGTTGTGATGCTATTTGTTGAGGACAGTAGACATAGTGCATGTCATGTCATAGAAAAAGATACAGGGCATTTCCTCTTTTGGTATGAATGTGAAGCTGTTTAAAAAGCCAATTTGATGTCCCTGGTAATAGTGTGGAGCCAGGCTCTTTTTAGTGATACTCAGTAGCAGGCAATGAGGACAAGCTGAAACACAGCTTGTGAGGAGCTTGTGTTATTCTCTCTCAGACACTGGGGTGCCAATGGGATTTGTTTACATCCATAGATGTGCAATTACTGTGTGTGTATTTCTCTTTCTAGCATTAACTTATCAAAATGCATCAGCAAAGACTTATGTTCTTAGAACAGTTACCTTTGAAACTGAACTGAAAATTCAAAATGTGGTTTTGAATACCAACAGCAGATGGTTAATCTTAAATGATCTTGAATGTGTTTGATATTACAGAAATTGATATGTATGATGACACCAATTTTCAGAATTTTTTAGTTGACCTGTGCCCTTTTTATTTTCTCATCACCTTTGAAATCACATTGGAATCTAAGTATTTGTGTAAGGGTTTTTCAAAGAAAGGTGAGTTTTCATGATGGTAAAGGACTATCATTCGTGACCCTTTTACTTGATTTTTTCTCCTTTATAAGGTGCCTAAGCTTTTAGCCACTCTTAAAAATTGCTTGCTACTTTCACCTTCTTATAGGTAATACCAGATTACAAAGTGAAATTACTCTTTCAGTCTTCCTAGTCATTATTTTTAATTTCCTTTCCCTGCTAATTCTTTATTTTTTATCTATATCCCTAGAGTACCTAATTTTGATAGAAAATGTTCTTGATTTCTAGACTCTGAATTCTAAGAATCTCAATCATATTGCTGCTGATGGTTCAGCCTTCTTATTGATTATAAATATTTAACAGTAGGTGCCATTAGACTAATTAGTGGTAAACGCTCTAATCATTTCACATGTGGACTCTTACAAAATTTTCCAGTGTAATAATTGAAACATAAAATCTATTAAAAAAAAAACAAAAAACCAAACATAAAAAGTCTGTTCTACAAAAAACTTCTAATGTACCATCTCTCAGCTGGGCCATCCACCAGTACAACCTCAAGATTTGAAAGATACATCTTCACATGTAGAATCCAGCTTTTTTTTTTTTCCCCAGTAGACACCTGAAGGTATAAATTTTAAAGCACAGAAATATGTCTACAAAATATATTTGAAAGTTATGCAGTTGGTAATCTGCTACTCACCAGATATTATCACAGAATAATAATGCACATGGTGTGAGTGTGGGGGGTGTGGCTGGGAAGGGGCTTTGATCCCAGCTCAGGCTGGGGAGTGTGACTGCCAGAGTGGCTCCTGGATGACCAGACAGGGAAGTTCCTTAACAACTGGAAACTATTATTCCCATGTTTTGCAAATAGCTGCAGTTATGTTGAAATTTAGGTACGTGATTAGATGGTATGTTGACTTTGTGAGGTCCCCAGGACAAGATGAAAGATGAGAAAGCTGACTCCATGTTCTCAGAAGGCTGATTTATTATTTTACTTTATTATATTATATTAAAAGAATGCTATGCAAAAACAAAACTGAAAAATAGAGAAAGGATACAGACAGAAGGTTTAACAAGAATGATAATGAAAAAACTCCTCAGAGTCCAACACAGCTAATGATGATTGGTCATTAAGTAAAAAAAACTCAAAGGAAACCAATCAAACATGCCCCTGTTGGTAAACAATCTCCAGACCACATTCCAAAGCAGCAAACACTGGAGAAGCAATCAGATAATTACTGTTTTCATTCTTTTCCGAGGATTCTCAGCTTCCCAGGAGAACAAATCTTGGTGAAGGGGGTTTTCAGAAAATATGACAGTGATAATGGCAGAATGAAGCAGCTGTTGGTGTGAAAACTTTGACACAAAACTAGCACAGTTACCTGTAAGTAGAAAGATCTAATGCCACATAGACTTCCTTTGAGAAGGTTTTCTCTGTGCTTATGTATCTTCTATGTGTTTCACAATGTTTCCACTTGTGGGAGCTAGTGGTAATTAGTCACTAATTACTGAGATTAGTGTGCAGGCATCATGGCAGGATGGTCATCTCCTCTTTCCCGCCATCCATCAGGATCTTGTTGGAAACCATTTGCTTTACTTAAACTATCGAGTGCTTATATTTTTTTCATGGAAATAGGGCAATCTTGTTCTAGACCTGCCTTTTGTGCTGTATGCAGTATCTGCCTGACACTTAAAAATGCCAATCAGAAAGAAGTCAGCTGTTTGTTCCTCCATGCTTGCTTTCCAAAATCGCTGCTGGCCTTTTCTAACTGAATTCAAGTGGTCCTTTGCATAGCCAGCTTTGCTAAGCCTCAGCACCTTGCCTCTGTTTGGTGAGATAAAGCAAGTAAACACAATTTCCCCTGTTGGGAGTTGGTGAAAGCCAGCTGGAGTTCTCAGAGGAACCATGATGAAGGGGTGGGAGATCTGCGAGGTCGTAACAGGAGAGTCTGTGGGCAGAAGTGATGGCAATATATCACATCATATGCATTTGGAGGGATCCAGGATACCTCTTAAATTTCATAACTATTTGAAGCATAAGTTTTCCTCCTGGCTTTGCTGAGATTTCAGTCTTTTAAGAATCCCTGTGCTGTTTAAGATCAAAAATTTTGCATGACTTTCTTATCTTCATTCCCTAATAATGCACCTTGCTAAGACAAAAAGACCTTATGAAATCAGAGCTCCAAGTATCATTTCAGTGTGGCTTTTTCAGCTGGAAATTTCAGTTATCTATAAGTATTTGTGAGATAGTAATTAATGCAAAGTTACATGTTTCAGGTACCCTAAAACTTTATGTCAAATGGATGAAAACCTTGTGGTCCAGACAGAGTGACTACTTAGGGAGGGACTGATATTAAATTGGATTTCCACATAAAATAGGGACAGCTGTAGATGTTCCTTGGTCATTACAGTCTTACCCTATTTCAACATGTTCAATGAAATAAAAAGGAAATTAACAATACCCTGCTAAAATCTTTTTGTAAAAGCATATTTTCAAAATAGCAAGCTTAATTCAGGCTTCCTTATGAATGTAAATTTAACAACAACAAAAAACTAAGAAAAATTAAACCTTGAGAATGAGTGGGTATTTCAAAATAAATTAACAAATGACACCCTTTCTTTTTCCTGTGGTCTTCATAAAGTATTTCCATCAGTTCAAAAAGCATTAGTAGCAGTAGTTCAAAAGCATTTTGTGTCTGTTGTACTTGTATAACTCTGAACCCCACAACCATTCAGCAAGTTGTATGAGAGGGTTTGAGTGATAATATTGAAAAAAAAAAAAAAAAACATAAACACACACACACACACAAAAAAAAAAAGAGCGAACCTACCCCCAAGAAAGTAAAAGTGAAATCCAAGTTGTCTTTTATTACCAGGACTGGTGAGGCTTGAAAAGGAAAGAACTCATTGTGAGATACAGATCTCATGCTTTAATTTTCAGGGCTAACAATAGAAAAGCTTTTTAGAGATACCAAACAAAAGCATTTAAAGGGTGTGCTTTGAAGCACTAAGCATGCTGACTAGGTTTGTAGTCACCCTCAACACTAAAATAATGAGGAAACTTTAATACATGTTTTGTATTATTTTAATCAAGTATTTTAGAAAAAAGCACCAACATCAAAATTGTCGAAAGATCACAGAAGAGTAAACCAAAAAAGTTCTGTATAGATGGCAAAGATTTTTATTTTTAAATTATGCTTCTGCAATATTTTTAGAAGTTACATATTTCAAAAGTACCCACTTTTTACCCGGCAACTTAATCCAAGTTTAAAGCCCTTAAAGAGCCTCAATCACATGGGCTTTCAATATCACTTAGGGCCAACATACACAGAGAAGTTGCTTCAGGGCCATAAGCTCCCTGGAGTAATTGCCTTCCCTTTACCATAATTGTGATTTAGTCCCCAGCAAAAGCCTTTGGAGGTGGTGGATAGCCTTTGGAGGTGATTCCAGCCACAATTAGAAGGCCAAGGGGCCTTCACACACAATGGAGGCAGCACATGACAATGCCCCTGGTGCCCAGGAATTTCTTTGCATAATTTGTTTGTCCATAATAATTTTAACTCTAAACTATATTCATTTCAAAAGTGCAAACAGAATTTTTAAATTCAAACTCTTCATTGTATTGATACATAAGTATCTTTACTTGCCTTTTGAAAGGATTTTAAATTATATTTATTCACCACATGAGTTCATTAATGTTTCTTTTAATCAAATATTTTACTCAGTATGCAGGACAAAAATATAAGCACCATACAAAATAGGTTGCATTTTTTTCTAACATGGAAGATACATTTTCATACTGTTTAACATAGGCTGCTTAAATATGTAGAATTAAAAACAGTCAATACAAGTTTTGAAGTACAAATCATCAAACTTTAAAACTTTCTAAAAAATTACTAAATTTAATTTGGCTAAATTTAATAAAAAAATGAGTCTCACTGTATAAGCTAGAAAAAATAAGTTTAGATTGCACCAGGAAAAAAACTCAACTTTTTTCACTTTAAGTTACAACAAATCCTTTTTTCCATATGGCTTTCACCAGCTTTTTTGCTACAGAAACAAAACTAGGAGTATTGAAGGATTTATGATGTTTAATTCTGGTATCAATGCTATAATATGTATGTTTTATTGTGAAAAATAACGCTAATGATGAAACGGGAGGCTCAAGAATCATAAAAACTTTGGGGAAAACAAACAAAAAAAAAATTGAAGTAGATTTTCCTATTACAACAGAGGCAATTTGTAAATACTTTTTATCAGGTGATTCTCTAAGGTTTCTTTTTCCAAACTATAATAACTATTTGAGTTAAGAAAATGTTCCATTTGTATTTTTTTAATGTATTCTAAGTATGTTGGTATTTTTTTGTCTTTATGCCACTTCCAGTTTCCATGCTTGCTGGGATTTAATGTCTGAGACATCACATCAGTGAACAAAAGGCATTGACTTGTGGTGTAATTTTCTTCCTAATTCTAGATTGGATCCTTGAATAATGATAGAAATTGTATTCCAGAAAGGCAAGTAATAATCAAGTACTCAGGGTAAAAGTCTTAAAGCACCCATTTTCTTGTGTGAGAAAAAAAGTGTATGGGAGTAGGGTTTGCATATTTTTAAACTGTCACTGTCAGCCAGGGGAGCAAAAATGGAGCTTTGGATTCCATTTAGCACCTGGCTGCCCCAGTCGGTGTGAGATGTGGTTGGTGCTCTGTGTGGGAAATAGGAAAGGTAAGAGGAAGGTGCCTCAAACAAACAAAAAGAAATACATATTTTAGTAGAGTAATACAAGGGAGTTAATGAGCAACAAAGTTAAGAGGGGGAATTGTGGGAAATAGTAAAAGTAAGAAGACTTTCAGAAAGCTGGGAAAGCAGGCCTTAGAAACAGAAAGAGAACTAGAACTAAGTGCAGCAGCAAAGTCTGAAAGTAGAAAAGTTGCAATAGTACAGCAAGCAAGGACATGAAACAATAGCTTGAGTTTCAGGCTTGGCTAAGATAGACCTTATGACTGAAAAAAAATGCTTAAGTAAGGTAATAGAAGGTTTTAAGCTTAATAATGAAGTATTGTGTATTATATTAATAGAAGGTATTGTGTATTGTATTAATAGAAGGCATACAGCAAGCATTGTGCGAGGCAGGTGTACGTGTGCTTTTAGTGATTGGTTGGAACAATTGTCTGTAAGCTTTAGCAATATGCTATTGGCTAGAAAGTTTTTAAAGTCCTCTGTAACAAAGAAATCTTTGGCTGCTGCTGGCAGGACGTGAGCCATCTTTTAATTGTCTCAACTATGTAAAGAGGCTGATGCTGCAATAAAGCTCAAGGAATGTATCCCAGCAGTCTTGTCATGTTTGTGAAAAAACCCCAACACAGTCTGCATGAGCTGGGCTCCGAGTTCCTGCCCAGCCACAGCTGGAGTTTCTACACACATTTAGAACTCAGCCTCACCCAAGAAAACAAAATGATTTTTACTTATCTGCTTCTCACATTTATCTAGAGAAGGACTTTAAAAGTCAAGGTGTATCTTTAAATTTCCATTTGGATTCAGCTAGGGGTGAGTTGCAGAAGCAGCTTTCTGAGGGGTGTCTCCCAAACTGCTGTTTGGGGTGGTGTAGCCTCAACCAGAGAGCCCTTGCAGGCACCATCCTTGACTGACCCAAGTCTTTGCATCAGCCACAATTCAATTAATTGCATTTTCCTGAGAAAAACAAAGGCTTTAAACATCGACCACTTAATGAGTTCTAGTGGTGATATGACAAGGAAGCTGGGATGAGCCCCTGTGTGTTCCAGCAGGTGGCTGGATGGCAATAATTGATGTCCTGTCATGGCTGTCAGCTATCTCTCAGCCGAGCATATGGCACCTGATGGGGCTCAGAGCCCTGCAATGTGTCACTGCCAGTGCCAGGGTGTGTCTTCCCTCAGTGCAGGGGGTACCTGATGGGACACCCACATCAAATGATGGTAGGCCTGGGAGCTGATTCTCCTCGTGATTAATGACACTAATTGAAGGTAAAGTCTGTGCACACATCAAGGGCAGAACAGAACCTTCCCAATTTGTCTCTTTTTAAACAGCTGACACCCACTCTTCATGGAGAAGTTCCAGCAGTGTAGGTTTATAAACATTTACGGTTTCACCTTTTTTTGCCATGGGGTGCTAAATGATCCTAAATTGATGTTAAATTCATAAATGCTAAATTGATATGATGGGATTTATTATCCCATCATACCAATTTTGATAGGAGATATTTGTGCTCTAGCTTTTTTTAAATAATTTTTTTCTTTTTAAGGAAAAGCTCTGGGATCATACATGTTGCATTCTGCTAAGTATCTCTTTAAAAAAACCCCAATCTTTAGTAATGATAATAAGAGTGACATCTTTTGTCTTAACTGGTTATGTTGAAACTCAAAAGTTTGGATCATAGCTATCAAAATAGAGGGACAGTTTTCAACCCTGTCAGTAAGGACAGGTCAGGTTTTGTGTTCTGTTTGTAGGTGATTTATTTGTTTTCTGGTTATTGATGAATAAAGTGCAAGTCTTTGTGCTGATGCTTGGCTACGACCAGAAACATGGAAGAACAAATGAAGTAATTGTTTAGAATTTATGATTGCTGAAGAGAAGTGACCCCTTACAGCTCAAAACTGATGGAGTTTATACTGCTCTGATTTATTTACTTCAAAAAAACTAACTGAAAATTATCTGTCATTTACAAGGATACAATGAATAGCCAATAGTGTCTGTGTACCTGGAAATCCTTGCTATTGTATAGTTCCTATCTTTACAAACTTGCTTTTTTAATCATAATGAACATTGAAGGCCTTTCACAAAAATTTATGCATGTTTTAAGTTTGGAACAGTTAAAAATAGTAAGTAGTAACTGTTCTTAGCATAGATTTGAAATAAAACTAAAACTTTTTATGATAAATATTGATTACTTCTCAACCACCAAAAATACAGCTTACTGATTTTTTTTTTTTTTTCTTACCCAAAGGAACCCCAGGTTGTATGAAGGCTGTGTAGACTAAAAATCAAGGTCTTATAAAAGCATTTGAAAACTGGATTTTTTATGACAAATATGGTTTGCAACCAATGTCAGAGCAAGACTGCTTCACTGTGAGGGTGACTGAGCTCCAGCACAGGTTCCCCAATCTGTGGAGTCTTCTTCCTTGGAGATATTCAGAAGCCATCTGGACAAAGTCCTGGGAAACCAGCTCCAGAAAATCCTGCTTGAGCTGAGGGGTTGGACAAGATGCCCTCCAGAGGCATCAGCTATTCTGTGATCCTGTGAGTTATGCAAAATTTTTTTTTATTTTTTAAGTTTTTACCTGTTACAAGGAACTACTTCTTTAGCAAGAAATTCTGTGTATAGAGAGGCCTATTATAAGCATTCTACCTGAATTTGTATTTTTTTAAGAACAAAAGGGATTGGTGTTCTGATACTCACAATAGAAAAAGGGGTTTTATACTCATTTCCATATTATTCCTGTTTTGAGTAATTGGATAAAAATATTTAGAAACTAAAACTGACTTTTTTTGTGCTTGAAGCAGTGAAAAATCAAATTTCTACAAATATTTTATTTCATCAGTACTCTTTTCAAAACTACAAATTTTACTTGCAAGTCTTTGAAAAGCATACAATGCTCTTTCTACAAGGCAGATCCAAACATGGGGCACTATTTTAGTAGTAGTACTGGCATTAGTACCCTTCTCATGTTTAGCATGCTAAAGTTCCCTGCATAAAGCTTTATTCTGCTGATTAAAAATGAGAATTGTAAATTTCCAGGATGTAAATGCTGGCTTTGGTTTCTCTTTGGGCTTTCCTTGTTTTTGTTTTTTATTGTGGTTGCTTGTTTGGTTGGTTGGTTGGTTGGTTTTATTTTTGATTTGGTTTGGTTTTTTTGTGGTTTTTTGTGGTTTTTTTTTTTTTTTTTTTAATGTTAGGAGGAGATTCAAACTACTACTGCAAAGATCTACAGGTGAAAGAGGAAGTAGAGTTGAAGGAAGTTTTGTGAGTGATAGGAAATGTGTCCATCCTTAGGATGTCTGGATGCTTTGTCAGACAGTTAAAATAAAGTTACTATATATAAAAAGTTATAGTTACCTAGAAATGTTTTTGTAATAAGATTTTAGCTACAACTTTACCTGAGGGTTTTTTTCCTTCAAAATTGCTAAAAAACTGGCTACTTGAAATTTTATTTTGCTGCGTCCTGTAGTGACAAGACTTAAAAAGAGTCTCAATGTAAAAATCCTCTGTATTGAGAAACCAGATTAGATGGACAATATTTAACCTGAACACTGCAGAATGTCAGTTAATGGAAGTGGGTGAGAACTGTCCAGTTGTCATTTACAGCCAAGAACAATATTAGTACAGTGGGACTTGATAAAATAAGGTTCCTTACTCAGAGTAATCTGTACTCCTGTCTGTGAAAGGAGGCTAACCACTCTGCTGTAAGAAAATTAAGTGGCAAGAAAAACAATCACCATGCCTGCTGCTAAGTTTAGAAATACAACCTCAATCAAACATAAGCCAGAGGTAACACCTGCCCTGAAAAGCCTGAAACAACAGTAGTGTCCCATGGGTTTGCATGTCTCTGGTTTTGCCTTTAAAACAGATGGAAATCTGCCCCCTGCATTTTTCACAGAGCTGAGATGATTAGGTGGCCATGGGGGCAAGGAGTGTCTCAGTGCCTCTGGTTCCTAGAGGGAAGCAGAAGGCAGTGTATGGGTTGCAGGGAGACTGAATCCATCAGATTCCTTCTTTGGCATCAGCACATATTCAAACAGGCAGTGTGTTGCTGCTTTGAATCACTGCTCTACGCACACAGGCAGAGGTTATAATCCCCTATGCATATATTATTATACAAAGAGGTTGGTTTCTATGGTAGCTATAAATCAGTTTTTTTCACCTTCTAAGCTGGTAAGGATTGTTTGCTCCAGGAAGTTCGGCTGTGATACAGCACAGGGGGAAATAATTGTGCTGGTTGTTACGATCCTGTTATTAAAATTGCTAGAGAGATGACCCTAACAGAATTAAGTTGCAAATGAGACCATATGCCTAAGTTAATAGTATGGATTTTATTTAATGGTAAAAGTAAGGAACAGAGAGAGAGAGAGAGATAAAGAGAAAAAAAAAGGGGGAAGAAAAGAGAGTGACAAAGAAAGATTAGGTAGAAAATATCACCACTCCATAGACCCCGACAGAGTGCCATTGATCTGCTTCTTCTGATCTTCATGGTGGTGAGGGTCCCACAAAACAAAGAGCTCAATGGAAAGCCCTGGGGGACAACTTTGGCAGATTCTCTTTCAGCAGCCTCTGGATCTGTTGCATCCCTTGGTATCAGCAGCAGAGCTCTGTGCAAGGCCTCAGCAATGAGTGTGGGGAGTGTTCTGGGGGTGTTGGATGGATCCTGGCACCTCCTCAGCTGCCCCTCACGGGAATGTCCCGTGGATGTGGCCCTTCCTGGTGGGGTTTTACAGCTGAGCCAGTTTGTGTGAGGGAGGATGGGTGTTCACTGCCCGTGACCAGAGGTTACACGGCACCCCCAGAACTCTCCTCCTCCCTTCCTGGCTGTGGGGCAGGCTGGGAAAACGTGGCCTCAGCAGATGAGCCAAGGGGCTATGGCCTCCCCCAGCCGGAGCCTGGACAGCTGCTGGGTTTGGCTTTCTTGTGGATACATTCTCCTGCCTTAGTCTTGTTTCCTTGTCCCTAGACCAGAGGTGATTGAACAACAGCGTCACTTTTATCTTGTCTCAAGTCAGTCCTTCCCTTATGTGTCTCAAGTCAGTCCAAGGTTCCAGTCAGGAGTTATATTCAGGAGTGGATGGGCTTGTGTGGTCACAGCTTCTTTATACAGTATTGCCATAATGCCCAGAAAGTCCTTCAAAGCCATGCTTAACCCATTAACCATTAGATTTCATTCGCTCAGACTGGTCAATTAAAAATATAGTACAAGACCACAGAGCTGCAGGTTTCCCTGTGAACATTGACTGGTTTCCCCATCTGCACTGACAGCTACAGGAGGTTTTTAGGCTTAATGTCTGTAGGCTTTTCAAGTCTGGCACACCAACACCCCTGCTCTCTGGATTCACGCTTCTACAGATGAGCTAATATTTGTTACACTGAAAAAATTTCTGCAATTCATGGACACATGGCTTCTCAGCCTGGGTGCTCCTATATTAAGAAAGAAATTAACTCAGAAGGTCTCTACTAACTTCTGTTTTGTGTCCTGTTCTGGTCTTTTTATGTGAACGATCAGTGAGAACTAGTGCACTATGAATTCAAATCCAGTTTCCCAAACATTAACTTTTCCCACACAAAGCAGAATTTTGTTGGTTTGGGTTGTTTTATTTCTAACTGGCTTTTATATCCTCTGCAGCGTCCCTACGTGGATGGGGCAGAAGCAAGAAAGTCAAAACCCCTTATAGCTAAGTGACAATATATAGAGAATTAAGAGAGCAAAGTGTTCCACATGTCTTGCCTCAAATACTCTAATGAGAAGTGCAACAGAAAAACATAGAAACTAGGAGCTCAAATTCAAAAAGGAAAAAGAAAAATAAGTGAAAACTTGAGGAGTAATCAGCTAATAATAAAAAAACCAATCCAACTTTGATAAGTATATCCAAGGAAGGAAGCCTTTTGTTTCTTTTGCAGAGTTATGGAAGTAATTATAGATGATGAAAACATTACAGAAAAATACTTTATTTTTTTACTCAGTTGAAAACAAACATCCTCTTTTTCTTAAAGAGCAACAACAACAACAACAACAACAACAACAACAACAACAACTAAAAGCAGTGAAGAACTACTAATAACCAAACATAGAGCTTTTTTTTTTTTTTCACTCTAAGCTCTGAATAAATGGAGAAGTAAAATAGCTTTTGGTGCCTGGATCATCTAGATCACAGTGACATGATACCAAAAATGAAGTTACCATCATGACATTCACAGAGGTATGGTATTAAATTTGCACAATAGGAGTAAACAGCAGTAAAGGAGAAATACAGAAAGAGGTTTCAACTCTTGAAAGTGTATAAAATGACACATGGAAAATGATTCTTTCAAGATTCAAGCACTAAAAACTCAGTGTACTTAAGAAGAGGAGGGAAAATAGGTTTAATGTGAGGGCAAAAGGAACTCCTGTCAGTTAAATATGAGGGATAATCTCCCAGAGGAAAATGATGTTGCTCCTATCATTTAACACTTTTGTAAGTGGGTTGTGTAAAATGTTCAAAAACATACAATATTAAAGGGAACAATTCTCTACTGTCAGGCCATTAATTTTTTACTCTTAATAAACCTTTTCTGTATTATGGTTCTAATATGTGAAATGTACAGATACATTTCCTTCTTGACAGCTTGAGCACTCCTGTTGTGTATGGCACTTACATGTATGCAGAGGTCTGCATCCATAATTTATTTTTCCATGTAGAAAAATGAGCCACAAATGCTCTCAGTCAGAAAATTAATCAATGAGTCTCCAAATATCAGTCTCCAATCACTGTGGAAAGGATGTTGACTTTATTTAGGACTTCATCAGCTTGGTTCCTTCAAAGATACTATCTGAAGTCTCACCTAGATCATTTACTGCATATAATTGGAACTTGCTTGAATGACCTTGACATCAGTGATCAGATAAAGATGTACTTACCTTGTTTCAGATGGTTTTAGTACATCATTGATTATGTATTTCTTTTGCAGCTCAAAGTCTAGTCTAAATTAATTGTTTTACACCAAACATGATTATGCCAACTTCATAATCCCAAAGACCATAGATTTCTAAAACAACTCTCATGTCATATTTTTGTTGAATTAACCTCATTTAATCTTTTTTCACCTGTCTAGCACAGAAGAATAAGATTCCAGGACTGACTGCTATCAGCCAAATCCTTTACTTTTTCAAAAGAAGAGTGGTTTCTTTTTTACAATAGTTTAAGTAAGAGCTCAAAGACATAAGGAAGGTGCCAGCCCCCTGCAGTTATAATGGTGGGGGAGAGGGGTGGGAAGGGGAAAGTTAGCAGGTCTGAACAGCTGGACATGTCTGAAAAACTAGACAAAGGTTGCAGAACATTTTGTGAATTATACAGTTAACTAAATGGACTTTAAAAAATTATTAAAAAGGACAAGTTTACACCTATAGCATCTTGATCTAGTACTTGAACTCACCAGCTGACTCATTATTGGATACAGAAAGGTGCATAGCTTTGATTTTTGCTATCTGGAGATGTTCCATTTATTTTAGTTTGGATTTTTAAAAGCTTATTCCTAATTTTATAAATATATTTTTAGAATTTGTAACTGAAGTTGTACCAACTTTTCGTCTTCTTCCTCTTTCCTAAGAAAAAGCCTCCGGTACAAAAGGAATGCAGACTCATGTTTTGTGGATGCTTTTTCTCATGAGCAAAAATAAATAGTAACTTATTATACAACAGGAAGGAAAGAGGAAGGGAGTGAGGAAGGAAGATCTAGAGATTTTTAACCTTGGCTTCTTTCTAGTCATTATTATATTGTCAGTTGTTGTGTTGTTTAATAAGCATATTAAGTAGTAGAAGCCTGAAAATACCATTACAGAAAGGAAGAACCTCTCTGTCTTGTCCCAGTAGGATATATGTAGAAAAGGATCTTGAAATCATCTCTGTTTATACTGTATTTCAATGCACAGATGAATGATTACTCAAATTGCTTATTGATCATAACTAGAGACTTTCACAGCTAATTACATAATATATTAAATGCATGTATTTCTGCTTAATTAGTCATGTACTAGCAAGATGAGATGTTTGTGTACATATATTGATATATTACATAAAAAATAGGAATCTAGCTTCCATCAAAGTACAGACTTTAATAATAATCTAGACAGTAATGCCAGCATTAAGTCATTCATGTAGAAGGCAAACCAATTTGATCTCTTTGTCAATGGCAAATGTAAAATATATCTCCCATCTATGAAAAAGAAATCACAGAGAATAATTTCTTGAAATGAAAAATTGAAAGGACTCTCTTACTTCACCAGTGATTACATTATTCCTTCTATTATTATAGTGATGATTATATTATTCCTCTTCTCACCTTTGTCTTTGCTTGATTAAAATGTGTTTTCTGAAGACCCACACAGAATACTATAGAACTCTGTGTAAGGATCTATGATGGGACGTTTTATAGTAGTGGAACTGCTCTGCTTTGGAGGGAAGGGGAGGTGGAACTGAAAGATAGATGAGGCTCCTTTCTACCCAGGGGAACAGCACGGGTTTGTGAAGGATAAGATGGATTTTTTGCAATGTTGATTTTTATGCAGTATGGAGATTTTCCTTCAGGAGGCCACCAGATTGTCTGGAGCAGGCAATGTAAGGAAGCCTGACATTTAGAATTGCTTCTTTAAGGCAAAAAAGGGTTTAAATGGTAGCAATGGAGGAGCCTGCTGTGCCTATGTATAGCAAAAGGAGATAATGTTTAACACTTGGTACATGGAGCAGGATGAGTGTGTAAGGAACATTTTTCCAAGCATTTAAACAACTGGAATCTTAAAGGAAAATACCATATTGCCATGTCTGAGAATATACATTCAATTTGCTCATTTGTTTTTCTTCTTTTCCTAGTCTCAGATCTGATTGTGATCAAAACTTGCTGTCAATCTAATGTATTTTGCCTAGAAAAGGACAAAAATGGGGCTGGGTTGGAATTCCATAGTCTCTTCTATTCTCTCATGTAAATGAGTATTCAGAGACCATAAAAATTTTTAATCAAGTCACAAGTGTCCACTCTTAAAAAAGGCCATAAATGACAGCATTAAACAGCATCCCTAACCTGCTGGCCAAAGCCCAGTTACTATCATGCTACATTTTGAGAGCTCTGAAGGGTATTTCCTGATGGCTTGTGAGCATTTAGGTGTCTGTAAAATTGCACTTTAGAATAGCTTCAAAATCTCTATCTAAAGCTGTGATCTAGTTTTGTGTGACTCAATATGTGTTAAATTCTGGCCTCTTAAATAAGTAAATTCTTCTTTTAAAATAGTATTGATATTTGAAGCCTAATAAAAGTTGTCTTGAATTTAAGTGAGATAAAAATTAGCAATGAAAAACCTCAGCCTGTTCCATTCTGCTGCCAAACACTTTTACTTTTTGAGAAGATATGTACATGTGAATATGTCATAGACTGGCTTCTTCAACCACAGAAAATTATAAACAATTCAGGAGAGCAAAGACATAGTTGCAATGTTTATCACATAATGTAATGACAGGAAGAATTGATTCTAGAACACTCACTACAATCACCTTTTCATTAGGGCTGCTGCATTAATTATGATGGTTAATTGTGAAACATGGTAGTGTAAGTTACACAAGCACTCAGTTTTACTGGTAGTGGTCTAATTCTTCAAGTCCTTTAAGAACTTTAACTTAAGAACTTTAACTTCTTGGAATCTGTCCTGTATCTTTTCAGATATTTAGAAAAACTGTAGGGCAGCATACTTCCTACTAAAGGGAGAGAAATGCAGAACAGATTTCTGTATTGATAGCCTGAGCCTTCAGCTAAATAGATTTCAGGTCAGGACCCACTAGAGCCTGGAAGAGGATCAGAAAATCATCAGGAAGAGTGACAGCTGCCAAGGTTTAACCCCAGCCAGCACCTCAGCCCTACACAGACAGGTGCTCACTCCATCTCAGTGAGATGGGGGAGAGAATCAGAGGGCAGAACTGAGAAAACTCACAGGTTGAGATCAAAGTTAACAGATAAAGCACATGTCTGCAGGCAAAGCAAAACAAAGGATTCATCCAGTGCTTCCCATGAGCAGACAGATGTTCAGCCATCTCCAGAAAAGCAGGACTCACAGCTGGGATCAATTGTCCAAGATGTGTCTCCTCCCAACTTCTTGTGCAGCCCAGTCCATTTGTTGTCAGGATTGTGTGACGACCAGAAAAGCCTTGGCTGTGTGCAAGCTCTGCTCAGCAGTAAGGAGAACATCCTTGTGTTACCAACACTGCTACCAGCTCAGAGACAAAAATCTAAAATGCAGCCCCCACACCAGCCTCTGTGGAGAAAATTAATTCTACCCCATCCCAAATCAATAGTAATGAAGGTAAAAATTGTCTTTTGAACCCTTTTTCAGAGGTAAAAATAGGGGTTTTTTTGCTAGGTGGAGGTGCAACTTTCTCCTTTGAAAGCACAGTAGATGTTGTTTGTCTGCTGAAAATTCCAGTTGGATTATGAATCTGAGGCATCATACATGGGAGAGCAGCCCTTCTGTGCTTCCTTGGGGAGAGATTGGTTTGCAAGCTAAATGCCTGAAAATGGGATTCCTGAAAGTATGTCAAGAAGTAGTTTCTAGCAGCCTTGACAGTTTGCTATTAAACACTCTGGAGAGGCTTAAAGGCTGTGATTTAGTTTTTCATATACATTTTATAATCAATAATAATTTTGAGAAGTTCATCTTTTGGGTTTGAAATATATAGGTCCTTGTGATCTATGGATCTGGATCCTATCAGTTTGTTGAAATATTAAGTGAATCTCCTCTGTGTCAGTTTTCTGACACTAATGAGTTGTAAAAAATAAAGAATAAAGCATAGATGATTCTTAAGAAAAATCTAGACAACAGAAATATTGACATGGTCATTTGGCATTGAATATAATCCCATAAATTGAAGTTGGATTTGTTGATAATAATCAAATATTGCATACTTCTTTTTCTACTCTGCATTTTTTAAATACTTTATTTTGATCATACTGTTTAAAAATTGTGTATTTTATGTCTGACAATGGTCAGGAGTAACAGAGCAAGCAGGAATTCCAGTGTGTTGGACACAATAAAGGAAAGGGGTGGTGATGAAAAGCAAATAGCACCTAGCAGTTTTAATACAATTGTCTGGAATATAAATCTGTTTCTCCTAATTGAAAGCAAGCAAACAAAACAAACAGTTTTCTAATGATTACAGCATTATTTTAGGTTATTGCTGCCCTTTTAATAAGGCAGATCTTGGTGCTGTTGGGTATCATTTAAATTGACCTTGTTGAGACTAAAGTTAATGAGAGCATTTATCAGTGGGATCTAAGAGGAGAATGTTGTGTTCAGAACTGCTTTCTAGTTTACCACAATAACTTTAATAAATCCTTTTGTTTCCCATTTTGGTGGAAATTTCTGAATGGAAATGCGTATATATCGTGCATTGTGTGCTTATGCAAATTTTGAATGTCTTTAATTATCAGAATTAGATCAAAGCATGTATCTGTGGTAAAGTTTTTTTCTCTGGCTTATATTCATGCTGACTTGAACAGGGTTTCATACTGTGTAAGTTAAGGTGGCACTTGGGCTCATTTAATTTACACTTTCCTATGCATTATTTTTACCCTCTGTTCACATTTTTCATCAGTGGTCTGAACAATCTATACCTTCTTCATTCCTACAGGGTGTACGAAGTTATATTTGAACTCATGTTTAAAATGCAAACTAAGTGCTCTTTATACCCTCGAGGAAGAACAGTACTGCTATCAGGAATAATTAGGTTTTAATTGTCATTGACAAGTTACTATTTGTGTGACTTCCTCAGACCTTGTTTACTTGTTCATGCTTTCTTTTGCGTATTCAACATCCCAGATACTTCCTTCTGAATATGTCAACTTTGATTTCTTGGATAAAATAAATGAAAAAACCCCTTACTCCTTACTAGCAAACTCCCTTAGCCTTTTCTGATTCCTCCAGTTTATTTGAATGGCACAGTGTTTTAATTCTATTAACCAGAGTAAAGAACACAGAGGGTCAACAGATGCCATATAGAAATTCTGTAAGAGTGTTAAAGACTTTATCCCTTGGCATTGCTAGCAAATCAATACCTGGCCAGATTATACATTGTTTTGGGGGGAATACAGTGATGGAAAAAAGCTTATTCCTTCTATAAGTAATTATTTGCTTAAAAGATTCCTTGGCCCTTCTAAACCCAATTGCTTTTTGAGTGTCGTGCACGATGCACACTTGTCTGTTTGTCTGATCAATACGAATTAGATGTTCATCCAATTCTACTAACTGTGTCAGCTTTTAGGTCCCTGTCCTTGGATAAAATGTTCCACTGTTTTACCATTTGGGATGGACTCTTCTGAATGCTCTGAGCATTCCTTTTGATTTGATGCAACTGCAAGAAGATTTATGCCCCTTGGTGCAAGAAAAAACTTTGCGAAGTTCTAGAGCTTTCCATCATGTCACTCCTTCTGTGTGCAGAGGTTCTTAGCTGTAAATCCAAACAAGGTTTGTGGCCCATGAGCTAAATCCCTCTCTATACAGTCCCTTTTTTCCTCCTTGCTTCAGTTCCCAGCACCAGAAAGGAGAGACAAAAAAGATTTAAGGAATAGCTGAGGGATCAGAGCTTCATGCTGTAGTTCAGCAGCTTTTCACAAAGCAGCACTGTTGAGGTGGTGGCTCATAAAAGAGAAATATCTACAGACAGAGCCCTGTAAGGACCCCTCAACTTTGTCATTCTTTTCTGATTCCTTCTGTAATTCTGAGCCACCTTGAGGGAATGTTTCAGAGCTCATTTCTGTTGGATTATTTATGTAAAAGGTGAAAAAACAGATGTGTAAGTTACAATAGACTGGGGATGGGAATCCTAAGGGATCATAAGCTGACCATAACACTTGGATTAATGTCTCTATGTCTGTACATGCTCTTGGGTTTTTCCACATGTCCCCTTGTGAATTCTCTGCTTTTATTAAAATAATTCCTTCTTTCTTAATCAGAGAAAAAGTTAATGCAAGTAAAGTCATTCTGGAGGACATTCTCAGGAACACCAGGATAAAACAGGGGGTAAATGCCAGGGAAGGAGAATGTACTTTGCTGCATTTACTCAGTTCCATTTTAAAATGCCACTGGTGTTTGGCATTTAGCCATTTGTTAGAGAAAACAGATTCTGAGTCTCAGAGTCCTAATGATGTACTAGAGATTAGAAGGGAAAATTATAATTAATTTTGTGTAAAGTCCAAAGGCAAAATGCACTTGAGTTAGGAAAAAAAAAAAATTGTCCTATTTCAAGTGCTGGCATTCTTCAGAGTGATGATGGGGACATATACAGGAAGAGGAGCTAATGAGCTGCTGTTTTCTAATCAAAACAAAAAAAAATCTAGTAATAAAATGAGAAGCTTCCCATTTCTGTGTCATTTAGGAAATGACAAAAAATAGCCCACTGATTACTCAATGAAGAAAGAATGACAAAGTTTAGTGGATGTGAAAAATTTTGTTGTCACTTTTCTTAGTAGATCAAATGTATTGCTTATTTTGGTGAATTAAAAAAAAAAAAAAATGACACACCTATTGCATTTCTTACAGTTTATTGATTAGTAAAAGAGGGTAGGTTTTGATAGACCCTGGTTTGGTTTTTTTGGGTTTTTTTTTCACATGCCTTTCCAGTTGAGAAGTATTTCCAGTTCCACATATATGTATGTCTATCTCTGCCTATCTGTCTTGGTTAATAATAGATACATGACATAATTAAGAGGAAATAATTTTGTGCAGCCCTCAAGATGGCAGTTTCTTGAAGAAACTGAGAAGAAAATATTGGGAAATATTGATTTGCTTTCTCATAGTGAAATGGTCTACGAAGATGACACATTTGAAAACTATCAAAACCACTTTCAAAAATTTCAGTGGGAAGAAAGTAAAATGGACATGAATGACATAATAACAGAAAATCCCAGAAGGAAAGATATTGTTTACCTAGAAGGATACTGTTATACAGAGGAGCTATGAAAACAGGAAATATGTTGAATAGTTTTGAAAAATTTCAAAGTAACCTTAACACTCTAGATGTACCTCAAGTTTAAGTAATTCTCCTAAATCCTCCGATTTTTATTTTTTAAATGTCATTTGCTTCTTTATTTTATGAGCTAGGTAATTGGCTAAGTAAGACTGACAAGTAAATCAAATAGAAAATCCTGGGAAAAAGCATTTCTTAAGGATTCTTGAATATTTAACCAGATGGAATTCCCTTCACTTACTAATATTTTATAAGTAAAATAATAACTTTGTGTTCTAATTTTTCTGAGCTTTTTACCCAAACTTAGTGATAATCTTCATTTTAAGTCATGCTGTGGTAACATTCTCAAGCGAAGGATCAGCCATTGAAGACCAGGCATTAAACTTGTGTATATTTAAAAGAAGAGTAGCAAAAACTAGCATTTAAAGGTGAAATACTCTTAAAAAAATATATTGGGGATATTCTTCACCTATACAAAAACATGTTCTCTGTCTCCCATGAGTCAGGTTTCATGAAATACCCTCTCCCTTTAACATCTTCCTAATCTCAAGGGAATGATATAACATGTCATTTTTGATATATTGATATATCTTTTTCTTTTTTTTTTTTCTTTTTTTTTTTTTTTTTTTTTTTTTTGTGGAGAGGGTTTTGGTTTTGTGGTAGAGTTTGCCTGGCCTGGCCTAATTGAGATAGGGGCCAGGCCAGCTTTGGCATTTGTTTTTAAGTTTGAAGGAAAAGAGGAAGTTTTGGGGTTTTTTTTTTTTTAGTGGTTAAAAGTTTTATATTATTTTTAAATTTTTTTTATGTAAAACAATAACATTCTACTTCTCACCTCTGTGAAATTCATGTCAAAAATTATTATTAAAATTATATTCTATATACAACTTTTACGTGGAACAATAAAGCTATTAGGTTAAATAGAAGGGTAAAATATGATGTTATGCCATGGCATATACACAGCATGTGAAAGTATCATTACCCACTTTGAGCTTCTGTGTGTGCTGACTGCAGCAATAGCCAGTTCCCTGTGTGTGTGAGACAAAAAGGAAGCACAGCTGGTGAGTACACATGGTGTAATGGCCATAAACCAAAGCACAAGCAGTTCCACCTCAGCATGAGGTGTAAGAGTGTTGGGGATGTCAGAGCACTGGAACAGGCTGCCCAGGGAAGGTGTGGATTCTTCCTCCCTGGAGACATTCGAAATGCACCTGGGTGCTCTCCTGTGTCACCTGCTCCAGATGACCCTGCCTGGACAGGAGGTGTTCTGGTTTGAAAGCAAAACCAGTGAGACACTCCAAGTTAGAAATACAATTTATTAGCAAAAAGGAAAAGAAAACCAAAATACATGCTATAATACAAAAGAAAAACCACTGAAAAAGGCAGAATACAACCTGATACCCTGTGGGTCAGGGTGCTGGTAGCAGCCCAGTTGGAGGGCTGCAGCCCTCCTGGAGTGGCAGATGTGGTTCTGTTGGAGCAGTGATCCTGTAGAAAGGGTGTAGTCTTCCTCTGAAGATCCAGTGGAAAAGACAGCCATTCTTCTGGGAATCTAGTGGAAACACTGACTGTTCAGACCCAAAGCCCAGATTATTTCCAGGTGGGGATGCTTAGCTCCTCCCTCCTAGGCGGAGCATCCCACAGTGGGCTGATATCGTTCTATGTGTCATGTGGAGGCTCCATTAAACAGAAATGGCTCCTGGAGGAGTTGTCTCTGAGTCATGCAGATAGGCATTGATGGGCCCATTAACAGGAGATAAGGAAGAAACAATGCCCCTCCTGGTTTCAGCAGTTCTTGAGGATGGAAATAGAATATATCTTAATATTATAACCTAGGACAGGGGGGTTGGACAGGATGATCTCCAAAGGTCCCTTCCAATTATGACAATTCTGTCATTCTGTGAAGATGTAGTGTCTCCTCACAGACTTGATTGGTTCAGCTAAAGTCTTAGGATTTATCAATGAATTAATTTAGATGAAGAATGAGATTTCATAACTTACAGGAACTTTCAGAGCTTTGTTGAGAATCCTTGTTCATGGCCCAGCTGCTGCAGCTGAAAAATCCAGGGTAAAAGATGTGAGTTTGTGATATATGGCCATGTAATTCAAGCCTAATTTTTGTTTCTTCTCAACTTTGTTTTCTGAAATGAACCTTCATTTTTCTGCCTGATTTTTCTTGTGATGTCTCTGCTAAACTTAATGTAGATATTTTAGTTTTACTGCTATGTTGTAATATTTTTCTCTAATGTTCAGCTGTCTAAGCAGGCACTTCAAGTCTAGTCAATTTTAAGTCTCAGAAAAAATAAGTGTCTGTATGATTTTTGGAATTGCAATTTAGCTTCAAAGAATACAAAAGGCGCTGGGCAGGATGAAAACATCTGTCTGCACTGTATTGACATTTATTGTGAATTTAGTGTTTTCTTCGTTGGGTAGCACAATTCATATCTGCTATTTTGAAAACATTATTCTTTCTTTCAAAGGTACATTTACCTTTTGCTTATATAAAAATGTCTGAATTAAAGTATTGAATAGAAGTATAAATGTGCACAGGCTGAAGATCATGTACACGGTATGGCTCCTTTTTTTCCACAGAATGAAATGGCTTTTTACTCTTGTATTTGCCTGGACAGCTTTATTAAAGAGATCAGAGACTTCTTTCAAAAATATTCTCATGTCTGTATGGTTTGCATGAAAGCAGTGTTTTAAGAAACATGAAAAATTGAATCAGGGAATGTTTAACTGTATTAGTGTGAAGTATGTATACTTGCACAAGTACCTATGGTTAAAATGAGAGCATAAAAACCAGGACATGAAAAATCCAATATTTCCTGTCAGTCTGTTCAAACATGCTTCTGAATGAAATGATGTGCCTTTGGACCAGCTCTCAGTGGTACATGAATGAAAACTGAGATAGCATATGATTATAAATGTCCTCTATAGGGAACAAGCACATCTGCAAATCTGCCAAAGGGACTTAAAAGTGTTAGGAAGAAAAATAGGAGGAGGATGAATAGGAGCAAGAGTTACCTGCATAGAGGCACAAATCACTCACAGGAAATACCAAAACTGACCAAGTCTGTCATAGCCATAGGCATGTGTGAGGTGCTGGAGCCTGACCAGAGAAGGGCAACAAGGCTGATGAAGGGTCTGGAATAAAAGTTTGGAGGTGGGGGTGTGTGTTCTGGAGAAAAGGAGGCTCAAGGGAGACCTTATCACTCTCTCCAGCTCCCTGAAATGAGGTTGTAGCCAGGTATGTACTGGTTTCTTCTCCCATCAACCAGCCACAGGACAAGAGGAAACAGCCACAAGGTTTTCCAGGGGAGGTTTAAATTGCATGTTAAGAAAAATTTCTTCACTGAAAAAGGGTTGTTGAACATTGGAACAGGCTGCCTGGGGAAGTGGTGTAATCACCATCCTGGAAGTGTTCAAGGAATGTTTAGATGTGGCACTTGTGGAGGTGGCAGTGACAGGGTAATGATTGAACCTGATGATCTTAAGAATTTCTTTTTCCAACCTGATGCCTTTTCCAAGCTACAACTTCCCATTCTTCCAGTTACAACCCAAATGCTGGTGTCAAGGAAGCTGCTCTGAAAGGGACTGCAGGAGACCAGCTTCTCAAGGACTGGTGAGTTTGGGGGGCTAGATTACTTCTTGCTGATGATCCCGGGAGATTCATAAGGGACAAGTAAAGATACAGACATTGGTCAGGTTATAGTGCTAGTGATAATAGTATGTGCCTTTATTTTTTATCAGAGACCCATCCAGTGGCCTGCTCAGACATCAGGCTGATATTCAGAGGATTCACACTGAGGGGTGTTGCAGTGTGCAGTACTGACAGCCATGCAATACCTGTTGTGTGACACAGGATTTATGTGCCCTGGGTATTGATCTAATTCATACAGAATCCAAATGAATAAATGAGGTGAGAGAGGCCAGTTATTTGTAACACTAAAATAAAGTTTCCATGTAAAGTTGCACCTTTATATTTTATTGCTCTTGTAGATTTTGTGACAGCCAGATATAGTGAACTGAAAAAACTGAAATAAAATCAAAAAGTCAACCATATTCTTTCAGCTAACGTCTGAAAAGGAAAACAAAACCAAAATACATGCAATAATACAAAACAAAAACCACCGAAAAAGGTAGAATACAACCTGATACCCTGTATGTCAGGGTGTTGGTAGCAGCCCAGTTGGATTGGTGGCTGCAGTCACCTACAGAGCAAAAAAACTAAAGCTTAGATATTTACAGAGTTTGATGCAATAAATAATTTCTTTTTTTTTTTGTTGTTTTTCCTGTAGAAAAAAAATTGTGATATAAAACGAAGATATCAATTAAAATTGGTAATACTGAGCCAGCTGCTGCAACTGGTCTTCCTACCAAAAGGCAGCATGAGTAGCAATACAGGAATCCAGTCTAGGAGACTGCAAACTGATTAAATTAGAATGGCACATTCTGTAATGGTAAATTCAGAATGACAATATTAATTAGGAAAACTTATTTAAAATACATTTTCTTGTCAATCAGTTCCTTGCTGCTAGTATGCATTTTCAGATTTACTGGATTAGAAAAAAAAAAGTTAAATAGTTTTGTTTAAAAGTCATATTAGGAAAGAAATATACTCCTCAGGGTATGTGTAATCCTGCCCAGAAAAACACATGCTAACCTATTTTATGCCAATAATACTTAATGTGTATTAACCTGTCTTTATCTGAGGTGCTAGTGTGTCCAGATCTGCCTTTTGAGTAGTTACTTGATTCATACTATGGGCTGAACAAATGCCACCCTAAATTCCCACATGTATTGGTAATTTAACCTCAAATTCATCCTAGGCACTGAGGGGGGATTCTGGAGTTATATCCTTCCAGCTTTATGTAAACAAAGAGAGAAAACTATCCTTCACAAAATATCAGGGCTGAGAAATAGGGTTTTCAACAGCTCAGATTGACGTAAAAGTTTGGATAAACCCTATTAAAACTGAACAAATATTACCTGGATAAGTATGAGTAGCTTTACAGTTAACTGAGAAAGTCATGTAATTACAGGCAGGGGCTGTAAAATTGGAACCCTCTGAAATCATTTGTTTTGTCACCGTGCTTGAGGAGCTGCACAAGTGATTGAAAGGAAATATTGGACAAGACTTGGCAAAGATCTCACTTTTTTGTCAAAAAAATGGAGGAGCTAAATCCATCTCTTTCACAAAATATAGGACAAATATGCCAAATCCACTTCATGTAGCTGCTGTTCCATTTTTCATTGAAATGATCGATATCAAACATCTCTAAAACAAATAGAGATTTCTCCATGTCTCACTTTCTATAAAACAGACAGGTCTAAATTTAGATTCCTTTATACAATTTTTTGGTGCTCAGCTGTATCAAAGTACCAAAAATTGTATTGGCCTTTAACCTTTACTCTATGTCTATTTACTCAGAAATAAATATACCCTTACTTACACTAGTAAACTTTTCAAGCTGAGTACAGCATTTGTTTTCTTTTCTATCTTTTCCAATCTATTTAAAATTCTGCTACTTTGGCTTTTTTTTTTTTTTAATAAGAGTAATTTTTCATCCAGTTTCAACAAGGAAACAGGAAAATATACAGGAAAATATGTATAAAAAAACCAGTTCCTGCTTGTATGGGTTGTCCTTGAAAAATTTAGTCTTGATGGTCAAGCACTGGCAACTAAAAGAAAGACTTCAAGGTTTCAAACAGACAAAATTTTAGAAGAAAACTAAGTTATATTTATTTCATTTACATTATGTCTGCTTTATATAAATAGGTGTATTTTTTCAACCTGTTAGTTTAGTATTTTTGCTAACAAAATGTTCAAATGTCTGTGATACACTTAAAGGAACGTTTAATTATAATGATTTACTACAAAAAAAAGTAGTAGTCCCTTTCCTGAATCGAAAAGTTTTTGTGATGAATTTTTGGGTGTTACTTCACCCCATTTTTTGTGTGGAATTTATTTTGCATAATATTCCCACAAAGGGGCATACAGATGCAGTCAAGATTCTCTTCTTTGACTTACCTAAATATATTGATCTCCATTTGCCTCCTCTGCTAAGGGTCTTTTCCAGTCCTATATTCATCTGTGGCTTTCTTCTGAGCTAGCCCTGGTGCAGCACCATCTTTCTGAATCAGAACTGATAGAATTGGACACAGATTTCTGGGAGGACTGTCAGAAAAGGACTCACATTTGTTTCCTCCAACCTCAGTAGCATACTTTGGTTTTTTTTTTTTTTTTTTTTTTTTTTTGGAGGCTCATAAGCTTGTAATTGCATACCTCATCCTGTTTGTCTGTTTTTATGCATATTATCAACTCATTAGTTTTCTATCAGTTGCCTGGTTCTTCCTCAGCATTGCAAGACTTAATGGAAAAGAACATTAGTGGTTTAAAGTAGTTCCTGAACAACCCTCAGATGAAAGTTTTCTAGCTTTACTGACATAAAATGGCTCAACTGTGTGAGTAATCCATTTTGTAAAATGAAAAAACCTAAAACTCATTTCTTTGTCCAAAGGCAGAACAAATTAGTTATCTATTAATGGCTGTCAGTATCCAGTTATCTGCTTGGTATCTGTTTATTTGTTGACAGCTTTTTGGTTTTGGTGGTGTTTGCTGCTGTCTCATGACATACAAATATTTTTTTTGACTCTTCTGTTTTGCAATCTCCTTTGCTTGCAGGGATGAGCACCTACTTACTAATTTATACTCCAGACTTTGATTACTAAAAAGGAGCAACTAAGTATTCAAAGTCTTGAAACCTCAGCAGTGAGTAACTTTCTTATTCCAATGTGTTTTTTCATAGTAAAGGTGATTGTCTTTCCTTCTGCCCAGTAAATTCATCACCCCGCACCAGCTCTCAGTCATGGAATGGGCACAGTAACCAAGTGCTTTCTTTCATGGCATTTCACATCATGTCTTTCAAATGGACAGTCAGGGGTCAGAGGCTGCTGATTATGATGAGAAGCACAGTCACAAAGCCAAATTACCAAAAATATGAATTTTACCCCTTTTTTGACTGAGCCAAGGCTGGTGTCAGCCATCCAAAGGAGAGGTGGTGCATGGAGATCTGACTTGACAAAACAACAAGGAAATGTCAGTCAAAATTGAGTATTATGTGTAGAATTTGAAGAAATTCAGCAATATATGATGGCTATGTAAGGATCACATAAAATTCTTGAATTTTTTGAAGATTGAGAAGTCATAGCATCTGAAATTTTATGTGAATTTAATGGTTTATCACCTTCTGGAGTGGGTTAGATCCCTACCCTGGTTCAAAACATACTCAGATTAATGGCTGAGCTAAATTTGTTTCCCTGTCTTAATGCAATTTATATTTATACAGAGAGTTTTATATAGAGAGAAGAAAGATTAAAGATTTCTCCACTTATGAAAATATTCTCTGTATGCTAACAGATGTGAACATTTCAGAAGTAGTGGAGTGGAAACAACTGCAATATTTCTCTGATTGACTTCAGTATCAGGCTAGATTTACTAGCTATAAAGTTTATAACAAGTCTTTAAACTATTTGGTTTTGGGGGTTTTTGGTAGAGATTCAGGGAAGTAATATCCCATTTTAAAAAGTTCAGTTTCAGTTCTTGTAATGTATCAGTAGGATTCTTTTTTGTGGTTTATGCTTCTGTTGTAAAGCAATGGACCAAATGGATTGGCTTAATTTAATTTAAATGAAATTTGACTTAATTTTGGCCAGATTTCTAAATTTATTCAAACATTTTAAAATGCCTCATGTCATTCCTACCTTTAGGCTCTTGAGTAGCCTTTACAATGCTGGCCTAGAACCTTTAATAATTTTTAAAAAATAATACTTTTAGTATAAAAGACTTGAAAAATTGTATTGCTTATGACAACCATGTCTGCTAGCGACTCACCTTGAGATCTTAAAGGTTTGCAATGTATGTGATTCAAGTAACCAGTAAAAAGAGGCAAGAATGTGAAATTTCACTCAGTATTTTCTCAGCCATACAGCTCTTTTGAACCATGGGCTGGCCCTCCAAATGTAGCCAAAGCAAGAAACCATCTGGATGACACACCAGAATGGAAGATTATGTGAGTGCAAATAGGATAATGTTTTGTTATAATAATCAGATCATTAGCATTTCAATAATTCATCCTTGTAGCCAGCTTTCAGGTGACTGAGTAAGAAGGGCAGCAATAATGTTACCTTTGGTGTCTTCTGCTATCAGGTAATTGTGCTCTCAATTAGCTGGTACTGCACAGAAGCATAAAAATATATGCAATATGTGCTTGTTTCAGTTAAGTGGAGACCTTCAGCAGAACAATTTGTTAAGGGTTTGTTTTATGGAGAGTGGTCTTTACTAGCATCTACCCTGTAATAGTGATGTTCCAGAAAAGAGCCTGTGAACAAATCAGGTTCCTACCAATTTTAAATATCTTTTTTAGCAGAATAATACATGAGAGTGAAGATAAACCATGTGCATTGTACATGAAATTAACATAATATTTAATTCAATCAATGAAGTAATTAATAACTGAATAACATTCTATTCATTGTGGGCACTTCAAAAAAGAATATGGGCAAAACACCAAGTAGCAGAAGCTTCACTCCCCTCTGACAGATTAGTGTGCTGAAGAATAATGCTGAACAGCTTTTCAGAACTGGGTTGTGGGAATGTAAATCATAGAATGGTGCCAAAAACTTGCAGAATACTACATCAACCCCCCCAACATTTCTATTATTTTAAGGGAAAGATTTAAATAATTCCTTTCTGTTTCTTCATTAATTTTGACTTTTGCACACTGTCCTATAGTATCTCTCTGACTTCTATACCTTGTCAGAGCTCTGCCTGATAAGATAGAGTGCCCATTGACATTCATGCTGCCTTACTAGATTTAATCTACTTTTGTTTTCTTTCTCTTCCTTCCTTCCTTCCTTCCTTCCTTCCTTCCTTCCTTCCTTCCTTCCTTCCTTCCTTCCTTCCTTCCTTCCTTCCTTCCTTCCTTCCTTCCTTCCTTCCTTCCTTCCTTCCTTCCTTCCTTCCTTCCTTCCTTCCTTCCTTCCTTCCTTCCTTCCGCCACTTCCTTCCTTCCGCCACTTCCTTCCTTCCGCCACTTCCTTCCGCCACTTCCTTCCGCCACTTCCGCCACTTCCTTCCTTCTGCCACTTCCTTCCTTCCTTCTGCCACTTCCTTCCGCCACTTCCTTCCGCCACTTCCTTCCGCCACTTCCTTCCTTCCTTCCTTCCTTCCTTCCTTCCTTCCTTCCTTCCTTCCTTCCTTCCTTCCTTCCTTCCTTCCTTCCTTCCGCCACTTCCTTCCGCCACTTCCTTCCGCCACTTCCTTCCGCCACTTCCTTCCTTCTGCCACTTCCTTCCTTCCGCCACTTCCTTCCTTCCTTCCTTCCGCCACTTCCTTCCTTCTGCCACTTCCTTCCTTCCGCCACTTCCTTCCGCCACTTCCTTCCTTCCTTCCGCCACGTCCTTCCGCCACGTCCTTCCGCCACGTCCTTCCGCCACGTCCTTCCGCCACTTCCTTCCGCCACTTCCTTCCGCCACTTCCTGCCCTCCAGCCTTCCTTCCTTTCCTCTTGAAAAAAAAATTGGATTAGGTTCTATTCCTTCATTTGTACTTGTTCTGGGGGGCAGGTGAACAGTTTTTTACAATTTTCAGTATAAACTGTAGCTACAAAAAAAGCCAGGGTAGCTAACTGCCTGCAAGAATGGAAAACAGCAGAGCTGTAAAAGCAAATTTGGGAAAGAATATTTAAGTTCCACCTTTATACAGAAACTCTGGTAGCAGTTATACCTCTAAAGTCTGTGAAAGATGATGATGTACAATGTAGGTGAACTTCAAACAGAGCACAGATTGCACAGGTGTTTCTAAGTGTTCAGTCTGACCATATAATCTGGTTTTCCTCTAGTAAGAGGAGATGTTTGTTTACTCATACATGTCATAACTTAGAAAAATTTTGCCCATGAATATTGAATTTTTCTGCTTTACTGTATTTCAAAGTATTTGGCTTTTTTAAAAATTATTTTTTAAAAGTATTTTTTATTCTTTCCTCTTTTGTCATTCTTTTCTGTTCCTTGTACAAAGGGTTAACAGAGTAGAAAAAAATGTTGATGCTCCCTCTGTGCAAACACTGCCTTTGTTACCATTCCTAAGATGTAATGCTGTTCTCCATGGACATACATTTTGGTTCACATGAACAAATTTGGCAATTTGTTGGTTTGTGCATTCAGTTTTGCTACAAAGAACCTCAAATTTTCTCTCTGCTTCATAAAATGCATTTGGAAATCAAAGTCTCTTTTTCTTTCTCTCAATTTAAGAAAGATGAGATTGATTTCCTGAGCTATTCTTTCTGTCCATCTCTACCTACCCACACCTACATGTATATATTCATATGTGTCTATATGTATGTACATCTCTGTAAATAGAACAACTGCCCTTGAGTTCTTTTATATACTTGAGTAAACCCTATCTAAAACTATCCCTGTTTCATTTGTTTTTAAGATTTCACAAATGGGCTGCAGGGATTTGTCCTCTACCTGATTGAGTCACCATGTGAAGCGAGTTTCTCCTTCCTACACTTGACTTGCAGCTATACCTTTCCTGGTCTGAGATAGCTAATCATTTCTTATTTGCCTTGTACATAGTGGTTTCATTTCCTTTTATCATAATCCCTTCCTGAATCCCTATGAATATTTATTCAATATTTCATTATCTTGTATATAATCAAAGTGACAGTACATTTGGACGCTGAACACTGAGGCACGTAAAGATGCAGTCCCTGTGTAAACAGTAAGAAACCTAATTTCCTCTGAAATGTTTATTCCAAATGCTTTCTGAAAGAGAAGAAGAGAATAAAAGAATTTTAATTCCATGGTGATACAACACATAGCTGAGAGTGGTTACAAAAGGTCAGAAGCTGCTTCTTTTTCACTGTATCACAGATGAGTCTCCAGCCCCACTGGGGTTTTCTGCTTCTGTCACTGTGCAAAGAAGCCCTACTGCTGTTTAAACAGGGAGTCTTTTGGGTTTGTTTTTCCTTTTCCAAAAACCCATTTGCTGTGAGCTTATCCCCAGTAAGAATACAAGAATATAATTTGGTAGTATATTTTCATAGAAGAGTGGTCATTGTTATGGATTGTTTAATAATCACTGCTAAGTAGAAAACAAATAAAAGTAATAGAGAATTTGATTTGTGTCACACATGACATGGAAGCATTAGTACAATAATTGTATGAGTTCATTGAAAATTGCATAAATTATCCTTTGCTACTTCGCATAAGCAAGAAATCCACACATGGATAAAAAGGCAACATTGGCTTGCAGTGTTCCAAACTGCAAGGTGTTAATAGTTCATCTTCCTTTATGAGGAAAAATTGGAATAATTAAATAGTTAAGTGGATTTACTCAAATTCTGATTGAAGAGATGTATTTGAGTTTCAAATTAGGTCCCAAGGTACACAGCAATCCAAACCATAAAATATGAAAACCAGGTTTTTGATCAAAAGCAAGCCCTCATTCCCTTTCCCCCCTTTACCCCCCTTAAAATATGACATTGCACCATATAATTGCACAGGAAATTAAAACTCTTTTCACAGGTTTAATAATAGATGAGATATAGGCCTTGAAATAATAGTTTTTATTGAGCTCTGCCATTCTCCAGCACAGCATGCAATCTGTGGCTTACAACTTGCACCTCTGTCAGCTCAGAGATGGATTAGCAAAAACAGCACAGGGTTCCATTTGGAGACCACAGGAAGCAAACAGGTGCCAAAAGCACAAGTCACTCTCTTTAACTCTTTTTCCTTTCCTTTTTTTTTTTCTTTTCTGGTTTTGATTCACTAAAATTCATCCGGAAAAAGTGCTCTGTAGAGTTCTACTTCATGGTCAGCAAGCTCTTTAGGAAGCTGCTCCTGCAGGTTAGTATTGTCTGGGTGCTCCTGCCTGTTTTCATACCATTTTCATCAGACTGACAAATACTGCATAATCTAACACAGGCATTGCAATCCAAACTCATGACTGAACCTGGGGGTTTTGTCATCTCTGCAGTTTTAGGGTGTGCTTTTGCCTTAGTGTGGATGAAGAATTCTCGTGAGCAGTGAGCTTTCCTGTCTGCATTAATTGATAGGAAAACAGAAAAGCTGCCTGTGGAGAGCAGTGTTCAATAGGTAGCAATTGTTTCAGTTGTTTCTTTAGGCCAATTCTCCATCAAGAAAGATTTTGGAAAGGCTGGCAGGCAGAGGAAAGAGAAAAGTTAGACTTTTAGGCCTGTGCATTCAAGTACATTGTTTTGGAAGTGGGAAAGTAGAAATAATTTGAAATGGTCAGTTTGGAGCATGTCATGTGGTCACAGCAATTACAAATCTCACTGTGTGCACCAAGCAGTAAAAAGCTCAGGAGTTTAATCCATTTCTGGGTTCAGAGTTACTCTCCTTGCAGAACTCACTGCTGAGAACAGCTGGCACCTAGTAATACACAGACACATACATGTATATGTATTTATATATTCTCAGATAAAACAAAAAAAGATCTATTATTAGAGAACTCAGGGAGCAGAGTTGGCAGTCTTTGTAAGGATTTAGAACTTTTCAAATGTAAAAAAAAGCTTCAAGAAAAGCTACAGAAAAACCATGTATGTAATTATCAAACTGGTTTTGGTTTAGTATTTTAAACTTCTTTCCTTTCAATACTGTCAGTCACTTTAAGAAAGCTGTTTGTTTTCTAATCACTGCTGTCATTGTTTCCAGAGGGATAGGAAGCTGTAACTCTTCATTTTTGCTTAGTGTTAGTACTGTAATCCTGCACACTAGAGGCAGGTAGGCAAAAGAGACTCGTGTGAATTGATGTAAGGTTATTACTGCATGAATATCCGGAAATATTTGAGAAAATCTACAGGGAGCCACACTTATTTCAACATTTCAGTTCAGTGTGGCAGACTCTGAGTTAAATCATCTACACTAATGTAAAATGCTGATTTTTAGTGCTTGATACTGCCATGCTTTAGCTGGCCAACAGTTATTTCCTGTTGAAAGATAACATGTCTGAGAAACCCTATTTTTTTTTAATCTTACTAAAGTGGGACATGGTATAATTTTATTTCAGTGCAGTCTTATCTGCATTCTGACAGAGCTCTGAGAATTTCTTCATGCTGTGTTAGGGTGTTTCACTGCATTTAATAACATCTTAATAAATGTACACCCCAGAATGACTTTTCAAGAACCATAACATTAATAATTTGCAAGCTTAAATCAGAAAAAAGGGTATGTGAAGTAGGGTGTGTTTGATTTCTCAGCAGACCTCTGAAAGTATGCTGGTTGCTGGTGTCACCAGGACATTAAGGCTGATAAGCATAGGGATTTCTTTTCTTCAGCAGAGTCACAACACAACTGATGAGGTTTTCTGAGCTGCTCACTCTTGAGTGTGCTGTAGGTGTGTGTGTGCAGTCAGGACTGACACAGCTGAGTGAGTACTCAGCATCAGATCAGTAATGTGCCTGAGTCTTGGGAGGTGCAGGTGTCAGCCCAGCTCAGTAGTTTGTGAGGAGGTCGAGGTCAGGTGCAATTATTTGTGTCCAGGACAGCTGATTCCTCGGCAGGTTTCTGCTGTGAAAATTTAAGGCCCAGTCTTGTATCTTTTTTTCCCACTTCTTACTGGATATCTTTTGCAGAGTGTTCTTTATTCCCAGCGCTCTGAACTATCCATGGCTTAAGGAGTTATGACTGAAATTTGTGGGAATCAGTAAATTATATACCTTTCATGTGTTAATGGTCCTCTCTTCCTCTATGAAACCAGTTCAGGGATCACAGATTAAATTAGTGTTTGGACATGGTCTCTTGTTTTTTAAGCAAACAGATTTAATGATGTAGACTCATGGTCTGCATCTGTAACTCTGGGGTAACACCCTTGGTTTGAAAAGCTGCATTTCTGTAGCTTTGCCATTTTTAACTGCAAGGGGAAATTTCTCAGCAGATGCAGAGGAACATAATGATTTTTCCCTGTCTTCTGTCAAAATAAACAAAATAAGGAAATTTAAATAAAAAGGCCTAACAACATAGACTAACATGAAATATGTATAAGTGCAACTTTAAAGCATGGTTTGAACAAGGAATTTAGTAAAAGATGCATATTAGAGAAAGATAGCTTAGTTTAATAGCGGAAACAACAAATTCCAGTTTGGATAAATTCAGCTTGTAAATAAAATAGAGATTTTTCTTACAGGAACAGGTATTAAAGACTGACCCAAACTCTGTGGCATGTTTTATGGCTGCTTTTTGGCTGATGGGTTTAAATGTCTTAAAGGCTAGAGATTATTCTTACCAGTGGCGCTGGAAGTAATTTAAAACTGTGGTTTTAATGTAAGAATCAGTTGACAAAAATGTAGTGTTTGTTCACAGAAAGACAAATCTGTGTGTGTGTGTGAGTTTTCTTGGGGTGAGATGTTATGTGCTGATGAAATCAGTTTTGTAGGCAACATTCTGCTTACAGAGGAAATGGATTTTCTGATGGAAGGCATTCAGTTTTGGGTTTGGTGGGTTGCCACAGGCATTTTGATATACCAAGTATCCAAAATGACACCTCCTGGGAGGTTTTTGTCCAAAGTTCATCAGGCTGAGTAGCTGTAGGAAGGAGTATTTTAAAGCACTTTACAATAAGCTGTTCTTTTTCCAATGAAAGATTTGAAAAATTTGCTTTATTATAGGCATATACACTTATTACCAGTGTATTTACACAAAGCAGAGTCATTTGTGCATCAATATTTATTTTAAAAATGAAAATCAGAGAGAACATCTTGATTCTTGATCCATGCCTCTGACTTATGTTGATTAGCTGTTGCCTCAGTTTAGAGTTAGCTGGATATCCCGATTAGGCTTTGTCTGCTTCTTTTCTGTGCCTTGTTAACAAAGCTGTGCCTGTGTGGAATTTAAGCACTGGGAAGGTGACTTACCCTCTGCTGATTTTGTTTTATGGCCATATACCTCTTTCCCTTTTTCTTTTGTTTTGGGAGATGATGCTTTGATAGCAAGCAAATTATTCTTCTAAGACCATAAGACATTGGAATGGCATTGTTGGCAGCTGCCTAATCTGGTTTCAATTCTATTTTCATAAGTGTAGGTGGATGGAGGCAAAGGGCAAAGTGCCTGTTTCATGCCTAGACAGGTGCTGTGATTAGGGTATGATAAAATACCCCAGGTGTTTTAATACAGCTCTACAAGGAATGAAGTTGGTCCTGAATTTATTTAGTAGTGGTTTCCCTGGAGACAATATTTGTGAGCTGGTTAAATTCTCAAGAAGAAATGCTAATAAATAAATAAATAAATAAATTCATAATTAATGGGGCTGACTGACATTGGCCTGGCTGCCACATGCACCCTTCCTCTGAAATGATGATTTACATTTCTTGCAGATGGTGAGTATTTGTTTTGGGGGCTCTTCAAGCAAAGCTTTATACTGTAAATGATTTATGATGCTCTGGCTGAGATTATTTACTGAGAATCCTAATGCACTGAGTAGGTATTACAAAATGGTTGGTATTACACAGACAAAAATAAATTTTAAAATCAGGGATTGTTTTTAGAATAAATACTACAAAGTTTGTTATTCATAAGTGCCTGTAGCTGATGCTACTACACAAGCATTAGAATTAATGTGTTGGAATACAAATAGCAGAATGGTTTATAACCCAGCTCTCTTGTAGTCCATAGCATGTGCTGATTTATACTGACAAATGCCAAGAGATGATGTGACTCTGATTCTTTTTCCATCTGTACTTTGTAAATCAGGGATCCACAGAGGAGAGCACAGCTGTTAGTCCTTGCTTGTTTCCATCTTTTTCATTAAATAATTTGAGGGCTAAATAAACAGAAGAATATTTCAACCTGTAGCTTAGGCAGGCTTCCACTTTCCTTCTCTGTCTTTTAGGAGCTAACATCCTCAGCCTTCACTTCCAGGGTTTAGACTGAAAGCATCTCCATGTTGAGGAAGCCTGTGGATTTACATGTGTTATTAACATATAGAAAATATTATAATGAGAGGTTTCTGTTAGGTTGTCTTTTCATGGGAATAACTGTGCACACATTACACGTGGCTATGCTCCATGTGGAGGATTTGCACTGAGTGGTATTTTCAGTGATTAAGGCCCAACTTTAGTTACATCAGCCTGATCACCCCAGGTAAGTTTAGAGTCAGCTGCAGGGGAGCAGAGAGCACACCACAGCCATTCAAATCTAAACTTAAACCCCAAGAATTTTAAAGCACTATTAGAAAAAAGCATCTTTTGTCACTGGCTGTGAAGAGTAAAAAGGGGATGCCATCCTCATCAGTAACACTCCTGTGTGCCATTGTTCTATGTTTGCAGGGTGAAGGTATTGAATCCATATCACAAATTAAAACACACTTAATGATTGTTCTGTGTTTTGATTGGATTAAATTAATGAACAAAAGTGATATCCATATTATAAATTTAAACTATCATGTGATGAAAGCAAGCAAGGCTTGTTTTTTGATGATTTTGTTTGTCCTGAAGAGTGTGCCCTAGGACACGATCACAGATTTCCATTCCACTCTGGTTTTATGAATTCAACAAAGCAAAGCAGAACCAAAACAAACAGAAAGCCTTGATAGAATGATAAAGCAAATGTGTGGAGCAGTAAATCACTGAGGACAGGATTGAAACTCTTTAAATTTGCTGTGCAGAATCTATTATATTTACTTTTAAGTGATTTCTTTGGCTCTCCACTTCTTTTCTATAATGCACATTTAGCACAGCGTAGAAGAAAATACAATCAAGCTTTATTTTTTAGTGTTGGTTAGAAACATAATAATTTATACTGAAAGTAGAGATTCTATTCCATCTAGAATTGTTGCTTATTCATTAAATGTGTCATTAGGCAGGCACCTCAAACAAGTTTGTTCTTCAATTAGAAGTGAATCAATTCTTTTACATGATAGCAGGCAGAAAGGTTTCTATGGTGGAGCACTTGTTGAGGTATTGTAAATAATATTAACAGCATAGCAAGAAAATTGTTTTAAATGTGCCTTTTGCAATATAGTCAATCCACAGGTCAGCCAATGAGTAATAGGGTGTAATATATTACATATTTTTTAAATTTTTATTAACATAGCCTGTCCATTGACCATAGTCAGTAATATAATTTAACTATATACACAATAAGAAATTGTATATGCAGTGTTTTGTTTTTTATAGTAGAGGTATAGCATCTAGCAATGTCTTTAGGACTTGTTTTTCATGTCATCATGGTTATATACTTTAGTTTCTTCTTTTTTAACTGTTCTGATTTTAAACATCTTGAATTCTAATAATGTTGAAAAAAAATTAAATCTTTTTTCCTTGCAGTTTATTGTCACAGTATGTTAGGTTGGATTCAAAGCTATCCAGGGGACCCTTGGCCAACTCTGTCCAAGCTTAGATGCAGGCACACCCCTGACCAGAGATCTGGGTGCAGAGACATCCCAACCCATCAGCTGTCTAAGCACAGGAAATCCAAATTCCCCAAATAAGGAGGGTCTGAACAATAAAACAAGATGTTTTTGTCTCATAATCTCAGAGAGTTTGTGTAGTTTGTCTGTCTCTGACCAATGACCTCACATAACAATTTATCTTGTGTATCCGGTGGTATACTGCCTCTCTGTCAATTGTTGTATTTATCTGATTAGCTTGTTATTGCAGGGTTGTTCTGAGAAAAAGCTCAGAAAGTGTTTTTTTAAGGTTAGAAAATGTTCACACATTTTTTGAAATGGATGTTATCCTTACAGATTATTCAAAAATTGTTAGTCCTCATTTTCAGTGTTTAAAAAGTCTGTTATGTGGGAATTGAACTACAGCAATGGGAAATCTGGTTTTTAAGCAGTAGGCTTGCTTTCAGATCCAGCAAGTATAAAATCTTAGCATTTTCTGAGGCTTTATATTTGAACCATTTTAAAACAAAATGATGAGCTAGAAAACATTATTTTCTCTCTGTTTTCATTGTGCCAACCCGCAAAAAACCTTGGTACCTCATTCCTTAAACAGAAAAATAATAAATCAGTCAGACAAAATTTACAGGTGTGCCCAGGTTTACTATAAAAGTTCACAAGATATCTTTACTAGACAGTAAAAATCATGAACACGATAGAGATATGCTTTTTATGGCATGTGATCATTTCCCCTCTCCCTCTCAAACTATCATGTCATGTGCTGCCAGCAATAAATCTCTTACCCTTTTTTGGTGGATAAATCTATCTTTTTACCTTCTTCCATTAAATTTCCTTGGTTCTGATACATCTAACTCCCTTTTTTCTTAGCTATTTCCCAATTAACATATCTGATTTATCTCAGACCTAGTGTTCTCTGCTTGCATTACCTTTGAATTTTTTTTTTTTTTTCTTTTCAGCCTGGTAGGAGAATGCATAATGCTGAAAGATTGCCCATATGAGTTTGTCTAATAAAACATGTCTTTTTGAGGCAGTGTCATACCACTAACAACCCTGTTAATAGTACAACTGCAATCCTATACAGTGCTTGAGTACTGCAGAAATTTCAGTCAAGTAATGTTTTTTTTAGTTCAGGGTTTCCTACTGGAAACAAATTTTGTGGTTGATAAATGAAAGCAAGTGTGGAAGTTCTCATATATTCTGATATGAATGGGAAAAATAAAAGGGTATTTTTAAGAAGATGATCTAAACTAGGGTCCAGCCTCTGGATATTGTCCACTGTAAACTGATTTGATACTGCTTCTAATTCTCATCTTCTTTTGTGGTTGTTAAATTGTTTAAATCTAAAATTTAATCCTATTTATGCAGGAAATGTATTTTCTATTATAGACTTTGAATTCACCAAGTTTGATTAATTTCAAGCTTACAGGCATGATTAAATTTAGTCATATACTGTGGCTAACAGTATATGAGAGAGCAGTAGGGTTCTACAAGTCCCTGGAAACCTGTGAGAATGGTGAGATGGGACATTGCCTGTGCAGGTAAGTACACAATGTTGCTAAAATCTATGTCTACTTTCAAAAATAATTGGAAATGTTCAACCTCAAATAATGTTTAAAAAATGATTCCATACATTTTCTAAAGAACTAAGGAGAAAGATGATTACTTTGATGAAAGCTGGAGAGGAACTTTTACAAGGACACATAGTGATGGGAAAAGGGGGAGTAGCTTTGAATTGAAAGAGAGTGGATTTAGATTAGATATTAGGAAGAAATATTCTTTCA